>NW_028083059.1:16230280-17430280 GCF_014824575.4 Sturnira hondurensis
ATTATGCTGAGTGAAATAAGCCAGGTGTTGAAGGACAAATACCATATGATCTCACCTCTAACAGGAAGCTAAACAACAAAGCAAACAAGCAAGCAAAATATAACCAAAGACACTGAAATAGAGAACAGGCTGACAGTGACCAGAGGGGAGAGGGGAGGGAATTTCAGGGGAAATAAGGGAGGGATTTAGAGGAACCTATATAAAGGATACATGGACAACAACTGAGAAGGGTTGAAATGGGAGGGAGGGGGGAGGATGGGGGGTGGGATGGGATGGGAGTAAGAGACAGAAAACTGTACTTGAAAAATAATCTAAAAATTTGAAAAAAAAAGAATTAAATTAAATTATGTCATAATTATGACATAATTAAATTATGACATAATTAAATTATGTCATAATCTTTTATGTTATAATCATTATGACATAATTAAATTATGTCATTTAATTCTGCCATAAAAGAAATGTATTTTGTGCTCAGTAAACTGATAACAGGCTGGGAGAAGATTCATATACATTTTATGGAGATAGAGAAAAAAATACAATTGTAAATTTATAAAGTTTGTGTCTGAAGAAAAGGCATAATGGGAAACTCAAGAAAATTTAGTCATACTAAGAAAAATGGTAAGACCTTCTTGGTCAGTATTTACTCTTCTCATGTCCCCAGCCTCAGAAACACTAATTTACTTCTTCCTCAAACACACTTCTGTTTCATAATACTTGCATTTGCTAGACGGTCTTTGGTCAACTTGCTACAGGGCTTGTTTCTAATGTCTTTCTGATTTGTGCTTACCTGTCAACCTACCAGAGAGGCCTTTCATGATCACCTATTTAAAACATCTACCTTTCAAGCAATCTCTATGTCCATTACTATGCTTCATTTTTGTCTGTATAACATAAAATATGCAGCATTATTTGGTTTACTTCATTCACCGCTCACTTCTTCTACTTCTGTGACTTTCTAAATAAACTTTTGCATATATTTGAATCTTCCCTGTGAAATCTTTCTTAGCCAAAACTCAAAGACCAAAATCTAACTCCTGGTGGGGTTCACCATTAACAGCAGGTGCTCAATAAATCCTCGTGAGATAAATGAATTAATGAAACAGTTACTTACATTATTTCAGTTTTCAAAACAAGCAAACTGAAGCATAAACATATTAAAGTACTTAGAACCATAGAGTCATTAAATGAAAGAGTTATTTATTAATCTACATAACTTCTGCCTCGTCTCAAACCTAATTATTTAGCTATTAATTAAAAATTGAGTTAGAAGTTCTAAAGTTTTAACAAAGTCATTTTAATAATTTCATTACATACAACTTACTATGGTAAAGCAGAGTGGCAATTCAGTTTGCATATACTTTTTTTCCTTTTTGCATGTATTTTATTAGTTATACCATGCATACATTTTTTGTATTCTCTCAAACTTGGAACAATGTCTGTTCCAAGATTAAAACTATGTAAATAATCATCGAATAAATAAAGAAATTAATGGCTGGAGTGATGTAGTCTGGATTTGTCTAACTTCTTATGTAAATTAAGATATTTGGCTAATTTCTTTGAACTGGGAAATTATCTGCAAAATAAGAATACAGGCTAGATATTTTCTGTAGTAATCAAACTCTATACTCTCCCCAAAATTTGTACTCCCAAAATTATATGGCTTGCTAGTCCAAATTTATATTCCCCTTCCACATACAGACAGAATCATTGCTAAGAAGTAGCCACCCAATCACAGACTGTATTTTCCATTCTTGCATCTTGGGCACATTTCAGTGGTATATAATGATTTTTATCACCTCTGGGTGGAAATTTAAAGAAGGAAGTATATCTTCTCCACATTTCTTTTACCTTTCTGCTGGATGAATTTAGAGGACTTCAAGGTCCTAAGGGAGGGTAGATCCAAGATATGAAAACCTGAATTATCACGTGGAAGATCATTCACCCATCAGGAACATCTGATTAGTCATTTGAGTGTAAAATAACATGCCATGATAAACAGCAAGAGAATAGTGGACATAATAACAGCTAGCAATAGCCTAAATTTATAACCACCAATGTCTGCTTCAAATATAAAATTCTATATTCTACAGCTCATATCAAATTAGTAGTTTTTAAAACTTTGAACATAATTTCATACGTGTAAAACAGAAAGCAGTAGTAATATATTAATTATTTTCATTTTTCAGTGCCATAACCTAAATTCCTACTTAGCTAACACGTCTAATGGCCGTGGTTTTCAAATGGTCTTCATTCTTCAATTTCTTTTCTTTAGTTGACACTTAACAATATTGTAGTCTTGGTTATTTTTCAATCATATAGCAATCTTTAGGATGGGCTTGCTAGAAATGCCTGATTGGCTCTCAGTCTTTTCCAAACAAACCTATTTAAGGTTTACCTTCTAGTGTTCCCCAATGTAAATATACCACTTTAACTAGATCTCTCACCTACATACACTCTTAAAGTCAACTATGTTTATTCAAATCTTGGAACCTTTACCATTCTCTCCACTGAATTTCTCTCTTTGTCTGTACTACCAATCTTTTAATATCTATACAGTAACATATTTTTCTTTGAAGAACTTACCACACATTCTGTCTAATTAATATTGATTTTTTCTAGTTATACTTTGGCTCCTAATATTTTATGTCAGGAATGAAACACAATTTTTATTCTACTTTGAACCTAATCCCCCTTCTATCATTAAGTAGGACAGTCTTTCCTAATAATCTTATAATAAGATATTCTGAATATTTTATAAAAGAGGGGTTTGGATTTAAATCATCAATTAGCAAGATTGGCAAGAAAACTGAGACCATGGGTCCATCTCTCTTTTGAACAGCAAGCTTATATCATTTAAATCTTAAAAATGTCTTTTTAAATACATAATGTTTTTTATACTATAGTAATATTAAACACAAGTGACCATATAAGAAATATTAATCATGATCAGTGTCTTTAAAAAGCCTACAATGTCTGAAAAGAAACAAAAACAGAGCCTAAAATTTCAAATATTCAAATACATCCCTGATAATAATATTTAGAAACAGTGATCAAGAAACAAACAAGTCTGGCATCAGTGGGGGATGATTTAAGTGCTCTGTACTATGCTGATTAACGATAAAAAGGTACAACATTAAAGGTTTATATTTAGAGACAACATATTAGTCAAAAAAGATTTTGTGAAACTGAAACAATGTAGAAAAGCTGTTCCTTTTAGTTTGATTCAATTTAGCACAAAATTATTAAAACAGAGAAGTCAGAGCAGGGGAAAATCAGGGTGGCAGTCTAATATTGACCGATTGATTGGATTATCTATCTGCTCATTTTAGGAAGTAGGGTAGGTGGTCTTTAAATAAATTGAGGCAAAAACAGACATCACCATGCTTAAAAATGCTGACGGCTATAAAAATTTTCAATACAAATATTTCGCTGGTACATATACAAAAAGAAGTGAGTAACAAACAAAAGTAATTTCAAGTGTTTGGGAAATTTCTTCAGGCATACACAACATAGAAGTTAATACAAAGTTACATATTTCCTATCAATGGCAACATGAGGCAGATTTTTCTCTACAAAATATTCTTTAATAACCAGAAAAAATAATTATTAGCCTGTTATTTAATTCTTAAATTTCTCAAAATTTATTTGTAGGAGCAATGGCAGCAAAATTTGATAGAGGTCAAAATTATGGATAAACAAACTGAAGGGCTACAACTAAGCCATATAAAACTATTCACCATTTTAGAGGTAAAATAGACATTTCAAAAGTGTTGTCTGCTAATTTTTTCAAATACTTAATATATTATTAAAATAAAAATAGTTACAATCATTTTACCTTCAAATATAAAGCAAGTAAGTAAAGTTGGTTTACTATGAAAGTCTGGATGTTTTGTTGCAAAGCTTTTCAAATTAATATTTAAAATTAATGAATAAATAGCCCCCATGATTTACATAAACAGCTATTCAATGGTTGAAGTTTTTCTCTTCTAAACATTTACAGAAATGCCAACAGCAGATAAACAAAGGTATAAACACAGATTATTTAGTATTTATCTTCTCAGTCAAGTTCAAGTGTTCTGTCAATTAGAACTTAAACTAATTCAAGACATCTGCATAATGTGTTCTTATTAGTGCTATAAGAGGAATCAGGGCTCACAAACAGATACAGGAAAACAGTGGCAGTCTAAAAATGAGTTATGCTACCAGGTGGCATGCTGAATGCTGGGCTTAAATTGGGAAATTTCAGAAGTGTTTTAGTGCACGGGCAATTATGATAAAAAAAACTTTTAGCATTAAAAGAGTAATCTGTAATAACATGGCCAGTATCATCAGTCCAGTAACTTGAAGTAAAGACAATATACATACTGAGACTACTCATTTTTTCTCAATAGCCTCCTTTTGACCCTCTCCTGTTCATGAAGCTGCAAGTTTGGAGGGGTGAGGCAGACCTTTTAAACGGGACTAGCTCCTCCAAGAAACTTGGCAATTCCAGTTGCTTGCCAGTTGTTCTGATTCCCTGGAGCTGGCAGAGAGCCAGAACAGCTGGTCAAGGAAGCTATTGTAGAGCCTCCTCTCTAGCTGCTGCAGCTGCTGAAAACAATCCTGGGCTATTTACCTGGCCCCAGTGGGATCTTTTTCTTTTGCTCATCCACCTGGCCAACCACATACCAATCAATCCTAGCCTCTGTTTCAAGTATACAATGCTTTTCTAGTATTTGAAAAATTAATATCTCTCTGAAAAATATTTTATATTCAGGGAATACCTCAATAAATCATGAGGGTCAAGTATAATTATNTAGCTGCTGCAGCTGCTGAAAACAATCCTGGGCTATTTACCTGGCCCCAGTGGGATCTTTTTCTTTTGCTCATCCACCTGGCCAACCACATACCAATCAATCCTAGCCTCTGTTTCAAGTATACAATGCTTTTCTAGTATTTGAAAAATTAATATCTCTCTGAAAAATATTTTATATTCAGGGAATACCTCAATAAATCATGAGGGTCAAGCATAATTATGAGATGGTCCATTTGCAAGGATAAGACCATTATGGACATAGCTAGGAATGGAATTTAAAGAAGGTAATATCTATCAGAGCATGTCTTTAGTGTGATTACGGGCATTCATTTGGATGGATAGAGGTCAGCACACCCCATTGGTCTTTGCTTTCAGAATTGCATTAGTCCTGGGGTCAGCAGCTATACTATCTGGACTATTAATGTTATTGTGCTGTGGTAAATCCCTGACAGTCAAGGAAAAAGCTAATTGGAGACCAGCATATTTATTACCCTTGATTCCATTACTCCTACTCTACTGGCCCTGAAAGTTTTCCTCCTAAAACATATGCATATAACTTCAAGATCAGTGTTAGTTTACACAATCCTTATGCCTTCCACCTTCACAAAAGTTACACAGATCTTATTCCAGGTGATATTCTGTAACCTGCTTTTGTTTTCCCCATTCAACATTCTGCTTCAAAGTCTATCTACGTTGTTTTATATAGAGTCAAGTTCATCCCTTTTAAATCTTCTCTGGTATTCCATTGCATAAATAAATCACAATTTATTACATATCTATTTCACCACTGTCATGAGCATATATTTCACTATATAATCTTTCCTGTAAGTCAGCCTTCAGTTCCCTCTTGGATCATCGGACTGGGTCCTAAAGAACCAAAAGCGCCAGGCTGCCTATACAACTCTTAGCCCTGCAGTTGATGCTGGCCTGGAAGAATACCAGTGAGTCAACACAGGTGACTGCCATTCGCTTAGCTTTTATCCACACTAACCGAATAACAATAATAATCACTCAGAAATAATCAGTGATACCGTTACACAAGAGAACTGGCGGATAACAAACCCAAATCCCAAGAGTCCAGAACAGGTTGGGTCTAGGAGGCAAGAAAGAGAGGTCAGGGTCTTGCAAGGCAGAGTCAGAGAGAGAAAATTGCAGCGAAGCTCTTTCTCTCTCATGGAGGGTCACCCCGAAGTGACTTGAGCTCCACAGGTGTCATCTGTGGTGAGAAGCCCTCTACTTTTATGCTTCTTTTGCTTGCAAAGTCAGGTTGCTTTTGCACAATTTCTCATCAACATGTTTTCTTAATCTGGATAAGCACATGCTGTTTTCCTCAGTACCCATAGGCACATGTTGTATACATGAGCTCTGCTAAGCATGTTTAGTCAGCTCCGATAGGCACATGTTGTTTTATATCCCTCTCTGAGAGGGCGTGTTACCCTTCAGACGAGTACCTGTTGTCCGCCACACTATACTGCACATGCTCTAATGTGGCTTTAGGTTCTGCTCTCCAACTGCTGATGGAGACATTTGCATTAGTTCCAATTTTTCATGTCTGCAAACAATAACTCAGGGCCTATCCTGCATGTATTTTCTTCTCTACAGCTAAGAGAATTTCAGTAAGGTATGGGATAAGAGTGTAATGTCTGTAACACAGAACATGCATGCATTCAATGACACTAGGAAGACTGAAACTTCTCTCCTAAACGGTTTACCAATGTATTTTTCAGCAAAGGTTTATGACAGTTTTTTTTCTCTATCATCCTACAAATACTTGATGCTGCCAGATTCCGTTTTATTTTCCTAATCACTTGGGTATGAAAAGAATCTCATTTTTCACAATTTGCATTTCCCTACAGAAATGCAAAATGGTTGAGAGTCTTTTCATATGTTTATTGGCCATTGTGTTTCCTTGTTTAGTAATTCCTGTTTATATCCTTTGCACACATTTCCTTTTCAGCTATTTGTCTTTTATTGATTTGTAGCAGTTATACTTCTCAGTACTTTTCATTTTTGCAAATATTGAAAATACCTCCTCTAAAAGAGTTCTATGGCTAGAAATTTAGTTTTGTTTACTGTATATTTGTCACACACCTTATTTTATATAGTGTAACCCCATTAATCAATCTCCTAAGTTTTGCTCTGTGCTTTTGTATTTTATATAATGCTAGGGAATAGTCTGGGCCCCTACAAGTTTGTATGTTTAATCCCTAACCTTCAATGTGACAATATTTGGAAACAGGGCCTTTAGGAGGTAATTAAGATTAAATAAGCTCAATGGGGTGATGTATGAGTCTGCTCAGGATGTCATAACAAACAGCCATAGACCAAGGGGCTTAAATAACAAAAAAATTGTTAGAGTCCTAAAAACTGGGAAGACCAAATTCAAGGAACTAGCAATATAGGCATCATTCTAAGTACTCTACTTCGGGCTCACACATGGCATCCTTCTCATTGTGTGCTCACATGGCCTCTTGTGTGAGTGCAGAGAGAGACTGAGCTCTCAGGTATTTCTTCTTATGCAGGTGCTAATCCACTCAAATCAAGGTCGTACTCTTCTGACTTTGTTTAACCTTAATTACCTCCTAAAGGCTCTATCTTCAAATAAAGTCACAAAGTGAGTTGAAGCTTCAACATTTAAATTTTTAGGGTCCCAAACATCCATTTTCTCATAAGTGGGACTCTAATCCCACAGAATTGGTGGCCTTATAAGAAGAGATCTCATGCTTCTTCTATCTTCCCTCCCCCACCTATTCCTGTCCCCTACTCCCTCTTTTTCCAGGAGGAAAGGGCCTGTGAGGTGAGGACAAAGTGGACAAAGTCACCATCGGCAAGCCAGGAAGAGAGCTCCTATTAGAAGCCAAATCTGCTAGAATTTTGATCTTGGAATTCTAACCTCCAGAATTGTGAGAAAATAAATTTCTGATGTTTAAATCACCCAGTGTACAATATTTTGTTATTGTAGCTCCAACAAAGACATAGAGTAAATCCTTCCTTTTACCAAATGCATAAATATATTCACATGTAATTATTTTTAATATCTGCAAAATCTTGCTTTTCACATGTCAGGCATCTGATCCATGTCATATTATATATACTGACATGTGGAGCATAAATATGTTTGTGAGTATGTGTGTGTATATATTTATAGTTGTTAATATGCAACACAGAGTTTATTATATTATTTATTTATTATTGTATTATTAATTTGTATTATAACTATAGACCTTCTGCCCCTGTATGTTTTCAATATATTGATATTTCTATCTATACCTATATTTATATATATGTATATAAAACAAATTATCATAAGATATTTATGAAATACATGACCTTATCATCACTGATTTGTAATATTTTAGCTATCTTATTTAAATTAGCTATAATCGCACCTCGGATAAACCTCATTGGCTACAATACTGCCACTGTGCAAAGCTAGCTATCTTATTTCATAATATCATGATATAAAAGATAGGGTCTATTCTTGTTATATATTTTATTTTATGGACTGCCTATATACCAATGCTAATTTACATTAAATGCTATCCTAGTAATAATTAGGTCTTGATATCTGGTAGGGCAAGGACCCCCAATTTTGGTTTTCAATGATTTGGACATTCTTAGATTTTTTAAATATCAGTGCTTCTCAAACTTGGATGTGCATATAAACCACCTACGGTGTGGGTTGGTGATTCTATAGGTCTGGAATAGGGCCTGAGAGCTTTCTCTAAATATTAACAGTAAGCAGCAGTATATTAAAAATAATTTGTTAAATATAATTTTTAAGCATTTGAGAAGGTTGAAATACTGATGTGAATTGCATTCATTTATGAAATAATTTGGTGATTATTAATTTTGTTTTAAAACATTATAGAGTTCTTCCATTAAGGATAATGCCACCTTTTCTTTTTTCCAAATTTTATTTTGTTTCCTTCAATAATATGTTTTACATTTCTTCATAGAGAGACACACTATGTTAGAGTTTTACCCATATTTCATATACTTTATATGGCTTTTGCAAATTATATTCATTTCCCTATTCTAATACCTAAGGAAATTGGTAGACAATATAAATCCTACTTACTTGTGTGTGTTAATCTTCTATCCAGAAATCCTAATGAACTTTTTCATCAATGCCAATAGTGAGATAGCTGGAATTTTCTTTCCTGTAAATGATCTTGCTTTCATTTTTTTGTTAGAGTTATGCTGACCACAAAGAGTGATTTTCTTCCTTTTTAGGGCGGTTTACCTATTCCTGATAAATGGGTAAAACTTATTTAGATCTAATGTCTTCCCTGCCCCTATCCTTTTGGGTAGGGGTGGTTTGGCAGATATTTTTAATGGCTGATATTTTACCTGAAAGGATATTTGGTCATGTTTTCTATCTCTTCTTGATTGGGATTTGTATATATGTCTGTAGATATAATATGTCTGGAAAAAGTCCAACCATTGTTAATATAAGGAGAATGGTTTGTGTGACATTGACATAACTTGACAGCCAAAGAGAGTGGACTGGAATGAGCATGCATGAACAACAATGATTTCATTGTACTAGTCAGGGGGGTGGTAGATACCATTAAGTGAGCATGTGTGCTGTGTGGCTGTTTCATTTAAAATGACCGAATGAGTAGAAAAACAAATCTGTGTCAAATTTTGTGTTCAGCTTGAACATTCCTCCATGGAAACTACGCCAATGATTCAAGGCCACAGTTATGGGCAACTGGTGATGGGCAGCTTCATCATGTAAACATACCCATTCATGAATCATGTCTTGTGCAGAGGTGTTTTTTTTTTTGTGCAACATCAAATCACCCAGGTGACTCAGCACCCCTACAGCCCAGATTGGTGCCCTGTGACTTCTGGCTTTTCCTAAAACTAAAATCACCTCTGAAAGGGAAAAGATTTCAGACTACCAGTGAGATTCAGGAAAACACAATGGGGCAACTGATGGTGAATGGGAGAACTGTGTGAGGTCCCAAGGTGCCTAATTTGAAGGGGACTGAGGTGTCATTGTCCTATGTACAATGTTTCTTATATCTTGTGTCTTCTTCAATAAATGGGTCTATTTTCCATATTAAATAGATGGATACTTTCTGGATTATATAGATATAGATACAGATATAGATATAGATATAGATGATATAGATATAGATGTACATACACACACACACACACAGCTTGTTTCAAAATATGTTCTGAGAACCCCTGTGGTTCCTGAAAAATCTTTCAGGGTTCCATGAGGTACAAAATATTTTCATAATTACACTATACTGAAGTGTTATTTACCTTTATCACTCTTTTTCTCTAACAAGTATACAGTGACATTTTTGAAGATTTCAGAAACTCAGACAGATATGATATTTTAGTAGATTTAAGCCAAATTTTAAAGAAACATGGACAGAATTCTTATATTTTTGTTTTGAAAAAGTATAGCTGTTCTTTTATAAAATTTGATCATGCATATTAACATGTAATGGGTTTATTATTATATCAAAATGAGTTAATTCATGTAAAATTAGTTAATATATATATATTTAATATCATTTTAAACTATGTGTTCATAGATATAGCTTTCATACATAAAAGCACTTTGAAGTCCTCAATAATTTTAAAAATGTAGACACTAAAATATTTGACAAATGTTATTCTAAAAATTATTTATTTTTGTCTGCATTTTAAATTTTATTAATGTAGAAGTATTTGTTATTTATATATCTTTTAAAGACACTAAATGTATTAATTTCTTTCTTTTTTATTAAGCTTAATTTGAGAAGTTTATTTTATTAGACATTTCAAGTAATCATTGTTCAATTTTTTTCTCTTTCAGTCTTCTGGTTGTTGTCTATTTCATTAATAATGGCTTTTTGAGGTATTTTCTTCTTTTTATACTCCTTTGGTTTACTTTTCTTGTTGTTAATCTAACTACATGAGTACCAATTAAATCATTCATCTCTTCTCTTTCTTTCAAAAAAGAAAGCCTAGATGTGTACCTCTAAGTATCAATTTATTATCATGGCACATGTTCTCTGATGAAGATTTTTTTTGCTTAATTCTAAGCATTATGTAATTTACATTATTATCTTTTATTTATTCCATTTTGATGCAGTGGGTGCTCAATAGTCTGTAGGGTTTGAAGCCTTTCATATTAGTTGTAAATTCCTTTCTAACCTAGTATGTAGCAATTATCTGAAAATATTCACATGGACGTCAACATTTTTTTATGCTTAGATATACAGTCATCCCTTGCTATATTGTGGTTCACTTATTGTGGCCTCACTGTAGCACAGGTTTTTTAAAAAAATACTGTATATGCAGACATATCTAGTAGCTTTAGTTTTCTTAAAATTTTGTGTACTAATGACAATCAAGTATTAATCTTCTTCTATCAATTTCTGAGATATGAATACTTAAATTTTCCATTATGACTGAAGAATCATCTATTTTATCATCCTGTCAGTATTTTCAGTATATATTTCAAGGCTATATTATTAATTACATATATGTTCATTTTTGTTATACATTTTTGGTTGTTTGTGTCAAGAACTGTGAAGCATCTGAAATTTAACCTATATAAGTTAGCTCACAAGTTATTTCATGAATACTTCCAAAAACATTAGACACCTGGTTTAGAGCCATTAGATACTTTATTACTCATAGTGATGGCCACAACCTCAATATTTTTATATTCTTGCTCCAGTCCTTGAATCCAAATTCCTATATGGTGATTCTCCAAGGACCTAATGGTGCCTAAATAAGCAGTAGATTGCATTACAAAAAAGAACTTTAACCTTAAAAAAAACTTCATTCTCTTATAATGGCTGCAATGAAATAAGCCTAAACTTTTCCCCAGAGGTAGTATCATTTTTCTTACATTGGGCAATAAAAATATAATCTCTGCTCTAAAGAAAGGCCATGTCTCTATACAAAGCTGTACCTATACAAATATCACTGGAAAGACAGTTGACAACAAAGTACTATCAGGACCTATGTTTTCAAGGTGTGCAAGAATTTGAGAACCCCTTAGAGAATTGTCTCTTAACAGATTATTTCCATTTTTCTTTAGAAAGAACTCTTTGTTGTTGCTGTCATTTGAAATGGCTTAATCTTTCTTGTTAGAAACAACAATTATGTAACACCAACTTTGCTTTTATGTAATAAACCGTATAATCTGGTTTGAATATTGCCAAATTAGCATTAATTGCTGACTGATATATTTTCTCAGCACCTTTAAACATTATTTTTGACATTGTATTTTGAAGATAGAAACATTTGAGCATAAAAAATTCAATTTAATACACTTACTTTTTTGCTGCAAAAATATCACATACACATATAAGATATGCCAGCCTCTATATAATATATGGATTTATTTTTATCAATTTTGATTTTATTTTTTTCTGTTTTATTTTTTATTCCATTGGATTAGGTATTTTTCAACTGCTCTTCTATCTGTAATTGGCTTTGAAAAAATATATTTCCATATATCCACAGAACTTTGTCTTTCTCTCCTAACCCACACTGTTAGACCTCCTCAGATAATCTCTAACCCAGGAAACCAAAGTCTCATAGATGATATCATGCCACTTTCATGAAGCGGGTCTCCTTTGCTCTTATCCATTGGAGTTATTTGGGTACTAATATCCTAATGATGTAGAACTCTCAGCTAACCCTTCCTGCTTTCTTTTTTTTTTTTAAAGATTTTATTTATTTATTTATCTTTAGAGGGGAAGGAGAGAGGGAGAGAAACATCAATGTATGGTTGCCTTTCGTGCATCCCCTGCTGGTAGTTGGCCTGCAAGGAACCGGCCTGCAACCCAAGCATGTGCCCTGACTGGGAATCGAACCACGATCCTCTGGTTTGTAGGCCCGCGCTCAATCCACTGAGCTACACCAGCCAGGGCTCCCCTTCCTGCTTTCTAACCTCAATTTTCAAAGGATTCATGAAGAGTTAAAACCCTATGGAATCAGCAGTCTAGAAAAGCTGTAACTTGTAGCTAATCAATGTTGTCATAGAATAGGGAATGCCAGGAAATAATATTTCTGAAGAGCAGACTTTAGCCAGCCTCCCTTCCTTCATTAATAACTCCAGTTATAATTGCAATTTGTGAATGATTAAAGTGAGCAGAGGGAACAAAAGGGGTGGATTATGAAATTTAAAAATGGGGTCTGGGCTTATTTATAAAAATAAGATAATAAACCAAATTAATAAAATGTCATACAATTAGATAAATCAAATTGTTTTTGACTGGCTATTATTTCTAAAAAAATTCCAAATGGCTGTGCCTATTGAGGGTTTTAGTATTACAATAAGTCCACAATATTTTCTCCTGCCAATTTTATTTTACTTATGGAAATATAATAAAGCAAACATGAAACACCACTTCCATGATCTTGATAAAAATGGTACTTTCATCTATCTAGTGAACACTCTTTCTTGCTTTGATCAAGAAAGGAGCTATGTTGGAGAAGCCCATATAGTAACACACTGAGGGCAGCTTTTGGCTAACATCTAGCAAGGAACTTAGGTCCTCTGTTCAACTTCCCTTTGAGTACTGAATCCTACCAACAACCACTTAAGTGAGGTTGAAAATGGATCTGTCTGAATGGAGCACTGAGATGACTCCACAGACCTGGTCAACATAGTCATTACAGCTTTTTGAGAGATCATGAAAAGAAAAAACCCAGGTGAGCAGTATCCCAATTTCTGATCCACAGAAACTGTGAGAAAGTAAATATGTGTTGTTTTCAGCTAAGTTTTAGGGTACACATCAACAGCTAACTAATATAAATTCCATAGCTATCAACTTAAGCATTATATTTTTTCCTAAGAAGCACTAGAAAAGCCATTTATTTCTATTGTTTATATAGCTATATAGCTCTTGTCATATTCGATTACCACCCCAGAACACTGAAGTCAAAATTTTGGAGGGCAAAGATTAACATCCCAACAGCATATCCTTAATCTTGTAGAAGCTTATTTAATTCAAATTAGAGTTTCATTCTCCTCTTCTTTTGGAAAAGGAGTTATATACAAATCTGTCTAAATTCTATGTAGAAGTATTACTGCTAAAAATTAGACTTGATATATAAATTTCTGCATTCTCATATTTTCTTTTATATATTCACAATACGAATGACATAATAAATGTGAATGTTTTGTAGTGTCACTACTTGACTGGCTCATTTCTGGTTTTGTTTTTGGAATTTTTTTTTGCCCCAATTTTTCCTGGCCAAATTTATCAAGATTCTTATTTTTCTGTGTCATTATTTCTTGGGACTATTTCAAGCCACAGAAGGAAAAACATCTTTTAAAATATTTAAAAACTAGTTTTCACTAAGAGTCCCACTTTATATATTATTTAAGCAGTTTTCTTCTGGCTTCAAATTAGCTGATTGTGTCCTTTTTAAATCATAGTTTTAAAAATATTCCTGTATCTAACAATTTGTGATTATTTTTCTTCATGACAGAAGCTGAAGCCTGAAACTGCTTCCTGTGGTTCACTTTATTCATTACTCAATGATTCTGTCAGTGATGGGTACACAGAATTCAAAATTTTCTAGGCTAACCTGACCTGACTCAGCAGGGCCTGGGGAATCTAGCCACAAGGGATAAAAGACAGGAGATTCCGTATGCCAACAGGGTGAACACCTCTTTCAGTGTATGACCTTAACAAAATCTGTGTGGTCCAGTTAAAACAGGGAAATTCATTTGCATTTGAAATCACAACCTAAGAAGTAAAGAGCAGAAAATTTCTGAGAATTTCTTATTTGATTTCAAATCAATAATGCAGGTAAATTCTCTGGACCCCAAAACACAGAACAAAACAAAAAAAACGAAAAAGCAAAACAAACCCCCCCCAAAATTTGAGACCCATTAATGTGAGGCCAGCTGTATTTCAATTTACCTTTTCTTTTTCTTTTTTCCTCTCTCTCTCTCTCTCTCTTTGTAGTGAGAAGCACAATGTGTTTGCAACTGACAGAAAGTCGATCTTTCAGGCATGGTTTTACTTGTTTCCCTGATGCTACATAAATCCATCGATAAATCCACATATTTATTTTGTATTCAGCACAAAGTTAGGTGAGCACATGATTCCAGGTGATCTGCCCAAATAGCAAGTACATATTTTCAGCTTCAAAATCTTGTCTGTTATTTTTCGCCTTTTTATGCCTTCATTTTCAGTTTCTGTTCTCTGCCACAGGTGGCGGCAGAGTCTCATGGGTCTATGACAGTGAGCACACTGACGTGAGATCCAAAATGATCCCTCAGCTAAACTTAAAAAAAAAACACACTTTAATTGAATTTTACTTTTAAATGAGGTTTTTAAAGTATGAAAATAATACATAATATGGTATAAATATTCATATAGAATAGCAAATAAGGATAAGTAGAAGTTGCTTCACTGTGGCACTAGCAGCTTCACAAGGTAATTCCCCAGATATAACAATGTTTACTACTTCTTAGGGATTTTTACATACTTTCTCTCCACAGATCATAGTGTTGCAGAAATTAAATAAATTATATTGGGACACTGTTGTGTAACTTAATTTTTAAAATAAAAAGGGTACCTTCATATTTTTGCAGTTATGTTCTTAAATGGCTATTTCTTATTACATAGTGTAGTTGTCCATTAATGTATTCAATCAACCCTCCTTTCCCAGTCAAACCTTATTTATTTATTTTTAGTATTTAAATAAATATGCAATGAGTATCACTTCGTGTGTACATTCTCATATAGGTTTGAATTTATAGGAAGAACTCATTCCCCAAAGTAGAAATGTTGGCTCTTATGGTGTGAGCTTTAAACATTTTCATGGGAGGAAGAGGTTGAACAAACTTAAACTGAATATAAGTAAAGGGAAAGAGGATTCACCCTAATCCTAAGTTTGTTAATATGATTTAATCAGTTTTTTATTAAATGTTCTATTTAAGCCCTTGTGTTTTTCTGTATGTATGTGTATATGTATGTGTGTGTGTGTATATACACACATACATATATATACATATACACACATATACATATACATACATATATATACACACATACATATACACATATACATATACACACATATACATATACATACATATATATACACACATACATATATACATACATATACACACATTTATAATATATGTATGTATTGTACATATATTAGCTTATATATAATATATATACAAAACACTTTATATTAGCTTATATTATATATATACACAATATATATATATACAATAAAACACTTTATATTAGCTTATATTTATATATATACACATACACACACAACATATACACATACATACAGAAAAACACAAGGGCTTAAATAGCACATTTAATAAAAGACTGATTAAATCATATTAACAAACTTAGGACTAGGGTAAATCCTCTTTCCCTTTGTGTGTGTATATATATATATAATATAAGCTAATATAAAGTGTTTTATAATAGCTTATATTATATATATACACACATACATATACACATATATAATTAGCTTATTAGCTTATATATACACACACATATACATATGTATAATATAAGCTAATATAAAGTGTTTTATATTGTATATATATTATATATATATATAATATAAGCTAATATAAAGTTTTTTGTATATATATATGTATGCACACACACATACATATACATACATACAGAAAAACACAAGGGCTTAAATAGAACATTTAATAAAAGACTGATTAAATCATATTAACAAACTTAGGACTAGGGTGAATCCTCTTTCCCTTTACTTATATTTAGTTTAAGTTTGTTTAGCCTCTTCCTCCCATATACCATATGATCTCACCTTTAACAGGAAGCTAAACAGCAAAACAAACAAGCAAGCAAAATATAACCAAAGACACTGAAATAGAGAACAGGGGGACAGAGACCAGAGGGGAGAGGGGAGGGAATTTCAGGGGAAATAGGGGAGGGATTTAGAGGAACATATATAAAGGATACATGGACAACAACTGAGAAGGGTGGAAATGGGAGGGGGGGAGCACGGGGGGCGGGATGGGATGGGAGTAATAGAAAACTGTACTTGAAAAATAATCAAATAAACTAAAAAAACAAACAAACAAAAAAATAAAGTGTTTTATAGTTGAAAATGTGCTCAGTTTATTATTTAATTATGAAGCCAATTTACTTATCATTGCTACCTTTGACCAACATAGAATCTGTATATATATTTAAAAATTGAAATCATTTCTTTAGAACTTTATGTAAATTATAAATTATAGTTATTATTTTTGCATAAATGCTTGAGGGTGTATCAAAAGTATTTTAAATAAAGATAATAAAATAAGCACAAATTTTAATAAATAGCATTATATCAAGTGTTACTTGATTTCAAAATTTCTCCTATATAATACTGGTCATTCTTTGTTTCCTGTGGCTGACTGAGGAATTAATAAAACTTATCAAAAGGAATTAAACTGTGCTTCTCAGGAATTTTAAACATTAAATATTATTTTTCAGTTGTTACAGTCCATTTTTTTGGTAGAAGGATCTATTTATGTTTGTCAAGGATATTCTAGTGATGTTTATGCATAAAGATTGGGAGCTAAGACATTTACCCTGGTCATTCATCAGTTAATACACTCTGAGTCTGTGACATAGGAGTCCTCTCCTCCCCTTTTCTCAGACTAGGGATTCAGAATGTAAATAAGGAAGAACAGGTATTGTCAAAAAATATAAGAATACATTGGAGAGTATATAAAAAACTAATATGTAGTTTAAAATCTGTTCCATCAGTGTGGGCCAAGAAGTCAACCGTTTGAAGAGTATCATCAATTATTTTACTAAACTTACTTCTTTAAACTGACAAAACAAAATAGTTCTAAAACAGATTAAATACAATTTTGAATAGATAAAATATTTAGTCATTGGGTCATTTATCTAGAAAAACCTACTGCATGCAAGGTACTATATTTTATTTGTCTTTGACATGTTTTTCTGACTGGGGGACTTATGCTGGGTCATTCTTTTATATTAATCTGGATTCTATTCCAGGCGCAAACAATAAATAGGTTGAAAATACCTGGAGGGGAATGATCTTGTTTCATACTATCTGGATGTTTGGTATACTTTACAAAAACAAGAGAAAACAAAACAAAACCTAACCCATAAATCCTTGGAATGTAGTTGTGCAAGCAGGTGCACTGATGACTATGAAAGGCACTCTGAGACAAATGTCCAAGTCAGCATTGAGAGGGAACTTGGCATGGGCATACACACCATTTGGTAAACAATCATGCATTACCTGTGATGCAAAAATATCATAATAATTACCATCCTGGGTACAAAAATATACTTGATCTTTTTCATTAAGTAAAATGATAGCCAGTATAATCTATTTTGTATGTTAATTTTTATAAATTTTTGTTCAGTTCATATTTCCACATTTAAAAATTAGAAGTTTCTCCCCACATTTGTTTACCATATTTCTAAAAATTACAAGGTAAAGTTATAAAAATATATTAAGCTATAAAAAGTAATATTTTGCTGTGACACAGAGGGTGGCAAGGACTTTTAAATGCTTTACTATCCCTTTAGTTATAATATACATGATCCCTAAGATTAATTTGAACTTCCTGTGACTTATAAAATAACTGAATGTGCAACCAATTTTTTAAAGGTCACAGGGAATTGAAATGGGGTGAGCTAGTAAGACGGTTAAATGCCTTTTTTTAGGTACAAGTTTTTCTGTAAAGCCTTAGAGAAAACTTTGGTCCAAACAGTAGTTGAGTGGGGATTAAGTTCTTGCAGGAAAAAGAAAAAAGAAGAAAGTTTGTTCACTGAAGGTATTATAAGGATCCCAGCTGTTGGGGTACATACTCCCTGGTTGTGATTGGCATTAAAATGTCGAAGTTCAAATCCCAATCCACTAAATCACCTGCCTTAATCAGGCAAGACTTTTCTGCTTCTATTGTTCTGTATCAGGCAAGAGCTGACTGCTTCTTTTGGCTGAAAAGACACCTACTGTTGCCCCTTCAACTCTACAATTTTTTCCCCAAAGAGTCTACACTATACTTCTTTACAGAAGATACTTACAAGATACTTAATATAAAGCAAATGCTAACTGCAGAGAGAATGATGAAAAAAATGAGAGCTGAATTGATTATTCCAACGAGAGTAAAATTTGACTTTATGTACTTAGATTTGTCAGAGGAGACCTATTTAGGTGCATAAAAATTTAACAGTAGTTAATAATATTATATATATTAATGTTATAAGATATAATAATTCCATACATAGACATAGGTAAGATAAATAGATAATTCATATTTATAGTATGCCAAGGAGACCTTGAAAACTATTTACATGGGCTTTCTTACTACACTTGATTCTTCAGTAATACTTTATACTTTAAAAAATTTTGATCATTTCAGGCAGTCTGATTTATAGGTTTAAAAAAAGACAAAAAAAAAAACAAACAAAAAGCCCTGCATTCTTGATTCATCCCAATGCTGTTTTAAGACTTTGTCTTCAGTTTTATAACAACCAAGCAAATTGTTCTTAATACTCTACACGTTATCACATTATTAAAAAATATAGAATTTTTAAAATTGCATAAAAAATCAACCCCATTCTTTCTCACTACTTTTCTTACAAACCAGTGCACTTGAAGGTGCACCACCTGGAAAGCTTGTTAAAATGAATATTTGAATTTTGGGGGGCCTGAGTAGACCCTAATATTCTCTAGCCCCAATTAAATTTTGGGATGATTCTGCTGCTACTGCTGTTGCTGGTGCTGCTGCTGCTGCTGTGTGGACTATACTTTGAAGAGTAAGGTGGTAAATAGTGTTTGAGGTAAAACTTTCCCTTCAGTTGTATACAACCCCGTGCAGACCTCGCTGTTTCTCTGAGTTTTCCAAAGTTGAGTCAAATTCAATACAATTTGTCATTTGATTACGCTGCTCTCCTCCCACCACTCAGCTCTCGTTCAACCTAGGTTACTCGAAGTGAGACTATTGGGTGTCAAACCACAGTGCTGGCTCCTTCCGTCAGGTTCTCTGTACTCAGAGCTAACAATGTGGGGTGGCAGCAGTGGTAGCGGAGGAGACAGAGAAATGGGGAAAAAAGTTTACTTGGTTAAAATTGGTATAATATGACAATGGTGCTCATATTTGTCAGTTTTCTAAATATTAATTCTGTTGTGTGTTTTTTAAAAAAAATATATATATATATTTAGAATAAACCAGTATTATTAAAATCTCACATAAATTTTTAATCTCTGGAATCATAGAACATTTGTTTATAAAACCCTTTCTGTAATGAATTACCTTGACGCTTTGTAAAAAATTAATTGTTTGGAAAATTAGCTTTCTTCTTTACCTAGGAACTTCTTCAGTCAAGGATGGCACTGTATGAGCAACCGATACTTTAAAAAGGGGGCATGAGCATACAATAGAGCAAAGGTAGTCTCTTCAATAAATAGTGTTGGGAAAACTGGACTGATACATGCGGAAAAAAAATCTGAAACTAGACCACCAACTTACACCATACACAAAAATAAACTCAACATGGATAAAAGACTTAAATGTAACAAAACCATAAAAATCCTAGAAGAAAACATAGGTAGTAAAATATCAGAGATTCAGTGTAGAAATATTTTTGCCAATATATCTCCTACATCTTCTGTTTTGGAAACAAAGCAGAAAATAAACAAATGGTAGTTACTTGTTCTTACTGACTTCTTTGTTTTTAGAAATTTCCCCTGATCACTTCCTTGTTATAAGTGTATGTCTTTTTGTATTTCTAGTTTTTGTTTCATTCTGCTTTGTTTTTTAACAAATTGGGTTTTGGAAGAGTAAAAGGCAAACATAAAATAACAATCTAGTAATTAGAAAAGAAACTAAATTCTTTCAACAAATATTTATCGAATGTCTACCATGAGAACAGCAGGATTCAAAATCCATAAAGGCCCTTGATCTCATGGACATTCTACTCCAATAGATTCTAAATGTTTACCCAAGGATCAGAATATCTCTAAATCTCA
Source organism: Sturnira hondurensis (assembly GCF_014824575.4). Taxonomy (NCBI): domain Eukaryota; kingdom Metazoa; phylum Chordata; class Mammalia; order Chiroptera; family Phyllostomidae; genus Sturnira; species Sturnira hondurensis. The sequence continues at coordinate 16,251,078 of NW_028083059.1, forward strand.
ATAACATGTACTAAGTGAATGGAGGTGTTTTTCAAATACACCTTGTACATATGAACGCAATGAAAACTTATCAATTAGATTAAAATGTTTTATAAACCCTCTTCAATTTATTTTTTATTAGAATTATTTGTGGTATTGAAGTTCAAATGTAATTCTTTGGAGAAGAAATTCATAATTGAGCCACACTTCCATTAAGGTCCTTTACTTTTGAAGTTTTTACCTCATTCAGTAAAGCCTAGAGTACATTTAAAAGTACTCCTTTGGTAAATATATATTCTAGGTTGACATGCACATTTTTCTCAAGTTCACTTAATATCCACATTATGTTGAAGCATTTCTTTGTTGCTATTTGTTAAATGAGAGATAGAATTTCATTTCATTATTTTCTTGAATTGTCAGCAAAGTAAGCATTTATTATTATTCTTTTGTATGAAGTTATATGGTCTGTAGGTAATTTTAATCCTCATTCAACTGTGTGTTTCTTAGGTAAACGATTTTAGAAGCCAGGTTAAGTAGTCTTTCTCAGTAACTTCTTTCTGACTGCATCATCTGTATATTTGGATATTTTTATTTCTATCTAACAAAAAAATCTGGCTCAATTTGGCTTAATCTGTGAAACCAATTTATTAATTTCATATAAGCAAAAAGTGAATAAATCAGATAGACTACATAGTAAGATCAGGAATTTGGAGCTTATCAGCTTTCTCCTCAGCGTGGTTTCCTCCAGGATCTTAGAATAGCAACACCGAGGTCATCAAGTATTCCTAATTTACACATTAGGTGTGTGTCTTTCTTCTTCCAATACAGCATAAAAGTCATCTGCTACAGTCGTATTAGGTCAGCTCACTTCATTTGCCCAGTGTGACCAACGACAACTGCCAGGGAAATTATTGGCCCCGGGTTGTGTTATAGAACTATTTTATGTCCAAAAAATTTAGTATACTTGGTTTAGAAAAGCAGGCCCACCATTTCTGAAATTAAAGATAGAATCAGCAATTGGAAGGGGCAAGGGACAGAAGATAAATAATACAGATGAGATTGTGTAGAGAAGTATTATAATAATTTTATATTGCTGTGTAACAGAGTACCACAAATTGAGTGACTTAGAACAATACCTATTTAAAATACCATAGTTTCTGAAGGTCAGAAATGAGGGTAGGCATGGCTGGGTTTTTTGTTCAGTTCTCAAAGGGCTGATATTAAGGTCTTGACAAGCCTTGTTATCATCTGGAGCATAGAATCCTCCTGGAAGCTCATTCAGGTTGGCAGAATTCATTTCCTTGCGGTTACAGGACTGAAATTCTTATTTTCCCTCTATCAGCTAGAGATATTTCTCAGCTCCTCTAGGCTACCCATATTCCTTGCCATGTGGCCTTCTTCATTTTCAAAGACTATAATGGAGAATCATCCTCACCTTAAATTTTTCTCAGGTTTCAATCTCTTTCTTCTAGGACATAACAGTCTAAGAGCCCACCTGATGAGGAGAGGTCCGCCAAGGATAATTTCCCTTTTGTAAAGTCAACTGTACAACATAACATAATTATGAGGACTGTTTTGCATCACATTCTTAAGTCCTCCTTATGCTCAATGTCAGAAATCATATAGGGCATGTACCCCAGGGAGTGGGGAAACTTGGGGGTCATCTTGGAATTCTGCTTACCACAGGTAGTTACTAGAAAATAAATGTGGCAATGCATAATGGTTTTTTTGGATGTACATGGCTGAAAGAAATAAAATAAGAAATAATAAAAAATAAAATGACTTTCTGGTTTCTGAACTGTTGTCTGCTTTAACAGTTTCCAAATATCAAACTGTATACACATATGAAAAAATGGAAATTATGAACAAAATTGTCAGTTTAATTTGAAATTTAATGTTTGGGATGGACTTCAGATACCTCTGTGCTAATATTATAAAAATCAAAATAGGGACAATCACCTGTCTACATCTACTTTGGGACTTGGCTAACTTGCATGTTGAATCTCATTATTAAACCAATAATATAAGAAAGCTAGAATAAATGTCTTGAAACTTAACAAATTTAATATTCTGAATTGTGTGGGAAAGGAAAGTTTTTGAGGAGACTCACTTTATATAGATATCCCAGTGAGCACTAAATTCTGCATCTCCTCCAGACCCATTGCCATCTGCCTTTATACACACCGATAGTTAAACACTTATGATCATTTACTACAACTTCTACTAACAAAAACATTCATTTCTTTTGTTTTCACCCCACTTACAAAAAAGATTAACCACATAATTTCCAATTTATCTTTAGATTCAAAGCACTATATAGAATGGGGCAAAAGTAGGCTTACAGTTACTTGTATGGAAAATAATATAATGTTAATGAATAATAACACAAGAATAAATCCTGTGTTTCACATACTCAAAACTGTAAACCCACTTTTCTCCCACCCTGTACTCACTTCTCTTCTTGAAATAATTGTTCTTTATGTTAGTATTTTCAAATCCTCAGTCTTTATCTCAAATTTATTATTGAGTCACTCTTGAATTTTGGTCTTTGTTTGGAGTCCCAGGTATGTCATATGATTTCAAATATCCTACCTTTAAATAAAGGTAAATATAAAATTCTCCTGTACCTTAAGTTAAATTGCATGTGTTCTCTTATAACATACTTTCATATTTAGTTCTTCAAGGTGATGATCTTCTTTATAAGTATCTCTTGTCTACATCACTTATTCCTACATGAGCAAAAGTCATTACCAGTTGGAGAAATTTTATTTGCCCAGGAAGTTTTAGTGTTCATTATATACTGTTGGTAGTATAAACACAAATAAATATTTTAATTTAATTTTACTCTAATATATTGGTTCTCTGGACACTTAAGAGTTATGAGATTTAGTGGGGTTTGAGTAATATACCGATGGCAGAAGTCAGAGAGCAAGAAGTTAAGGTTAGACATTATTTCTAGAGTGGTCTTTGACAAAGCAACTGGTTAGTTAGTCTGATGTTTCTGAATGTCCATATTTATTGAAATTGGAGAAGATAAGGTCTTTATTATGTGTCAAAAGCCATAAATTAATATAGGGTTAGTTGCTGTAATCCATTTATTTGAAGGCCTTTGACATTCTACTGGCATTGCTGATTCATCCAATTCAGAATTAGGTGGGGAAGCACACTTATTTTCATTGAAAATACTTTCTGTAAAATTTAGGGTTTTTAAGTTTCTTCTTCTTAGGCTGCAGCTTTACAAAACACTGATTAGAAGGTGTATTTATATGGTTTGTTTTACATTCATCCCTTTGAATGATTAAAATGCTTTATAGATAATATATTAGTTTGAGAACCCATCTCTAACAGTTTCTCTTTTTAATCCTGAAGTAAAAAAAAAGATAGCTAGCTTGGTTAAAGTTATTTTAGTAAATTAGACTTGATTTTGGAAATGTCAATAATTTTCTTATAAAAAAAACCTTTCCATTTAATTTTCTTTTTCTTTTGGCAACTTTTTAAAAATTTGTTGTTCAAGTATAGTTATGTCCATTTTCTTCTCACGGTTCCTCCATCACCTCCACCCTAGAAGTTCCTACCCTTTGTGATAGCTTGGATGGATCTGAAAAGCATTGTGCTAAATGAAGTAATCCACTTAATTTTCTTTTAAAACTTTCCTAACTTGTGTTGATTTGCCATCTAGGCAGTCCATGCAGAAAACCCAATTAGGGAGTAAGAGATGTTGGCCAAAGTGATTTGAGTTTTTATAATATAGACAAGGTTCACATTTATAAAAATATTTTGGATTTTTATTGCTCAAACCATTCTCTGAATCTTAAATTTCTGAATTCCTTTAGGACTACAGGGAACAATAATAGAAATGTGGTATTTTGAGATTTAAGATGGTGTCAGAGTAGTGGGCAGCTCCATTCTTCTGTTCTCAGATGTGGACTGGATTTGAAGTGAGAATGCAGAGTGGAGAGTGAGTAAAATCATCTGTGAGTGAGAATGTGTACAGAAGAGAGCATATGCAGAAGAAAGCATATGCAGAAGAGAGCATGGGAAGCGCATAGGAGTACACAGGAGCCAGCCCAGCTACAAGGTGTCTAGGGGTTAATGGCTGGGCTTTCTAGGAGCACCGCCACAGCTGCCCAAAATAGCACCGTTGGTTGCACAGAGTTGGGGTGGCTGAAGATCTGCTCAGGACCTACAAGCCAGCAGGCAGTAAGAGAAGACCTGGGGAATGTGGGCAACAGAAACAGCACTGTGGGAATAGGCACACCTGAGGGCTGAAGACCTCTGGAGGGAGCTGGGACAGCAGGCAGCCACTGCCTTGTGTTATAGTAGATCTGAGGGGGTTTTCCCAATGCCATCGAGGAAGGATTCAGAGAGAAACTTTATCTGAAATTGTCAGCGGCCCTGTAAGGAGGTGGCCACTCCTAATAATGACCGTGATTTTTTGAGAGAGGAAGCACATGGGACAGGGAACAGGGACACATGCTACAGCATGCCCACTGTAGATACACTTTTTTAAAAGGGCAGCTGAGACATACCTGAGGCTTGGTAGGGACCTGGGCATGCAGTCCTGTGCATGTGGGCTGGTAGCAGCAGCTTTGCCAATCAAAAAACTCAGAGTCAGAGAACACATGGGAGGAATGGAAGGACCCTACCCAACACTGCTTGCAAGCAGAGGGCAGAGCAGAGTGAAGAATTTGGGCCAAACCTCCTGTGAGAGAGTGGCAGGCTTGGGTCTGGAAGGCAGGAACTGAATGCCCAAGAACTGCTCCAGTTAGCTAGAGCCTTTCACAGACAGGTGAATGCAACACCCACCTGTGGGATTATAGGTCCAGTAGAGCAGTGAGATGAGGCCCAGGAGTTTCCTGTTGATGTGTACATATCCTCAGGGGAAAGAAGAAAAAGGCCCTGCACCAGACACTATGTGCTACACAGCTCCTCTGGCCCCAATTTACTAAAGCCAGCAAAGCAGAGAAAATGGAGACAAGCACAAGACCTATCCTCTCTCCTGCAAAGTTGTTTAACTTTCCTTTCCTTCAAGTCTGGGCATAATATGGCACAAGGTTTTATAATATAGTTTATTTCAAATCTCATATATTGCTCTTCCCTTCTCTTACTCAATACTACCTCCTTCCTCCTCCTTCATATATTTGTTTTAAATTCTATTTTCTCTCTTGCTATGATTTGTTTCTATTCTGCACTCTCACTATTGCTCCCCACTCCACCTTCTCAAAACCATTTGTGATTGTCATTAGTCATGTCACATGCCTTTTCCAGTTGTTAAAATACCAATATTCTCTCTGCCTTTATCAATATTTGCTCACAGGTAGTGGGTAAGGTGGTTGTTATTACAGTTCTTCAATCTTATTTCTAAATAGTGACTTTCTTTGTATGTGAAATCTCAAATTTCACTGTCCCCCTCTCCTATTCCATTTTGCCTTCCTCCTGCCCTTTCTTTTTTTCATTTTAAATGTTATTTTTCCTTGTCTTAGCAAGATTTTCATCCTGCACTTAGTATCCCTTCTCCCTCTATTCTCACAAAATAACCTCTTTTTTCCCTCAACATCTCTTTAGCTCTTCTTTCTTACCTTGTGCTCTCTTATTCTGATTCTACCCATATAAATAATACCTTATTGGTTATTGATATATATGTGATAGTATTTTTTCTGCAATTAGGTCCATATTGCATATATTTGTGGTGGTCTCATATATATACACACACACACATATTCTTTAACTTTCAGTTTTAACCTAAACTACATGCTTCTCCTCTCTTACTCCATTTCACCTTCCCTCCTTCCTTTTTAGTTATAAAGAAAATTTTATTTTCCTTTCCACTTTGCCTTGTCTCTATTCCCTACTCCTATTATTGCCCTTCTTTCTACACTCGCAAAATTTCTTTCAGTTTGTTATCTCATATTTGTTTTTATTTTCTTATAATAGTCTTAATCTCTTTACACCTTTATTGATATTGGTTCATTGGCTGTTGATGGTGTCATTGTAGTTGGGGGACATCTTTCAGGTGTAGGTCTGTTTCTGGGGCAGTTTGGTTTTTGTTCTGGCAGCACCTATGCAACAGTGTATGAGATGTAGAGGTGGAGTGCTGTCAGTCAGCCAGCCAGAGGGAAGAACTCACCAAAGAATGACCTAACAACAACCAAAACCCAATTATAACCACATAAAATGCATAAATTCAGCACAAGAGAATGGAGCACAGGTGATCAAGGAGATTGCACCACTGAGTTCCATCAGTCTCCTACCACAGAAGATCACACCATGGAGACAGGGAGTCAAAGCAGACAGACAAGTCTAATAAGCAGGAAAAAAAAAAAAACAAGGAGAGTCATCAAAAATGGGGAGACAAAGAAACAATAGTCAATTGAATGGAAAGGGAGAAACCCTAGAAAGATTGCTAAACAAAATTGTGGCAACCAAATTACTGACATCAACTTCAAAATAATGGTCATAAGGATGCTCAAATTGCTCAGTGAGAACTTCAAAGAACTCCAGGAAAGCTTCAAGGAACGTATCGCAAATTGCATCAACATGAAAAAGGACACAGAAACTATCAATAAAAGACAGGAGGAAATGAAAATTACAATATCTGAAATAAAGAACACAGTGGAAGGAATTAAAAGCAGGCTAGATGAAGCAAAAGATTGAATTAGCAAGTTGGTTGACAAGGTAGAAAAAAATTCTCAAACAGAGCAAAAAACTGAAAAAAAGACTAAAAAAAATTAAACAGGTTTTAAGGGAGTGTTAGGGCAATATGAAACATAATAATATCCATATAATAGAGATACCAGTAAGAGAAGAAGAGTAACAAGGAATAGAAAAAGTAATAATAGAATACTTCTTTAACTTGATGAGAGAAAAAGTAACAAAAGTCCAGAAAGCACAGGAGGTCCCAATCAAAGCGGACACAAAGAGGCCCACTCCAAGATACATCATAATTAAAATGGCAAGACTCAAAGGCAAAGAGAGAATCTTCGAGGCAGCAGGGAGAGACAGTAATAGATAAGGGAGTCCTGATAAGCCCTAGCAACCGATTTCTTAATAGAAACACTATGAGCAGAAGGGAATGACAAGAAATAGTCCAAGTAATGAAAAGGCCTACAACCAAGACTATCTTACTCAGCAAGGCTCTCTTTTAAAATAGAAGGCAAAATAAGGATTTTCCCAGACAAAGGCTGAAAGAATACACCTCTGCCGAACCAGCACCGCAAGACATGCTGAAAGGACTTTTTAAAGAAGATGAAGAAAAAGAGGGAGAGAGAAAGGAACACAGGAACAAAGGAGAAAAAATGGCAATGAATAAGTACCTATCAATAACACCCCTAAATGTAAATGGATTAGTGGTCTACCCAAAAGACATAGGGTAGCTAAATGGGTAAGAAGACATGATCTGCATGTATGCTGCCAGAAAAGACCCATGTAGACCAAAATACCAAAAGACCTACACAGACTGAAAAGTGAAGGGCTATAAAAAATATATCAAGCAAATGGACATGAATAGAAAACTGGGGTAGCAATATTTATATCAGATAGAATAGATTTCAAAACAAAGCCCATAATAAAAGACAGAGAAGGTCACTTCATAATACTGAAGGGAAGAATTCATCAACAAAAAAGATAAAAACATCATAAACATATACACACCCAACATAGGAGCACCCAAACATATAAAGAAAATATTGGAGGACTTCAATAAAGATATATACAGCAACACACTTTTAGTAAGGGATTTTAACATCCCGCTGTCAAAAATGAATAGATCTTCCAAAAAAGAATAAACAAGATTATCATGACACTGAATGACATATTAGACAAATCGACTTAACTAATATATACAGAACCTTTCATCCCAAAGAAGGGAAATATACATTCTTCACAAATGCACATGGGATATTCTCAAAGACAGAGCACATGATAGGACACAAAGAAGCATCAAGAAATTCAAGAAATTTTAAATCATATCAAGCATTTCCTAGGATCACAATGGCTTGAAACTAGAAACCAACCTAAAGGAAAAAACTCAAATGTGGTCAAATTCATTGAGGCTGAATAACAGGTTATAAATAATGAATAGGTTAGCAATGAGATCAAGGAAGAAATAAAAAAGTACCTGAAAACAAATGAAAACGAACACACAACAGCCCAAAATATGTGGGAGACAAAGCAGGCAGTCCTGAGAGAGTTCATAGTAATACAGGCCTACCTAAAAAAAGGTAGAAACATTTCAAATCAACAAACTAACCCTACAACTATGAGAACTGGAGGAACATCAACAAACAAAACACAGAGCAAGTAGAAGGAAGGAAATAATCATAACCAGAGCAGATTGAAATGACATAGAGACTAAAAGAATAATTCAAAGTATCAATAAATCCAGGAGCTGGTTCTTTGAAAATATAAACAAAATCAACAAGCCTTTAACCAGTCTCATCAAGAAAAAAAAAGAGAGAGGGCCCACATATACAAAATAAAAAAAAATGAAAGAGGAGAAATTACAACCAATATTACAGAAATACAATGGACTATAAGAAATTACTATGAAAAACTATACGCAAAGAAATTTGAGAACCTGGGTGATAGGGACAAATTTCTAGAAACATAAATTTCCAACCCTGAATCAGGGAGAAGCAGAAAGCCTGAATAGATCAATGACAGCTAGTGAAATTGAATCAGTACAAAACTCCTGGCACAAAAAAGCCCTGGACCGGATGGCCGTACAAGAGAATTTTACCACATGAGCAGGGAAGAGCTAACCACCATCCAGCTTAAACTATCCCCACTCCAAACCCCCTAATAAAAGAAGGAAGACTCGCAAACTTTTTTTATGAAGCCAATTACATTCTAGTTCCAAAACCAGATAAAGATGCACAAAGAAAGAAAAGCATAGGCCAATATCCCTGATGAACATAAATGTTAAAATCCTCAAAAAATATTGCCAAACTGAATCCAGCAATACATTAAAAAGATCATATACCATGATTACATGGGATTCATCCCAGGGTTCCCAAATCAATACATGTAATACATCACACAAGCAAAATTAAAAAATGAAGATCACATGATCATACCAATAGATGCTGAAAAAGCATTTGATAAAGTACAATACCCGTTTATGATAAAAACACACAGCAAAGTGGGAGTGGAGGGAGCATATCTCAACATAATAAAGGCCATATACAAGAAACCTGCAGCCAACATCATACTAAATGGGAATAAATTAAAAGCTTTGTTTTGCCCTGGCTGGTGTAGCTCAGTGGATTGAGCACGGGCCTGTGAACCAGAGGATCGTGGTTCGATTCCCAGTCAGGGCACATGCCTGGGTTGCAGGCCAGTTCCCAGCAGAGGACAGAGAATACATTGTGTGTCCTTGGCAGAGGCAACCATACATTGATATTTCTTTCTCTCTCTCCTTCCCTTCCCCTCTAAAGATAAATAAATTATTTTAAAAAAGCTTTGTCTCATAGATAAGGCACAAGACAAGGGTTTCCACTTTTACCACTTTTATTCCACATAGTGTTTGAAAGTTCTAGCCACAGTGATCAGATGAGAAAGAAATAAAAGGCATTTCAATTGGAAAGAAGGAAGTAAAACTGTCATTGTTTACAAATGACATGATAGCGTACATATAAAATTCATAGACTCCATCAAAAAACTACTCAACCTAATAAGTGAATTGGTCAAAACAGTGAGATACAAAGTCAATATTCAGAAATCAAAGGAATTTTTGTACAACAACAATAAAATATCAGAAAGAGAAATTAGGAAGAAAGTTCCAATTACTAAACAACAACAAAAATAAAGTACCTAGGAATAAACTTAACCAAGGAGGTAAAAGACCTATACTCAGAAAATGACACAATGCTGAAGAAAGAAATTAAGGAAGACACAAACAAGTGGTAGTATATATTGTGTTCATAGGTTAGATACCATGTTCATAGATTGGAAGTATTAACATCATTAAAATGTCCATACTGCCCAAAGTAATTTATAGATTCAGCACAATCCTTATTAAAATGCCAATGGCATATTTCACAGAAATAGAACAAAAATTCAAAAATTTATGTGGTACCATAAATAACTCCAAATAGCCACAGCAATCTTAAGAAAGAAGAACAAAGTAGATGTATCACAATACCTGACATCAAACTATACTACAAGGCCATGGTAATCAAAACAGTCTGGTACTGGCATAAGAACAGATACAGACCTATGGAACAGAATAGAGAACCCAGAAATAAACCCATGGCCAATATGGTTGATTACTACTTCACAAAGTGTACATGAGCAAACAATGGAGCAAAAATACCTCTTCAAAAACTAGTGTTAGGACATATGGACAAGTACACACACAAAAATAAAATAAAATTAGACCACCAACTTATACCATACACCAAAATAAACTCAAGGTGCATAAAAGACTTAAATATAAGTCATGACACCACAAAACTCCTAGAGGAAACCATAGGCAGGAAAATCTCAGATATTCCACACAGCAATATTTTCACTGATATGTCCCTTAGAGCAAGGGACATAAAGGAAAAACAAATGGGACTACATCAAATTAAAAAGCTTCTGCATGGCTAAAGAAAACATCAGCAAAATAAAAAGAGAACAAACCACATGGGAAAACATATTTGTCAACGATGCCTCAGACAAGGGTTTGATTTCCAAAATATGTAAAAAAACTTACACTATTTCACCTCAGGAAGACAAACAATCCAATTAAAAAATGGGCAAAGGACCTAAATATGCACTTCTCCAAGGAGGACATACAAAGGGTCCAGAGGCATATGCAAGGATGCTCAGCATCACTAGCCATCAGAGAGATGCAAAGTAAAACCACAATGAATACCACTTCACATTAATTAGAATGGCCATCATAACAAATCAACAAACAAGTGTTGGAGAGGATGTGGAGAAAATGGAACCCTGGTGCACTGTTGGTGGGATTGTGGACTGGTACAGCTGCTGTGGAGAACAGTATGGAATTTCCTTAAAGAACTAAAAATTGAATTGTCTTTTGATCTAGCAATTCCACTGCTGGGAATAAACCCTAAGAATCTTGACACACCAATTCAAAAGAACCTATACACCCCAATGTTCATAACAGTGTTATTTACAATAGCCAAGTAGAAACAGCCTAAATGCCTATCAATAAAGGAATGGATCAAAAAACTATGCTACCTTTACACAATGTAATACTACACAGCAGAAAGAAAGAAAAGAAACTACCATTCTGCTCAGGGAACATTTATGCTGTCTCAAACTCCTGCCATTAGAGACAGCATGGATCAAACTGGAGAGTATTATGCTAAGTGAAATAAGCCAGGAAGTAAAAGACAAATACAATATGATCTCACCTATAAGTAGAACATAATCAATAAAACAAACAAATGAGGAACAAAGAACCAGAGTTATAGAAATAAAGAATAAAATGACAGAGACCAGAGGAGGATAGGAAGGGGGATAGAGGGGAAAGAAGGGGAACATATACAAAGGACCCGTGGACAACAACAATTGGGAGGGGAATGTCTTTGGGAGTGGGCTTGGATGGAGCAGGGGAGAGCAACATGGGGAAAAATGGAAAACTATAATTGAACAACAATAAAAAATAAGAAATGTATTTTGAGGCATTTTCTTCAAACTTCAGAAGATGGAACAGACAACTTTATTTTAGATTATTTATATTATTAGGTTATTTAAATAGCCAAACCTGGTTATAATCTTGATTTTTAAACCTTAGTGTTATTATCATACTATTATCAAGGTTATTGATAGCAAATATCTTTAAGTAGGAAAGTGAAGAGGTTTATAATCATTTAATACATATCTTCAACAACTTGCTTTAGAATCATAGTGTCTTGAATCACGTTCCCTGAAAGCAGGGCCTGAGATGGGAATTTTCTGTGTGTGGTTTTACAAGGAGAATATAAGAAGCAAGATAGGGCAGGAGGAAAAGCTAATAGTGTGATTTCTAAAACTAGCTTCAGGGTGACCTCAGAGGACAGTCTGAAACATAAATTCCATCAGAGATTTGGCTACATTTTAAGACCAAGACTTCTGTTTTTAGTACCCCATGTCAGTCAGTGACAGTTGAGGTATGGAGAAGAGGAAGCACATTACCACCCAGGAGAGTGAGATCTATTTTCATGCCATGGGCTCCTTCTCTTTCCATACAAAGGGGATAACCTGAGGTCCTGTCATACAATGATCAATGGAAAGATGTTCTCTCAACAACACCTCTTAGAGCTATCCCTAATTGTCACTGTAGGCCAATCTGGCAGTCCATTTTCATCTGGTAACATCTACCAAACAAACATACCTCTGAACTAAATATAGTTTTTTCCCCTTTTCTGCCAGCTAATCCTAGGGAACTCCTCCACAAGGCCATTGGTCTGAACTGAAAGATATTTGTGAAATAGGAGAAGGGAACATGGAGGTCCATGAGACCCCCACATTCATGTAGCTTATTGTGCCTTCTAGACCTGTTTATTTTCATCTCGGATTTTTACTTTATTTTTGGTTTTAGGACAGATTGCTGCTGGACCTTAATGTGCATAAAAGTATTCAGCTCGTTCACAACAGTTCTAGTTTTATTGTCTTTTGTTGTTTTGCTGTAAAATGTTCCACATATGTATCAGAAGTTAGTAGCTTACTGCTGTTTGAAAACCAGTCAAAGAGCACCACTGTGCTCCAGAGTTTCAGTTCTATACTGTGACTTTCTTAATGGGGCTCAGCAGAGACCTTTTGTCATTCTATAACTGAAATATTTCTAATATTAAGTCATGTGGCCCAAGCTGGCCTGTTTATACAGTAGTCTGAACTTGCTTTAGCATGCTTTCTTGTTTTGGATGTTACTCAAAAGGGTCAGCTGTATACACCATCCAATAAACATACTTGAGCAGTAGTTTCAAGCATAAGAATAGTAAATGACACAGATATGCATCCTACCAACACTCTTATAGTGAATATAGAAAACCACACAGGCAAATAAAAGAGAATATGTGAAGTACTTTAGTAAAGGCAATACAGTCTACTCTACAAACAATTAGAAACACTTCGGAAAATATTTTAAAAATCAGAAAAAGCATCCTTTTTAGTAGATATCTAAACAGAGTGAAGCATTGAAATTTATTAGCTGGAATCATAGGCTAAGAGCATTAATGAAAGTTGCATCAGGAAAATTAAAATTTAGGGTCAAGGAGAATATGTGCTTTTGTGGCAATGTAAAAATTTGTCTTTGTTGAAGATATTCTCAGAAGCCAGCTGATGAGAAAATTTGTAGGACATAAAAATGTTAAAAATTCCACATAATAGCATGGAAATTCATTGATAAATTATGGATTTGAAGAAAAATATTATCAGGTTTCTAAGTTAGAAACATAATTAAGTCTGATGCACAGTTAGAGGGGGATTAAGTTGGGAGAAGGAAGTGAGGAGTTAGTTGCAATTACTCAGGTAAGAAATAATTTGATGTGAACTGCTGGTAGTTACAGTATAGATAGAAAGAAGTTATTTGGACTAATATGTATTGGATGTAAAATCCAGGGAATTTAGAGTTGAATAAATGGACAAAATAAGAGAAGAAGGAGTAAGGGATGATATGGAAATTTCTGTCTTTGGAAATTGGGTGGAAATTAATTTAATTCTTCAATACAAGGAACAGACCAGAAGAATAGGTTTGACATTAAAAATGAAGCATTCATTTTGGAAATTCTGAGTCAGAGGTGCCAGTAGCAGAGTAAAATACAGATATTTACCTGTAACTGATGTATGGATCACATTTTAACATGCAATCAGTTCTGGGATGAAGATCCAGGTCTGGGAAACATCAAAAATATACAGATGGAACTTGAGATAGTGAAGAAGGGTGAGAAAGCCTAGAAAGCATGACTAAGTTGAGAAAAAGAGGTTAGGAAAGAAAGTTGGATGACTCAATAAAATAAAAATTAAAAAAAATACTATTTAGGATTGGCCAGAGAAGAAGAAAATGTTTTAAGAAAATAAAGTGATTAATGGAGAGATCAGATTAAATAAGGACTGATGTCCATGGGTTAGCAACAAAAATTAGTGACAAGGAAGACAGTTATTGAGTAAGTTATAGGGACTGTGGATAGATTGAAGTAGGCTGAGGTTTAAATGAACAGCGAAAAAGTGGAGACAATGAGTATATACAACCTTTTATAGAAAGATGACTTTCTGGGGAAGGAGAGACATAATCTGAAGCACCGATAGTGACACCAATTTTAGTATGAAAACAAACCACTTATCCATTATAACCATAGAGAAAGAGAAATAGTAGATAGAAGTGCAAAGAAACTCAAAAATTGGTGATATAGATTGGAAGGTCCATTTTGTGGATTACCTTTATTTAGTGAATTACATGTCGAGGTCATTTGTTGAGAGGAATTGGAAGGAGGAGATGGAATAAGATTTTAAAAAGCCAGTGAGAATTAGAGAATTGTACGTATTACTGTCACAAACTCATTTAAATTTTAACTTATACTTTCTTCAATAGTCATTTGTAGAAATACATTATGCTTTGAATTATTTTATCTTTTAGAGTAGTTTTAGGTTTACAACAAAATTAAGAGGTACAGAGATTTCTTGCATTATTACCTGCCTATACTTATGTATAGTTTCTTCCATTATCATCACGCACAAGAATGGCATATTTTTACCAAAGATAAATGCACAGTGATCTAACAAAATCATCTAAAATCTATAGTTTACACTAGAGTTTAGTCTTAGTGTTGTATATTCTATGGGTTTGAACAAATATATGTGACATATATCCAGCATTATCATGTTACACAGAGTATTTTTATTACCATAAAAATTCTCTGTGCTTCCCATAATCACCTCCTTCCCCCTCCCCAGGCAACCATTGATTTGTTAATTGTACAGTTTTGACTTTTCTAAAATTTATGTAGTTGGAATCTTATGTATATAGCCTTTTAAGACTGACTTCTTTCACTTACTAATATGCATTTAAAGTTTCTCTATGTCTTGTCATGCATGGCCTGCTAGCTTATTTCCTTTTAGCACTGAATAATATTCTATTTGTTTAAATGTGCCACAGTTTATTTATCCATTCACCTACTAGAGGGCACCTTAGTTGCTTCCAAGTTTTGTTAATTATAGATAAAACTGCTGTAAATATGTGAGCGACATATTTTGTGTGGACATACATTTTCAAGTCCTTTAGGAAACTATCAAGGAGCATAATTGCTTGATCACATGATTTGAATATGTTTAGTTTTGTAAGAAGTCACAAACCATCTCCCGAAGCAGCTGTATCATTTTATAGTTCCACCAGCAATGAACGAGAGTTCCTATTGCCCCACATCTTCACCAGTACTTGGTGGTGTCAGTGCTCCAGATTTTGGTCATTTTAATAGGTGTATAGTGGTATCTCATTATTTTATTTGCATATCCCTGATGACATATGATGTGAAACATTTTTCACATGCTTATTTTTTATTTCTATAACTTCTTTGCTAAACTGCCTATTGAAGTCTTTTGCTTATTTGTTAATTAGGTTGTTTTCTTGTTGTGATTTTTTTATTCTCAACTGAGGAGAGATTTTCATTGCTTTTAGAGAGAGGGGAAGGGAGAAAGGAAAGAAGAGAGAGAAATATTAATGCAAATGAGAAACCTCAATTCGTTGCCTCCCATAAACACCTGGATTAGGGATCGAACCCACAACCTAAGTAGGTACCCTGACTGGAAATCAAACCCTCAAACTTTCTGTTACAAGATGATACACCAACCAACTGAGCCACACTGGCCAGGGTGTGATTTTTTTTACAATAAAAAAATCATGGTATACTGAGTTAAGACAAATAAAATTTAAAGAGAAGATCCATAAATAGTATTGCTACCAGGTTCTAGAATATCATTTCTCATATCTCTTATACAGTTCTAGAACTTGCTTCACAGTGTACAAAACATTTTTATGACTATTTCATTTTACTCTTATGAGAATTTTCCAGTGCCTACAGGGAAAGCATTTTGTTTTGATTGTGTAGGTAAGGGAAATAAAGCTTTGAAGCTGTTATTTATTGTTTGTCATTTTCATTGTCCTTTGGCAGAGCAAACTCTCTAATTCAGGTCTTCTTTGAAATTGATCATTCTGTAGAGTAAAGGACACATGGACAAAAACTAAGGGGGGTAGAAATGGGAGGGAGGTGGGGAGCACGGGGGGGGTGGGCTGGGATGGGAGTAAAAGACAGAAAACTGTACTTAAACAACAATTAAAATAAATAAAAATTAAAAAAGAATTTAAATATAAAAAACCAAATTGATCATTCTATCTTTCCTTACAGTCCATTTATGTTCATGTATTTTTATTTTATTAGAAGTTGAGAAAGAAGAACTCTCAGTGATCATGGGAAAAGTTGTCTTCAATTGAAATTTAAATCTTGTAAGCTAGGCAGGTAATGTATCTTGAAGTTGACATCTCAGCTCTAATCCAAATTTTACTATTTTCTGGCTGTGAAACCTTTATTCAGTCACTAAAACTCCCTCGACCTCTAGTTTCCTCAGCTAGGCAATACAAGAGTTGGCAATCTCTCAGATAACGGCCAATTGAGCAACTCTCTGCTTCTCCAATTATTCTGACCAAGCAATGAGCATAATAACATAATAAATTTTTAATATAATTACAGATAGTTATATGAGAAAAGTCCTTTGGCACTTGCTTTTCTAGTTGATAAGATGGCTAATACCATTACTATTCACAAATATAATTACATTGTTCACTTTCTCTTTCTCTGATGTTGTTGCCTAGTTCTTTTATGGACACAAGAGATAACTCTAAACAAAGATGGTTTCAACACTAGCCTGATTTAAGGTCAGAGTGGGAGGTCCCTAGCTGGTTCTTTCTTGGATAGGTACAGCAATTTTCTCACCATTATCCTTGTTCTTTGGCCATTGTCCCCTTTTCCATCATGAATGAAAAGAAAACCTTATGTGTGTCCTAGACATACTCCAACTTACTCCAACTTTGGAGTGGTTCTTATCACTCTCTTAGAGTGGTACAGTCTAGGAGAAAGATGGTCATCACTCAACTCCTAGGTACATTTACCTTAAAGTTAAATAATTAACCTTCAGGTTGGCTTATTAGCAATGACAGAAGGAGGCCCTTGGGAGAGGGATTAGCAACATGATCATATGGTTTTTTCCTTTTTAAAAAAGGGAGATGAAAACACTTTGTAAACATAAGATTCCACAAAAACTGATTCATTCCTGCTTGTGCAGCTCACTCAACTGGGCATGTAATAAGTGTGTTTAACTGTTAGAGTCAACTAGGTACGAGTTGAGCACTAAATTGTCTTCCCTATGGTTCCTTGTTGGTGACTGTGAATGGTGGTTACTTGGGCAAAAGCTTCACGTCTCTCAATGCCATGCTGCTCCTATTTCTTTAATCAGTAACTCATTTGTAACCAGGCAACAATGGCCTTTATCCAGGGACAATAAAACTGATAATGGTTGTTTTTATGAAACATTTTCTTTTTTTTAACCTAAGTCATTATACAAATTATGTGCTTCCTATCTTATGGTTTTTATCCCATACTAATCCTCTCCTTCATAAAACAGTAGGTAACATACCTAGTAGTCTAAGGAAATAAAAGATCTCTTAGAATAGGTAGAAAATTTCAAATATTATCTCCTTACATCTTTAGTGATTCCTGAAGTATTCTGAGGGAATTGTCTAGTAGTTTTGAATCACATAATACATAAACTACCTCATATTCTTCACAGGATATTAATTAATAAAATATTAATTGTTAATCAGATAATTTTCAGGAAAGTTATATAGCTGATCTGAACCACTTTATTTAAAGTATACTACTTTAAATACTACTCAGTATTATGGAGATATTTGCATTTGATATAGCATTAGGTATCATTTGTTTTGACTCACAGTGTTCACATTTAGAATTTTTCATTTAGCAGCAAAACAGACATCGTAAGAAAATAATCTCTTCGTTCTGCCTTTTCCTTTGGGCCAATACAACCTTTTATACTCTGGGAGATATTTAGTATCTTGTGATGCTCAAGGAAATACCCCACATATTTGGCACAAAAGATATTTATTCTACATTGTTTTCTAATGGCTATTTTCATAGCTATTGTACAATATTAAATGAACAATTATAAATATAAAAAGCAGAGAATCAACAATGAAAAATAGATAAAGTGTTCAATATTTTTCAGGCAGTTTTATATTTTCAACATAAAATGGTAAATTATTGTGATAAAATGGACACTCAGTTGAGTATAAAATTACATTGTAATACTTAACTATAATGTGTTATATTATATGATTTAATAACATTAAGTAATATTGTGTTTCATTTCTTTATTATAGCCAACAGTGCTAAGTAAGATTATAACTGACAATTAAAGTGCATTACAAAGAAATATATCGATGGGGAATCTAGACTTCTGGTCAAGAAAGAGGCACAGGTAAACATGGCTTGCCTCCTCATACAACCACAGCAAAAATTACAACTAGACTACAAAACAAATATCACCCAGAATCTTCAAAAAATTCAGTTGTATGAAAGCCTGAAAACCAAGGAATTAAAGAAGCCACATTCATCCAGACAGGTAGGAGGAGCAGAGATGTCGAGAGGTGCAGCTCTAGAGGTGTGGTGATGTGAGGCATGGAGAGGCACAGATATGTAGAGTGGACAGTCCAACACCCACAGATGGTGGATATAAATCAGAAAGGATACCTCAAGAGCAAGGGATCCCAGTCCCACACCAGAGCACCCAGTCAAGGGTTCCAGCACCAGGAAAATAAGTCCCTATAACTTCTGGCTGTAAAAACCAGTGAGTTTTGGGGTAGAGAAAGAAACTGCAGTATTCTCAGGGGTCTCCTCTTCAAGGATCCACAACAATCTTAGGCCTTATGCAGATATACTCCCTTTGGACTTTAGCACCAGGGAAACAGCTGGAAAGACACGAGTGGCATATAGGGAAAAACTGAAGTATCTGGCATCTGGGTGAGTGCCTGGAGACAGCTTCCTGCTGGACAAAACTCCAGAGACCAGGCAGTGGCATTGTCCTCTCTCTTAGCCCTACTCCACACAGAGCCACAGAGTGATGACATGAGTTGCCCCATCCTGGTGTTTACTCAAGGCTCTGCCCCATCCAACTTACCAGTGTGCTTTTCTACAATAGGCCACATTACAAAGACAGGAAGTCAAAGCAGCTCTACCTGATACACAGAAACAAATGCTAGGAGGCTTCCAACATGGATAAACAAAGAAATATGGCCAAAATGAAAGAACAGAACAAAACTCCAGGAAAATAAATGAGATGGAGATAAGCAATCTAGTAAGTGCTTAATTCAAAACCCTGGTTATTAGGATGTTCAAGAAACTCATTGGGTACTTCAACAACATAAAAAAAACCCAGGCAGAAATGAAGGTTACACCAAGTGAAATGAAGAAAAATGTATAGGGAACCAACAATGGAACAGATGAAATTAAGAGTCAAATCAATACCTTGGAACATAACAAAGGAAAATATTCAATTAGAAGAGCAAGAGGGAAAAGGTATCCAAAAAACAAGGATAGGTTAAGGAGCCTCTAGGACATACTCAAATATACCCACATTCAAATTACAGGGTTGCCAGAAGAAGAAAATGAGCAAGATACTGAAAACTTATTTGAAAAAATAATGAAAGACAACTTCCCTAATTTGGTGAAGGAAATGGACATACACATCCAGGAAGCACAGAGAATTCCAGACAATAAGGACACACAAAGAGGATCACACCAAGACACATCATAATTAAAATCCCAAAGATCAAAGATAAAGAAAGAACCTTAAAAGTAGTAAGAGAAAATCAGATAATTACCTACAAAGGAGTTCCCATAAGACTGTCAGCTGCTTTCTCAAAAGAAATTTTGCAGCCTAGAAGGAACTGAAAAGAAGTATTCAACATGATTAAAAACAAGAACCCACAACCTAGATTGCTCTATCCAGCAAAGCTATCCTTTAGAATTGAAGGGCAAGTAAAGCACTTCCCAGATAAAGTAAAGCTAAAGGAGTTCATCATCATCAAGCCTTATTATAACAAAAGTTAAAAGGACTTATTTAAGAAAAAGAAGATCAAAACTATAAACATTAAAGTAGCAATAAATTCACAACTATCAACAATTGAATGTAAAAAACAAACTGAGCAAACAAACAGAATTGAAACAGAATCACAGATATGGATATAATTTAAAGGATTATCAGTTTGGAGGGGAAAAGTGGAGAATAGGGGACAAGGTGCAGGGATTCAGAAGTACAAATTAGGTACAGAATAGCCAGGGGGATGTTAAAAACAGTATAGGAAGTAGAACAGTCAAAGAGCTTATATGCATGACCCATGGACATGAACAAGAGTGGATTACTGTACCCCCAATGGGGGTACAGGGTAGAGTGGGATAAAGGGGGCTTGGAATTGTAATAACATAATCAATAAAATATATTTAGAAAGGAAATAGATCAGTGAAAATGATTGTGATGAGGGAGTGAAAATTAAACCCAAACAAAAGCAAATCAGTTATTTGTTTCCTCTATATTACTAGTATTATCCTCTATTATTACTAGTATTAAGTGGCAATTTCCTTCATAGAATTTGTTTCTCAGTTTAAATTTAATATGTTAATCTTAGCAGTCAGTCTGGTTCTTAAAAGATTGGGATGTGCTTGCATTATGTATGCACATCTTCTACTATGAAGATAATTCATGCTAACAATAGCCTCCTTCCCAGAGTAATAATGATTTATAAAGGGCAAGGTGTGAGGAATATCTGTCTCACTTATTCTATAGTTCATGTGCCCTCTTGCTTAAAAAGTGTTGGCAGAGAGTGTTTATGATTTACCTTAGAGTTGGAGAAAGCAATTAAATTAGATTATTTTGTAAGAATAACATACAGATGAGTAGTAGTAAGCAGGGGTCAGAAATGATAGCCATTATGAATTCATCACTGATATGCAGAAAAATAAAAATAAATAAATAATTGGTACAAAGCATAAGGCAGAAAATAAGAGATTAAATGGACTCCAGGATAAATACAATATTAGATGAGATAGCACCTAATTAGAGTCAGAATCTGTCCTCTTGAACAAGGGACACAGCTGAAGGTTAAGCAGCTATATATTAGTAACTTATATATCTTAGGTTGATAATACTAGCAGTTGAATAAAAATGTTTTGGGCTATTTGGAGAATAGAATAAGAACTGGCATCTAGATAAAGATGATTTACACAGGAAAAGCATTATGCAAAAGTAGGCATAGTAAGCATATACTAATGTATTAGGATGACTCTCAAAATACAAATTAAAGTATAAATATAGTTATAATTTACTATATAAAACCATCATGGAAGATGCTGTAGATGTTCTGTCGATATCTACTTTGTCAACCTAGCTATAAGGGTCTATTTTACATTTGGGACAGATGTACTCTTCACCTCATTGCATTCAGTGACTCATTGATATAGGCTCATATGTCCTATATGCCTTTGTCAAGAGGAGACTTGGCAATGTGATTTATGTCTTCGAATTGGAGCAAGGCTAGAATTATGTGAGATTATACTCTTACACAGCTCCTTCTCTTCCCCTATTTCATTTCCCTCATTCATAGGTTTTCCTGATGAGAATTGTCTTATTTAAGCTTGAATCTCTGACTCTGGTTTTGCTTGAGAGGTTACTGACCTCTTAGAGTTGGTACCAGAATTGGTCCTGGGAAGAACCGTCAGGACATGTTGTCAGCTAGCTACCTGACAATGAACACTCTGTTACTTAAGGTAGGTGAAATGTTCATTGCTCTCAGCATTCTGTAGCAGTCTGTCATTAGGAATTTACCTGTGGTGAACTGGCAAAAAGGATAGATGTGGACTGAGAAGCATAGTATTTGCAATGGCGATAACTCTGGCACTGGAAAAGAAAGGAAACATAATGATAATATGGGCAGTGAAAGTGGGTTGGCTAATGGCGATCACCAATGATACTTTCAAGAAGATAATAGGTTCCAGATGATTAGTCACCAATTTAATATAAAGGGTGAAAACCAGAGGCCCTTAATGTCAGTGTTTAAAGAAATATTAATTCCTTATAGTAGGAGGGCTAATCATACCAAAGAGTAGGTTCGAAACTACACATAAAGAGCAAAACTCCAGAAAAAGTGGAATTCTCAGCTTCTGCAATTATCCTATGCCTGATAGGAAAGAAGTAGAACTGAGACTGAAAAATGAGAATATCTGGACATGTGCCCTCGAGAACACTAAGCACCCAGATTCCCTTAACCCTCTGAGCTTCTAGATAAGGCCCACTCCCACAATCTAGAGAATACCGCCCCCCTCCAACCTTCCCTTTCCTTTCCTTGTAGTTCTTTCAGAGGCCTCAAAACAGTGAGATGCCTCAGAGGATAACATTTTCCTAGTTAGGATCTGTTCCAGCTTCCTATATAGGCACCAAAAAAATAATCAGAGGCAAATTGCAGCTGAGAGAGAAGGATTATAAAATGAGAGATTATAGACTGTAGAACTTTACTGTGTTTTATTGACAATACCTGGGGAAGGAAGCCTGAGAGTGCATGCTGATGGTGTTAAATCGACAGGGGTAGAATTTAAATCTGGATATGGTAGTGTTTGTTACATTGGGACACTTTCCTAAAAACCAGATTTAACACTCTGACTAAGGAAGCAAAAGCAGGAACAGTAGTTCTAATTCAATGTTGTAATGGCTTTTAGAAACTGAGAGGCAAGGCAGGATGGACCATAGCCAACATTCTATATAGTAGAAATGCCAGAATTCCTGGAAGATCATGGAGGAAGGGATGAAACCCTTTAGAGAAGCGGGAAGGTTAGAGTGAATTATATAACACCAGGAGAACCACAAGCATGACATGCTTCTTGGAAAGACCCTCCATTTGTCAAGGAAGTAGGATGCATAAGGTAGAAAACACTGACATTATGCTCTGCAGGCTGGGACTTAGGGCAGTAGACTCCAACCGTAATTGTGATTCACTGACTCCGCAAACAGGAAAGGCCAGGTGGCCACACTTAACAATCAGAAGTTAGATGGGCATAATCATTGTAACGGCCATCAATTTCTGAATGTCAGCCAGGGGGCTGGCTATGACTGCTGGGGATCTATAACAACGAATAACAAATTACAGCCTTCCTAGAGAAGCATTGCCAAATAAAATACAGGGCATGTGGTTAAATTTAAGTTTCACATAAACAATGCTTAATTTTTTAGTATAAGTATGTTCCAAATATTATATGATATGTTTATAATAAAAGCATTTTCATTTTTAATCTGAAATTCAAATTTAACTGGTATCTTATGGTTTATTTGCTATATCTGGCACACTTTTATCTTAGAGACAAGATGGCCAGCCCACAAAGGTACTGCGTATTATATATAATTAAAGGTTCTCAAGAATCAATAAGCATAAAGCTGAGGTCAGCCAGCCCTGATGGAAAAGTCACTATCCCTTTCTTAGGTTCCAACCTTAACAAGTTTTCACCCTGGAATTTACTAGCTGATGGAAAAATTGGAGTCCCCTTTGAGAGAAGACCTGTGTGTATAGTAATGGTTCCCCCAGCTGCTTTTCAAAGGAATTTATGTCTGCTTATTCACACAATCATTCACTGAGGAAAGGGAATACTTAAATCTTTTAAAAGCATTAGAATGCAGATTCTGAATTTACATTAAAGCCAGAATCACATCATCATCATGGTGATTCTAACACCTGTTAGAATATCGGTGCCTGGGAATCAGGTAATGAATGGAGTCCAGGCCTAGGTCTGTTTTACAGCTGGTCCATTATTCCACAGGCCTGTCCCTAGTCATTTTCCAGTTCCCCGTAAGTGAGTTTTACTGTGTCCTACAACATATGACTGTGATATTTAAAGTAGTGTCCTGACTCCTCAGAGTGGAAGCCTGAGTCGAGCTACTTACCTGGAGCCCCCTTGCCTTCCCTTTGGGTCTGCCCAAGGCTAGCTACTTAGACAAGAAGAAGTACTGCTGTAGCTGAAAAGAATGCAATAAAAAAATGACAGATGGGGATGGAGATGAGTATCAGCTAAAGCTTTTTTTTTTTAAGATTTTATTTATTTATCTTTAGGGAGGAAGGGAAGGAGAGAAATATCAATGTATGGTTGCCTCTGATGTGTCCCCTGCCGGGAACTGGCCTGCAAGCCAGGCATGTGCCCTGACCGGGAATCGAACCGCAATCCTATGGTTTGCAGGCCCGCGCTCAATCCACTGAGCTACGCCAGCCAGGGCAGCTAAAGCTTTTAAACCAAATGTAGCATCAGGTGTGTAGTTAGTTTCACCAAACATTCTTCCAAGCTTTCCCAGAAATTGTGATCAACTACAATCTTTGAGATTATGTATTCTTGGAGTAAAATTACTTTGTGAAGCAAGGAGCTTCATCTGTGTGGGGCAAGGAGCTGAAGGGAGCAAATTTTATTGCCACTTATCAACTACCATACTACCCCCCAAGCTGCTGTGAGTGCCGAGGCATACTGCAACTAAGGGCATACGCCTGGGACCTTGTACAGAAAATTGCATTTGCTCAGTATTAGTTGTATAATTTGCAGAGTCCAATGAAAAATATAAATATGGCAACTTTGGTTCAAAAAGTAGAAAAATATGTCATTAAAAGAACTAACATATCAAGCTTTCTCTTTTCTATTCTATTTTTGATTTGTTCTAAAGTTTTTAATTTGCTATTTAAAGTTTAAACTATTTGCATGAATTTTATCATTTATCTTTATATTGTACAATGCTAGCTTTGAATGCAAACATTCGAGAATTAATGTCATATGTAGAATCACCAAAGTTACCCACTTACAATCTCATAACTCATACATATATTTCATTCTTACCAGAAAAGTGAAAATAGACAACTAACTTATCTGCTTTTATTTCACTTCTTGATTTACTTACATTTTTTACCAACACTTACATTCTACCAACTTACATTCTACCAACACTTTATTTTTTTACAAGTAAAGAGGGACTGAAAAGAAAAAGAACTATTGGTGGTCCTTTCATCAATTTCAGAATAATATTGGCTAATATAGGAAAGTAATAGTAGTAAAAGAATACAATAAGATTTCTTGGTCATTTGTGTTTTCAAAGCAAGTTCTTGTTGACTCTCAACTCTGAATTGGCATGTAATCTCTTCATTGGAATTCAGTGCTCATGGGTCATTATGAATGTTATATGTAATTTGGGAAGCAAGAAATGTGAACATGCATATTACATGCAATGCTTCTGCTCACTCACACACTCCAATAACTCATCGGAGTTCACAAGTTCAAAGACAATATCACTGAGAATTTCAAACAAAGACAGGAGAGCACTTAACTAAGTGTAAGCCCTTCTCAGTTCTGAGTTTTGTGCAATTGCACAGGTTGGACCTTCATGAAGCCCACCCTGATTATCACTAATGGGTGAAATTTGACTTCTGGCAACAGTGTGGACAAGACCACCTGGAAATTTATCCCTCTAAACCCCAGACAATAAATAATGAGTTCTTTATCAGACACAAAGAACAATGAGTTCTTTATCAGTCTTGCCTCAAGGCAGGCCCAAACTTGGGGATATTTTTCTCTGGAGCCCCCTTGACTTCCCCTTGGGTCTGCACAAGATTAGCCATCACCTGAAATCACATTCTCGTTGATCCCCTTCCTTTTCCCTATCCTTTCTCCCTCACTCTCAATTAATTTTGAAGGACACATGACTATCTCTGACTCTGTTTTTAGGTGGCAGCATTTGTTTCCAAATTCCAGATATTAAAGCTTTCTTATTTGAAATATGACAAGGAATGCTAATTTGTACATGCAGAAAAGATAATAAATTTGTGATTTAGTGATGAAGATGGACTAATTTCTCCCATTTTGGAGGACCATATGTCTACTACAAATGACAATGCTATGAGTTCCTACACATAGGCATATACAAAGAATACAAAGAAACTGAGAAGAGAAAGCTGTCTTTGCAAGGGTGTTGGAGGAATAGCCACTGGGAACAGAATTGTAATTCATCAAAGATTTAGGTAATTATTGGTATTAAGAAACTATTTTTGTCTTGGTGATTAGATGATCTTTAATGATCCCTTAGGGCAGAAACATGATGACAACCAGTGTATGACTTGTTCAATGTTTTAGTTATGAAGCATAATCAAATAATTTACCTGAAGGTAAGAGAGGGTGAGAAAGAAAAAAATGAGAACACAACAAAGCACTTGTATGTATAAAGGTTCTGTAGTGACTCAGATCATCCTTACTCTCAGAAATAAAAAGAAAAAAATAGACTGGATGAGGGTGCATACCATTCCTTTCTCATTATCCTAATCTTGAAGTCATTTAGTTTTAGACCCTAAAAGTACTTGCAATTGGCTTTAAAAAAATGTAAGTTAAAGTTGTTTTATTTTCAATTGGCTGAAACCTTTGAAGGAAGGTTTCTTATAATCTTTTATATATGTATTTCAGAGGAATAAAATAGTGGCCTTTAATACTATCTTGAATATCATTTCACTTTAGTCATGTAAAGGAATTGAAAGATTCTCTGTAATTTTTACCTGCATTATTAATTTCAACACCAAATTATAATGTGCTCTTTGTTGCTTCCTTAATGTATTCAGGTGGCTTTGTAGATGTAGAATAGGGCATGAAAGACAGAAATAGCTTTAACCAACTCTGTTGTTCTCCTTGCCCCTCACCTCATCATATATGTAAATGGATCATATGCTGACTGTACCTCCTCTAATATGATCTCGTGTCAGAACACTTCTGAATACTGATGGTTCCAACTCCGGCTCCCTGCTCAAAGGTCACCTTTCTCCAGCCCTGGAGGGTGGCACTGTGATTGCAAAGCATGATTATCTCCTCTGCTTAAGCTTCCTTCATTTTTCCTGACTGCTGCATTATAAAAACATCTGACCTATGCTCTGCTTCACTTTTCTTTTCTCATCCCAATTCCTGTATTCTAATTATCCTTACACAATATATCAACTGTTTTCATGGTTCATCTAGTACCTGAGCATATGCCGATACACTACAGTGTGGAAGCTCTCCATACATGGAGTTTTCCCTTGTGAATGAGCCTTTTGGACCAACCCGTTTCCAGAACTCCCACTTGCATGCATAGGCCAATCTCACTCTATATTTCTTCTTAAAATTATGTAATTTTATGATTAGTAATTTCAGAAACAGCTGAAACTAATGTATAATAAGATAAATTAATTGATGTTTACCTGAGAGTGTCTATAATAGACAGAGCTAAGTGGACAGGAGGGCATTTCTAGAGAAGGTTTAATGATTTGGTTACATGGACTCATACAAGACATACACACAAGCTCTATAGTTAAGATTTTTGAATTATACTTTTAATGCAAGTATGAAATAATTTTTCAGAAATCAAATCACATAAATATAAAATT
This sequence comes from Sturnira hondurensis, assembly GCF_014824575.4. Classification (NCBI taxonomy): domain Eukaryota; kingdom Metazoa; phylum Chordata; class Mammalia; order Chiroptera; family Phyllostomidae; genus Sturnira; species Sturnira hondurensis. The sequence goes on from NW_028083059.1 coordinate 16,278,535, forward strand.
ATTTGTCCTCAAATTCTGATTTATTTTTAAATTTTTCTCTCTCTGCAAAAAGCATTAGTAATGCAGATTAAAATCTTCAGAATTATATTAAATTATTTTATTTCCCTGCTTCTCACTTTTAACTGGTCACAAATTTTTATCAATTTTCCATTTGATGATGCTCATTAATTGTGTCCTACCCTTTCTTTTAGAAAAATAATGTGCTAGTGTAGGCTCTCAGTTTAGTATATTTTAAAAGTTATTTCTAAGTTCATCATACAGTTTTTATTTCTTCTGTGTTCCAGTACCATATTTTCTACATTTTGCTATAATTAACTTTTCTAAAGCATAAATATCTGATGATGTCAATTGTCTACTCCCAAAATTTTAAAGTACCTTTGTGGCCTAAAAAGTCTCATGGAGTTTTGCCTTTATATAATTGCCCCTTTCATTTCCTTTTCTTCCAAAAATATTTTATGCTACTACAAGTATTTGTTTCCCTTGCCAACAATTAGTTTTATCAGGTTTGGTAAGTTTGGATCATGTACTATGTAAAATAGTATCTTGCTGTAATTTTAATTATCATTTCATGAATTGCTAAATGAGTTAGTCATCTTTTCATGTGTACATTGGCCATGTGCGTTTTCTGCGAAATATCTTTTATCACATTTCAAGCAGGAAGTCTTTTTAAAAATGTAATATAGATTCCCTTTTCATGTATATGTCTTTCAAACATTTCTTCCAAGTTTTTGTCATGTTTTAGTCTAGTGTTTTATTAATGGACATAAGTTCTCAATTTTAATGCAGTCAAATTCATCAATATTTTTTGTATTTAGTACTTTTGTTTTCATTTTAAATAAAACTGCATCCTGAGAACATAAAGGTTCTATCCTATAATTTCTTATAATGCTTATAAAATTTTGCCTTTCACATTTAAGTTCTTTGTCTTTGTGGAGTTTATTTAGTTTGTCATGAAAGAGGAATCCAGCTGTGTATGTCGCATTTACAATATTGCAAAAATCAGAGTTTCTGTATCAACAACATGCTGTATTCCTTGAGAAGAAAGAGAGGTCATATAATGAGTGATGTGCATTCAAAAGTCTTCAGAGAATTGGAGAAATAAGTTCTATGCTGGGCTTCCAAGAATGATTCTCAACAAACCAATGCATAAATGGCTAACTAAAGAAAATTACCTCTGTTACAACAGGAAGTAATAGAACAAGAAGTCCGTGAGACAACTATTGGCTCCAGAATAAGTACCACCTTAGCTGAACTCTAGGAATTAGATGGCTGCATCACTAACTGTTTGGTCCACAGACATACCTCCATATTAAATGCCTTGAATACAGTATCTTCTCTGTATTTCCGCTGTATCTAAATATCCTGGGTGGGTCTGATATAATCAGATGAGCCTGTTAAAAGAGGGTCTAGAGGTTGGGGACTTGAAGCAGGAGATAAAACTCTTTCTTTTTTCATTGCTGTCTTTGACAAAGTTAGCTGCCATACATTTTTAAACTATACAAAAATGAATGTTACCAAGGACCAAATGAGCTCAGAAGATGACTCCTAGACGAGAAAGAAGAAGGGGACTCAGAAGAGACCACTGCCACTAATGACACCCAGGTGGCAACCTAATTATACATGAAGGAAGACACAGCTAAGCAGGGCCCAAACCACTGACCCATAAAATGCTGGAGGACAATCAATGGGTGTTATTTAAGCAACTAAGCTTATGGNGAGGGTCTAGAGGTTGGGGACTTGAAGCAGGAGATAAAACTCTTTCTTTTTTCATTGCTGTCTTTGACAAAGTTAGCTGCCATACATTTTTAAACTATACAAAAATGAATGTTACCAAGGACCAAATGAGCTCAGAAGATGACTCCTAGACGAGAAAGAAGAAGGGGACTCAGAAGAGACCACTGCCACTAATGACACCCAGATGGCAACCTAATTATACATGAAGGAAGACACAGCTAAGCAGGGCCCAAACCACTGACCCATAAAATGCTGGAGGACAATCAATGAGTGTTATTTAAGCAACTAAGCTTATGGCACTTTGTTACGTGGCATAGAAAATAATATATTTTATTTGAAACTATTTTTTAGCACTTCTTGGTCATTTTATGTTTTACCTTTATTCCAGAAGATTTGGACCCATTAGCACTTATTATTATCCTAAAATTTTAGTGAACCCCTTTTAAACATCATCTAATTAATTTTTCTTTTTATTTTCTTCTTATATTGCCTGTGTTAACTGACAAGTTCAGTACCTTTACAAGTATTCCGATTTCTTAATCATTTAAAAATTTTATATCATCTGACTTTTTATTCCCTCTTTGTTCTACTTTTCCTTTGCTCTTTTTCTATTCTTTATTTTTATATATTATTTAGTCAACTAATTTTAGAGAACTTTTAGGTATAAAACAAATTGAGCCAAAAGTACAAAGAGATCCTACATGCCCCATGTGTCTTCCCTTGCTTCTCCCGCTATCAATCTCCCCTCCAGACTGATATATTTGCTAAAATTGATGACTCTATATGAAAATGTCATTATCACCCAAAGTCTGTAGTTGATATTGGGGTTCAGTCTTGATGTTACGTATTTTATGTTTGGATAAATATATAATATCATGTGTCTACTGTTATAATAGCGTGCAAAATACTTTCACTGATCTAAAGTATTCTGCCTCTTATCTTTCCCTTCCTTATAACCCCTGGCAACTATTAATCTTTCACTGGTTCCATAGTTCTACTTTTTCCAGAAAGTATATAGTTGGAAGAAAGTATGTAGACTTTCAATGTGACTTTTTTTTTACTTAGTAAACTAAGGTTTAAATTTTCTCTGTAGCTTAATAGCTTTTCTCTTTTCAACATGGAATATTAAATTGTCTAGATGTACCACAGTGCATTTATCTATTCACTTACTGAAGGGTGTCTTGATTGCTTCCAACTTTTAGTAATTCTGAATAAGGCTGTTATGGACATTTGTTGCAGGGTTGTTGTTGTTGTTCCTGACATATTTTCAACTCTTTTGGGTGAATACCAAGGATAACAATTGCTGAGTTGTATGGTAAAAGAATGTTTAATTTTTGTAGGAAACTTCCAAACTGTCTTCCAAAGTAGTTGTACCATTTTGTATTGCACCACCTGTGAATGAGAGCTCCTGTTGTTCCACATCCCTTCAGCATTTTGTGTTGTCAGAGTTCAGGATCCTGTCTTCGGTTTTGTATCTAAAAAGTTGTCAATGTACCCAAGGTCAAATAGATTCTATGTTACCTTAGAGAAGTTTTATAGCTTTACTTTTTAAATTTACAACTAGGATACATTTAGAATTATTTTTAATGAAGAGTGTAAGATTTGTGTCTAGATTCATTTTTTTTGCATGTGAATTTTCAATTCCAACACTGGTTTTGAAAACATGATATTTTTCTCCTCTATTATATGCTACTTCCCCATCATCACAGATGAGTGAACTACAGTTGTGTGGGTCTTTTTCTAAGCTCTCTGTTTCACTGATTTATTTGTCAATTCTTTTACTAATACCACTTTGTTTAATCACTGTAGCTTTATAGTGATTTGTTTGCCCTTGGTTTTTTAAAATTTTATTTTAATTGTTGCTCAAGTACAGTTTTGTCTTTTACTCTCATTCCAGTGCACCCACCCATTCCTCCCCACCCCCTCCCATTTCCACCCCCCTAGTTTTTGTCCATATGTTCTTTATATTTATTCTTGTAAACCTTACCCCCCTTCCCCTGAAATTCTCTCCTCTCTCCCCTCTAGTCCCTGTCAGCTTTTTCTCTGTTTCAGTGTCTTTGGTTATATTTTGCTTGTTTGATGTTTTGTTGTTTAGGTTCCTGTTAAAGGTGAGATAATATGGTATTTGTCTTTTACCACCTGGCTTATTTAGCTCAGCATAATGCTTTCCAGTTCCATCCATGCTGTTGCAAAGGGTAGGAGCTCCTTCTTTCTTTCTGCTGCATAGAATTCCATTGTGTAAATGTACCATAGTTTTTGGATCCAGTCATTTACCGATGGGCATCTAGGTTGCTTCCGACTCTTGGCTATTGTAAATTGTACTGCTATGAACATTGGGGTGCATAGGTTCTTTTGGATTGGTGTTTTGGGGTTCTTAGGGTATAATCCTAGCAGTGAAATTGCTGGGTCAAAAGGCAGGTCCATTTTTAGTTTTCTGAGAAAATTCCATACAGTTTTCCACAGTGGTTGTACCAGTCTGCATTCCCACCAACAATGCACTAGGATTTCCTTTTCCCCACATCCTCTCCAACACTTGTTTGTTGATTTGTTTATGATAGCCATTCTGACTGGTGTGAAGTGGTATTTCATTGTGGTTTTAATTTGCATCTGATAACTAGTGATATTGAGCATCTTTTCATGTGTCTCTGAATTCTCTGTATGTCCTCCTTGGAGAAGTGTCTGTTCAAGTCCTTTGCCCACTTTTTAATTGGGTTGCTTGTCTTCTTAGAGTGGAGTCATGTAAGTTCTTTATATATTTTGGTTAAACCCCTGTCTTTATATATTTTGATTAAACCCCTGAGGTATCATTGGCAAATATGTTTTCCCATACAGTTGGTTCTCTTTTTATTTTAATACTGTTTTCTTTAGCTGTGCAGAAGCTTTTAATTTTGATGAGATCCCATTTGTTTATTCTTTCCTGTATGTCCCTTGCTCTAGGGGACATATCAGTAAAAGTGTTGCTGCATAAAATATTTGAGATTTTCCTGCCTGTGTTCCCTCTAGGACTTTAATGATGTCACAGTTTAAATCTTTTATCCACCTTGAATTTATTTTGGTGTGTGGTGTAAGGTGGTGCTTGAGTTCCATTTTTTTGCATGTAGTTGTCCAATTCTCCCAACACCATTTGTTGAAGAGGCTATTTTTACTTTATGTTGTTGCCTCCTTTGTCAAATATTATTGACCATAAAGACTTGAGTTTATTTCTGCTGCAATTTTGATAAAGAAGAGCAAAGTGGGAGGAATCACAATACCTGATACCAAACTATATTACAAGGCCACTGTAATCAAAACAGCCTGGTACTGGCATANTTCTCCCAACACCATTTGTTGAAGAGGCTATTTTTACTTTATGTTGTTGCCTCCTTTGTCAAATATTATTGACCATAAAGACTTGAGTTTATTTCTGCTGCAATTTTGATAAAGAAGAGCAAAGTGGGAGGAATCACAATACCTGATACCAAACTGTATGACAAGGCCACTGTAATCAAAACAGCCTGGTACTGGCATAAAAACAGGCACATTGAGCCAATGGAACAGAACAGAGAGCCCAGAAATATACCTGTCTCTATGGTCAGTTAATGTTTTCCCTTAATTTTGTTTTGACTATTCTAAGACTTTTGCTTGCTTTAGACTTTAAAATAAATTTTTGTATTTAGTTTTTCTTTATTTTTTCTTTTATTAGTTACACTTGAAATTTACCATACAGTTATATTAGTAACTCAAAGACCTCAGTCTACTTAACATTTATTTCATCAGTCCCCTAAAGTACATGATATATTTTTGGTCCAGTATTTTCAGTCCTGCATTCCTTTTTATTCCAATTATTATCATTAGTTTTAATCAAATGATTTTATCTAGTTTCATCCATTTTATTTATTATTTGCTACTCTTAAGGTCTAGCTTCTCATACCCTCCCTTTTACTGGCATATGCAAACTTTAGAAATAAAAGGGAAAAAGACTGATGGACATGGGAAATAGTGGGTGATTGCTGGGGGAACAGGGTATAATGGGAAAAACAATAAAGATTAAATTCAAAAATTAAAAAAAAAGTAATTCGACTTCCGCCAAGATGGAGGCATAGGTGGAAGCACTGTGCCTTCTCCCACAACCAAGTTTGGATACAACAAAAGTTTTGGAGAACTAAGACACACCCAGAGACCAGAACACGGAATTATATGGAAGTCCGACAGCTATGAACCATTCAACCAGGATGGTAAGAGAGGCAGAGCCAGCAGCGGAGCAGGGTCGGGAAGGACAGACCTGGGAGCGCAGGCAGCCCGGACCTAGTCGGGGTTCGGGGCAGACTGACCAAGGTCGCACATTCGCGCACAGTGAGACGGACCACGCAGGCCCCAGGGGGCGAGTCCAGTGGTGGAGGGCTGACAGCGGTGGCACGCTCGCGTGCAGTGGAGCGAGGTGCGTGGGCCTGGTGACGGTGGTGGCTGCGGTGCTGGTGGGGGTCGAGGCAGCAGACACCGTTGGGAAGCCCTCGTCACTCTTTGACCCCGCCCCCACATACAACGTCACAACCCAGCGACTTAGTTGCCCTGCTCTGGTGAAAACCTAGGGCTCTGTTCCTGCTACTTAACAGGCACAAACAGCCCAAAAGATGGTGCAAGAACTCAAAGTCCCNAAGTGCTTCTCAGATAAGGTCAAGTTCAAGGAGTTCATCATCACCAAGCCCTTATTATAGGAAATGTTAAAGGGACTTATATAAGAAAAAGAAGATGAAAAATATGAACAGTGAAAGGACAGCAAACTCACAGTTATTAACAACCACACCTAAAACAAAAGCAAACCAAGAGGACAGCTAGATCAGGAGTAGAACCATAGAAATGAAGAACACATGGAGGGTTAGAAACAGGGGGTGGGACGAGGAGAAGGGGGGAGAAGGCACAGAAAATAGCATAGATGGTAGGTAGAAAATAGATAGGGGGGAGGGCGAGAATAGTGGGGGAAATATAGAATCCAAAGAAATTGAGACATGTGGTTATAAACTAAGGGGGCAGAATAGTGGGCGAGGGAGTGTGTGGGTGGAGGGGAATGAAGGGGGTAATAGAACAACTGTAATGGTATAATCAATAAACTATATTAAAAAAAGTAATTCCTTTAGTGAAATCCAATTATTCAATTGGTGGTACATTCTAACTTTTACTTATTTGGAATATGTTTATGTTTGCTCTTATTCTTGAAGGGTTTTTTGTGGGTGTGCACACATTACTCTGTAAGATCAGGGATAAGAACTCATGAATATAAGTGCCATTTGGGGCCGATGTACCAGAAAGTTAGCAACTCCCAGGCATTGTACATGGTGTGGTACTCCATGCTGTTGAGTCTGAGAGGACCCTCTCTGAACTGGATGGAGAGGAAAGACACTGAAAACTATTCCCCCAACTTTTGCTCTACTAATGGAGTCCCCTTCAAAAGGAAGACTGACTAACTTGTGGAAAATATACGATTACATCATCTTTGCCTTGACCCTAGTCATATGCCCTAGGATATTTCCTCAGGAAATTATTTCTGTCATTACTGAGTGAAACTAATATAATACATGGCTGTTTTTTAAAGAAATAATACTCTAGAATTAGGAAATAGGAATTTTGAAACATGATTGACTATATATATCTAAGAATCTGTGTAAATCCTAAATGTTATGGTCTAAGAGAAGCCATTGGTTGATAGGTTAAAGAGAGTCGCAGTGTTTCTAAACTTTCTGACATATGTTTGAATAGGAGACTGGGAAAGATGGGTAACCCTAATTAATGTAAAAAGTGACATTTAAAAAAAGTTTTATATTTATCATAACTGGTAACATGTAATTTAGTAGTTTGATATGTATATGTGTGTTAGATCGACCCCTTATTGAGTCTGCACTAGGAAAGATACGGTTATTGATTATATTAAAGAAAATAAAATGGTTGGTGAACTGAGACAGGGCATCAAAGACCTACAACTTGAAGAATATGCGATAAAAAGAAGAGGTTCCAGGGGAGGAGGTGTGGTTGGGAAGAGAACTGTGTTGGTGGAAACTAAATTTCTATCTATTGTTTCTAAGGTACACACTGGGAAGTCTTCCAGATAGTGATGTAGGTGTTTAGAATAAGAATGCTTTTCAGGTAAAACTTTTTCCTACTTTGGTTGATGGAAAAGATGCTTGAATTTATGTAGAGCTGATAGAAGAGATTCCTGAAACTATGTGGACTGTGCATCTGTTTGGATTTGACTTGGGGCCTGGTAATAAGACAAATTAGAGTATTTTAGGGTTCAAGTGGAAGAATCAGATCAATGGCAGTCAACTGAGCATTTGGAATTGCATGTGAGACCTGATCTCTGGAGGAAAGTGCAGACAGATTGTTGGATACAAGGCAATTGTAGGTAGAGAAAAGAATCAGAAGGCAGGAAAAGCAATCACGGAATAAGACAAATAATTATGTCTTTGGAGAGAAACTAACTAACCTGGTCACCAAAGCTTGAGCTGCTTTTTAGCTTAGGACATAGCCATTTTACATTTTGGTGTTTTCTTTTATAAGAGTAAACACACAAACCAGCAATTATTAAATTTACTCCATAGAGTGATTGTGAGGACTATAGGTCATAGAAAAACAATATGCTTGGCACATAAGAAGGCCTTGATAAATTGAAGATTTTTTTTTTTTACCAGTAGACCAGGTGGATATTAGAAAGCTGTTCTTTCATCTGTCATATCTATCTACATCTGTAGCTATGTATTCTTATTCTTATTTTTATTGTAACAATTTCCTCAAGTCTTCTACAAGAAATAGACATTTTTCAAATGGAATGTGAATCTTTTCTAAATAGTATCTAAGTGTCCTTAAAACAATCTATACTATACAGTATTATTTTTATTGATGGGAGCTGGCCATAAACTTTATTCTTTTATTTATGACTTTCTATTTTCTTATATAAAGCAAAACATGAAGTAACTGGTATTTTTGTATTATTGATCATAGCCCCAGGGAAAGAGACAATAACTGAGGAAAGAACAAATGAGCAAATATAGTTACTAGTTGATTTTCAGTTATAAATTCTACTAATTTAATGCTTGACTTTTTGGTTACATTTGGATTCATCTGATGAAGTAAATAGAATAAGAAGTCTTTGCACCTTCAATTTATTAGACAGTTTTTCAAATTCAAATTCACTTTTCAAAGGGGAACTACATTGTAATTGAACACTGTTTTTACTTTTATATAAAAGCCTACTGTGGTGTCATTCCAACCTTGTTTTTGATTTCTACACAGTTGGGCATTTATAGAAATATTGAGAAAAGGAGAAAAAAGAAACTAATTAACACAGAAAAGCTGAATTTTGTGATTAATAATTAGTCATTCAAGTACTAAACAGAAGTCAAAAGTACCTGTGGAAAAATTACATTGTTTTCTTTTCTGTTTATTTAATGATATCTATAAAACAGGGTTTAACTTGTTAAGATAAGTGAAAATGCATGAAGGCAAGTATCCCAGCAAGGTAATTTTTATAATTAACAATGTGCCAAGTACCAATAAGTATTATTATCACACTTCACATGCAAAAGGACTCTCTGGGAATTACAAAATGGCCTCTTATTTTGAGATTTCTATTATTAATAACTCTAACATTTTAATTTTTATTTAGTCTTTACTGATTTTTTCCCATTACCATTTAATCCCCTTAACCCCTCCTCCCAGCAACCACCACACTGTTGTCCATGTCCATGAGTCCTTTTTCCTTTTTCTTCAACCCTTGTACCCCGCACCAACTACCCCTCCACTAGCTGTGTCATCCTGTTCTCCATCTAAGAGTCTGTCCCCAATTTCCTTGTTAGTTCAGTTTGTTCATCAGATTCCATATATAAGTGAAATCATATGGTGTCTGTCTTTTTCTGACTTTCTTATTTCACTAAGCACAATGTTTTCTAGGCCCATGCATACTGTCACAGAAGGAAAATTTTTCTTCTTTTATTATGTCCCCAGTAGGGGGTGCTTGAGAGGCAACAACACATTGATGTTTCTCTCCCTCTCTTTTTCCCTCCCTTCCCCTCTCTAAAAATAAATAAATAAAATCTTTCAAAAAAATAGTCTTGCAGTATGCATGTTTGGATTATCTTGTTGGGCTCCTGACATCACTGTAAGGAGAACATGCCCCATGTCTCTGCTTCCTTAACCTAAGCCTTAATAAATAGACACATGGAGCATACTTAAACAAGTATCACAAACCCAAGCTGACTAAACCCAGCCAAGCCCAGCCAATATCAGGCAAATCCCATTTGAAACATATATGTCTGAGTGAGAAAAACAGACATTTATTTATATAAGCCACTAAACATTTGAGAGTATTTGCTATATGTCATTATTATGAACAGGGATTACATATTACATATAGTACTGAAATTAAAAATATAGAAAAATGGCCCTGGCTGGTGTAGCTAGCTCAGTGGATTGAGCGCGGGCCTGTGAAGCAAAGTTTTGCCAGTTCGATTCCCAGTCAGAGCACATGCCTGGGTTACAGGCCGGGTCCCCAGTGGAGGACACATGAGAGGCCACCACACATTGATGTTTCTCTTCCACTCTTTCTCCTTCCCTTCCCCTCTCTCTAAAAATAAATACATAAAACATATTTTTTTAAATGTATAGAAAAATGTTAGTGTTTATCAAGATTCTCAACTGGAGAAATTTTGCCACAAAGAGGATATTTGGTAATGCCTGGGGACACTTTTGATTGTCACAAATCAGCATCCAACATCCAGCCCAAAACTGTAACAGTGCCCAGAATGATCACCCTTGATTTATAAATTTAGATTAGGTAATGAACTAAATCAAATATATAAGCAAAACAGTTTGCTGTGAATGAAGTTGAATTACTGATCAAATATTCACCAAACCTTTAGCAATGTAGCCACTAAACTGTCATATACCAATCATGTTCTCTCACTGTTCCTTTGTGAGTCCTGTTCTTTCATTTAGTGTACACTGCCTTGGGATGTTTTCTTCCTGATTCCAATATTGCTTATGATTTTCATCTACCTTGTACATTACTACCAGCTTAATCTTTTATGAAGTTTCATTTTGATCATATTGTATAAGTAGTTTTTATGACTTTCAAAACCTTTCATATTTTTACTAAACTAGATTTTAGAATTTCTGTTTCAAGAAACCCGTACTCACTGTTTCTTACACATATACACACACACACTATCTTTGAGTGCACAAAATATCTCTTTTCCTTGAATATTTACTCATTTATTTTCATATTTAATCAACTTTTTAATGTTTGTTGAAGTCAAAATATCTGTACAAATCAGTTTATTTCATTCAAAGGGAAGGCTTTAAAACTTACGTGTGCAATGTAGGTATATTTGTATATGTGTGTATGTGTGCAGTTAGGTGTTGGCCCAGGTCTTATGACTGCACTGAAGTGTCCATATGTAGTCTTAGTATTGTACTGAGATGTCTGACATAATCTAAATTATTATCTGTTTCTCTTTGTATTGGGGAAACAGAGAAAAGAAAAATCATAAACCTTGGTTAATGGAAAGATAATCTATGTACATAGTATAGTGATGTATATACAAAATTAAATATGGAACTTTACACAATTTGAAATAATAATTATAATGATATAGGACTGTCACTGGTTTATTTTAATACAAATACAAAAACTAAGTAAAATTGCATTGTGTTGATGGGGAAGTAGTCCTTAAAGTTGCATTTTGAATCAAAATTTGCTCTATCATAACACTTAGTAGGAACATTATTTTAGTATATTTGCTTGTCTCTTTCCTACTTGCAGATGATAACCTGTAGAACAGCTATGTGTGTATTCTAAATATTAGTATACAGAATATATCAGGAAACCTGAAGAAGTACACAAGTATGTTGCCGACAAATGAATGCACACATGTTATAGCTAAAATCTTAGATCCATATTTTTAAAAATATTTCTTAGTAAAGATGATAAAGAACCAGTATGTTTAAATAAAACATATGATTAGTCAACATAAATTCATTAATCATTGACTTGAACATACTCAGTGAAGGTTCACATTTACGTATTTGCTTCAGTGTCTGATGCAGTGTCTGAAATGATTGAGTGTGTACTTCTGCTTCAGCATTTCCTGTTAAGGACCACTGGAGTTCCTTGTAAGTTACCGTTTCATAATCAATTCTAATTATTTTCTATTAAGAGTCAGAATGAACAAATATTGTTCACAATTTCCTTGTTTTTGTTATAAAGTGCATATCAAGGTTGCCTTCTAATTTGGAAAATTTTCAAACACATATCAATAGAGTTCTTGTGGAGAAAAATTTCTATTAAACACCTGAATTAATGCTGCTACTGTTGGAACTTCTTAATTTGCAAAATACATTGGAATCAAAATGGTGATCGGAGGAGACCTGACCTAGGGTTGTGAACGTGTGGTAAATGCACAGATGATGTGTTGTGGAATTGGGACCTGAAGCATGGATAATTTTTTTACCTAGTTCACTCCAATAAATTTAATAAAAAAGGAAATGTATATACATAATAATACAAATATCAATAAAATTCAAGCTAACTGAAATATTTAAAAATTAATATCTGTGGATAATGGTATGTGAACTCATCATACATGTGTCAATTTATATGGCAAAGTCAAATGCATTAATAAATTTGCCTTTATGTTAGTAAACATAGAATGCTTTTTAATTTGAAGTTTCATTGAAGTTAAATGACAGTCAAAAATTTTTTTCATGAACAAAGTGTAGAATGTAATTGTCACTGAATTTTAATGTGAACATGAGATCAAAGGGAATATATGAACTGCCTAAACATATTTAACTCTTTATTTGATTCCAATAATTATCAATTTATCTTTATAACATTTTGTTTTGGGAATTCAAATTAAATTCCCAGTCCCTAATGCATATATTATCCTACTGTAATTCTTACCGAATTCTAAAATGCTATACAAATGCTCTAACATTTTAAAGTAAACAATTCATGCTAAGAATCACGATTTTTTATTTGTGTAATATCCAGACCATCTAGCCAACATAGAGGTTTCTTTCCACAACTCTAGAGTATTCAATTAAGTAGACTTTTTGTTTGTTTTTCTTTTTTCTTTATTTCATCTTATTTGAATGAATTTTTAAAAAATCTCTTTTAGCTCTGGCTGGTGTAGCTCAGTGGATTGAGCGCGGGCCTGGGAACCAAAGGGTCACGGTTCGATTCCCAGTCAGTGCACATGCCTGGGTTGCAGGCCAGTTCCCAGTAGGGGGTGAATGAGAGGCAACCATACACTGATATTTCTCTCCTTCTCTCCTTCCCTTCCCCTCTAAAGATAAATAAATAAAATCTTTTAAAAATCTCTTTTAACATAAAATCAGTTGGGGACCTACATGTAACTTACATAATTAATTTGAATACATTGCAGGAGAGGATAGACTTTCTTTTCTTTAAATTATTTTTGGTCTATAAGATTTTAGGCCAAACTACATTAGACATTTCAATAATAAAGTCTAGATGTTGGCTTAACTTTTCCAAGTTTGAGAAAACATAAGCAAAATGAGAATGAGGATATGTAAGCTTATGACATGTAACAGAAAAATCAAGAGTCTTGAAACCTAAGAAAATTCTATAGCTTAGAATGAAGCTGGTATGACAAATAGGACACAGGGACAAACTAGAATTGAAGTATTAAAAAGACAAATACCATATGATCTCACATATAAGTGGAACCTAATCAACAAAACAAACAAGCAAACAAAATATAACCAGAGACATTGAAATAAAGAACAAACTGACAGTAACCAGAGGGGAAGGGGAGGACATAACAGGGGATAGAAGGGGCAAGATCATCAAGGAACATGTATAAAGGACCCATGGACAAAGCCAATGAGAGGTAGGATTGAGGGTGAGAGGTAGAGATGTATGGGGTGAGGAGGAGTGGTGGGAGAAAATGGAGACAACTGTACTTGAACAATAATAAAAGGAGAAAAAAGCTAAAAAAATACTGTGAATTAAAAATTAAGCTGCTAAGTTGGGTCTCAAATTCCATAAAAGTGCAATATATCTTAATATATCTTACCACTTAACATACCATACAATTCTTTTTTAATTCAAAGTTACTGGCTGAAATGTATCTTCAATTTTACTACAGAAGTTAGTGGCGAATGGAATTTGAACTAAAATCTACTCGTTTAGAATGTGTGCATTCTATATGTTTACCTCTATGCTTTTCCTACACAAGTATGCCCAAGAGATATTTTGGACAACGGGTTGCTACCCTACTTACAGCTCCCTAATACACTGGCTAAAGCCTTCAGAAAAGCCTAAGAATTACATAACTAAATTTCCTACTTTCAGATGGGGACCATTAATACCAGAGATATGTTTACAAAATTGCTTCCTTTGGCTACAGATACCGTAAAGAAAAGTGGCAGTGCTGTGTAAGCACAGAAGTTCGTCATCGCAAGGTAAAGAATGCGTTTTCCATCCAACTTTAACTGATGAGAATAAATAACTATAAAAAATATTACAGAGAATAAAATACCAACAAAAGTCTCCAAAAGTGACATGAGGAAAATAAGGGCCTTATCATTCTAAATTCTGTGAGAGAGCAAAAAAATAAATCAGGGGAATTGTGTATTATGTGGTAACTTTTATAATTTTGTGCTTACTTATACTTATTATTAATCGAATGACAACTTCTATTTACTGTGGAGCACTGGGAAATTCTGACACACAGTGAAGTATTATACTTCTCAAAAGAGTAAAGGATACTTCTTTTAAAAATAAACATAGCCAACAAAAGAAAAAAGCAAGCAAAATACAACCAGAGTAATTGAAATTAAGAACAATCTGACACTAACCGGAAGGGAGGTGGGAGGCGGTAATGTGGGGAAGTGTTTTCAGGAACAGCTATAAAGGGCACATTGACAAAACCAAGGGGGAGGGTGGAAGCAAGGGAGGGAGGTGGGTTTGGCTGGGGTTGTGTGGAGAGTGGTGGGGAGAACATGCAGACAACTGTCATTGAACAACAATAAAATAATTAAAAATAAAATAAAATAAACAGAAATAAGAATACTAAGGTTATTGTTAGACCACTAAATAGACTAATTGAAATATCATTTTGAATTAATGCAATTTTAATTTTAGAATCATTAAAATTTACCTGGTAGGTTACAACTTCTTATGCAAAAAATGGCTGCTAGACATATACTTTTTGACACCTTACCTAAATGGCAGCATAGAAACATGAGCCAGTCCACTGGGTCAAAAATGTTTAAATAACTAACACACATTCTATTGAACAAACAGACCAGTGGTAACACTTTTAAGTACAATATCTTCAACTTAGCAGCTTCCAGCTAGGGTAATAATATACATCTGGCTAGAACTGAATAATAGTATACAACTCTATTTAATTTCTAAACACTTCAACCCTTGTGTATTTTTACACTTCATATCAGAATGATTTAAGAAAATACTATGAATTTTAAGTTTTAAATTACAGACTTGTGTTCTAATTTTTTAAAATGAAAAATATTATGGACATAATGAACTTAAATATTTCAGTAGAACACCTATATCAATATTATTATTAGAGTAAAGGCAATAAGATGTAGAGTGTAACTTTGCCTTTTCTAAATCTGATATTCATTGATTGGAAGAATTAACATAATTAAACTGTCCATACTACCCAAAGCAATTTGTAGATTCAATGCAATCTCTATTGAAATATCAATGGCATATTTCACAGATATACAACAAATATTTCAAAAATTTATATGGAACCATAAATGACCCTGAATAGCCACAGTGATCTTAAAAAAGAACAAAGTAGGAGGGATTGCAATACCTGATATCAAACTATATTACAAGTCCACTGTAATCAATAAAGTCTGGTACTGGCATAAGAACAGATGCATAGATTAATGGAACAAAGTAGAGAGCCCCAAAATAAACCCACATCTCTATGGTCAACTAACATTTGACAAAGGGTGCAGGATTATAAAATGGAGTGAAAATAGCCTCTTCAACAAATGGTGCTGGAAAAGGCTGACAATGACCAGAGGGAAGAGGGGAGGGAATTTTAGGGGAAATAGTTGAGGGATTTAGAGGAGCATATATAAAGAATACATGGACAAAAAATGAGAAGGGCGGAGACGGGAGGGAGGTGGGGAGCACAGTGGGTGGGATGGGATGGGAGTAATAGACAGAAAACTGTACTTGAAAAATACTTAAATTAAAAAAATTGGAAAAAAAACAAATGCTGTTGGGAGATCTGGAGAGCTATGTGCAAAAAAATTAAATTTGATCTCCAATTTACACCATATACAAAGATAAATTCAAAGTTGTAAAAAGATTTCAATATAAGCCGTGATATCATAAAAGTCCTAGAGGAGAATATAGGCAGGAAAATTTCAGATATTCCATGCAGCAGTGTTTTCATTCCTAGACCAAGGGATACAAAGGAAAGAATAAATGAACGGGACTACATCAAATAAAAAATCTTCTGCATGGCTAAAGAAAATATCAGCAAAATGAAAAGGGGAGCAACTGCATGGGAAAACATATTTGTCAATTCAGTGGTACCTTGGATAAGAGTTTGATCTCCAAAATCTGTAAGAAATTCACAGGACTCCATACCAGGAAAACAAAAACCAATTAAAAAATGGGCAAAGGACCTGAACAGACACTTTTCGAAGGAGGACATATAGAGGGTCCAGAGACTAATAAAAGAATGCTCAGCATCACTAGCCATGAGAAAGATGCAACTTAAAATCACAATGACATACCACTTCACACCTATCAGAATGGCCATCATAAACAAATCAACAAGTGCTGGTGAGGTTGTGGAGAAAAGAGAACCCTAGTGCACTGTTGGTGGAATGCAGGCTGGTGCAGCCACTATGGAAAACAGTATGGAATTTCCTCAAAAAGCTAAAAATGGAACTGACTTTGACCTAGCAATTCCACTGTGATTATACCCTTAGAGTCCTAGAACACCAATTCAAAAGAACCTGTGCACTTCAATGTTCATAGGAGCATTATTTACAATACCCAAGTGCTGGAAACAGCCTAAGTGACCATTAGTAAATGAGTGAATCAAAAAACTGTGGTACATTTACATAATGGAATACTATGCAGCAAAAACAAGGAAATCCTGCCTTCATTGACATCATGGATGGAATTGGAGAGCATTATGCTAAGTGAAATAATCCAGGCAGTGAAAGACAAATACCATACGATTTCACCTATAAGGGGAACCTAATCAGTAAAAAAAACAAGTGAGCAAAATTTACAATAAGCAAGAGTTGGAATCAACCTAGGTGCCCACCAATAAATGAATGGATGCAAAAACCATGGTACAAATACACAATGGAATTCTATATAGCAGAAAGAAAGAAGGGGCTCCTACCCTTTGCAACAGCATGGATGGAACTGAAAAGCATTATGCTGAGTGAAATAAGCCAGGTGTCCAAAGACAGATACCATATGATCTCACTTTTAACAGGAAGCTAAACAATTAAACAAAAAAAACAAGCAAGCAAAATATAACCAAAGACACTGAAATGGAGATCAGGCAGACAGTGACCAGAGGGGAGAGGGGAGGGAATTTCAGGGGAAAGGGGAAGGATTCACAGGAACTAGTATAAAGGACACATGGCAGGAAAATCTCAGACATTTGATGCAGCAACATTTTTACTGATATGTCCCCTAGAGCAAGGGACATAAAAGAAAGAATAAACAAATGGGATCTCATCCAAATTAAAAGCTTCTGCATGGCTAAAGAAAACAGTATTAAGATAAAAAGAGAAGCAACTGTTTGGGAAAACATATTTGCCAATGATACCTCAGACAAAGGTTTAATCTCCAAAATATATAAAGAACTTACATGACTCCACTCTAAGAAGACAAGCAACCCAACTAAAAAATGGGCAAAGGACTTGAACAGACACTTCTCCAAGGAGGACATACAGAGGATCCAGAGACACATGAAAAGATGCTCGATATCGCTAGCTATCAGAGAGATGCAAATTAGAACCACAATGAAATACCACTTCACACTGGTCAGAATGGCCATCATAAACAAAGAAACAAACAACAAATGTTGGAGAGGTTGTGGGGAAAGGGGGACCCTAGTTCACTGTTGGTGGGAAGGCAGATTGGTACAACCACTGTGGAAAACTATGGAATTTTCACAGAAAACTAAAAATGGATCTGCCTTTTGACACAGCAATTCCACTGGTAGGAGTATATCCTAAGAACCCTGAAACACCAATCCAAAAGAACTTATGCACCCCAATGTTCATAGCAGCACAATTTACAATAGCCAAGGGTTGGAAGCAACCTAGATGCACATCAGTAAATGGATGGATCCAAAAACTATGGTACATTTACACAATGGAATTCTATGCAGCAGAAAGAAAGAATGAGCTCCTACCCTTTGCAACAGCATGGATGGAACTGGAAAGCATTATGCTGAGTAAAATAAGCCAGGAGGTGAAAGACAAATACCATATTATCTCACCTTTAACAGGAATCTAAACAACAAAACATCAAACAAGCAAAATATAACCAAAGACACTGAAATACAAAACAGGCAGACAGGGACCAAAGGGGAGAGGGGAGGGAATTTCAGGGAAAATGGGGAAGGACTCACATGAACAAGTATAAAGGACACATGGACAAAAACTAAGGCGGGGGGGATGGGAAGGAGGTGGGGAGCACTGAGGGGGGTGGGCTGGGATGGGAGTATAAGACAGAAAATTATACTTGAACAATAATTAAATAAATTTTAAAAATAAAGTTACCATCCCAGTTGATATACATAATACTTTTTTAAAAAAGGACATATGGATGACAACTAAGGGGGTCAGAAATGGAAGGGAGGTGGGTAGCAATGGGGGTGGTGGCTGGGATTGGAGTAAAAGACAGAAAACTGTACTTAAATAACAATTAAATACAAAAAAGACAAAAAAATAGAACCAGAGACATGAAAGTACAGAATAACTGACAGTGACCAGAGGGGCGTGGGAGGGGTGGTAATGGGGAAAAAAGGGGAAGGGCCAGGTCAAAGAACATGTATGAAGGACCCATGGACAAGGACAATTGGGGGTAGGATTGAATGTGGGAGAGGGGGGTGGGCAGGGCAGGGGAGAACAATGAGGGAAAATGGGGACAACTGTAACTAAACAGCAATAAAAATTTTAAAAATAAAATAAATTATAGTTAAAGTTTTACTTTCCGTTTTTCTTAAATTATTGGTAGACACACTAAAGCTAATGGGTTAAATCAAGTTCACTGTTTATTTTCACAGAAAAAATAACCCAGTTTTTTAAACAAACTGTCATGTTGTCTGAACCTGCTTTTGTACAAAATAGCAATGCTGAGTACTCGTATCAGTATTTCATGAAAGGGGACCCAAAATCTTGAATTATCTTCTGGAGGATGGGCTCCTTATAGTAAAGATTCCTCCTACTCTGTAAGTGTACTAGGAACCCATTTGTATCAATGTATCAGATGGCATTGTGTGAGAGGCTGTATCAGGCCTCTGTGAAATTTTATTTGAAGACTTCACCCATTTGCCCATTTCATGATGGGTAATTTAGGAACACACCTGCCTACACGGTGCTGAGTGCAGCAATTTTTGACCAAAAACCGCATGACTTCTGTGCCCCACCCTCCCTATTTATACAATCTCATCCCGTGACCATTTTTGTGTTTTTGTTTTTCTGGATGAAAAAAGTCCTCAAAGGGAAACATTTTGCCCATGTGGAAGAGGTAAAGCCAAAAATGGCAGAAGCACTAAAGGGCATCAAAACTGATGAGTTCAAAACCTGCTTTGAGCAGTGAGAAAAACATCTTGACAGTTGTATTGCATCAAATGAAGAGTACTTTGAAGGCGACTGAAGCTTAAATATGTAAGAATAAATGCACCTTTTTTATAAAAAATTTCTAGGGTTTTTTGGGTCCCCTCTAGTATTCTACCTTGGACTGTAAAAATACCATAGACTGAACAGCTTAAAAACAGCAGAAATTTATTTCTCACTGGAAGTCTGAGATCAGGAATCCCACACGGTCTGGTGAGAACCTTCCTCTCGGTCACTGAATTCTGTATCCCCACATGGCTCAAGAGGCCAGGAAGCTCTCTGTGGTCTAAGAGCACTAAGCAACTCCCAAAGGCACCACCACCTAAAGCCCATCATATTGGGTACTGGGATCTAAAGATATGAATTTTACAGGAAAATGAACATCCAGGTCTTTGCAGGCATAGGCCATATGACCTTCCAGCTGAAATTATTTACTATATAGGCCTTAAAGTACAGGTTTGTTAACCTCTGCCCTAAACTGGCAGAAAGACAGCATCGTCAGTTCTTTATCGTATCTTTTGGATTATAATAATTTACAATTATTTATCCAATCAATAATTTAGCAATAATTCATAATTATTTACCAAATTATTTTTAATATTACCTGTTATTGAATTAATGGTGTTTTTTGGAATATTAGAAGGTTATTTGAGATGTCAGTTTTCTACCTAGTCAACTAGGTTGACTTTTGCAACCAATATGAACACTTAGAAAATAATTAAATTCAGTGAGAAAAAGTCAATGAAATAATGCTTGGAACAAAAATGAGGAGAAACTTAAGATTTACAGTACAACATTTGGTCATGCAATAACATTACATCATAGGGGTTAACACCAAAGATCTTGACATTATTGATATTACTGATCTTTGGAGCTCACTAGTCAGTCAGTCCAATTTTGCTGGTAAAGTAATAAGGCAGTATGTGATCACCTACATGTAATCCATCTAGGTGGGAAAGAGCTCTTGTAATTTCTTTGAGTTATTAGGTCAGTGGATAGCCTAATGAGGACTTTTATCCAATCAGTGGCCTTACTAATAACTAGTATCTTGCTTTTTCTCTAGGAAGGGTGTCTCAGATGTCCACTGGATATACTGCTGTTATGTTAGGAAAGCTACCCATTCTGCCTGCTCTCTTGATAGCTGACCCACCCCAGTTATATCTCCTGAGACTACTGCTAGTTGAGTTTTCAGTTTCTTTTTTGTATTTTCTTCAGTCTTCTAGGTCAGAGTGATTTATACATAGTGTTGTTTCTCCTCTTGCTCCTGCTGTCATCTTGTGTTTTAATGGCATGCTTATGAGGATGGATGCTATTATTAGTCTCACTTGCTTACATAGTTGGAGCCATTATAATCTCAATGGAAGAAGGGGAACAGAATGATTCAATTATAATGGCTTTAGTGGAACAAGCTCATGCATCATACTGTTTCTTTACTTCTTTTTATTTTAATTTTAACATTTCACTTGTAAAACTTTAAAAAATTACCCAGTGAGAAAAATTAATAAACTTCCTTTTTGCAATTATTAAAGATTTTTGAAGTGAGCAGTTCTTACACAGATATGCTTGCCAGAAAAAAAAATATCAGAGTTTCTATCTTTAGGTCAGGATCTTAACCAAATTCCCCAACCTTATGCTCATGATTACTTAAATTAATAAGCTCAATATAAAAATCTCGATAATTTTATATAAAAATACACTTTTAAAAATATATGACTCTTCATTATAAAAATTTACAGTGGAGGATACTTTTGAAAATATATTTTTAATATAAAATCTGTCTATTGTTTTTTAACATAAATTTAGATGTATATCAGTTTGGTTATTCCATTACCCTGAGACTATCTTGAAATGGTCTGAGTAAGCAGACATTTCTGAAAGTACTTGTCAATTTTAATTCCTTTTCCAATTTTGAAGGAGGACTAGATTCAGCTATAAGTAAAAAGGTTGCCATCCTACATATTCAGCTTGTCAAAAAATTAGCATTTATTACTGCTATCACACAGGACTCTGGGCTAGATACTTTTTAAAAATTTTAATCTTGCTATTAATTTTCCTCTTACAAAGTTGTGATATCTGTGAAAATAATCTTTGAACAATCAAAGTGTCACTGTTTTTGTCTGCTGGTAAGGTTAGATGACTTTGACATCCTTATA
Organism: Sturnira hondurensis; assembly: GCF_014824575.4. Taxonomy (NCBI): domain Eukaryota; kingdom Metazoa; phylum Chordata; class Mammalia; order Chiroptera; family Phyllostomidae; genus Sturnira; species Sturnira hondurensis. The sequence continues at coordinate 16,300,281 of NW_028083059.1, forward strand.
CTACCACTTCTGTATCTGAGTGTGCTTAGAGGCATAAAATAATTGCACTTTTTGCCATAGGAATATGTATATTTCCTCCACTTGCCACTGTGGCCCCATCTCAACACAGAGTAGGGCAAAAGTAGCATGACAGTTGTTCATAGGGAAAATAATACAGTAATTAATAAATAATAATACAAGAATAAACTGTTTCATAACTGTAAACCTACTCTTGCCCTACTCTGAATGTGTAAGTGCACTTAGGGTATCTAACTTTAAGAAACTGAGGACAGAATCCACTCCCCAAGCAATGTATGGCTCATCTTTGTGCTATCAAGAAGCTCCAGACAGCAAAGGCTAAAAATTGTTTTGTATGAATATTCAATTTCTGTGTATAACAAATTTTAACCCCTAGTACCTTGTAGTAATTCAATAAAAAAATGACTAGACAAAAAAGGACCCATTTAACTTTGTAGTAATATGATTTTTATTGGCTTTTCACGGAGACTTCCTAAACAAATACATAAGGCTAATGAAGTGATATCATAAATAGAACTACAATAATCTCAGGACACATTATAATCAATACTTCCTTCAATAATTAACTCAAGAATCCAAATTTCTGAATGTTAATTCACGGGTTAAAATTGTGACATTGGATATTACCTGTCTCACAGACTATCATTAACCTGTGAGTCTTAGAAGTCAATCAACCTCCTTGGGGACTATACACAAAGTTAAACCAATCAATAGTCCTTAATGGTCATAGTTATTCTGCAGATTGCCCAGGAGATGTTTTCCAAGAGACTAGCTGAACAAAAGGAAGTGTCTTCAGAGGGCTTATTTCTATTTGCTACCTTATATTACATCGCCAGTAAAATATTTGGATACAGGTGATGCAGTGTTATATGTCCCTGGCAAGAGTAAGTAAATCAATACATATTATCTGTTTTATTACTACTACTAATAGTATATTATTATCAGAAGGAGGTTATTTGAATGACAATGTATATTAAAAATGTGAATGGCATACCCTTTGGGTAAACTTTTAACTAGGATGAGAAGAGAATTTTACTTTCTGTCTACTGACAGAGTTCCTTTTACATGTTTCAGGACTGGGAAAAGAGGTAGATCTAAAAAAGATTCATGCTTTTATTTTTATTTATTTATTTATTTTTTATTTTAACAAAGGGGAACAAGAGGCAATGCCCTCTAGGAGCCTTTTTTTTAAAGATTTTATTTATTTATCTTTAGAGGGGAAGGGAAGGAGAGAAGGAGAGAAGTATCAATGTATGGTTGCCTCTCGTGAGTCCCCTGCTGGGAACTGGCCTGCAACCCAGGCATGTACCCTGACTGGGAATTGAACCGTGATCGTGTGGTTCGCAGGCCTGCACTCAATCCACTGAGCTATGCCAGCCAGGGCAAGATTCGTGCTTTTAAATGCATGTATTATATAAAGAATGATGTCAACATATTACTATTATTTTAATTTATACTATAAGGTAAAATGAAAACGATAATGTCTGCTCTGCCTGACATTAGAGGCATTTAGAGGCATCTGGTATTTAGATATAGTCATAATGCAAAATGAGAACTTCTGGGTGTTCTCCTGCTCATCTGTGTAACTCTCTCCTTAGTCTTAGTCCTGGCTCCCACTTCCATGGGGAAATATTAAGATCTCAATTCTAGGTTGAGTTTGAGGTAACATTTTGCGTTGTACTTAAGACAAAATGACCAATGAAGCAACCTGAGGGGACTCAGAAGACACATAAAAAATATTATGTATACATACTACAGCACCTTTTCTGGCAGTGATGAGAAACTTTTGATTAGGCTGTTTTCTCTAGATCCTTCAATGCTCTTATGTAAAGTTGCTGCCTACTATGTACATTAAAAGGCCCATTCAGGTTAAACAATTTTCATTTTTACTTTTTTACTCTTATGTTTTTGGATTTTAGAGCCATCTTCAAATGTAATTTTCAAGTGTAAGGAGTACAATTGAATGTTTAACCTTCATTTGTATTTTCTATGTATAAATTAGGTCTTAAAATTTAATCTTCTACTTTTATATACTTTTAGTACCTATTCTATTTTGAAAATCTGTAGCAATAAAAGATTTAGGAGAGTTTTCACAGACTCTTTTAACATTATAAAATTTTTATTTTCAAAGAGATTTTTATCTCCCATGAGATGACATATAACTTGATAGCTTAAAGGGATATTAATGCTGTAAGGTGCAATGTTCAGTATCTAATGCCGTGGTATGGTATTACGTTTAGCCCCTGGAAAAGATTTGGGGAAAGATGGAAGAAAATTGAAGACATGTATAACTACCTGAAAGAAATCTAGATGTTTTCTAGTTAATCCTTCAATTGAGATTAGATCTAGGATTTTCTTTTCATTTCATTTTCTTGTAAATCAATGGAATGATCTATGTGTCACATTAAATGATATACTAAGTCTGTCTGGAAAAAGTCCATCCATTGTTAATATAATGAGAAGGGTTTGCATGACATCAATGTAACCTGGCAGCCAAGGGGAGTGGACTGGAATGTGCATGTGTGAACAATGGTGACTATATTGTACTAATAAGTAGAGGTGGTAGAACTCACTAAGTGAGAGCACATACTGTGTGGCCATTGCATTCAAAATAACTGAGCAAGTAGAGTGATAAATCTGCATCAAATTTTGCAATAACTTAGACATTCCTTCATAGAAATATTTAGGTGATTCAGAAGGCTTTCAGGGATGACACAGTGAGTTCAGTGCCAATAAAAGTGTGGCACAAATGCTTCAAAGATGGTCGAGAACCTGTTGAAAATGACCCACATGCTGGAAGACCTGCAACAAGCAGGACACCTAAGAATGTTGATCGTGAATGGGCTGCACTCAACAAAGATCAGCAACTGAGAGTGTAAGAACTGGAAGTTGATCTGGTGATTTCAACAACTATTGTGTCCAAGGTTTTGATGCAGGATCTTTGCATGAAACATGCTGTGGCAAAATTTGTTCTACAGCTTCTCCTACCAGACCTGAAGGAATATAATGATGCAGTTGCTAATGACTTGATTCAAACCACTATCAACGAACCAGATTTCCTTAAGAATGTCATAATTGGAGATGCACTGTAAGACTATGGCTATGATCTGGAAATGAAGGCTTAGTCATCCCAGTGGAGGTCACCTGGTTCTCCATGCCCAGAGAAGGTGTGGTAAAATTGCAGCAAATCAAGACCATGTTAACTGTGTTTTTTGATTGGGAAGGTTTTGTCCATCATGAGTATATTCTTGCAGGCCAAACTATTAATAAGCAGTGCTACCTCAATGTTCTTTGTGAGTGGAGAGATGTAATACAACAGAAAAAGCTATAGCTAAGGGCAACCGGTGACTGGCAGCTTCATCATGACAACACACCTGTTCATATATCACGTCTCATGCAGATTTTTGGTAAAACATCAAATTACCCAGGTGACTTAGTGCCACTGTAGCTCAGATTTGGCACCCTGAGGCTTGTCACTTTTTCCAAAACTAAAATCACCATTGAAAGGGAAGAGATTTTAGACTGTCGATAATATGAAAAAATACGACAGGCAGCTCACTGTAATTCCAACAAAGAATTTTGCAGAGTGTTTTAAACAATGGAAGAGACACTGGGAGAACTGTGTGAGGTCCCAAGGTACCTACTTTGAAGGGGACTGACACATCACTGTCCTATGTACAATATTGCTTATATCTTGTATCTTCTTCAATAAATGCCTCTATTTTTCATAGAATTTGGCTGGATACTTTCTGAACAGGCCTCATATTTCACATAAGAATATGATTGTTTCTTCTACCTCTGAGTATTTCTTTTGCACTTGAATCTAAGTAGATGCAGCAGGAGTCTAAGAAAACTATAGTCAAAGATGTACTTTGAGAAAAATCAATGAACTACTTTGACTAGTCAGGTCAATCAAAACAGGCTCTGCATACTGAAATGGCCTAAATAATTGTAGAGAGACTGGTAAACTGGGGACCATGATTATCAAAACATGTAACTATGTTTAATTTTAGATTTCTTGAAAGTGAAGTGAAGTGAGGTTTAGGCTACAATTTTTAACACTAAGTCAGGAATTAAGCTAATGTGTTTTAGTCAGTAACTGAACTCATGAGTCATTTGACATTTTACAATCTACTATGTTGCTCTTCAATTTGCACTCAGACTATGTAGCTCTTCATTTTAATAGCTGTATTTCTTTATATCCATTAATTCAATGGAAGCCTTATCAGTTGGAGATAGTAATTAAATGATTGCTAGTTAATCTTCATTCAATTTCAACATACTGAGAGTTCGACCTAGATCTGATAAGCTTCCATTGTCATAATTAAGTATCCAAACAATCATGTGAATTATATCAAATTCAAATTTGTTATAGCTAGATGCTTAACTCCTTACAATCTTCTTAATTTCTCTTTACATAACTGACAACTGTTTGGTTTCTGAATTACTAGACATGTCTTGAAAATTAATTTCTTTTTTAGAGGAAGAAGACAGCTCAATTTCTGCGATCCACTGTTACTTTTCGGAGAGAGAGCAGGATCAAATTAAACTTGATTATAGGCTATACATATTAATGAAAATAATTTCTAAATATTTCTGTATAAAACTTGAATGTTCCATTCATGATGATTCTATTTATTACTACTGATAATGAGATGATGAAATAGCATGTATTGTTCATCCAAGAGAGTGGTGACCTGACTGATCTCTTTCAAAGACTCTTTTGCTTGCTGCAGGGCTAGTCCATTTGGTAAATGGGAGGGACACCAATCACTGATTTCTATCATCACCTTCTTAAAACACTGAATTTTACTTGAGCACAGAGCAAGTTATTTTCTACTATTAAGTTAGAAATAGTAATGGAGGAAAAGGGGGAAGGGTTTTCAGGAACATGTACAAAGGACAGATAGACAAAACCAAAGAGGGGTAGTAGGATCAAAGGTGGGGAGTGGGGATGGCTGGGGTGGGAGGGGTAGCGGTGAGGGAAAATGAAGACAACTACTTGAACAACTTAAAAAAATTAATTTAGAAAATTAAAAAAAAAGAAATAGTCAAATTAGAAAGAGCACACCCGAGGAGAATGGATGATTGTTTTTAGATTCTCTCTGTTGAGATCCCTCACTCCCACTCCTTGATATAATGAGTATATTATATCTAAAATGAGCTAACATCACATGGATTAGAAGCTAATCACTAGTAAACTATTTCATGAAAGATCTCAACTAAATAGTTACTCTTTGTCATTTAGAGTTTAGCTAAGAAAAAAAAAAAAACAGACCCAACATATTGACAAATATAGGAATCTCACAATGCTATGTGGTGAAATGCTATGCCTTCACCAAATCATTGCATATTGACTTTTGGAAAAAGAAACCATGTTCCCCATGCTTGCATTTAGGTACAGCCACAGGGCAAATTCTAATTAATAGAATACGGGCAGAAAAAATCTTCATTTTTCTTCCATTCCTCTGCAGATGTCTGAAGGCAAAGAATCTAGTGAAGGACTATGAGGTCCTTGGATGGTGAACCCTGAAAGCCTTGTCCCTGAATCAGTTTATGAATCCAAATAGTTCAGTGCATGATTCTTTGTGACTATTACTGGAATCATAGATCTGCTCTTTCTAATAAGTAATTCCTTGCAAACACTCTATAGTTAAGAGGTTTAATTAATCAAAAACAAAGACAACTCCTCTATGCACTTATATAAAGCAAAGAACTAATATCATATGTTTATGTAGAGTTTGAAAATTCTAGAGCAACTGAAATCTTAGAAATCCAGTTATTGTACCTCAGTCATGGATAAAGAAATACATAATGTTCTTTCTCTTGTTATTTACATATCACTTAACGTTGAAAGTTGTTTCCGGGGTAGAACATTCAGAACTTACAACCTGTCACTTTCCTAATTTGCTTAATACTCCATTCAGTGCCTAATTTTCATTCTTTTTTGAGTTTTACACCCAGGCCACATAACTATTATTAGGAAATAAAAACTGGGACTCTGCCCAAGTTCACCCTAATTTAGACAGTGCAAACACGAAAACAGTAATTTTAAAGAGTTAACATCTACTTAGCAAGAATGACTAGCTAAAATAGAAGTTACCAGATGGCACACGTGGTTAATAGCATGCATCTGTGAGGCACACCACATATAACACAGTTGATCGGGGGCACATTTAGTGCTCCTTATACCAAATATCAAAGTAGACTTTTATACCCCTGTTGGGATATGCTCTCTTTTGGGTATGCTTCACACGTGTTTCTAAAGCCTAAGAGATGTCCAACCTTTCGGTATCTCTAAGCCACACTGGAAGAGAAAGAGTTGTCTTGGGCCAGGCATTAAATACATTGCAACAGGTAATGTATCACAAAAAAAAAATCTCATAATGTTTTAATTAAATATATGACTTTGTGTTGCACCTTATTCATAGCTAGCCTGAGCTATGGGTTGCAGGTTGGACACCCCTGCAACCCTAGAAAAATCTATTTTCATGTTATCAGAGAAGGGAGGAACAAAATATTCTAAGACTTTTGGAAGCACAGAAACTATCTTTACAATCCCCATTGACCTTTCTTATCCCTTTTCTCAGAAGACTAATAGATAATGACAAATATTTTCCTATAAACTACTTTTTTTACTAGGAAGAGGTACAGCTAGATGAATAGAAAGACAAAAGGTAGACATAGAGATACAGACATACCCCAGTGATATTGAGAGTTCAAGTCCAGAACACCACAGTATAGTGAATATTTCAATAAATATAAATACAGGAAGAACATTGAAATGTTCTTTATGAAAAACAGCATATATTGATATTCCTGGTTAATCTAAGTTACCTATTATATAGAAGGAAAATGTTTCATCTTAGGTCTAATAAATATAAATCTATCTAGGAGTGTCTCTGTATGTGTGTATTTAAATCCATATACTTCTAGTTTGGTCAAAATTATTTCCATAGCTTCCCCTCTCTTTCATCTTTTTCTTTTTTTTAACTTAATTTTCCCCATCTTTGTCGTTTTTCTATAAAAGGTATATAACTTGGACATATTCAATAAAAAATTTGGTGGCACACATGCTGTTGTGAATTCACCATAGGTGGATGAGAAGGCAAAAAATGCTTGCAGGAGATATTTGTAATTGCCCCATTGGAGGAAGTTAGACAATCCCAGGGGACTGTACACACACTGAGAGGGGAGGAGTTCTAACGAGCTTTTGTGTCAACAAATAGAGGTACTTTATCTCCTGGAATATTGAGAGGAGTGAAAGAAGTAAGATTCTACTTAATTTAAAAGAAGTACTTTAATACAGGATGGACATTATTATATAGCTAAATTTAAGGCAGGCTAAATGTTTTAGTTTTAATTCTGTGACTTTGTATAAGTTAGAATGGTATAGGTTATAAACAAACCTAACATCTCAGTCACTTAACACAAGAAAAGCTTATCTCTCACTTCTGTGTGGCCTTCTATTGGTGTTGATGACTCTCCAGGGCATGCCTCTCAAAGCACATTTTTGTGATGACTAAGAAGAAAAGCACTAGTTTTGAAACTTTCATTCAAGTGTAATGCATACCATTGTTTCTGTATACAAGTTACACAAAACATTTTTCTTATTAAAGCAACAGTTTAAAAAAGATAGTTTTTCAGAAGTTCAACTTAACATCTGTATGTATGTGTGTTTGCCTCTGTGTGTATGCATAAATGTATATATAATATGAATATAAATCATACGGACATTTATATATTTATGTGTGTACATATTTGTATGTGTATATATTATGTATGTGTGTATATATATATGTATATATAAAATTGTATGTATGTATACAATTTTTCCACATGGATGTTTCCAGTTTGTATCTTTAAACTGGGATTAAAAGTGTGTTCTTTTGCTTCTGGACTGACAGAAGCAGAGGTCAATAGTATATGTTCTTAAATACATAAACTTTGAGTATTACGGAAATGTAATCTACGGTTATTTTTATCAATTTTTTCCGAGTATCAATTTATGATAAACTTACTTCTGCCTCCTAGAGCTGTAACCAAATCCCATGTTTTTTTATTCCCTGATTGGACTGTTCTGATTATTGACATATTTGACCACTTTTACCATCCAAATCTTTCTCTTTTCTTGACTTCTTTGACCTTGGCATTTCTGTTTCTTTTTCCTCCTCCTCAATTTCCTTCTCTGACTCCCCTTTTATTTAGGATTTGGTCTGTTCCAGAATTACCCTAAGTCCCTCATTTGTCACAGTTTCCTTCAATATTATTTGCTCAATATTCTCTGAGTTGTGGAATTTAGGGAAACCAGGGGCCAACTATAGCTGCAATAATGTGTTCAGATGGAGAAGGAGATGGAATGGTGCTTATCTACAGAAGAGGGGAAGGAGAATAATGATCCCAGGAAATGAGATGTGTAAGAAACCAAAGTCTGAAAGCTACAGCCAACTGCTCACACATAAGATTATTAAAAGGACCAAATGCAACGTGTAGGGTCAGCTGTAATTGAATAGCAGGTATAAACAGAGGATTTGTAGAGACAGATAATGATAACTATACCAGTAGCTAATGTTTATTAAGAGCTCATTTTATATTGAACATTGTAAAAGCAATTTATGTGTTCCGGTTCATAGTCACTTTTCAAAAACATTTTGGGTCAATTGTGTTTTGCATTTCTGAATATCTTAGATTTTAGGAAGGTAGCACACTGCATACAGTCTATAACTGGCAATACCTTCAAATCAAACATGGATGTGCACATTGTGTGTAATAAATAAGGGTTTCAAATAGTCTCTCTATGGATCAGGTAAATTGGTGCCATCAGATAATTTTGTGACAAGCTTACCAGAAAAAAAAAAAAAAGAACTTTGTGGATTTCAGAATTGTAGAAAAAAGTATTTTGTGCTGAAATTATTTAATTCAGTTATCATGAACATATTAAGTTACTACTATTATTCACATTTAAAAACAAAATAAGCTGGGATATACAAAAATCCAATGATACATTAATGATATATGACAAAGCTAATATTTGAACCCAAGCCTCTTTGACAGCCCATGTTTTTCATTATCCCTTCACTGTAGTGCCTCATGACTACTCTTTGAAGCAAATCTTGCTAAATTATACTAAAAACAACTCTAGTGTGCACATTCCAGAACATTTCTATACCTATGACTTTCAATTCCACCTAAAGAACTGTGTCTCTCTGGATGTCTCCTGGCCCATATTGCTAAATTCCTAGGTACATATCCATCTGCATGACCCTCAGGCTCCTCCGAGCCCGTATGTTCAAAATGCTACTGTGAGTTTTGTTGCTAGTAGAGGAACTTCTTCTTTAGACTCTATCTTGATCAACACATTTTCCAATTTCAAATGTCAGGTTTCTTTTTATTACTTCTCCTAATAAAGATCTCTATCTTTTCTTGCCTGGATTATGTCACTTAAGGGTATACCAGCTTCAATTATTTCCCTGTTGTTATAATGATTATATTTAAAGGCTTTTTATTTAGTGATTCTGTTTCCCTGCAATAATGAAATATCAACAGCTCTCAATATCTATGGAATAAAGTTCCTTTACATAACATGAAAGATGCTTTCTAGATCTGACCCATTTTACCCATATAATTATACCTCCTACCATTCCCACAGCTGCCTCTATAATCCAGCCATATTGTACTTCCAATTAGTTTTTGTTGTCTATTCTCTTTCATGCCCAGATATGTTATCATACATAGTCCTTGCTGTCTGGACTTTCTCTTTTCCTATTTTCTTTCCTATAAACACATTTTTTAATAGCCAGGTCTAACGATATTGCCTTTGCAGCCTCATAAACTATTGAGGCAGAGATAATTGCTCTCACTTTTAAGCTCAGATGGCAATTTATTCCAGGTTTGAGACAATATTTATCATGCTGCATTTTATTAACTCAAATATCTATGCCACTCACTAAGTTGAGTTTCTAGATGATAGAGACCAGTTTTAAAAAATACCCTCTCATAACCTTTATTTATAGAGTGTTAAACCTATAGTACATGTTTGCTGAATAGATTAATTAAAATTTACTATTATTTTTTATCCTCACTCAATGGTATTTATTCATTGTTTTTAGAGAGTGGAAGGGAAAGAGGGGAGAGAGAGAAATACAGACAGAGACACTGATGTGAGAGAGAAATATCCATTGGTTGCATTCTTCTACACAATCCAATTGGGGATTGAACCTGCAATCTGGGTATGTGCCCTGACCAGAATTCAAACCCACAAACTTTCTGTCCATGGGATGATGCTACAACCAGCTAAGCCACCTGGTCAGTGCTGAATTCGAATATTTTTTTAGGTGCTGTGAATTATACTGGTAACAAGCCACAGCCTAGTCTTATTTATCTCTGATCATGTAGCCACTGTGGAAAATAGTATGAAATTTCCTCAGAAAAACTAAAAATGGAATTTCCTTTTGACCTGGCAATTTGACTGCTGGAAATATACCCTAAGAATCCTGAAACACCAATTCAAAAGAACATATGTATCCTATGTACATAGCAGAGCTATTTACAATAGCTAAGTGCTGGAACAGGTGAAGTGACCATCAGTAAACGAGTAGATCAAAAACTATGGTATGTTTACACAATGGAATACTATGCAGCAGAAAGAAAGAAGGAATGTCCACCTTTTGCTACAGCATGGTTGGAACTGGAGAATATTATGTTAAGTGAAATAAGCCAGGCGACAAAAGACAAATACCTCATGATACTTATAAGAGTAATCTAATGAACAAAATAAAATAACAAGCAAAAATAGACCAGAGACATGGAAACATGAAACAGACTGACAGGTGTCAGCAGGAAGGGAGAGATGAGGAATGGCGGAAAGAAGGGGAAGGGACTAGTCAAAGAACAGGTATGACCCATGGGAATGGACAATGGTGTGGGGATCAATCACAGGAGTGGGGAAGGGCCGGGTGGAGGAAATCAAAAAGGAAAAAATGGGACAACTATAATAGAATAAATAATAATCAAAGTAAATAAATTAAATTAAAAAAGAAAAAATCCATTTATAGCTTTTGACTCCTCTCAAACTTAACTACTATTAGCCTACTGTTGATGTAAAGAAAGCCTTACCAATAACATAAACAATTAACATGTATAATGTATATGTGTTATACACTGGATATCTGTTGTATCCATACAACAGAGTAAGCTAGAGAAGATAAAATGTTATCAAGAAAATCACAAGGAAGAAAAATGAATATGTGGTAGCTTATATATTTATAGAAAAACTCCCATGTATAAGTGGACACATACAGTTCAAACTTGTGCTGTTTGAGGGTCAACTGTGTATTACTAAAAAAAATTGTACTTTCTTTATTAATGTGACTAATAGAAAAATTTTAATTATATATATGGTTCACATTGTATTTCTGCTGGACTATAATGACCCTGAAGGAAAGGACAGAAACCATGAGGACTTCAAAACATAGGGTAAGGTTCATGAAAGAAAGAAAGAAGCCTTGTGGTTGATGACTGAAAAGGAAGATGTGGTGAAATTTAATCAATGCAGTTTTTTAGGGTAATGGTGTGATACACAATGTAATCTTTCACTTCAGTCTTCACTATGAAAGCTTCAGTAAGATCTACACTATTTTTCAATAAACCAAATAAAAAATAAGAAAGTAGGAATTAATCTCAGTAGGTTTGGGGCCACTGTGACCTAGACAAATCTTAAAAATCCACAGGCAAATGATTTCTCTGTACCTTTCTCCTCAATTCTACTCCTTATTTTTTAAAGAGAAAACATGTAAGCTACCTAGATATGAGGGTGATGCACAGTTCAACACACAATTATCTAAAGTTGTGAAGTGTTATATGAAATAAAATATTTTTAATTAAATTTGCAAAACTGAAAGTGGTGATTTGCTATTAGTAATCCGAAGCAAGTCATTTAAATGCTTCTTGGATCCATATCTTGGTGATTATAAACATTGCTGCAATGACTGTATGTGCTCAATGTGTGCTTATGTAGTTTTGAATTAGTGTTTTGGGTTAGATGACTGGAAAAAAGAACTATGGAACATTCGGTCATAAAAAAGATGAAAATTTCACCCTTTGCAACAGCATGGATGGAACTGGAGAACATTATGCTAAGTGAAATAAGCCAGTCATAGAAAGACAAATACCATATGGTTTCACTTATATGTGGAATCTAATGAGCAAATTGAACAAGGAAAATGGGAACAGACTCATGAAGTGTAGAGCAGGGTGACAGCTATTTGGGGCAGGTGGGTAGTGATGGGGTGGGAAAAGGAAGAGGGAAAAGCACTCATAGACATGGACAACAGTGTGGTGATTGCTGGAAGTAGGGTAGTATAAGAGGACTAAACAGTAATTGAAAAAATAAAATAAAAATTAAATTAAAAAAATTAAGGGTTCTTGGGTAAAAAAGAGTGACAGTATTTTAAAATTGCATTAACTAGCTTCATAAGAATTTAAGATGTACTATACGAGATGAGCCATTTTATTTTTGCTTATTACACCATGTTTAAAGTGACACCTCTTTAGTATTTCAGGGTTGTTTTTGTTTGTTTTATTTTCTTAAAGTTTATTTTATTGATAATGCTATTATAGTTGTCCCATTTGTTTTCTTCCCTTTATTGCCCTATGCCTTGAACTCTGCTCCCACCAGCATTCCTGCCCCCCTCCCCCCCCACCCCGCTTCAGTTCATGCTCATGGGTCTTACATATAAGTTCTTTGGTCTCTCCATTTCTTGTATTATTCTTCACCTCACCCTGTCTATTTTGTACCTACCTTCGTACTTCTTATTCTCTGTATCTTTTCCCACATTCTACCTACTCCTCCTCCCTGCTGATAATTGTCCATGACATCTCCTGTGATTCTGGTCCTGTTCTAGTAGTTTACTTGGTTTGTTTTTGTTTTTTGTTTTTGTATTTGTTGTAGGTTCAGTTGCTGCTAGTCACAGGGAGAGGTCAGAGAGGGAACAATGCCGCTTGCTCGGCTCTCGGCTGGCTTTCAGTCACTTCCTCTGCTACCCACAAGTGGATAGTGCTCTTTCAGGTGCTGATTCCTGGGTGGGTGGTTTTGTGTATGTTCTAGGACCCCGTGAGTCTCTCCAATAAACTCCCCTGTGAGGCTGGGAGTTTCACCTGCTGCTATAACCGGCCCAGCTTTCTTCAGTACGAGGGTTTGAGGTTTTATTTCCTTGTGCTAGAGCTCTGGGTTGCGTAGTCTGTCTCACTACCCAGTGTTCTTCCTGGTTTATCGGCATGCAAATGTGGAATTGCGTGTTCCTCCAGCTGCCACCTTGCCATGTGTCCTCACCACCCCAGCTCCCTATCTCTACCTCTCCTATTAGTCTGAATGAGTGTTTGTTCGTTAACTCCTTGATTTGGAGACATCCATATAGTTAAATTATCTGGTGGTTCTAGTTGTTTTTATTTTTAAATTTGTTGTCCTTCTTTTGGTTGTTCAAGGAGGCAAAATGTATCTACCTATGCCTCCATCTTATCCAGAAGTCCTATTTCAAGGTAGTTTTATCTTCTTTCTTTTAAAAAAAAAAATATTTATTTATTTATTTTTAGAGAGAGGGGAAGAAAAGGAGAAAGAATGGGAGAGAAACATCAATGTGTGGTGGCCTCTCATGTGTCCCCTACTGGGGGACCTGGCCTGCAACCCAGGCATGTGCCCTGACTGGGAATCGAACCAGTGACCTTTTGCTTCACAGGCCCATGCTCAATCCACTGAGCTACACCAACCAGGGCTCTTCTTTCTTTTAATAAATCTTCTATCAACAGTTTAGTGAAAGCCATCAACATGAGCTTAAAGAGCCTACTAATTTAAAGAATAAAATAAAAAAAAAAGTAGAGCTACATTAAATATTTTATTTTGTTGATTAAAGCAAATCTTTTCTCAATTGGAAAGATTACTACAATTAAAATTTATTTAAAACTTGAAATTATATTTTAGAAAACAATTATTTTGTTACATAAAATAACCGGAATTAAGTTTTAAGGGATAATACATTAGGATATATGACTGAAAATCTGTTGTTACATAATAACTTTTAATTAGAAATAAAAGTTTTTCGAAAGTAAACAATATGGTACCTGAAAACATACTTTTCTATATGTCCTGGAAAATATATATATATATATATCTGTGTTTGTCCAGGTCCTCCTAAAGGTTGATGTCAGGATGAGATTAAGTGTGCAATTACTGTATTAGGACAAATGCCCATGTAGAAACAGGTGAGGAGGGAGCCTGAAAAGGCTAAAAGAGCCATTGGACTGCAGTATAATTTTTCCCCAAGTAAAGAAAAGTGGGAGAAAAGTTTAATGGAAACATCCCAGAATGCTGTACAATTTGAGGAAGGTTCAAGAGGGCCATCTGGAGTCCATGAGTCAAAGCCAGCCTTTAAACAATTAGGTGTCCCAGAAATGGGCATGCCTTACACTCCCCACCTGCAATTAGCCACTGGGTGAGGGCAGCCTATGCTCTCTACAGTTGGAGTATTGTGTGGTACATTCTCATAACTACTGTTTTTTGAGAAATAATACCATGTGTTGGAACAACAGGAAAACTGGTAGCTGCATATTCTGAATTCTACAGCCCCACGTTTTTAACCTTGGAAAGATGTTTCTTTATAAAAGATTAAGACTAGAACTTTTCTAAAGCTTCTCAAGATTGCAAAATGCGTAACTTCTCTGTACAGTTGACAGAGCAATGATTAAACTTTAAATGTTTTCCTGTAGAATCATTCTCACATGTTTTCTCGGGGAGGATTTAGGGCGGCAGTACATCACCCCTTCCTGAGCCCTGTCTTCCCTTCTCTTCCTCTACTTTGGAGATTATAGTTATCAATACTCTTCTCTTAGGCTCCCTTTCAAGTAGATAAGCTACTTCATACAGTTCTAGAAAAAACTATGAAAGGATAACTTTTGGGAAAGATAGCATTGGTTTTGTTCCCCTAGTAAAACGAACAACATTAAATATTTATGTTTGTTGTGCCTCAGTTGTGCTTGAGCATCACCCATTCCTCCTTCTCTCTGCCTTGAATGTGTAAGATGTATCTCCAATTGCAATCGCTAACACGCAACCATAATGACAACTATATTAACAGAAGTTGCCACGCAAAGACTATGGTTAAACAGAGACCACTTAGCAGCCTGATATACACCCAAATATCCAGTATTTACAGTATCAAATTCTTCCACTTAACTGCTGAGTCCATCCCTGAAGTAATACGACTTGTTTGCTCTAACCATAACCATTTGATATTTTTATAATCTTTCTTAACTGTTATTTACTACATCTAAAATTACCTTTATGGGGTCTCACTCCTTTGATAAATAAATATATGTATTTTGAGTACATAGCTAGCTAGTTTGATACATAAACCTATGGTAGGATATTAAAGGATGATAGAGTTAATGTAATAATATTTGTACTTTTAAATTAATTAATTTATCTTGTTAATCCTCACTGATATGTTTATTGATTTGAGAGAGAGAGAAGGAGAGAAACATCAATATGACAGACATTCTTTGTTGCCTCCTATACAAGCCCTGACTAAGGATCAGAGCCGCAACCCAGAAATGTGCCCTGACTGCAGTTCAACACCACAACCTTTTTGGTGTCCAGGACAATGCTCCAACTCACTGAGCACCCAGCCAGGGCAATATTTGTCTTTTTAGAGGGTCTTCTGAAGAATTAGTGTATTACCACTAAAACAATTTTAAAAAACATTTTATTCATTTATTTTTAGAGAGGAGAAAAGGAGGAAGAGGGAGAGAAACATCAATTGGTTGCCTCTCACACACCCCCAAGCAGGGACAGGGCCTGCAACCCAGACGTGTGCCTTGATGGGGAACCAAACCAGCAGCCCTTCGGTCCATAGGCCTGTACTCAATCAACTGAGCCACACCAGCCAGGGCTAAAATAATTTTTAAAATAAAGAGGAATCATTTAAAAACAATCCTTCACCTTCTACCAGGATGGCAGTTATATATTCTGTATTTACTAAGGACTTGTCGTAGAACCAATAAATATTAGCTTTTTGAAACTTCTATTTTTAAAAGAATTTAGTCACACAAGTTTTGTTTGGGTTGAGTACATTGAGTCAGAAATGTGGTTTTAAGTGGATTGAAAATAGAAGCAAAATTTTTTCAGAAGTAGGTGTTACATTGGAAGTGTTTTATTTATGATTAAAAAGACTCTTTTCATTTTTAACTTCAATTTATGATATTTTATTTAAAAATTTCAAGACTAACAAAGGACCAATTTATACCATCTGCTTCAGTTTCACTGTGATGCAGATTTTCTCTACATTTGTTTTTCCTCTTTAAATAGACATTCTGTTTGGCACCTTGTGCTTAAATGCATGACTTTGAGTACAAAAAAAAAGAAATTTGTCTGACTTCCTGTCAAACCAATATTTATTCACAAATATCTGTTTTATGCTTTCTCACATCAAATCATATAGCACTTTTCCTATGTGAAGAGTTGGCTAGTTGGTGGAAGTGTGAGGTGCCAGCTGGAGATGTTACAGTGCTTAGTATGCCAGCTGCTTTCACGACGGACAAATTGTTCCCTCCTTTACTTTTACTGTTTTTTTTCTATTTAATGGGAGCACATTCATTTTGCTCTAAGTATGAGAGGGCATGGTGTTGCCTCCTATACTCTATCTGCACACATTTTGATTGTTCAGTTAACGATAGCAATGACCTTTCTTTTTAAACCATTATGTCGGTGAACTGTTCTTGAGACAAAGGGCAGCCAAATACTAACATACATCTCTTCATAGGGTAGCTTTCAAGTATATTAATTCATTGGAAATTCTGTTAAAGTGGCACATACGAAGAAGACAAATGTGGAACAGTTGCTAGAAGGGTAGACCCAGATATTTGACTCCTGAAGGTGTACTTCGTGTGGAGTTATTGCTGCAGGACTAACGTTTGTTTGCCGGCCCCTGCTGCTGCTTTAGGAAAGTGATGCTCAGACCTGCCTATCCTGACTCAGCTTTGGGACTATTTTACAGTGAATGAGAATGCTATATTTTTTTTGTCTAAGTAATGTGACTATATATATATAAAAAATAAAAATTGAAATGTGACTGGTGAGCAAAAAAAAAATCCCATTATACTGAAAATGTATCAATTTTTCTAGAGTCTTTTCATTTAGAGAAAAATGTTCTGTTTATGTCATTCTCCTTATAGACCATTTTCAGCCTATGTGACAATTGAGAAACAAAGTAATTTCACCACTGATTACATGGAAATTTCTTAGTCTTGAAACTCACCATAAAATACCCATTACCTTAAAGAGGCTAAAAATTGTACTATGAACAATTAAAGTTCTATTCTTCCTCAAGGTAGAACAGGAAAAATAAAACTAAGACATTATATGCATAGCCTAAGAGTTTGGAAACAAAGATACTGCTGAGTAGCAAAGGTGTTTTGTAAATTCTTGTATGATACAAACAAGAAGGACACAAAAGAAAAACAACATCAACTTTTGTTAAAATGTGACTAGCAAATAACCCTTTCCCTAACACAAATACTAGCAAAGGGAACTTAAGAAAAATAACACTTTTTCCCCAAGTGTAATTTTTATCCAAAGAATTTACCAAGGGAAAGAATTTTCACATAATTCACTAATTCACTAATTCAAAAAACATTGCTATATAATCTACTATGCATGACACAAAATCAGTTTTATTCTAAGTTTTTAACCTGAAAACTGGATAGGTGAGGTTGTATCTTGAGGAGTGATCTTATAGATCTCAGTTTATCTTATGTATACTTTAGATAATTAATAGTTGATAATCTGCTTTATATGTTGATTTTAGAGAATAAGATCAACATGAAACTAGTTTGAAAGTTTCTAAAGATTGGAAGAATTAAGATAAATATTAGAGATGAAAAGTTATAACTAATACTAGGTTATTCTCTTCTCAGAAATCTTAAAATGTGGGACCATATACTATGCTTTAAGATACACTGGATCTAGATGCGTGACAAAAAGATTGTTCAGATTTGGAGACCCAAGTGGTGGTGGAGTAGGTGGAAGCTGCACTAAATTCCTGCCAGACCAAACTGGGATTATAACTAAATCACAGAAAAATCATCCTGAATAACCAACTGAAGACTAGTTGGAGAGGAGCCTGATAACCAAGGATGTACAGAACAACCTGCACCACAAGATCAAGACTGATAGGAAGTGTGGAGGTGTAAGAGGGCTGGCGGGGCTCCCATGGGTGGCAGCTGGAGGTCCAGACGGGTATTTTCAGTGGTCAGGGGGTTGCTCCTTGGAAGTGAAGTGGGAGATCTAAACCCCAAGTTGGCTCCCTGGCCTAGAGCACCAGAAGTGGGAAAGGGGTTCACATAACATCATCTTTGAAAAGCAGCGGCGGTGGGGCTTGGGGAGACAGTTATGTGCCAGAGAAAGATACCTAGAGATGCATACACCTTCTTAAAGGTCAACACACAAAATTACATCTGCAGCCACTTACCCAGGGCTCCAATGGAGGGAGGACAAAGAAGACTAGAGGTGTGTGATGAGAGTCTGGGGCCGGTGGCTCTAGGGAGAGAGCTGAAGGGTGAGCTGCCAGGATCCCTGGGCTGAGTCATTCCACATACTGCAGAATCCATCTTTCTCCGGAAGAACTTTCCCTTCCATGCAGCATCAACCTGGTGAGAAGCAATAGGCTCAACCACAGGAATCCCTCTTGCCCCAATCTGTGGAGCTTAAACCTTGCTGAGTACACCTGCAGCCTCTTTCAGCAACTAAACCTAACAGATAGCCTACAAGATGAGGAAGATCTCTGGGTGTTTTGGGACTTCTGTTGGCCCTCCCCCAGACCTGGTACTAGCAAGAGCTAACCTTGGTGCACAGCTTGGTCTTTTCAGCACACTCCCAGGCCCAGCAGAGGGAGACACAAGCTGTGAATTGCTTATAGCTCCAAACAGGTTTGGTCAGGGAGAGTCACAGGCAGTGTCCAATCTAGGTCTCCCAGAGTCTTTGCAGGTCTACCTAATACATACGAACAAATGCAGAGAGTCAGCCAAAATGAGAAAACAAAGAAACAGACCCCAAATGAAAAAAACAAGATAATTCCCCAGAAGAAGAACAAAATGAAATGGACACAAGCAATTTATCAAATGTAGAGTTCAAAGTAATGTTTATAAGGATACTCAACAGCATGGAAAAAGACAGAAAACATAAAAAATTCTCAATTAGTAATAAAGAATGCAATATCTGAAATAAATAATATATATGAAGGACTGAACAGTAGGTTAGGTGAAGCAAAGGATCTAATCAGTAATTTGCAAGACAAGGTAGAAAGAAAACACCTAGTAAGTGCAGCAAAAAGAAAAAAGAATGTAAAAAATGAGATAGTTTAAGGGGCCTTTGGGACCTAAGAAATGTAGTAACATCCACATCATAAGTATTTCAGAGGAGAAGAGAGAGATCAAGGGATTGAGAGCTTATTTGAAGAAATAATGACCAAAAACTTCGCCAAGTTGGTGAAGCAAACTCACAAGCCCTGCAGGAGACCATTCTGAGTGGTGTAGGCCCAGGCCCCAGTGGCAAACATTTACTGCAAAGTAACTTCCTAAAATCCATGCTAAACCTTCCAAGGACCAGTGTAACCAGTTCAACCACTTTTGCCCCTTTCATTTGCAAATATCCCTCTTCTGTGATGTGATTAGCAGCATTGGCTCCTTCATTTTCTTTAAAAGGCAACCTGTGAATAGTAAATGAGGACCATCACGTAATGTGCTCAGAAACCCAATAAAGGCCTGACAGGCAAGGGCCTGTCACCACAGCTTTTTGCTCACCTTGAAAGAAAAAGCCATGCTATCCCTTTTCCTCCACAGGACTCCATAGTCCGTGTGAATGTCTCATTTCATCCATAATGATATGCGCACTGCAGGCCGGTGTCCACATCAGTCCAGGAAACACAGAGAGTCCCAAACAAGATGGACCTAAAGTGGACCATACCAAGACAAATCATAATTGCAATGGCAAAGCTTAAAGACAAAACAGAATCTCACAAGAAAAAAAAAATTACCTACAAGGGAGTTCACATAAGACTTATCTGATTTATCAACAGAAACATTATAAGCCAGAAGGGAGTGGCCTGAAACATTCAAAGATGAAAAGCAAGGGCCACTACTAAAGCTACTTTACCCAGCAAGGGAATCATTTAAATTGTGGAAGAAATAAAGAACTTACCTTCTTTATTTACCTGAAAAGAAAAAGCTACAGGACCTTTTTTTAAAACTGCAAAACCAATATTGCAACAAACAATAAAGTGCTGCTTTAAGAAGAAGAAATATAAAAAGAAAAAAAGAAGAAAAATAGTTCAAAAACAAAATGGCAATACATATGTGATACAGGGTGCAGCCAAGGGGGGGACCCAAAAAAGATTTGGAATGGTGTCCAGAACTCAAAGTGTATAGGAATATTGGAGAGACATGTAAGACGTCCTCACCCCCCCACCCCCCAAGGTGTCAGTTGGGGGAAGGGACGAATGGAGCAGGGCCATTAAGAGCTGTTTTGCATAGCAACAGTTTTGCAGCTAACCTCTGGAATGGTCATTTAACATATCTATAACCTTTAATTGGTTTCATAGATATGTTAAATAGCTGTGGCCAAGTTTGGACCTGGGAGAAGTGAGTGGCTTCTACCCAGGCTGGAACTGGGGGCTGATCCTGGAGACAGGGCCTGCAGGAGAGCCATGTTGCTTTAGCAGAGTGCACTCTCCCCCTCTTGGCCAGGTGAGGGGGAGAGCCACGCTGTTTGGAAAGATGTAGACCCCTGTAGCCATTAGGAGAAAGAGCCACGCAGTTTCAACAGAGATAAGACCCCCTCTTGGCCAGTTGAAAGGGAAAACCATGCAGCTTTGCCAGAATGGAGATCCCTGCGGCCAGGTGAAGAAGAAAGAGTCGCTTTTGGTGGAGTGCGGCTTTGGTAGAAGAGGCCCACGCAGCTTTGGCGTGCTCCCTTTGGCCGAGTGGCCTGGAAAGCAGGAGAGACTTTGACTGAAACTTGGTACAAAGAACTCTTGCCAGTGAAAGGTGCCACATGACTTTGGATTAATTGGAGATCCTGCCTGGACAGGCAGGCGACACAGCTCACGCGCCAGCGACCTGAAAAATGGACGTGTGCTCTTTTCCTGATTTACGGTACCCGGAGTTGGGACAGTGGGAGAAGGGAGCGCTGTGTGTGTGTGTGTAGGTGTATACCCTTAAAGACTTTAATATTTTAAGGAAGGCATTAGGCCTGAATAGCATTAAATAAACATTTTGTTTCCTTTTCACAAATCTCTGGCATTGAGAGATGTCTTTCCAATTGGCAGAGGACAGAAGAGCCCAATAGATATTAGTATACCGTCCTTGGGAGGGGCCTCTGTTTTCTGAAGCAGTTTTTGGCATCCCTCGGTGGGCCAAGTATCCCCCCCCACCTTTGGACACCCTTGTTCGGTAACATATGTACCTATCAATAATCACTATAAATGTAAATGGCTTAAATGCTCCAATCAAAAGACATAGGGTGGCTGATTGGATAAGAAAATAAGAGACCACCTCAGAAAAAAAGATACACACAGAGTAAAATTAAAGGGATGGAAAAAGATATTTCATGCAAATGAAAGGAAAGAAAATTTGGGGTAGCAAATAGTTAGTGTTAGGGTGGGTGGGGATAGGAGGAAGCTCTGGCTGGACTTTGCCAAGACAGACATCCTCATAGTAACGTGAGTCCGAGGAAGAGACCACCAATGCTATATTGCTGCTTTGTTCAAAGGGCACCAATCCCCAGCTTCCATGGGGAGCCAACGAAAATAAAACTCCACTACATTCCTTGCTTGGGCGTGACTTCTCCCGGCCTCATCCTGCAGACTGAGAGAATCTCACCCGGGTGCACAAACCCCAATAAAGCTCTTTATTGCCTATTTTATGGCTGATTGGCATTTCTTTCTTGGTGGAGCTTAAGAAAACCTCTCAGTTATATCCAGCAAAATAGACTTTAAAAACAAGGCTATAGTAAGAGACAAAGAAGAACACTACATAATGATAAAGGGAAAAATCCAAAATGAGGATATAACTCTTATAAACATTTATGCACCAACATAGAAGCACATAAATATTTAAAGCAAATATTGATGGACATAAAGTCTCCTTTGTGGAGAGAAATACAGTCATAAATGGGGATTTTAATACCTCATTGACTTCAATAGGTAGATCTTCCAGACATAAAATCAACAAGGAAAGAGTTGCCTTAAATGACACACTAGATCAACTAAATTTAATTGGTATCTTCAGAGCATTTCACCCCCAAACAGCACAGTATACCTACTTTTTAAATGTTCATGGAACATTTTCTAAGTTAGAACACATGTTACAATACACACACAAATAAAACCTCAATAAATTTAAGAAGATTGAAATTCTATCAAGCATCTTCTTGGGCTCCAGTGCTATGAAACTAGAAACCAATTACAAGAAGAAAACTGAAACATACACAAAGAAACAGAAGCTAAATAATATATTATTAAACAATAAATGGGTTAACAATGAGATCAAGGAAGAAATCAAACAATACAATGAAAGAAATGAAAATGAGGACACAACAACCCAAAATCTGTGAGACACTGGGAAAGCAGTCTTTAGAAGAAAACTTACAGCATTACAGAGCTATGTCAAGAAACAAGAAAAAGCTAAAAAAAAAAATTCAGTTCACACTTAAAAGAACTAAAAAAAGAACAACAAACAAAGTCCAAATTGAGTAGAAGGAAGAAAATAATAAAGGTCAGAGCAGAAATAAATAAAATACTTCAAAAAAAGATATAAGAGATCAATGAATCTAAGAGCTGGCTCTCTAAAAAGATAAACAAGATTGACAAACCTTTATTTAACCAGCCCAACAAGAAAAAATAGAGAGGACCCCAATAAATAATACCAGAAATGAAAGAGGATAAGTAACAACTGACAATAAATATATAAAAAGGATTGTAAGAACATATTATGAATAAACATATGCTATCAAATTAGACAACCTGGATGAAATGGATAAATTCCTACATATAGCCAATCTTTTAAAACTCAATCAGGAAGAATCAGAGAAACTGAATGGACAGATTACACCTAGTGAAACTAAAATGGTAATCAAAACACTTCCAACAAGCAAAACCGCTGGACCAGGTGGCTTCACAGGTGAATTGTACCAAACATTCTGAGAAAAACTAACATCTCTCCTGCTCAAAGTATTCCAAAAAATTTAAGAGGAGAGAAAGCTCCAGCTCATTTATGAGGCCAGCCTTATCTTATTTCCAAAACCAAGTAAAAACACTACAAAGAAAGAAAGTTATGGGCTAAAATCTCTGATGAACAGAGATGCTAAAATCCTCCACAAAAATATTAGAAAACTGAATATGGCAGTATATCAAAATTAACATACATCATGATCAAGTGGGATTTATTCCAAGGATGCCAGGCTGATACAATATTAGCAAGTCAATAAACATGATACACCATATAAAAAATGAAGGATAGGATCAGGAAGATGGCAGTGAAGTACTAAGTGGAAACGGAATCCACTTGCTCGTGTACCCAACAGGGATACCTAGCCAATCTTCTGAAGAACTGCATGAACAACCAATGACATCCTAACTTACCTGGAGTTTGGAAGCCAAATATTACAGAGGTCATTTAAAAACAGACAGTAAGGAGATTCTGTAGGCTGATGGGAAGAACTAAAAGAACTAAAAGAACAACTGTAGGCTGAGCTCTAGGGACTGCAGCTGTCACAGGCGCTCTGGAGGATAGCAAGGGGGTCAGCAACTATATAACTTGGCAGCTCCCTCCCCTTCCAGAACAGGGAAGCCACAGAATTGCACCAGCAGAGACTTGGTCGCTTGAAGTAGCTGAGGGGATAAAGATGCAGAGGAAGACACACAGAAGGCAGTGTGCTATAGCTGGGACTGTGGTCACTATCTGGGATGGTACCAGAGAATCTGGGGAACTGGGTGACACCAGGAGATGGGAGAAGACAGGGCTTGCGACTGATCATGACCCAGAGACTCATCAGAGAGTTGGGCTGTGTGAAAAGCCCTGCTCTTGTTAGGAAAAGCCTTGGCAACCAAGGGGAATTTACCTATAAAAAAGGCTCTCAGCCACTGTGCAAGGACCTCTTGTTAGCAACAGAGGGGCCAGAGAAGGGGGAGAAGAAGGGGCATGATTTGCTGCAAATCAGGGTGCACCATGGATTGATCAAAGAGGGGAAGCAGGGGCCAGAGAGATAGGAGCCCCCAGAGAGACTTAATTTAATAAGGGACCTAAACTGCCTGGAAGAGACTCTGTGCATGCACAGTGCCCAAGCCAGTGAAGAGGGAGGAGGAGGAGTGTTAGTTGTTCCCACTTGGTGCACCTCAGGGACTGACCAAAGGGTGGCACAATGAAGTGAATTAAAGGTGAGGTCCTGGTACATATGGACAGTGGGGGCCACGCAGCACTCTGAGGGCTTGAGTTGGAGGATGGCACCCATGAATGCTGTATCCCAGACCTAGCCCCCATCCTCACAGATCCTTTGGAAAGGAAAAAAAAAATGCAAACAAACAGAGCCCAGCCCCTCTCTGCCTGCAGCAGGCAGGAAGACAAGAACAAGCTTGGTGGGTTTAAAGTCACCAGGAGCCTTTTTTCTTTTCTTCTTCTTCTTCTTTTTCTGCAAGTGTAAGATAATAAGACCTGGAGCTGTGAAAGGACCAAAGACAAATCCAGAGTGAGATATCAAGGCTAATGCCAACAACTGAGGCAAATTTCACTTCGATATCCTTCAGAACTTACATTTTATTTTTCTGCTACTTTTATTTTTATATTTTATTCTTTTCATTTCTCTTCCTTCCATTTAATTTGTTTTGTTTGTTTGTTTGACTTCATTGTTTGACTGGTTTTCTTGTTCTTCCTTTCATATTGCATTTTAAGTTTTCTTTTGTCACTGCACTCCTATTCCAGTAACACACTTTCATTGTTTTTTTTACTTTTTATTCTTTTTATTCAGATTATATATTTCTTGTCATATTACTGTTGTGCCAAATCATACACAGCACTCTTCCCTGGTCTTGGTCCATTTCACTATCTTCTTGAGATTTATTACTGTTGTGGTTAACTTTATTCTCTCCCAATGTTTCTATCACTAACTCTTACTATATCTCACCATCCAACCTTGCATAAGTGCTCTGCATTCTGGAGTCAGCTCACATTCTTTTTCTCACAGGACAAAAGAATCTTATCTCTTTTCCACCTTTTATAAAAAGTGGCTAGTTGGGTGAATTATCATGGTTAGTGTAATCCTTCCCCAAAGGATTTACTACCTGTTCTCTACTTGTAGATACTTTAAATTCCATAGAATACTCTCCCACTGTCCTAATCCATTTCACATGTGCCTTGCCCTGATCACATACAAGATAAGGTGAGAGTTGTGAACACCAGTAAACCTACTGGAGGAAAGAAACCACCACAAACAGAGCCCCCAACAAGTAAAACCTAAGTACAATAAGACAGCCCACACAAATGGAAGGGCAACTCTAGAGAATCCAGAGAAGGAATTCAAAGAGACCATATTACTGAGTCCCACAGTGGTCCTATGACAGAAGTTCACCCTACGAAGACAGCTGGCAAAGTAGAACATCAGGAATCACACAAACAAATAAAAAGACTCGCCTAAAATAGGGAGACAAAAAAAGTACTTGCAATCAAAAGGAATGGAAGACTCCCCAATAAAAGAGCTAAATGAAATGTAGACAAGCAAACTATAAAATATAGAATTCAAAAGAAGTGTTATAATGATGCTCAAGGAGCTCACAGACAACTACAAGGACCTGAGTGAGAACAATAGCATGAGAAGGGAAATAGAAACTACAAACAAAGACTGGGAAGAAATAAAGGATACAATCTCTGAAACAAACAAACAAAAAAACCACCACCACCAACAACAACAAAAAACACATGAGAAGGAATTACAAATAGGCTGGATGAAACAGAGGACTAAATTTGTGAGCTGGAAGACAAGTAGAAAAAATATGCAGGTAGATCACCTGCACAAAAAAAGATTTTAAAGATATGAAGATAGCTTAAGGAAACTGCAGGACAGCATGGGATGCAACAACATTCAAACCATAGGAATACCAGAAGAAAAGGAGCAAGGGATAGAAACTCTGTTCCAAAAGTAATGACAGAAAATATGCCATGTGCATTTGAAAAGAATGTATATTTTGCTCTTTTGGGATGAAGAGCTCTCTATATATCAACATTGAAGAAAGAAATTAAGGAAGACACAAACAAATGGAAGCATGTACCATGTTCATGGATTGGGAATAATTACCATCATCAAATGGCCATCCAACCCAAAGCAATTTATAGATTCAATGCAATCTCTATTAAAATACCAATGACATATTTCACAGATGAAGAACAAACATTTCAAAAAGTTATATGGAATCATAAATGACCTCAAACAGCTATAGCAATCTTGAGAAAGAAGAACTAAACGGAGAGCATCACAATACCTAGTATCAAAATATAGTATAAGGCCACTATAATTAAAACAGCCTGGTACTGGTACAAAAACAGACACCTAGACCAATGAAACAGAATAGACAGCCCAGAAATAAACCTGAGTCTCTATGGTCAATTAATATTGACAAAGCGGGCAGAAGTATAAAATAGAGTAGAAATAGCCTCTTCAGCAAATGGTGTTGGGAGACCTGGACAGCTACATGCAAAAAAAATAAAAACTCAAACACTAACTCATACCATACATCAAAGTAAACTCAAGATGAATAGAAGACTTTAAATATTAGTCATGACACCATTAATATCCTCTAGGAGAACATAGGTAGAAAAATCTCAAATATTCCATGCAGCAGTATTTTTAGCAATCTGTCCCTTAGAACAAGCGACATAAAAATAGAATAAATAAATGGACTTCATCAAAATAAAAAGCTTTTGAACAGCTAAAGAAAATATCAGCAAAATGAAAAAGGAATCAACCATATCAAAAAATATCAAATATCAAAAATATCAAAAATATCAAATATCAAAAATATCATTTGCAAATGCAAATGATACCTTGGACAAGGATTTGATCACCAAAATGTGTAAAAAACTCATACAACTCCACTCTAAGAAGACAGACTATTCAATTAAAAAATGAGCAAAGGACCTGAATAGGCACTTCTACAAGGAACACATACAAAAGGCCCAGACACATGTAAAAGGATGCTTGCCATCACTAGCCATCAGAGAGATGCAAATTGAAACCAAAGTGAGATATCACTTCACACCAGTTAGAATGGCCATCATAAACAAAGCAACAAACAACAAGTGCTGGCCAGGCTATGGATAAAAGGGAACCATAGTATACTGTTGGTGGAAATGCAGACTGGTATAGCCACCATGGAAAACAGCATGGAATTTGCTCAGAAAACTAAAAATGGAACTGCCTTTTGACCCAGCAATACCACTGCTGGGATTATACCCCAAGAATCCTGAAACACTAATTCAAAAGGAGTTATGCACCTCAATGTTCATAGCAGCACAATTTATAATAGTCAA
Organism: Sturnira hondurensis; assembly: GCF_014824575.4. Lineage (NCBI taxonomy): Eukaryota > Metazoa > Chordata > Mammalia > Chiroptera > Phyllostomidae > Sturnira > Sturnira hondurensis. Next base: position 16,327,920 of record NW_028083059.1, read on the forward strand.
GTATTGGAAGCAACCTAAGTGCCCATCATTTCTGTTCTACTGATCTATGTGTCTATTTGTATGAAGCTACCATGGTGTTTTGATTACTCTGGCCTTATAGTATAGTAAATTTACTATAGTAAATTTACTTTACTAAGTAAATGAGTGGATTAATAAATTTACTATAGTAAATTTACTTTACTAAGTAAATGAGTGGATTAAAAAATGATGGTACATTTGCACAATGTAATACTATGCAGCAGAAAGAAAGAAGGAGCTCCTATCCTTCACGACAGCATGGATGGAACTGAAGAGCATTATGCTAAGTGAAATAAGCCGGGTAGTGAAAGACAAATACCATATGATCTCACATATAAGTGGAGCGTAATCAACCAAACAAAGAAGCAAGCAAAATATAACCAGAGTCATAGGAATAAAGAACAATTGTACAGTAACCAGAGGAGAGGGTGGAGGGAATAACAGGGGGAAAAAAGTAGGGTCATCAAGGAACATGCATAAAGGGCACATGAATAAACCCAAAGGAGGGAAGGATTGGAGGTGGGAGGTGGGAATGGATGGTGGGGGTGGCAGGTGGAATATGAAGAAAACTGTAATTGAACAACAGTAGAAAATATTTTAAGAAAATGAAGGATAAATGCTACATAATCATATCGATAGATACAGAAGAAGCAGTTGATAAAATCCAGCACCCATTTATGACAAAAAACTCCCAGCAAAGTGGATTTGTAGGGAGGATACATAAACATAATAAAGGCCATATGTGACAAACCCACTTCCAACATCATCCTCAATGGGCAAAAACTACAAGTGTTTCCCTCAGACTGGGAACAAGACAGGGATGCCTGCTTTCACTTCTCTTAATGAACATAGTACCGAAAGTCCTAGCTACAGCAATTAGATAAGAAGTAATGAAGGCATCCACATTGTAAATGAAAAAGTAAAACTGTCATTATTTCCAGACGGCATGATACTCTATGGAGAACCCTAAAGTTTCCACCTAGAAACTACTAGCACTGACAAATAGCAGAATACAAAATTATATTCAGAAATCTGTTGCAATTTTATACACCAATAATGAACTGACAAAGGAAAATTAAGAAAACAATCCCATTCACAATTGCTTCAAAAATTATAAAATCTTAGCCACAAGTTTACCCAGGAAAGTAAAAGAACTGTATTCAGCAAATTCTAAAACACTGAGGAAAAAAATTGAAGAAGATACAAGTAAGTGGAAGCACATACTGTGTTCATGGATAGGAAGAATTAACATCATTAAAATGTCCATTATACCCAAAGCAATCTATAGATTCAATACAATTTCTATCCAAATACCAATGACATGTTTCACAGAACAAGAACAAATATTCCAAAAATTTATATGGAATCATAAAATACCCTGAATACCAGCAGTGATCATGAGAAAGAACAAAATTGGAGGAATCACTCCACGTACTATCAAACTATACTATAAGGCCAGAGTAATCAAAACACCATGGTAGCTTCATACAAATAGACACATAGATCAGTAGAACAGAACAGAAGGCCCAGAAAGGAACCCATGCCTTTAAGATCAATTAATATTTGACAAAGGAGGCAAAAACATACAATGGAGTAAAAGATAGTATATTTCATAAGTGGTGTTGGGAAAATTGGACAGGTATGCAAAAAAAGTAAAAAGAACACATTTTTATACTATACAGAAAACTAAATTCAACATGAATTATAGACTTAAATGTAAAACTTAGAACCATAAAAATCCTAGAAGAAAACATATGCAGTAAAATCTCAGACATTTTTCATAGTAATATTTTTTCCTGATATATCACCCTAGGCATAGTAATAAGCAAGAAAAATAAATAAATTGGACTGCATTAAACTATAAAGGTTTTGCAAAGTAAAGGAAACCACGAAAAAAAAAAAAGAAAGAAAGAAAAGACAACCCAGTCAATGGAAGAATGTATTTGCCAGTGAATCAGATAAAGGCTAATATCCAAAACTTATAAAGAACATATAAAACTCAATACCAAAAAAAATCTAATTTAAAAATGGGCAAAGGACCTGAATAGCCACTTCACCAAAGAAGACATACAGATGGTCTATACACATATGAAGAGATTCTCAATGTCACTAATTGTCAGAGAAGTGCAGATGAAAACCACGATGTGATATCACCTCACACCTCTCAGAATGGCTATCATCAATACATCAACAAACAAGAAGTGCTGGTGAGGATGTGGAGAAAGGGGAATGCTTTTGCATCATTGGTAGTAATGCAGATTGGTGCAGCTACTATGGAAAACACTATGGAGTTTCCTCAAAAAATTAAAAATGGAATTTCCTTTTGACCCAGCATGTCTACTTCTGGATATTTATCCAAAGAAACCCAAAACACTAATTCAAAAGAATATATACACCCCTGTGTTCACTGCAACATTATTTACTATAGCCATGATTTAGAAGTAGCCCTACTGTCCATCAGTAGATAAGTAGATAAAACAGATGTGGTACATTTACACAATGGAATACTACTTAACCATGAAAAATAAGAAAATTTTACCCTTTGTGACAGCATGGATGGATCATGTAAACACTACGCTAAATGAAATAAGCCAGTCAGATAAAAACAAATATGTGATTTCACTCACATGTAGAATCTAATGAACAAACTGAACTAAAAACAAAATAGCCCTGGCTGCTGTAGCTCAGTGGATTGAGTGTGGGCCTGCGAACCACATGATAGAGGTTTGATTCCCAGTCAGGGCACATGCCTGGGTTGCAGGCCAGTTCCCAGCAGGGAACTTATTACCTATTACAACTGTACTTGTAATTCTGGATGTTTACACTTGTAGTAATAAGTTACAGAATATTAATTCCTGAAACAAGAATGGCATTTGCTATTGATTTATAGTTGGAAAAGGCAGTCACTGAGACAGAACAAATAAATGGTCATAATGAGCAGTTGCTGCTGACTCAGCCTGTGTTTTCACCATTTTCCTAAATTTTGTTCTTACACAGAGCAATGTATAAAGAAACAAAACACAACCTTTGTATGCTTTAGAATTCAGTTTCAAATTTATATGTTTGGTTTAAATATATACTCAAATTGTCAAGTGGATGAAAAAGCAGAACCCACATCACTCTAGAGGCTACTTTCTCTTAGTTCATTTTCTTGAAATTGATTACATATTGATCAATTCATCTAGCTAAATGATTTGTTCTGATACACAAAAGTTTTTGAAAGTCATAAATTAATTTCAAAGAAGTGTTACTTATATAATCTACACACACACACACACACACACACACACACACACACACACATATATATATATATGTATGTTTAAAATGAAATTTCTCTAAAGTGACAAGTGCATGGTAAAACAAAATTGCACATAGGATCTTACAAAAAAGAAAAAAAGCTGTGTTCTCATCACATAACTTTTCCTACTTGTCCTCAGGCAAATTTTGTGATATCTTTATCATAATAATTCTGGTGATTTTTTTATAATTTTTTGAAACCATGTCTAGTCTTTCCTTGCTAACATATTGAATTTGAAGAGTATAGGTTTATATCCTAATTTATTACCTCTTAGCCCTTCCTCTCACCTTTCATATTTATATCTTCAACTTTCCATTTTCTGAGATAGTATCTATAATTAATGTAACCAAAACTTTTTGTTTCATTTTACACATTTTGACAAAAATTTTTGACTCTTCAATTTGTAAGAAAACTACTCTATTTTACTGTGTATAATTCACTTTTACCCAAAATATTTGAGGGAAGAATAAGGGTGCACACTATAGACATAGTACTAAAGGTAGTACTAATTCTGTATCTATGTAAATGTTTTTAATTCTTTTATTTATGCTCATGCATTAAAAGCACAACTCCTTTAAAATTCTCTTTAATACAAAAATTATAAAATTATTTTATAATGTAAAATACAAGTATCTAAATATAAACAAGTAAAAAAACATGAGTGCATATTATACACAAGAGCACATTATATACAGCAAAATGTGCTATGTTAGAAACTCTATCCTTTCCTTTACCATTCCCAATAATCTGAAATCCCACATTCAGTTTATAATGCATTGTGGCTACATTCAAGGATTTTTTTGCTTTGTCATTAGGTTGGATCTTATATTTGAAAACTAACATATTATGACTACTCTAATATTGTTCAAATTGGGAACAAGTGTTTCACTAAGATTATATTTCCTGCTCACCTATATATTGTGTCAAACTTGAATCACTGTAAGTGAATATTCCTAGCATTCAGTATTAAATACATTCCATTTTTGAAAAGTACATTATTTGCTAAAATATAAATTTGTTATAGTTTCTTTTTAAAAATATTATAATTGTACTTTTTCTGCACGTTTTTGACTGGGTTCAAGTTTTTAGTTTAGTGTGTCTGTGTTTGTGTTCTGGACCCTGAGAAGGAAGATAACTACTGAGAATGGTTCCTGCTGGCTAACTGGGCTCAAATTTAAAACAGCCTAGGAGCCTTTTCTAAACAGGGTTTTCTAATGGCAGCCACACTTTAGGGAGAAGCCTGCATTAAACTGCCTGCCTCCTGCACTGAACCGTCTTCCTAAACTATATCCTTGCCATTAGAACCAGCCCTTATGAAGGAGTTCCTGGAATTGTATGTTAACCAATAGGACTGATACCTTCCCCATTCAATAAGAGCTGAGCAGCTGTATCCCTGTTAGTACCTTCTCTGACCAATCAGAGCAGCTATATTCTGACTCATTAGGACTATGCCTTTTGGACAAATCAAACAGCAAGGATTTGGAGTCCTCATTTCTATGAGGACAGACTGGTAAGGAACTAGAGGAGAGGACTTCTGTCTTCATAAGCAAGATGCCCAGTGGTTAAAGGAGTACACTTTTCCTTTCTACCTAAAACAGGAGACTACATTTTTCAAGCTGAAGTGAAAACACTGAAGAAGTCTTACCAGACCAGAGCAGAGCTGAATGGAGCAGACAGCATGGAGCAGAGTAGAGCAGAACAGACTAGAGTAGGTGGGGCAGAGCTGTGTCACCTGAAGGCCACCTCACAGCAGTGCTATTCCACAGCCTTGCTGTATCCCAGTTGAGTTCTTTGCACTGAATAGTTTCCTTCTTAACTGCACCCTAAATTAAGGATTGCTGTTGGCATTCAATTGGCATCAACAACCATGGGTTGACTGTGTGTTGTGTATGTTTGTATTTATTATCACACTCTCAGGTCAGTCAACCTTTTTGTAGTACCAAGCCTCCTTTCCACCTAGAATCTGTCTCAAGGAGTTCTCCATTCTCCTGGAAAATTTCTCCTTATTTATTCCTATAACCAACGTTTTCCAGCTTACCATGTGTCAGATATTGTCTTAGGCATTTGGGTTATATTAGTAATTGAATGTTTCTGAGGTCTTTGTTTTGGGATCTTTTACTACTTTTTATATGTTAAAGTCTATGGTTTTCAAGAGTCTTTGACTGTATAACTCTTGAGTTTTATTTCATTTTGTTGGAAAATATCCTGAAGTAAGAATACATGTACCAGAGATAACATTTTTTGAGCTCATATTTGAATGTGGCTTTCATCAGTTCTTAAAAATTGATTTGTGTACATGTCTTTCTAGATTCTAAATTTTCTTCAGAAGCAATAAAACTTTTCTGTATTGTCTTCTGTTTTTAGTATTTCTGATAATCTAATAATATTATTTAGTGGGCTTACTTTCTCACACCTAGATTTATTTAGGATCCTTTATTTAGGCACAGATTTCAGAAATCTTATAAGACTAACATATTTGTTCCTTCTCTGCTTTTGAAACTGTTGTCTAGTATTTCATTGATAATTACTTCTCTTCCATTATTTTCTGCTGTCATTCTGATAATGAAAATAAAATATAGAATAATAATCATGAAAGTAACATTAATAAAATAAAGACAATATGCTTTTATTATATTTAATCTCATTTTTGTTTTCTGATGCTTATTATTTTTAATATAACCATAATTCATGCATGTTTTATACTCTCAAATAGTTCTACAAACAATATCCATAGATTAAAATAGTTTTTTTCTAGTCTCCTTATCTGTTTCTCCAAAAGTCAGTATTTTGATTTAATTTTAATCTTTCTATTTTATGCTACTGATTATATAAACAGGTCATTTTATTGACTCTACTTATACTGAGACAGTAAGCTTAAATAGCTGCTATGTACTTCCTTTATTGTCAGGAAGGTAAATCTTTTTCCCTCACAATCCTAGAAGGAAGTTGGCCTACAGATGTGAATACTATTTCTTGGATTATGAGTTTAATCAGTAAAAGAGAAGTTAAATACTAATAGCTAGAATATACATATAAGGAAGAAACAGAAAGATGCTGTGTAGAGAAGAAGAAGAACAACAACAACAACAACACACACACACACACACACACACACGTATTTAATAGGATAGAGGTGCCATAGAGTTTGAGACTGGCCATATGGGCAAAGACAGATCATGGAAACCTTGGAATTGTTTCAAGATAGACTAAAGGGGGAGATAAAGTCCAATTAGAAAGCCCTATAGAGATTTTTTGTTAAGATGGAAGCAGGGGTAAACATGATTAGCCTCCTTGCACAACCACAGCAAAAATTACAACTAAACTACAAAATAACTGTCACCCAGAATTATCAGAAAATCAAGCTGTATAGAAGTCCAAAAACCAAGGAATTAAAGAAGTCACATTCATTCAGATGGGTAGGAGGTGCAGAAATGTGGAGATGTGGAGATACACAATGGGTGACCCCATATCCACATGTAGCATATAAAAACCAGGAAGGATATGTCGGGATCAAGGAATTCCAGATCCATACCAGAGCACCCAGTCCAGGGTTCCAGTGCCAGTAAGCTAAATAGCCATAATTTCTGGCTGTAAAAACTAGTAGGGGTGGGGTTGCAGAAGAAACTTCAGGATTTTCAGCCACCTTCCCATAAAGGGTCTGCAATGGAATTAGAATTTATGGAGACTCACTCCCTCTGGGCTCCAGCAACCAGGGCAGCAGCTTGATGGGCACCAGTTACACAGGGAGAGAAACTGAAGTGCCTGGCATCAGGATGAGTTTTGGGGGACAGATTCCTCCCAAACAAATTTCCAGAGGCCAGGCAGGGACCATTGTCTTTCTTTTCTGAGCACTGCCCACCCCTCCAGATCCAAAGAGTGGCAACACCATACCTGAGACTCCAACCACCTGGTTCAAATGGGTTGACCCACGCAGGCAATTACCTAAGGCTCCACCCCATCCAACTTACTGGTGCTCTTTTTTATACCTAAGGTTATACTCTTAGGTTACTCTTTTTTATACCTAAGGTTATACTCTTAGGTTACTCTTTTTATACTCTTAGGTTATACTACTAAGATAGGGAGTAAAGCAGCTATACCTGATACACAGAAAAAAACACAAAGAGGCTGCCAAAAAGAGAAGACAAAGAAATAAAGCCCAAATGAAAGAAGAGAACAAAATTCCAGAAAAAGAACTAAACAAAATGGAGATAAGTAATCCAGTAGATGAAAAGTTCAAAGCATGTTTATTAGGGTTCTCAAGGAAGTCATTGGATTGGGTACTTCAACAGCATAAAAAAGACCTAGGCACAAATAAAGGTTATCCTAAGCGCAATAAAGAAAAATTTTCAGGGAATCAACAGTGGAGTGGATGATGCTGAGAATCAAATCAATTATTTGGAACATAAAGAAGAAAAAAATTAATCACAACAGCAATAAGAAAAAAAATTTTAAAAAAACAAGGATACGGTAAGGAGTCTCTGGGACAACTCAAAACATACCAACATTCGAACCATAGGGATGTCAGAAGGGGAATAGATAGAAGAAGAAATTGAAAACTTATATGAAAAATAATGAAAGAAAACTCCCTTCATTTCGTGCAGAAAATAGACATACAAGTCCAGAAAGCACAGAGAATCCCAAACAAGATGGACACAAAGAAGATCACACCATGACACATTATAATTGAAATGTCAAAGGTTAAAGACAGAGAAACTAAAAGCAGCAAGAGAAACCCAGATAGTAACCTACAAAGGAGCTCCCATAAGACCGTCAGCTGATTTCTCAAATGAAACTTTGCAGGCTAGAAGGGTCTAGGCAAAAAGTGTTAAACATGATGAAAATCAAGGACCTATAACCTAGATTACTCTATCCAACAAAGCTATCAGTTAGAATTGAAGGGAAGATAAAATGGTTCCCAAACAAGGTAAAGCCATAGGAGTTTACCATCACCAAGTCCTTATTATATGAAATGTTAAAGAGACTTATTTAACAAAAAGCAGATCGAAACTATGAACACAGAAATGGCAATAAATTCACAACTATCAACAATTGAACCTAAAAAAAAACCTGAGGAAACAAGCAGAACAGAAACAGAATCACAAATGTAATTTGTGATTACAGAATAGGCAAAGGGTTGTTAAGAACAGTATAAAAAATGGAGTACCAAAAAACTTATATGCATGACCTTCAGGCATAAACTAAGAAGGTGGGGGATTATGAAGGTAATGTAGGGGTACTGAGTGGAGGGGGCAAAGGGGGGGATTTAGAGAACTGTGATACTGTAATATATAATCAGTACAATCTATTTTTAAAATGAAAGCGCTATAATCACCCTTCTGGTGTGGCTCAGTGGATTGAGTGTGGGCCTGTGAACCAAAGCATCACCACTTCGGTTTTCTGTCAAGGCACATGCCTGGGCTGTGGGCCATGTCTCCAATACGTGCTGGAGGCAGCCATGCACTGATGTTTCACTCCCTCTCTCTCCCCTTCCCCTCCCTCTAAAGATAAATAAATACAATCTTTAAAAAAGGAAAGCCTTATAATCTTCCAGATGAAGATTAAATAAATCTCAACTAAAGAAGACATACTGTATTTTGCTGTGTATAATGTGTGCTCACATTTTTGTTCATATTATACACAGGATTATTGCACTCATCATTATTATTATACCCATTATTACCCTGGTATGTAATCATTATGCCCACATATAACGCACATCCTTATTTTTCCCTCAAAATTTTGGGTAAAAAACTGTGCATTATATATGGCAAAATATGGTATATATGACCAAACTAGGCAATTCATAGTATTTGATGGAATCAAACAAAAAAAAGTATCCAAAACACTGTCAACATAAAAATAAAGTCCAAACTTGTAGAGAATTTTTGTGAGTTTATTTGAGCCAAACTGATGAGATATAATGGGGAGTAAGATCTTAAATGCTCCTGAGAATAAGAGTTTTGCAGTTTGTTTTTTATGCATTTGAAATTAAAGATGAATGGTAAAGAAGATTATACGGAGGTTGGGGAGAAAGTAAAATTGGTATCAATTAACAAGATTATATGCTCTCTTGAGGGCTGTTCTGGTTTATCTCAAAATGTGTGTCAACCTAGATGTATAGATACAATGAGTAGGACTTGTTTGAGGCAAAGATAAAAAACCAAAAAAACCAAAAAACCTTTTTACCAGGAAGTTATATGCCTGGGGCATAGATACCCACAAAGACCTGCCCAATTAGAAATTTACTATTAGATCACCCTGTGAAGTTACTTTCCATAGAACTACATTTTTTTCCTCTTCATTCCATATCATGAAGAAAATAAAAGTTTCATTAACCAAGAGAAATGAAAAATGGATTAGAAATGACTCAGTTGTATGGCTTGGGTGCTTGAGGACCTGGTTTTGCTATAGATGACTACAGATCAATCACAAAAAGAATGAACTGAGGACAAAAGCTCACTGGTTCAGATATAAAAATGTTTCATATAAGGGGATATTTTATAAGGGGTCTTCAGGTGGGATGTTATAATTAATAGCGGTTTCTAGAAATGTGAAGCTTACTAAAATAGCTAAGGTTGAAATCACAGACTGAGGAATTAATTCCACAGAAGTGGTGATCAAAAGACATGGTAACATCTGAGGAAATATAGCAGGAAATACAAAAATATATGAAATAATCCAAAGAAGACATCTTAAAGGAACCCTAAATATTTTTTTAAGTTAGGAAAAAATGCATCAGAAGGTTAAGAGCTGTAAATGAAAGCATGATTTTATGGCAACTAAAGGACAAAATAGTTTCAGAATGAAGATGTGGTGAGCAGTTTCTGAAGCAGGGCTTTGCATCAGTGTCTTCTCTGCGGGGATATTGACTCACTCCTCCCCGGCTATCATGCCCTGATACGTCTATGCTCAAGCACAGTCTTCTCAGAAAAAGTTTCCAGCCTTCTCAGCCTAAAGTAAGTCCCCATTATTACCTTCTTATAACTGTTTTTTTAAGTAATTTTTTTCTATACAATTATCCTCAGATACATATATTGGGTTGGCCAAAAAGATTTTTCTTTTTTTTTCTATAAGATGGATCCAGTAGTACTTACCTGCATTTGAAACAATTTTGTTAGATTGTATTGTGGCAACTGTCATATCTGCATGAATTAATAAAAACTTATCAAAATTGGTGAGTTTTTGTGTAGCCATTTTAATGTTGAAGATAGGAGAAAATATGCAGCATTTTCAGCATATTATGTTTGTTTCAAAAAGGGTAAAAACCCAACTGAAATGCAAAATAGAAAAAAGATATCTGTAGTGTATGGAGAAGGTGCTGTGACTGATCAGACCTGTTGGAAGTGGTTTGAGAAGTTTCGTACTGGAGATTTTTTGCTAGACGATGCTCTATGGACAGATAGACCAGTTGAAATTGGCAGCAATCAAATAGAGACATTAACTGAGAACTATCAACATTATGCCACTGGGAGCTAGCTGACATACTCAGAATATCCAAATCAATAAAGTTTTTGGTGCAAATGAAAAATGTCTTAAACTAAACAAACTTTTTGGCCGATCCAATATTTACTATTTGTTCATTATTATGTATTTGCTCATTATTTTTCCCTCTAGATGGATGAACCACAGAGAATAGAAGGTTCTTTATTTTATCCATGACTATATTGCATAAATTTAGCTCTGTTCCTGATACATAGTAGTTACTCAGTATTTATTGAATGAACGGACAGAATTATAGACAATGAGGAAAATGGGGAAGGAAAATTTTCCATTGGATCTGAAAAATAGATTATTAGTGGATACCTCATTAAGAAAATTGCAGGTGGAAGATTAATGAATACCTTATTAAGAGAATTGCAGATGGACTAATAATAATAATAACAGAAAAAAACTAAATGTTTTCTGTGCTTTAGGTACTACATTCATTACATTCCGTGCATTCTCTCATTTGATCCTCAAAACAACTGTGTGAGGTTGTTATTATTTCCATCTCAATTGTAAACATTAGACAATGGAGATCAAGTAACTTTAAGTTTCCTTAGTAAAGGAGTGTTGAAGCTAAGATTCAAATCCATGTAGATACCATGCTTTCAAAATGCACTGATTTTAGGAATAAATGGGAAGTAGCAGAGAATGAGAATATGCTTTACTTCTGATAGTTTACAAAAGAGACTAAAAGACTATTGTGTTGAGGGTGTTGGGGGAGGGTACTTTATAGAACCTGAACATATTTATATACCACAGCTAAAAGGTACTTAAGGTCTTGTCATATTTGCAAACAAGAAAGGCCAAGTGTTGATGTAAAATCTTGAAGGCTTTAGTTGGCCATGTAAAGCTAAGTAAAGACAGCAACACAATATTCTTAGACTGAAAGCAAAAGGAGTGTTATCAAAGCTGGACATAGTAAATTGTAGCTGGAAAGGGCGCAAAGTTAAAATACTTTAAAAATAACATCTTCAGGGCTATTTTTTGGCAGGGGGAGAGTATGTAAGAGAAGAGGACATATGATAATTCAGGAGACTATGGAAAATTAAAAAAAATGATCACTAAAGTATTGGTCAAGTATAAGAAATTGGGAGTGAGGGAGTGAGGAAACAGTTGACGTACTATCTCCCTAATTTCATGGTGTTGGAAGTGAAGCTCATTCTGGCAAAATCTATTGGTATCTGGGATAAATAAAAGTACCACCATAAGAATTAATAAATACTCTTATGAGATTTCCATTACATATTACCTAGACATCACACTGTATAGTAGAAAACTGTGAGGATGATAAACTTTAAGATATTAGATTTGTTGGAGACTCAGACTGGTCTAAAGTGTGTAATTTTCCCTAGTTTGTGAGATACACAAAAACAGAAAAAAGAAACTGGCACACAAGTATACATCCAGTTCATTTATATAAAAATCCTAATATAATGACATTTATAGAGCAATTTATATTTAAAATTGCTGCAAAACTGGGCTTAACAGTTTTAGTGGTTGATATGTAAGCTATAGTGAATCAACATTTTTTAAAATTTCTTTTTGCATACCTTGTGCATTTTTAGCTCAGCATAAGCTACTGTTGTGAATATACAATTATAATGATAATTTAGAGCATGACCTTTGCCTTCAAAAGGCTAATAATGTATCTGTAGTTATAGATGAAAACATATGAAATAATTAGGGAATATTCATGAGATAAATTGTGAAATTCCATTACATATACAATAGAAGAAAATCAAAGGAAAAGTCAGTGTCAGCTAAAGTAATCAAAGGAAGGCTACAGTGAGGTAGATTGGACTTATTCTAGGTCAGGGAAATAAGATTTAAATAAACCACAGAAAGGTGAATGAAAATCACAGTAAGATAATTGATGGGGCCAAGACTTGAAGGTGACAAAGGACAAGGGTCTTGAAGGATGCAAATGCTTCTTCAGGGAGCTGAAGTCACCAAGCCACAATCAAAAGCAACTACACAAAATTCTCAGCAAAAAGAGCCAGAGGCACTGTAGCAGATATTCTGACTGTTTGCAAAGTTAGGAGCAGCAGACCGGCCAGATGGGACTGCAGACACCAGAGATGGGGTGGATCTTTTTAAAAATAGGTATCAAGCTACCCATTGAATTGAAAAACAGCCCTGGGCGGTGACAGGTTTTGAAAAGAATGGTTAGAAAGAAACATAAGACACAATTTTGTTTTTCAGAGTCACAGTTTTACAAACGGAAAATCTCTTCAAACATGAAAGGACAGAATACAGCACAAAGCTCAGAAAGCTTTATTTTCCGATTTGAATTTTCTTTATATCTTTGTAATCAAGTATCATATGACCCATCATTTATCGTGTCAAATATTGCCCTCTTGTAACAGTGGGGAATGGTAACTCACACTGCTGTTACTTTGACATTATTTCTGTAAATGTTGACTCTAATATGTTGCTTGTAGATAAACAGAATCTTTGTGTAAGAATCCTAGGAACTCACTTCAAACAGTATAGACTCCAGCCTTCAGGCATCTCAGCTCTGAGAGATTTGCTGACCTTCAACCCTGGAGCCAGAATAATGTAAAGCCAAGATGATGACATGAAGCCAGAACAACTAAACCAGGATGATGCAGACCAGACCTTCACTTGCCTTATTCGAATGGGCTGTGCTCCTCTGCACATAGAGAACTTTTCAGTCCCCTCCCTTAATCTCTTTGTTCTGCTTTCCCTCACCTCTTTATAAAAAACTCCTCTTGATAAGAAACTGAAATGTCAAGATGGGCTTTGAGATCAGAGTTCCCCATCTTCATTGATTGCTGGTATCAGAATACACCATTTTTCTTTTTATACCAGCACCTGTCTCTTGAGTATTTCTTTAGGAAGAGCAGGCAGCCAGACCTGCGTTCAGTTACATTTTGATATTTTATTGTATATTTAATTTCTCTATGAGTTAAAATAAAAAAAAGTAAGCCTTGGAAAACAGCCAAATCAGCAATAAATAGTACTCATGAGATAACAGTGCTTTTAAAGGTGACTGAAGCACTTATAAAAGTTATATCTACTCTACTTATTTAAAAAAATGTTTATTTTGTATCACTGGTTAGTCTTCTTATGTCTTAGGTATGACTCCCTGTCAGGTATGGTTTGATTTTAAAACAGGTCATGCTGCTTTATTTATTTATTTATTTTTGATACATCAATTACCTTACCAACTTTATATAGTTGATAAGTCAACATGAAGCCTATTGAGAAATTAAAATCTGTCCTGGCAAAATAGATAAGAATGGATGATTAGCTGAATAAAAAATAAATATATAGGTTAATGTATGAACAAATAATTTCAGCTTATAAATGTTTTCATGAGATTATCTGATAAGCTAATACTAATGAAATGTAAAAAAACCTATAATTTTGTGTTAAACATGTTCCTTATCTTTGAATAAAATAGAACATTATAAAAATATTTGGAAAATAAATTTGTTTTTTACAGTGGTCTTAATGAGCTTTAATTTAAATCAATATTAGATTACAGAAAATGAGTACTGAAACTTTCCTTATGCCAAAATGATAAGAGGTTTTCTTTTTATTTGGTTCTTTCTCACTCCCCAGAATGACATGAGTAAGTTAAAAGTGGAACAATTAAATAGGTCATGGTATGTAGAGTTAGTAAATTATTTATTTTTACTTTAATCATTGCAATATTAGAAAGAACTATAGTTATCATTCAAAAGTGCTTTCTTCCAAAATCATTATATAAAGCCAGCATAACTTTTCTACTAGAAGTTCACTCAGTTCAGAAGAAAATTATGCAACAACTTCTATCATAATCATAGAAGAAATAAAAACCTAAACCAAATACTAACAACTAGAATCCAAAGACATTTGAAGAGAACAGTATATAATGTCTGAACTGGCTTTATTCTAATAATGAAAAGGTAGTATAATATTTGGAAATTTATGAATGTAATTTTATTATATACTGAAATAGAATTATATATATAATTTCATTATATATGAAGTTGAAATTTTAATTCAATTTACATTAACTTAATTAAAAATCCCATAATCATCTAATAAATATGAAATATATATTTCATAAAATTCAAAACAACTTTATAATAAAACATATATGTGTAATATGAAGAACATTTTTATTCTGATAATTGTATCTTAATTATGCAGCAAATGTGATATTTCATAATGACATATTACCATCCTTCCATTTGAAATTGGCAATGGTATGACAGTGCCACACATTACTACTTCTATTTAGCATGTATGGCAAGAAAAAGCAAGAGTGAAGATGAAATATAATTACACCTATTTTCAGATGACAAGAAAAAATACAAGGAAATCTAAAATAACCTATAGGTAATCACTAGGATTTAAAAAAAAATTATAAAACTGATAGATTCATAATCTATATAAAAATGCAATCTGATTTCTGTGTATAAGAAACAGACAAAAATTAAAAAAATGAAATACTCTTCTTAATAGTAGCAAGATTATCAATTACCTGTGACATAATTTAATGAGCAACATGCACAAAAATGCTATATATCAGAAAACCTACATAATAATACTGAGAAACATTAAAGAAGATATAAATAAATGGAATGATATATTACACTATGGATTGGAAGATTCAATTTTCAAAAGATCCAAGTATTCTTCATATTTATCTATTAACCCAGTGCAATTCTTATTAAAACAACATTTTTCTTTCTTTGCTTTTGTTTTTTTTCTGAGAATTGACTGAGTGACTCTCAATTTTACATAAAAAATCAAAGGGCGAGCATAGCCAGGACAATTTTAAGGTAGAACAACAAAATGGAGGCTTAAACTATCAAGACTTATTATCAAGTTACAATATTTAAAACCATGTAAGAGTGGTTCATTTCAGAGAGATAATTTCAAAAATATTCACTCTTACATAGTCACTTGAGTTATGAGAATGTTGATCCTTTAATGCAGAATGGGATTGATAGACTTTTAAAAATAGCATCTAGTCAATTGAATAACCATATTGAAAAAAAGGAGAAGGTTTTGACCTGCCATCACACACAAAAATTCCAGATGGATTTTATATCCACGTTTTAAAGGCAAAATGGCAAAACTCTAGATGTAAATGTGAGAATGAATTCATGACATGGAAGTAGGCAAAATTGTTGTTTTTTAAATGAGACACATGAAGAATTAAGCATAAAAATAATATTGATAAACTTGACTTCCTTAGAAATAAGGATACCTGTTGCTTGAAAGGCATCAAAATGAGGGTGAAAATTCAAACCAGAGTGAGAAAATCTCAATATATTTATCTGACAAAGTATTACTATATGATATATACAAAGAATTTTAAGACCTTAATAAAATAAAAGACAGAAACCAAAAAAGAGCAAAACATTTAAATAGGCATTTTGTAAAAGTAGCTATTCTTATTAATAAACTTATACCAAGGTGCTCCACTTCATTAGTAATCATGGAAATAAAAATTAAAATCAGAATTAGATTTTAATTGTGATTAAATTTTGATTAAATCACAATTAATTGTGATTAAATCACAATTAATTAGATTTAATTGTGATTTAGTCACTGCCCCCACTAGAATGCCTAAGTATGAAATGCAAAATATCAGGTATTTGCAAAGATGTAAACAATTAAACCTTCTGTATTGGCATTGCAATGTATTGATGGGAGTGTAATTTACTTCAATCACCTTGGGAAACTGAATTTACAAAACTGAACATGCTTTAGCTTGTGAAGATTTTGAGTATACCAAACATGAATGTGTACATATATGGGCCAAAAAGAACATATTTAGCATCATTATTCATGGCCAAAAAATTGGAAACAATCCAAATACCCATAAACTATAGATGCTAAATACTGAATAGTCATAAAATAAAATATTAAATGATAAAAAGAATAAAATTTTTCTAACTACCACATGGATAAATCTTGCAAGCACAATTGCTGAGTAAAAGCAATCAGACATGCAAAAAAAAAAGCCACACATGTTAGGTTTGATTTCAATCCAGACAAAACTAATTTATTAGACAAAACTAATAGAAACCAAGATAGCAGTAGTTAATGATACAAAGTGGCATCACTAGGAGTTCTAGTAATATTCTAAATTCAATTCTGTTGCCAATTGTTTCATTAAAAAAATCATACAGATACAAAAGGTAAGTACTCTGCACTCTTCTTTATTGGTTATTCATTAGTTTCCTAGAACTGCTGTAAAAAATTGCCAGAATTTCAGAAGCTTAAAACAGTAGAAATGTATCTCTCACAATTCATGATTTCAAAACCATGGTGTTGGCAGAACTGGTTTCTTTGGGAGGTTGGAAGGGAAAACCTCTTCACTGCTCTCCCCTGGGTGGCTCCCAACACCTGGCATTCCTTGACTTATGGGTATACATCATTCCAGTTTGGGGCTCTATCTTAACCTGGCATTCTTCTCTATGTCTCTGTTCCCTTTTTGTTTCTTTTTTTTTTCAAATTTTTAAAAAATTTATTTAATTATTTTTCAAGTACAGTTTTCTGCCTAATACTCCAATCCCATCCCCCTCCCGTGTTCCCCGCTCCCTCCCATTTCCATCTTCCCATTTGTTGTCCATGTATCCTTTATATATGTTCCTCTAAATCCCTCTCCTATTTCCCCTGAAATTCCCTCCCCTCTCCCCTCTGGTCAGTGTCAGCCTTTTTGTTTCTTATAAGTATACTCATTGAACTTAAAGCCCATTGTAATTCCAGTATGAACTCATCTTGATCCCTAGCTTAATTACATCAGCAAATAACCTTTTCTTGAAATAAGTTCAAATTTTAATGTTCTGGGTATATATAAATTGGGGGGTTACTATTATAGTTATGCTTCAATAAATTGCTTACAGAAAAATATACATTGACCCAATATTTAGTATTGTGTTAGTACATTTTTTAACGTTTACTCTAGGGTGTGCATTAGTTTTAGTAAAGTCTATTTTATGGGACAAACTGCATCTTGGGTCCATTTTTATCATCAATAAATATCATATAAATAGGCAAAAAAATATTTCATATTGGGCCCTGGCTGGTGTAGCTCAGTGGATTGAGCGCGGGCCTGTGAAGCAAAGGGTCGCCGGTTCGATTCCCAGTCAGGGCACATGCCTGGGTTGTAGGCCAGGTTCCCAGTGGGGGACCCATGAGAGGCAAGCACACATTGATGTTTCTCTCCCACTCTTTCTCCTTCCTGTCCCCTCACTCTAAAAATTAATAAATAAAATATTTAAAAAATATTTCATATTGGAGAATATATGAGTGTTTTATTTAGATTAACTTAAATAACTACATTTATAAGCTTAAAATCAGTCACCACAGAATAAATGTATTGTTATTATATTGTTGATAATTCTATATCTTAGTATCCTATGGAACTGAGTGTGTTCTTTAAAGTCAAAATTTAAACACCAAAAGGACTTGAGCTCTCAAATTGGTGTATAATTAAAAAAACACACTAAACACATATCAAAGATAGTAATCCCATAAACATATAATTATGACTTCCTTCCATTTTAAAAATGATTCAAAAAAAATTCTAGGGATACTTTTGGACTTTGTCCTCATTTTTTCGTAAACAAATTTCTTATTGTGCATGCAATATGTTCATTGTGATTTTCTATGTGGCATATTAGAATAAAGATTTGTATCTTTATTTGATCCATATAGCTTTTTATACTAAATCTCAATTTTCAACTGATGAGTGCTTTAGCATTGTTTGCTCATCTGCATACCAAAATACCTTATCTTGGTTTTATGATGTGTTTGTAAACTCTGGAGATACTAATGCTAATTTTATTTTTGTTACATTCTTGGATAATCTGTTCTGAAGCTTTGTGTATTGCCGACATACAATGTTCAGATTTTATTTTTCCTTAGTGGAGTCTGTTCTTTAGTCTTGCTAGCACTAAAGCTTGTTATCGTTTATCCTGCTCATTCAGCTGCAAGGTTCAATCCCTGTCCATCATGTTCCCTAATGCCCAGTGTCTGTACTTTTCTTGAAACTTTTTTCTTTTGCTTATTGACATAAGCTCTGTTTCCCCCTTGGGAAGATCATAGCTGATCTTATGGTAAGAATCATCTAAAGATATTCTCATCATCAAAATACAGTTTGGCCTTTACAGAGAGAGAGAAAAAGAAAGTTATGGTCTCTTTCAGTAATAATATGCTTAAATTGGGAATTTAAGTAGACAAAGCTATGAGAAAACAATTCAGTCAGTATAGTATGATAGCATCTGAGAACCCAACATAAAAATGTTTTTAATGAAAACAAAACCACAAAAACTATTGGCCTTTTAAATCATCTCAGATGAAAAGTATTAAACACAACTGTGTAGAAAAATTTCACCCCCAGTGGCACAAGGACCAGTCAATAAAGTTATATGAAATAGGGCTGAAAACTTCATGTCATTTCCAAATGAATAGGTTGACAAAATTATCTGATAAAATAGCATGTTTCAGATAGAGGAAACTCTTCCATTTATAACTTATGTGTAATGCAATAGGTGATAAGGGATAATTGTGAGGTGTGTGGCAGATGTTATAGGTGTCCTGTACTGTAACACATTGGGACTTGGCCATTCATGTCTTGTTAATGCCATCACTTAGCTGCAACCCTGCACCTGATGACTTTCCCCAAAGCATTTAGCTCTAAGAAGGCTAGATATACGGGGCAACTGAGCACCTAAAGAGCAGTCCTCATCCACTGGCAAACGTTAGAGGAGAGTAATTAATGCAACTTCCTTATCTCATGGATGAAACAAAACACATTGTACATTCCAGCTCAGTGTTACCACAGCTCAGTATGCTGGTAACATTGGCTTCATCTGGTTAGAAATCGTAGGGGCCCACCCAAGAGCTACTGATCTAGAATCTCTGGGGAACAAGCTTTAGAATCTGTTTTTACTAGATTTTCAGGTAGTTCTTATATCTGCTGAAGTTTGAGAAGTATTATTTTACTCCAGGAGTCAGAAAACTTTCTGAAAAGATACATGTATTAGTTCTTTATTACTATTGTAGCAAATCACCACAAATTTAAGTGACTTAATACATTACAGTACAGTTATAAAAGTCAGAATCCAAACATCACTTCCACTGGGCTAACATCAAGAAGTCAGTAGGTTCCTTCTGGAGGGCCTAGAGAAGAATCAGTTTCCTTGCCTCTGCCAGCTTCTCGGGGCTATGTTTTACTTGCCTGGTGGTCCCTTTCTCTATCATTAAAACCAGCAGTGCGGTGTCATTACCTGTATGTCTCTTCACCAACTACTTCTGTTGGTACATCATCTTCCTCAGTCTGAATATCCTATATCCCTTATATTGGACACACAAGATAATCAAGATCATCTTTACATCTCAAGATCCTTAAATTAGTCACATCTGCAGAGTCCCTGCTGCCAAGTAAGGTAACACATTCACAGTATCTCAGATTAGGGCACAACCATCTTTGGGTGGGGGAGCGGGGAAGAGGAAAAGAGGGTCACAAGCCAGATAGTAAATATTTTAAATACTGTCTGTCAAGAGGCAAAACTGAGGATATTATGTAGGTACTTATATAACAAGAGAGCAAACCCTTGCCTTGTCCAGTTTTCCTGGGATGGGCCATTCCAGTTGGTGGGCCTACTTTGGCTCAGCTGGAGAAATTCTGCAGGAAAGAACAACTGGCTCAAGTGTGGCACTTGACAGTGGGAAGTATTGGCTATCCCTCATTGTTTTCTTTCTCTACTCCAAGAGTACTCAGATCTCTGCAATCCCTCTCTCCTGAAGAGTTTTACAAACTTGGTTTGGGTGGATGGGCAGAGATGAGGTGACTTTCTGAGTACCTGACACTTACACTGAGATTGCAGTGCAAGGTGCCCAGAAGTTGCCAACAGAGGAGTGCCCAGTGGAAGGTGGCAACTAGCACAACAGTTGTGCAGAAGTAAGATGCAGCCATTGGCTGGGGAGGCAGGTGCTGGGATCAGAGGGAGACAGGGGAAAGGGGGACTTCTAGATTTGGTCTCTATGGCTCTCAGTGCCAGACTGCTGGAGTGCTGCCTGTGACTACAGTGGATACAAAACTAGTGGTGTGTCATATCTGACCCGAGGGCTGTAGTTTGCTGATCTTTACCATACACAATCTCCCAGAACTCACTGTTGGGACTGGGCTCCACTCACCCACAACAGTGACCTGCTCGCATCTATACCCTCTGTAACCTGCCCCCTTTCCTGTCTCACTGCCTCTCTCCTCGCTAATATTCCTGAAATAATTTCTCAAATAAAGTATGTGCATTTAAATCCCTTATTTATGAGCACATCTAAGATAACTAGGACACTTTTTCACTAAAGATGATTGAAACATTTCTTAAAGACAATTCTGTTTATGAAATATACTCCAATTACAGACTTTATTTCAATACACTACGTTTTTAGGAGATAGAAAGATATATACACTTTTTCAAAGACCTATATTTTCCACTGTTTTCCCGTTTGTTTATGTGGTTATTTTTATGATACTGTGTACAGATGTGAGAATATAGTAATATTAATAAGGCAAAATCCATTCAGGATCTCTAAATGAAGCAATCAGGAAAATTATCTAGAAATATCATAAAATTAATGAAGACTAAAACACTATTCTGCACTGCAATTTGTTGCTTGACCTCTAATACTTAAAAACCATTTGGGAAGAATAAAAAGCTAGTCATATTTTGCCCACTTGGTGCTTGATTTTCTAAGCCTGTTTGTATCCAGTACTCTGCTGAAGGCCAGAGTAATGCATCTTCAGGATGAAGTCAAAATGCAAGTTTGAATTCAGAAAAAAAATGTTTTCAATTATATGAAAGGAGGGACAATTTTAAAACCCCTTTCATATTTATTAAAAAAGTATATTTCCTGCTGTAGGGCAAAATAAGAATTAGGTACCAGAGATAGAATATTCATGAAGATAATTTATATGTTTCTATTATGACAATCTGTTTTGGGTAGAAAATAAAAAAATGTAATTCATGACTAAAGAACACTATATTTTCTCAAAATATGTGGCTAATGCAACAAGAACCCATATTTGACAAGTTTTAACTAATCTAGCTGATGGTTTTCACAACATAACTTCTTCTAATATCATAATTAAGAAAGAAAAATTTTATGTAGTGCAATTGTTACCAGATAAGTTCCAATTTAACTATAATAGCATTAGTGAGTTGCAGAGCATGGAAATGAGTTTTATAAACTTTCAAAATAAGAAAAATATTTTGTATGCACACTCTATTTAGAATGTGATCACTACTGCCTTAATACCTTTGTGATTGCTCAATTTCTCAAGTGAAAATAAACAACATATTTGAATAATTAACTCTTAAAATAAAAAAAAATGTTAAGTTTATATAGTCAAAGTTTGAGGTAAGTAGACAATAATTCACGTTTCTTATACCCACATCTCTCCATACACACATAACTAAAAACAGGATTAAGACATTCTCTTAATAGTAAATTTCATATAGACAAAAATATCTTCTCTCATTTCAAGCTATTCTAGTATCTCAGATTTTCAGTGCATTTTATTATAAGAAAGCATACATTATAGATTAGCATTAGGTAAAGATTTAGATTCAAATAGAAATCTGCAGTATAGAAATTTATGCTGGTATGAACAAATATATAGTGATGGAAGTGTATACATGAATTGATTCCAATGACTTTAGGACACATGCCAGCAAAGTAATTCCCAAACTGGGAAATACTTTCACTATCTTTCTCAACTAGAAGTTCTGAGACAGAGATATTTAATATCATATCCAATCGTATAATGTATATGATTATTTATAAAATGAATGTAATATTATTTCTATAAAACAAACCAAAAACATGGGGTTCACCAAAATTTGGCCTGTGGTGAGTTATTAGTTAAAGATTAATATATCTGTGTATCTCAGAGCAGACAGAGTTGAATTTCATAAAATTTATAGGTGTGTGAGATAGTTGCCTTTTTAAAAGGGATCATGAGGCAGAAAGTGGCAAGAGCTATATAATTTCACTTATATGTGAGGTATGAAATGGAAAGCAACAAAAAACAAACAAACAAACTCAAAGTTACAACAGTCTGATGGCTAGCATTACAGAAGGGTGTGGGGGTGATGAACAAGGTAAAGGGAGTGCAATATACAGTGATGGAAGGGCACTAACCTTTAGGTGGTGAACACACAAGGTGATATACAGATGATACATTACAGAGTTGTACAGTTGAAACACATTATGTTAATAATCAATGTTACCTTAATGAATTTTGTGTCTTTGGATTTACAGTGAGCCTCCTGAAGACAGCATATAGTTGAATCATGTTTTTTAGTCCACGCTATCAATTCCTGTGTTTTGATTGGAGAATTTAATCAATTTACATTTAAAGCAATTACTGATGAGGAAGAAATTCTGTCATTTTTCTATTTGACTTATATATGCCTTAGAAAAATTTTAGTACCACATTTTAATCTTTACCCTCTTTTGTGTTGAGTTGCTTGTTTGTGGTAAACATTTAAATAACTTTGTCATTTCCTTTTCTTTATATTCTATAGCAATTATCATTCATAGTGGTTAGTTTGTAGATTATATTCAATATCATAAACTATAACACTCTAGTTTGAAATTATATCAGTTTAACTTCAATAACATATGAAAAATCTGCTCCTTTACAGCTCCATCCCTACCCCTTTCAGCTGTGGATGTCACAAAATTATATCTTTCATGTTGTATGTCAAAAAACATAAACTAACATTTTAATCCAGTAATCTTTTTTGAATTATTTTACTGCTGTTCAATTACAGTTGTCTGCTTTTACCCTCCACCACTCCCTCTAACCCCAGCCAAATCCACCTTCCTCCCTTGCTTCCACCCTTTTCCTTGGTCTTGTCCATGTGTCCTTTATGGTTGTTTCTGAAAACCCTTTCCCCTTCCCCCACATTATCCCCTCCCATCTCCCCTCTGGTTACTGTCTGTTTGTTCTTAATTTCAATGTCTCTGGCAATATTTTGCTTATTTGTTTATTTTATTTATTAGGTTCCAGTTAAAGGTGAGATCATATGGTATTTGTC
Organism: Sturnira hondurensis; assembly: GCF_014824575.4. NCBI lineage: Eukaryota > Metazoa > Chordata > Mammalia > Chiroptera > Phyllostomidae > Sturnira > Sturnira hondurensis. The sequence continues at coordinate 16,351,803 of NW_028083059.1, forward strand.
CCTCACTGCCTGGCTTATTTCACTCAGCATAATGCTCTCCAGTTACATCCATGCTGTCACAAAAGGTAGGAGCTCCTTTCTGCTGCATAGAATTTCATTGTATAAATGTAGCATAGTTTTTTATCCATTCATTTACTGATGGGCACCTAGGTTTCTTCCAGCACTTGGCTCTTGTAAATTGTGCTGCTATGAACATTAGGGCACATAGGTTCTTTTGGATTGGTGTTTCGGGGTCCTTAGGGTATAATCCCAGCAGTGGAATTGCATTAATCTTCTAAATTGCATAGCACACAACATGTGGAGTCATGAACCAAAGTTATAATAATCCTAGTTTTTATATTAATAATTGTATTTTTTAAATGTACTAACTGTTTAAATCATGTAGAAAAAAGTAGTTACGAACCACTTTTACAACAACATATTATTATATACATTAAATATATATTACAATTCCCCTTATCTTTACCTTTACTGAGAACCTTTATTAATACATCTTTGAGTTTTTTTCTACCATTCCTAAATTTCAACCTATACAAATCTTTTTTGTATTTCTTGCAAAGCAGATGTGCTAGTAACAAACACTTTCACATATTTTTATTAAGGCCAATGCTTTAATAAATGCCTTAATTTCTCTCACTTTTGAAGTACACCTTTTCTGGATATGGATTCTTGGTTGATCGTTTTTCTTTTGAAACTTTAAATATATCAGTCCACTCTCTGTTGACCTCTGTTTCTGATGAAATATCTGCGTATCTTCTTATAGTGGATTTCTTGTATATAAGTCCTTCTATTACTTTTAATATTCTCTCTTTGGCTTTGGCTTTGAAAAGGGTCTCTGAGTTCATTCTGCTTAGATTTGGTAGAGTTTCTTTGATGTTTTTATCCATTAGTCTTCATCAAATTTTTGGAAGCTTTGTCCATTATTCCTTCAAATATTCTCTCTTCCACTTTCTCTTTCTCCTCTTTCTAGGACTCCCAAATGTATCAAATAACCCGTGGCTCCGTTTACTTTCTTTAAACATTTTTTCTTCCTGTTCCTCATATTTGATAATTTCTACTGTCTCTCTGAAAGATCACTGATTCTCCCACCTACTCAAGTTTGCCTTTAATCTCTCTAGAAACTCTTTAGTACAGTTATTATAATTTTCAGCTCCAGAATTTCTTTTTGGTTTCTTTTTTAGATTATTTCTCTTTTTCTTATTTATATTTTGTTTACACATAATGTTCTTGACTTTTTCTATATATTCCTCTATGTCTTTAAGTATCATTAAGACAGTTGTTTAAAAGTCTTTGTCTAACAGGTCTGCCATCAGTTTTATTTTCAATTTCTATTAGTTTATTTTTTCTTTTGAATTAACCATACTTTTCTGTTTCTTTGCATGCTCATTATTTTTCATTGTTGAAAACTAGACATTCAAACCTACTAATGTCATAACTCTGAAAATCACACACTACCCCCTTCCGTACTGTTTATTTTTTGTTTTCATGCTGTTTTATTCTATTGTTGTCAGCTCTCTCTGTTCTAGAGATCAGTCTCAGGTTTAAACTTAAAGTCCTTTCAGGTGTATCTTAAGCCTGTGATTTTCCCTGGGCGTGAGTGGTGATTTTCTAATTTCCCCTGTATATGTGCTTGCATTTGAATGCTCTGGTCTTAAAGACAAGACGTTGTCTTGTCTTAAATAAGGAAAACAAAAACCAAAAAGGTGGGAAAGGAGCCAGTCCTTTACATATATACCCTGGAAGTCACTTCAGCTGAAGGATGAGGATGTGCAACAATGAGAGTGATTGTGCAGCAATGACTTTCTGTCTCTGTGTCTGCACTTCCAGAATTATGAGCAACAGCCATTAATCAGAACACATATCCCCAATAGTCTGTAAAAAGGGCTCCTTATCATCCACTCTGGCTCCTGCAAGTTGTTCCAGGATGTGCAGGAAGGCCTGACATAAGTTGGAAGGTAAGGAATGGGTAGCTGCTACTGAGCTAAGAGGTGAAACTGACTGAAATTAACCACATTTTATCATCCAAGACTTCTCTGGCAGTTACAAACCTACTATAGATTCCAGGGTTCCAAAAAAGTTTCATCACACTGATGTCTGTCAGGGCAATTGTTGTTTATAGATTTCTGAGGCTTTATAATCTGCCATTACCCCAGAATTCTCTTTTTAAAAGTCAATTGTATGTTATAAATTATGTATGAGAATTCATCTATGTAGTTACCATTTCTGATGGTCCTCATTTCTTTTTGTAGATCCATATTTCCACTTATTGTCCATTTTCTTTTCTCTGCAGGAACCTCAGTAACATTTTGTTCATTTTTGCCTTTATTTAGGAAGTTTTTTTTTTTTTTTGCTGGCTATAAAGTTCTAAGCCAATTATTTTTTCTTTAAGTACTTTGAATATATTTCATAACTGTCATTTGGCCGGCACTGTTTATGATGAAAGATATGCTGTCTTGTATCTGTACCTTGGTACATAACATTTCTCTCTTTTTTTGAGGAGGGTTGCTTCAAATGTTTTCTCGTTAACACTGGTTTTGGGCAATATAAGTATAAAGTGACTTGGGTAGTTTTTTCATATATCTCATGTACAGGTTTATTCAATTCTTTAAATCTTTGGAGTTTTTAATTTTAATAAAAGTTGAAATATTTTCAGCTACTATTCCTTCAAATATTTTTTCTGCCCCTTCTTTTCCTTCTTTTTTCCTGAAAACTAAAGTGGTACATATATTACATACATAACTTATTTCTGCCTTTTCATTCTTTTATTTATTTAAATTATTTTATTGTTGTTCAAGTACAGTTGCCTGCATTTACCTCCCAGCCATCCCCACCTCCATCCCCTGATTCCACCACCCCTTGGTTTTGTCCATGTGTCTTTTATAGTTGTTCTTGAAAACCCTTCTCCCTTTCCTTCCATTATCCCCACTTACCTCCCCTCTGATTACTGTCATTCTTTTAAATCACTTCCTCACTGTTTTCAAGTTTCCATGTCATTTTCTTTAATTTCATAAATGTTTTCTTTTCAATATTTATATCTGCCATTGATCTGATGCAGTGTATTTTTCATCTCTGCCATTTTAATTTTTTTCCTTCAGAAGTTCAGTTTGGGACATTTTTTGTTTTCAATATCTACTTAATTTGAACATGTTAAATTCAGTTAAAATAACTACTTTAATGTCTTTGCATACTCACTCTTACACATTTATCAGTTCTGAATCAGTTGTAATTGATTGGTTTGCCTCTTCAGTATGACCTGTATTTTTCCCTCTTTGTATGTCTGGTGACTTTATTAATTGGTATTTGTATATTTTATTTATTTTTAAAAGTATGTAATTAACTATTTTATGGTTTGGGTTATTACAGTTGTCCCAGTTTTCCCACTTTGCTCTCCTCCACTCATCCTACCCCCCACTACCATAGGCAATCCCCACACCATTACCCATGTTTATGGGTCATTTATATATACTCCTTGATTAATTGCTTCACCTTCTTTCAATCATTCCCCCTTTTCCTCTTATAGCTGTCAGACTGTTTCACGTTTCTGTGGCTCTGGTTCTATTTTTCTCATTAGTTTTTTTTTTCTGTTGTTCATTAGATTCCACTTATAAGTGAGATCATTTTAATTTGTTTGATGATAAATATATATTTTTCATTTTTGTAAGTATAATTGAGCTTTGTTCTGAGAGTCAATTAATTTACCTTTAAAGTGTTTGATCTTTTCAAGCCCTGCTTTTAAGATATATTGTGTGAGGAAAGAGCAGCATTTATTTTATGGCAATTTGTGTTACCACCTTTCTGAGCACTCTATCAATGTTCCATGAATTGTGAGGTTGCTGTTCTGCTTTAGTAAGTTTCTATTCAAGTCACATCTCTTTTGGACAAATTATAATTTATCCTTCATACTGAGATTGTTTTGTCATTTTTTTCTATTTCTTCTCTAAATTAAGTCAACAATCTTTAAATTTATTTCAGTATTGCTTTTGATTTTTGTTGTCACATTTTAATTTTCTGAGTTTTTCCTTTTATATGCTTTTTTGAGTTTATTCAAATTAGTTTCATTTGTTAATAGTATAGCTTTCCTTTACTTTTTTATTGTTTTTGCAGAATTGTATTACCTCAAATGTTTTGATTCTCCTTATTTATTTTTTATTTTACAGCAATTTTGTATGGAGTTGGTTGAATATTTCCCATTCTTCAATATTCCATAGACGAGTTTCTACTTTAAGATTCCATCCTGTCATAAGCATATTGAACAATTTCATTAATAAAAAAGGGTTGTGTTGGTGGGAGCAGTTAATTTTCTCTACAGAAATGCTTTCATTTAAATTTTCTTCTCTATTGTTAAGGTAAATTTGTATGGAATTTATCTGCAGTTTTTATCTCTAGGCATTTCATGGACAGATTCTTAGTTTTAAACTGTCATTTTTTTATCAGTACAGTAAAGTGCAATTCTTCTAAAGAATAAAGCAGTACTTATTTGTTGCTTTTTTCACTATACCTTTCATTTCTGTTTATTACCTCATCTCAAATGGCTACTTACCCTCACCTATTAATCCTTCTGCAGAGCAATGTATCTCCCAGGTTTCCACCTCCAATCTCATTAACTTCAAAGTTTCATCCCCAGAGCAAGTGATGTGAATTACTATCTTCCAGAGTTCTGTTTACTAATTTAGTTCTTAATGTTGGACTTGCTCTTTCTGGGGACATTTATGTTTATACTTTAGTTTTTATAGCCTTCTTTTTCTTTTTATGGAGTCTCTTATGCGGAGTAGTGTCCCCCCAAATATACACCTACTTGGAATGCTAGGAAGGTGACCTAATTTGAAATAGGGTCTTCGTAGATATATCAAGTTTATATGAGAATATAGTGGATTAAGGTGGGCCATAAATCCAAAATGAAGGGTATATTTATAAAAAGGGGAGATTTGGATACAAGCCCTCAGGGAAGAACACTATGAAAACACAGGCAAAGGATGGGGTAATTCACTTACAGGTCAAACCACCAGATGCTGGAAGACAACTAGAGAACAGACTTTTTTCTCAGAGCCTCCAACAGACACCAATCTTGTCAACATCTTTATCTTTGACTTGTAGCCTTCTGAATTTGGAGAGAGTAAATTTCTGTTCTGCTAACCCATGCAATTGGTGGTAATTTGTTGCATCAGGCCTAGGAAACTAATATATTCCCTTCTCTCATTCTTCATGTCTGTAAACTTGCAGTTGCAGAAGCTTCAGGTGTAAATTTCCTGAAATATATTATTTCACAAATTAAAATAGTAAGTTCACGGCATCCTCTAGTAGTAAGGGTGAAGAGATAGTTCATGTGAGACAATATAGTGTTATTGTATTTGGGAAGTATATGGAGATATACTTTAGGTCCATTAGATACAATAAATAACCCTGGGGTCCCTGCTTTTGGTTATCTTTTTAAGATATATCCAAGTATGATTTTGTAAAAGAAAGGATTTCCCAGAGAGTAGAGCCAATTTAATACATTTAGGAGCCATTACTAAGAAGGGAAGAATGGTCTATATTTCCTAATCCCAATTTTGAGTGTTTTCATTTATTTCCCAGAATTATTTCTGAATTTCTATGAACCAATGGCTGTGGTAAGCCTCTCACTCTTCCTCTTTCAGTTTCCTTAACTAATTGCTTATTGTGGCTATCTTATACATTTTTCACCATAGTATGTTGGTGCATGGTGAGGAAGTAACTATTGAGTTCTTGTTGTTAGCAATATTACTTTGTAAGGCAGGTTCTAGATGATATGAACTGGGGATTGAAGTGAGGACTCTGGAACTTCAAGGAAGATGCAGTGATTGCACAGGACTTTCAGAGTAATTTCCTTTGAGAGTGAATGAGTGATCAAAAGGGCAAACAATGGTATATGTTACTGTTATACCCATTTATTTGTTTATTATAATAGCATAATACATCCTTTCCTACTGCTATATGAATTATAGTATCCCACCCACTGTGAGAGGAGACTCTATCTACACCACATTAATTTGTGCATGACCGTGAGATGTGATTTGGCCATTTGAGTGTCAGCAGATATAACTTAGAACACACCTGAGAGGCAAAAATAATTTTAAGTTTCTATCAGTTACTTTGCTTTCTCCCTTTTCCAATAGCAGAGATGTCTCAAACAGAGATTGTCCCTTTAGCCAAAGTCCAAATGAAAAGACACATGGAGCAGAGCAGCTGCTACGGACACATAGACTCTAACAATAATTTCAGTCCACTGATGTTTGAGGGCTGTTTTAGAAACTTAAAAAATTTAAAAACAAGTATAAAATAATTAATTAGATGGTTAACAGGTAAAATAAAATTCTGTAAATTCTTTCATCTTTCACAGCATAGATGGAATATCTGTTTTTCTAACTGAAACACTAGGTTAAAAATGGAACATACAAGTATTACCATTTAATATAAATTTTTCTTAATCCTCTTTCTTATTTGTAGTATTAAGTGATCTTTATCAAAGGTTAGCAAAAGTATGCCTACTCAGTGACACTCTGTAGCATATCATATTATGATTTGCAGTCTCTTTCTGCATCCTTGAGCAGGGCTACCCATGTGACATGCTCTGGGTAATAGGATACAAAGGAAATGATGGTGTATCAGTTCTATGTTTAAGTCTCAAGTGGTGTTGAATACTTCTGCCTATTTCCTGGGACTCATGCTATTCCTGTGAGAGCAAGCCCAGGATAGCCTGCTGGAGGATGAGAGACCGGGGGTGTTAGAGTCAGCTCTAATTAATTGACTTGCAACAGCCAATTATGTGCATTTTTTTTACAACTTCATTTTCAGTTCCATCACACTGATAGAGTGAAATTACTTTGAGAATGACTTTTGACTTGCCTTTGTGGATCAAAATACTTTCTCAACTTTATCTCTTTAACCTGGGGTCCTAATTCAGTCAACTTTTCAGCATTTGAAGTCCCAAAATTTCTGAAATCATTTTTTTCTTTTATGTCTACTGCAAACTGACCGCTTTTTGCCTGAGCTTATCTCTTTTGTTCAATACATTTCATAAAGAAATCACCAGCAACTAAAACACTACAGTATTTATTTTCCAGTCTTCTTTAGATCTAAATGTATCTTAGGTATCCAAATTCTTTTTAAATAATTTCAAACAATGTTATAAAAATATTTCACTGATGTGATTTTTAACTGCCAATAAAATTTCTATTTTATAATAATCAGAATTCATACACCAATTTTATATAATTTATTTTTAAGACATCATCCTACTTTTGATATCAAGTACTGATTGTATTCCCTCTAGAATTAATTTGATGGAATTATTGTCTGTGGAGATGTAGGTTGCTGTGGCAATGAAAAAAGCACATGAAAAATTATACCCCATTTCTGAAAGGCTTCTACTCTAAAATATCACATGTCTTCAAACAATACTTGGTGTGTCAAAAAATAATGCCACCATTTCAAAGAAAGAGGAAAAACAAATATCTGAGAATAACACTAATGATTACCACGGTAGCTATTAAAAGGACAAATAACAGAAGATCACATATACCAGGTAGAAAGAATGGCATGATTAAAAGAAGAAAGCCATGGCAGCTACTAAAGAAAATGTTCATTTGTTTTCTAGTGTGTTGATATAATCACATGCAGAGTGTAAACTGGGTGTACATGGAGATGCAGCATTTGGATGCCTGCCACACAGAGCCACAACGGTGTTAGTCTTAGCAGGCACAGAAGGGATAGAGAAGAGAAAACCACAGCATAAGCCTGTCAGAGAAAGACAAATACCATGATTTCACTCACATGTGGAATCCAATGAACAAACTGAACTGACAAGGAAAATGGGGGCAAACTCATAGATGGTGAGCAGGATGAGAGCTAGGGATGGGGGATGTTAGCTGGTGAAGGGATTGAGCAAAAAGTAAAAAGTACTCATGGACGTGGACAACAGTGTGGTGATTGCTGAGGGGAGGAGGGTATAGGGAACTAAGTGGTAATGGAAAAAATACAATAAAGATTAAATTTAAAAAAAGAAGAAGGAAAAACTACAACTACCAGATGAGTAAAACAAATGTTCTTTCTATTTCACCACATGGGAAGGGAACCCAGAACAGTATGAAGCTGAGTAAGAGAACTGCAGCTTCATTCCCATTTTTGAGTGTGTTATCTGGATTGTATTAGGGAAAGAAGGAGGTGAGCATTAAAATGGGCATGAGATTGAAGCTTCAAAGTTGGCTGAAGGTTTATCTGTAACTGAAATGACCAGAAAGTGAGAAATGTGCACAAAAAAAATGCTATTGTGGAATTTAAAAAAAGAGTTAAAAATATGGCTGAAGGCAGTTTTGTACGAATAATCAAAATAGGTATACACAATCGATTCTTGTTACTAGCAAACAGTTATGTCCTAGAAAGTTGCCACAAATTCTGAAATAGTGATTACAAAATCATTTCTTCTAGGGGAAATACAGGACTAGATTTCTGAGAACCTCTTATTATAATATTTTTATTAACTGAACAACAATTGATAAATTTTTATGTTTCTGTTTAATGGCACCTTATTTAATATATGGTTGATTATTCAGCTTTGAATTCATGGCAAATAACGCTATAACTTTCAGCTGAATGCATATTATCCAATGTGTTTTTTTTTAATGGCTTTTGCAATTAAAAACATAAGACAGCACCTCAGCATTACACTTGGAGATAATTTTAAGCAGCAAAATCAACAACAAATAGCACAAATATGTTTTAAAAGCATGGATCCAAACAAACCCAGGGGTATGACAGAAAGATAAATGATTGGTTTAAGGCTATTCCTCCTAGAGCTCCAAGTCGAGTGTACTTGGAGTTTAACATTTTGTAGGATAGGATAATAGTCTAATACTAAGAAATGTGAGAGGAGAGTGATGAAGTTCTTTCTGCAGTTCAAATAGGAAGTTCTAGTTTTGAGTTTTAGAAAAATAATTGAAAAAATATAATTTTAAATAAATAGGTGTACATATAATTTTTTAAAAATGTTTTGAATTACCAAAGGGTACAGAATTTTTTAAAAAAGGAGTTATCCCTCTTACTTAGTCCTGCACCTACTCAGAACTCCTTATTGGGTGACAAATGCTGTTATGCAGAGGGAAGACATTTAGAAGGAGGTGGCCTCTCGGGGGTGGGGGGGGTTTAATGAGTCTTATCAGTTTGGAGAGATGAAAATGGATTATCAGTGCATTTGTAGAGACATTATGAGAAAATCTTGATTGAAAGAAATCATAGAAGTAGTCCAGAATAAGAAGAAAATTACCAATCACAGATTCAGTGAAAAGTTCCAAGTTACATGATCATAATACAATTCTCTTTTGGGTTAAATATGCCAAGGAGTAGAAATTATATCAGTTGATCTCAGAAATGTAGCCTTAATTTTCCTTCACTGTTAGAAGTATTATTTAATATACAATGAAAATTACCTACTAGTTTTTTTCCCAGTGATTTATTTTAGTAGGAAAAGGTTTAGGAAAGCCTGAAGGAGAACCAAATCAAATTGTAAAAAGATATTAATAAAACACAACTTTGTTTGAATTTAAGTTATTTCTGAAAGTTTCAAAAGCCTTTGGGGTTTGAAACAAACTCCACCAAAGCAGTTCTACAGTCCCATGAAGTAGGGGCAGGCACTATAATCTCTGTATTACAGCTGGGAACTTTGAGGCACAAAGCCATTTAAGTGATATGTCCAAGGTCACTGAACAAGTCACTGGTGAGGCCAAAAATAGAATCCCAATTCTTCAGCTAGTTCTTTGTTCAGGAGACCATATTGGTTCTTTTATTACTCTGAGGATAAAATTTAGCTTTATATCACAGGCTTTTTTTTCTTATATGCCAACCTAAAAATCAACATTTAAAAAGGCCATTAAATTGATATTAAATCAAATCGTATTTCACGCTTGAGATTTTCAAGTTATTCTTAAAAAGTTTTTTCTTGTTGTTTAAGATGAAAATATCCATAGGTAGTTTTTCACTATTATCACTTCAATTCATAAAACTTTTCTCCCTCCCCTAAATATTTAATGGCTCTATCTAACAATGAATATGTTCTGGTTTCTGCACAAGGAAATGCAAGCCATAGTAATTGGCTTTGCCTTCAGACAGCTGAGTCAGCAAGAAATCGGGCAGCCTATAGAAAACCTTTTATTTGATATCAGTTTTCAGAGTTTCAAGCCATTGAAATATATTGAAAAAATCTGAGAGGCAACTAAACCATGCAAATTAACCTTACATCTGCTTTGTATGACTCCTGAACCCACAGATTTGTAATTCCTTATCTGTGGCTGCTCAAACAATTTTCTGGTTCATAATGCTGTCAGTGCGGTAGTAGGAAAGGAAAGTGGATTATAGTCTCTGGTACATATCTGTCTGAAAGTGCTTGTATTTTTCCAGTCATGAAAAGAATCTTTTCCCCCCTCTGTGTGAATCCTTGAGAGCTGAAAATTCTACTTTTTGAGCTTCATATCTACACATACTGATTTGTGGAAAATTATATTTTTCACAAAATATCAAAGTTGCCAAATATTTTTAAAGAGATATATGCTACACATATTAAAGAGGACTACAGATATATCTGTCTTTATATGTACATGAACAATCTATATACAATTTTGTATGTATATGTGCATATATATACGGTTTTAGAATTATATGCCATTATAATTGACAACATTTACTAAGCAATCACCTTGTGTCAGGCACTCTTTGAAGGTCTTTATAGATATCTCATTTATCCTCATCACAACATTATTAAGTGATTACTATTATTATTCCCATTTACTCAATGAGGAAATCGAGACACTAGGAGCAGAGGTCAACTGCCCAAACTTACAGATTTTGAGTGGGATATCAGGGTTTTAAAAATGGGGATATCAGGGTTTTTTCTAATTATCCTACATTGTGTGTGAATAGGAGTTATTTGTGGACATATGAATATAAAAAGCTGACAATTTATAAATTGAGATCCAGAAAAATTAAATGTTTTCCATAGTTTGTACAGATCTGGAGTATTAAGTAGCAATCCACTATGGCTTTCATAGTTGATATAATCAGATAATGTCACATTGAAAACCAGATAGAAACTGTCTTTTTATGGCCATTATGCAATGGATACCCATTTTGTTCTAGTGACACTTTTCTAGCTGAGGTAATTTTTTTAAATTAGGTAGATAAAATATTTTTCATTTGTTTAAGCTTCTGTTGATGTTTTTGAAAAAGTTTGTTTTACTGCATATATGGTGGTGGAAATGAGTAGGCTTGACACATGTCCATTCTTTTATTTGCACCTCTCCATAATTTCAACTGCTGGTGGCATTGCAGTCACTTCTTAGCTTAAACCATAATTGTAGAAAAACAAAATAAATCAGCAACACCTTGCTACATTTTGATCAATAGAAAGAATATTCATGAGATATTCAGTAGCAGTTGCAAAGGCCCTGATGTAGAGAACTTAGCATTTTAATGATTCTGATTTCAATTTTGGGTGGGATTTCATTTTCCTAATGACAGTTTTTAAGCTCTACGACTTCTGCCCCACAACTGGCTAAAATGGTACTAAAGGCTAGATGCTCCCTCCTTTGACAAGAGCAGGAATTTCAAACAATACAAACACACTCACAGGAAGCCTCACACCAACTCCAGCCCCTAATCACAATAAAAGCCAGACTGGTTTCTCTTACCAAGCTACTGCTTTTTGACTTGCTTGCAAGATTACTCTGCTTTCTAAAGAAAGCTTCATTATGTGAGTAATAAACCTTTTCATACCATCTAAATTTTTGTAAGACATATTTTGAGGTGCAATTTACATATAAAATTATATTAGTTTCAGGTGTACAGCATAATGATTTGTATATATTACAAAATGATTAGCATGATGCATGCCCCAACTATATGCTTGATGAGGAAAGCATATTTGTACCTGAAGCCGATCTAGAGAATAATCCTTAGATGTGGTGCTGCGTGGAGCCCATGGAGGGGAGGTACCTTGCAGAAACATCCTGGGCCGGATTTGCATTGACCAGTTCCTGGTGAAGTCAGGCACTGTCACCTCTTTCAAGCACCAAAAGATCCCCCGTACAGGTGATGAAGTTCAGCGAGAGCCCTGTCGTCAGGATCGTTTCAGGTGCCAAGCACCGGAGTGGCCTGTGCAAGCTGGTGGAGAGCCTGAAGGGGCTGGTCGTGCTGGACCCCATGGTGCAGTGCATCATCTCAGGGTCAGAGAGCAGCACCTTGGAGGAGGATCATGCCTGCATTCCCAAGGACATTCCAACCCAGTGAGAACATCAGCAAGGAGTCAAATGTGCTCTGCTTGTCCAAGTCCCCCAACAAGCAGTTTACTCTATGTGAAGATGTGACTAGAGCATCCACAAGGGCGAGGTGTCCACCGCCCAGGAGCTCAAGCAAGCAGTGGACCCACTACCTGCCAGTAGTTCACATGGTATGTGGCTGAGGCCACCAGTCCTGGAATGGGCCCCATAGCACTGACCCCAGGATGTTCGCCAACATCTCAAAGAGACCTGAGCTCAAGGATAGCAGGGTGGAGAGCTGACAGTGGGCCACCGAGGCAGGGTACTGCGAGAAGAACGTGTGTGATGTGCGCTTTGACGTCATAATGTGACACGGCACATGTACGTCATCTAGTCCAGAGCAGCAGATCAACCTCCCACACCTGGCCGTGAGCAGCATTTGCACCAGCTGCTTACTGCGTTGGCCATGACCAGGGAGCCCACATACCTTGGTGGTGATCTGGAATCTGGAGCTAAGGTTGGTGGTGTCTGTTGTATCTGAACAGGAATCCGGCGCTGTCTTTGAGGAGTCTCAGGTGGCTGGAAACCCCATTTAGTTGTCAAAGCCTGCCTGGTGGTGAGTCCCTTGGCTTCATTGCTGACTTGAGGCAGCCGGGCCTTTTTCCAGAGCCTATCTGGCCCCAGGCAGATTCTGTTTGGCGGAGCCTTCGAGAACACCAGACACGAAAGCCAGGTGATAGCTGAGACCCACAAGAGTGAATGCACGAGGAAAGGCATCCCAGCCCTAGACAACCTCCTGGTCAAATTGTGGGTGGCCTCTCTGCGGGGCTTCTGCCCTGGCTGGGACTCAGGGCCGCACTGGTCCAGGCTGGTGATCAAAGACTGTAACAAGCCTGTCATTGTCACGACACCTTGGGACAGACCAGACATATTAATGCTCCGCCTGGCATGTCTCCGAGGCCTACTGTGCGCCATCGCTCAGCAGTAACACCAGATAGGAGAGAGATACCCTTGCAGCAGGTATGTGCGTGGTGTATAGAGGTTGGGGAGGATATAGAACACCAACTTTTGTTTTGTTTTTTAATTTCTTCAGTGGGAAACTCAAATGGCTCTCCAAGTTTTAAAATAAACACATTAAGAAGTTTATCTAGGTAAATGGCTCCTGGTGGACATGCTCTTTGGACAGAATCTAGGAGGCAGGTAATTTTGCGTGGTGTCAACGTGAGCATCCCCAGCTATATTAGTGTCATCGGAATAATAAATCTGATATAGTGGTGACTGTGAAAAAATCTAATTGTGTCTTAGTGTTGTCACCCAAGTTGAGGTGTCTGTGGAGGGATCCAATCCTCCACCTCTGTGGGATAAATAAAATAGCCAGCACTGTGAGGAGGAAAGCCAGCCTGTGGCCGCAACTGGAGGATGATGGAGGGGTCTTCCTTTCAAAGCCTTTGCTTGCTAACTGGTTTTGTTGCTTACTTGCAAGCATTCATTTTCAGCTGCTGCCTGCTGCCTAGTTTGTGCTTTGAGCTGTGTTGCTTTGTGCTTCATTTACTCAGCCCTTCAAAGTCTCTCCTACAGATTTCACCGACCTGCACTGGCTGTTTCGATCATTGGCATTTAGGGACAATAATATGGAACTGGGGAGCTTAAAATGGAAGGAAGCTTAAAATGGCACTGATTCATATGTCTTGGCTGGGAGCTCTTTGTGTGTCTCACAAAAAATCATGTGTCTTGGTTCTAACCTAAGCCATAACTGACACAGGTTGAGAGGAATGACTCTTACCCTGTGACCACTGTGTGCTGTGTATCTCAGCCTGGCACTCACCCCCATCCTATTGAGTGCTTAAGAGAAAGTCTAATACCCTGTTCAATGTATAGGCCCATGTATAGGTGGTTCATTTGGGGAAAGAGTAGTCACTATGTAGCATACTGAGAACCAGAGGCCTAAAACAGTGACTCAATATGACTCTTAATAATGCCTTTGTCGGGGTTGAAAATAAAATCTTTATAAGTGGGATATAAGGACAAAACACAGATGATACCCCCATGACATAGTAAAGAAACTTTTTAAATTTTATTTCTGTCAAAGGTCCTTAAAGAAGAATGTTCTTAAACTCAATAAAGCTACTATTGCCATATGAGAAGTCCCTAATCCTAATTTGTGACTTTCTGGAGTAAGAAACATATAAATGAACAGAATATAGAGGACCCCCCAACTATATACAGTAACGACCATCAAAACAAAGAAAATATTAGAACAGAGATCAACAATTTTCTAAATTATAAATTCAAATTTTACTGGGGATCTAAAATCTACTTAATTTCTATAACAAATAGATGAGAGTTCTAATTGTGATCATAAATTTTATGCCTCTACAGTATAGGTTCTGAATTACCTTTAAAATTTTACTGAATGCACCAAATGGGAACATTTCATGACTTTGTATCAATATTGACACTCAAGTTTCAGTTATCCCTAGGGATTCCACCAAAGTTAAATACGGTATCCTTTTATTCTTAGAGAAGTTAGGAAATATGGATTAGAGGAAGAAAATACTATGTTTGACCTTAACTATCAGAATTATCACTTTGCTTCAGAGTACCTATTACCTGAAAATATCACAGAGCAGACATGGGCATTCTGTACCAACAATAATAAATTAGAATTAAATGATGTCTTTGACACTCACAATCATATGTATGAAATGGTATCTCATCAACCTTACCTCTCAGTGTCCTACAGTTTGGGCTTGAGAAGCAGGGGATTGAGCAATGGCTTAAAAAATGCCCTTCATTTTGTTCCATCTCTCCCATTCACCTTTATTGACAAACTCAGGATGGTAAAAAGGGAAGCACAAAAATTGACCATGAATGGAAGGACCGAGGTAGATGAGATGAAAAGAGTCATGTCTTTTCATGCCTTGAGTCATCCTTCAGCACCATTATTTCAACCATTACTCTTCTAGTAATAGTTCGAGGAAGACTAGATTTGGATGAGACATGGATTTGTTGAGAAGAATGTTTGAGGTGGCTAGGGCTTTCCACTACAGGTAGGATGAAGAGGGGGGATGAGGATTCCCAGAAATATCTTGGAAGTAAAGAATCCCCTGTTTGAATTTGCCTGTTCAAAGGATAATTCCTGAATAAGGGGCCTTAGGCCCTCCTAACTTTCCTTTTCCAGCCTGAAGGCAGATTGTAGCATTTGGGGAAGTGCCACATCCTCTTCCAACCACGTTGTCTGATAAGGTCCAGGCATGGAGGACTTGAGTTCAAGGAATTCATCTCCACGGAAGAGAATGTGGCATCCAAAATGGGTTAACAATTGACTGTTTTATTTTAATTATTTTATTCTTGCTACTAAATATAGGCATTGTACTGTACTTACTTATTCCTGTGAAAATCACCCAAGAAGAAGGGACAGTTCAGGGAAAAACATTAGTATTCACCAAGGAACTGCCTGAAAGGATGGAAAAATTCCCTCTAATGAAATAGCCCCTGAATGTCTAAAAGTTGTTGGAATAACAGCCCCTCCTGTACCTTGAATAAGAATATATATCAATTAGAATTAGACAGGCAAAGAAACAGGAGAAGCTGGTTAGCTACTACAAACTAAACACATAAAAATGATTACCAAGGAGTTAGAGTCTATAGTACACAGAGAAACATTTTAGACAAAAAGATAGATAGCTAAGTTAGACATCACAAAGACTTATAATGAATTTCCTAACCTCTGCTTGGTCTAGCATACCTTTTGCTCCATGACAAACTCTGAGAACTTTAATAAACAATAAGACATTCAAACTCTGTACATAGAGCTATTTCAAATTGTCTGATAAATGGTTCTCCTGGTCAAAACAATCTTT
This sequence comes from Sturnira hondurensis, assembly GCF_014824575.4. Lineage (NCBI taxonomy): Eukaryota > Metazoa > Chordata > Mammalia > Chiroptera > Phyllostomidae > Sturnira > Sturnira hondurensis. The sequence goes on from NW_028083059.1 coordinate 16,367,929, forward strand.
ATTTAACATAACTGAAACTATGGGAACTTTCGTACTTTTCCTGGTTACCTTTGTATTGATTTTTTCTGTTTAACTGATCATGCCACACACCTGTAAATGTTAATCACTACCAAAAATGAAAATATAAAAACCTGCTTGTACTTGCAATAAATGGAACAGAGCTTCACTGTCCTTTGAGGCGTGATGTCGTCTGTTACCCATCACCGACGCCTTACCCACCTTTCAGGAATCCCTGGACCCTGCTGCGGCTGGACCGTGGCAGGGAAGGTTATTTTTTGTTGTTGTTGTTTAGCTTTCCTGTTTGTGATTAGTCTTTCCTTACTCTCAGCCTTTTCACTCTGCTCGATGAATCTATAGTGAAAAACAGTGGAATTGGAGGTCAAAAGGGAGTTCTATTTTTAGTTTTCTGAGGAAATTCCGTACTGTTTTCCATAGTGGCTGAATGACTCTGCATTCCCACCAACAGTGCACTAGGATTCACTTTTCTTCACATCCTCTTCAACACTCGTTATTTGTTGCTTTGCTTATGATGGCCATTCTGACCAGTGTGAGGTGATATCTCATTGAGGTTTTAATTTGCATCTTTCTGATAGCTAGTGTTATTGAGCATCTTTTCATGTGTCTCTGGATCCTCTGTATGTCCTCCTTGGAGCAGTGTCTATTTAAGTCCTTTGCCCATTTTTCAATTGGGTTGTTTGTCTTCCTAGAGTAGAGTCATCTGAGTACTTTATATTTTTGCAAATCAAATCTTTGTCTGAGGTATCATTGGCAAATATGTTTTCCCATATGGTTGGTTTTCTTTTCATTTTAATGCTGCTTTCTTTAGCTGTACAAAAGCTTTTTATTTTGATGAAGTCCCATTTGTTTATTCTTTCCTTTATTTATTCCCCCTTGCTCTAGGGGACATATCAGTGAAAATATCGCTGCATGGAATATCTGGGATTTTCCCACCTATGTTCTCTTGACGGACTTTGATAGTATTATGACTTATATGTAAGTCTTTTATCCACCTTGAATTTACGTATGTGTATGGTATAAGCTGGTGATCAGGTTTCATTTTTGCATGTAGCTGTCCCTGAAACACCAATCCAAAAGAACCTATGCACCCCAATGTTCATGGCAGCACAATTTACAATAGCCAAGTGCTGGAAACAACCTAACTGCTCAATAGTAAATTAATGGATAAAAACTATGGTACATTTACACAATGGAATACTACATAGCAAAAAGAAAGAAGGAGCTCCTACCCTTTGCAACAGCATGGATGGAACTGGAGAGCATTATGCTAAGTGAAATAAGCCAGGAAGTGAAAAACAAATACAATATGATCTTACCTTTAAATGGAACCTAATCAACAAAACAAACAAGCAAGCAAAATCTAACTAGAAACATTGAAACTAACAATAAATGAACAGTAACTAGAGGGGAGGTGGGAGGGAATACTGGGGAGAAAGGGTGAAAGGGTAAAAGGTTTTCAGGAACAACTATAAAGGACACATGGACAAAACCAAGGAAGGATGGAATCAGGGGAGGGAGGTGGAGATGGCTGGGGTTGGGGGGAGAGGTGGGGAGAAAATGCAGACAACTATATCTGAACAACAAAAAAATTTAAAAAAATAGAAAAATAAAGTAAAAAACACTTATTAAAAAAAGACAGTGCTAAAGTGTAAGTATGAAAGAAAGAGCTGTCAGTAGAATAAGAATGAGGCACATTATCTATTTTAAATAAAATAGCACTTTTTAATGCAACTGTTTATTTCAAGGTTCTGAGAATTAAAGTATTAAATAATCTTTCTTAAGTCACTGTTTTTTGATTCACTTAGTAGTAGAGCAAATAAAGGTCATTGTTTAAAAACATACTTTTAATTTTACAAATAACATTTCTCATATAGAAAAAGTTACTATTTTTGTGTGTGTGTTTTAATAGAACATATGGATATGGGCATATGTTGTCAGTTTTTCAAAAGTACTTAATTAGTCTAATTATTTGATTAGAAATACTACTGTGTTTCTAGCCCAGCAAAAAAAAAAAATAAAAAGAAAGAAAGAAAGAAAAGTGACAGAAGAAGAGGGATATATAGAAAAATAAACAAAAAGGTGTGGCTTAGGCTTCAAAATATTTTAAACTGTGCCTCTGTTTCTTCAGATGAACTGGATATACACATATAGTAGCTTGTATACTTTTTGCATAAGCATCATATATTAATAAAATTGATTATTTATATTTCTTTGTCATAAGCCTTTCAACATATTAAAAGACAGATACTATTGGTTTTTCCTTTCTGTATCTTTAATGCCAGTTTTAAGTGATGGAATAGGTTAAGATTTAATAGATATTTAGTTAATATAAACCAATAAGGAAATAAGAGCTCATAAAATGGGAACCAAAGAAACGTGTTGCAAAAAGGAAATTTAAAAAATGTATATAGCTTTTATTTCAAAACCATTACATTCTTCTTCTTTGATAAGGTATACCTATGCTATCTAGGTCATCTTGAGTTAGAGAGGTCCCAATCCCTTCATAGGTGAGATTTCATCTTTGAACTAAGCCTTGACGAAGAGTTGGTATTAGGGGGGAAATAAAATTACCTTAATACTCATAATTTCAGCACACAGTGTCATGTGGCTCAGTAATAGTTAATTCGAAATCACTGACTCCACCTTCTAAAAAATAACAGGATATTTTTATGGAAATTTCTATAAGATACTTTTTTACAGATATAAAACAGGTCATTACCAATTGATGACAATTGGTTCTACAATTAGAACAATCTGAGTGTCATATTTCTATTGAAATTTATACCTTGAATGCAGATATTATTACAGAAGCACTTTAAAAATTTTTGAAGTATGTCCTCACATAAGTATCTTGCAATCTAAATACTGTTTTTCTTCTTTATTGTTGTTTTCAAAATGCACTCTAATTTTACCAGTTGTTTACATTGAAATGTTAAAATCAATGATAGTTGCCTTTACTTTATCTGTAAATATAATTAGTCTCCAGAATATATCAGATCTGTTCATTAGCTGGTGCTCACTCACTGTGTTGTGTTCCTATCCTGTTTTAGGAAGTATCAATTATGGCCAGACTTAGATAGTTAAAATAATGTTTTTCATAGTTAATTATGCATTGAAATTATATGTAAATCTTGGTTCCATGCAGATTTTAGTTTAGAAATTCCAGGGTGGATCCTGGAATTCTTCATTTCTAAGCAACCCGCAGCTGTCTTTGTTGGTGTTGCTGAGCCAGGCCCACATGTTGGGAGTAAGGTTTTAGAAGTCTTACCAATATCTTCTCCACTGCCACCCATATGTCACTCCAAATTAAACAAAATTTAGATAAACTAATCCATGAAATGAGTATAAGAGCATAAAATAAAACTCTTGTTTTTTTAATATTAAAATGATTTTGAGGGAAATTTTAGTTATTCTGCCTATTAAGGAACTTGCCTTATTTATCACTTCACAGGTCTCTTTATAAGAACACCCTTTTTGGATTTCAGTATTCACCCTTTCCCACAAAACTTTCCTTGAAAGCTATGTGAAACAATATTGCAAAAATATAGGCGAGTCAAATTCTAAACAAAAACAAATAAAAATAAAACCAGAACTTTTTTGTTTTTTTTCAAAAAACATTAATTCGACTGTTAATCGAAGATCTCCATCAACTGACCCTGTCTAACCTAAATGATATTATCTTAGTTTCTAACTTGAGCATATTCTTTCATCCAAGTTAGTCTCCAAATTACTTCGCAGAAAGTTGAGAACATAGTGAATGATCATTTATTCACTCATTTGTGTGTGTCTGCTGGGTACCTTGAATATTTACTATGTTGGGTGTTATTTTAGGCTCATTAAACTATCCGGGTATACAAGTCATAGTTCTCATTTCCATGGGATTCAAAATTCAGTAAAAGAACTGAGATATTTGTAAAATTAGACAGATAAATTATTAAATGTAATTTTGTTTTTCAGAATTCAATGAGATTTTAAGTAAAAGCTACTGTAATTGGGGCTGATTAATGTTTTAGTGAAGGCTTTCTTGAAGAAGAGTCATTAAATTAAAACCAGAAGAATGAGTAGGAATTAGACAAGTGAGGGATAACAGTCTGGAAGTGTGGAGAACCTGAGCATGTTCAACAAAATGAATGCCAGTGTAGCTAAATTACAATGAATGTAGTTGAAATGGCTTGAAAGGAGTTTAGACTGTTTGGTAGCAACTATATTACATAGAGGGTCAAAAAATGTGTAAAGAGTGTCTTTATTCTGAGACTTTACTCATTCTCTGTCCGTTGCCTGGAATGCTCTCTCTTTGCTCCCCTGTCTGTGTTAATTCTTCTCATCCTCCATGCACCATCACCTGGAACCTATCATAGTGGCTAATATTAAATGTTTATCATTTGCCTGCCACATTGGGAAGTGTTTCACACACAGCATCTAACTAATTACCTAACTTTATTATAAACAGTGTCTGTATTATCCTTCTTCACAAATATGTGATGTGTAAAGGGACTGAGTAAATTACTCTGTTTTATATGTGCAGTGTCAGGTGGTGAATCCAGGCTTTCTGATCCAAAGATTATTAAAGCAGTAAGTAGTGCTGATTCTTTTTAATTATAAATTAAATTTATTTTAATTATCTGCTCTATTCTTTAAAATTTAACTGAGATTATCTCTCATTGTGGATTTAATTTGCATTTCTCTGATGATTAGTGACATTGAGCATCTTTTTATATGTCTATTGGACACTGATCAGAATGGCTGTCATCAATAAATAAGAAACAAACAAGTGCTGGTGAGGATGGGGAGAAAGGGGAGCCCTATTGCACTCTTGGTGGGAATGTGGACTAGTGCAGCCACTGTGGAAAGCAGTGTGGAGATCCCTAAAAAAATTAAAAGTGAATCTTGACCCAGCAATCCCACTTCTGGGAATATATCTGAAGGAATTTAAAATATCAGTCTGAAACAACATAGCCAACCCTATGTTCACTGCAGCATTATTTACAATCGCTAAGATATTGAAGCAGGTCAAGTGTCCATCAGTAGATGAGCAGATAAAACTATGGGACATTTATGAAATGGAATACTAGTCAGCCATAAAAAGAAGAAAATTTTACACTTTGAGAAAGTATAGATGGACCTGGACATTACGCTAAGTGAAATAAGCCAGCCAGAAAGTTATAAATTTCACTCAATTGTGAAATCTAATAAACAAACTGAACTAACAAGGAAAATGGGGACACGGTCATAGAAGGAGAGCAGGATGACAGCTGGGGGAAGATAGGGGGTGCAGGGATTGAGCAAAAAGGAAAAGACTCATGGACAAGGGCAACAGTGGGGGGAGGGGCATTTAAGGAGACTAAATGGTAAAATTACAATAAAGATTAAAAATATATATTGTAAAAAGAATAAAATTCAACTGAAACTTGTTTTTTTCAGTTTTTCAGATATGATGATATATGTGCCCTCAGCGCAGCCCACAACCTGACACTAATTTCTGCCATACAGATATTAATAAAAGAATACTCGGACCACACAACTTTGTCTAGTATAGTGTTAAGCCCACAGAAGTTAAAATACTATGGAGTAAATTTCTCAGTGATCAAATTTCAAATTAATCTGTGGTTTAACTTTGCTATGTCTATCTAGAGGTATGCTTTCCAAAAGTCAAATTACACTAGGCTGGGACCCAAAGAAGGCAGCAAGTATGTGTTTGTTCTAAATGTAAATGTTTAAAATTCATAGCGTTGCCCCAAGAACCCTAGTTCACCTCCCAGTAAAGGAAAGTGATACTCAAGAATGAGGGGCTCTTTACTTAATATAAACATCCAATAGTGCTCAGTTTTCCACCAACGGAATGTAAGAATCTTATGAATCAATGGAACTCAGAATTCTAATAACCATGCCTGTAACCAAACTAGTGGGGGTCTCACTCCCATAGGCAGTAACTCTGGAGACAGTCTGGTGGAAAGGAAAACAAAATTATTATTTACTTACAGGTGTACACAGATTTCCTGATGCTCGCCCCCTGCTGCTGGAGGAGCAAGCAGGCTCTGGTGGGGTGGCTGCTGCAGTGGTTTTCTGCTGCTTCAAGCACCAGGAGGAGCAGGGGACTTGTCTCCTGCAGCGCTAGTCTCTTGGACCTGCTGGCCCAAATCTCTCCCCTAGCCGCCACCACCACCTCCTTTCCAGCCTTGCTCCCAGTACTTATTGTACTCCTGGTCAGGCCTGAAGCACACAGGGAGGGGCACAGGGCCTGACCCTCCCCAGCTGTACTACATTATAGCCAACAGGTCTGCACTGGTGTAGGCTACCACTACAAATTAACTTCCACTACATAACCATAACTACAGGTAACTATAACTTCCACTACATAACCACCACTACAGATTCTTGCCCTTTAAGGGGCGTTGGGTTTGCCAAGCCCAAGCATGCTGCAAGTGTGAGCCTTGGGTGGGTAGCAGCTGCTTCGGTTTTCACCTGGGCGAGTGGCCTGGGGCTTGCCAGGTCCAATCTGGAAGGTCCTGGGCCCTGGAACTCCAGTCACTATGGGGAAGAAGGGGAGAATCCAAGAGAGCAGTGTTTCTGTGCACTCTCCCTTTAAAGGCCCCCCAAGAACCCCCTGCTAGGCGGAAGTAGATGGAAGGGTATGTTCCTCTCATCTAAATTACCTTCTGGGTTTTTGGCACCTCCTTTAATTTGTGTCATGTGTTCGTTGTCCTGGTTGCCAGGGTAACACACGCCTGTGCTGTCTTTAGTGCTTCTCCATGTTAGTGCGTTTCTTGGGGGAGTTCCTCCCAGTACGTGCCAAAGTATTCAATAATAATATCAATTAATTATATGCCCATTTGTGAATTGGGATAATAAGATTTAGTACCAAGCTTGCTGAAAAACCATATGCAATTTTGGAAAAAAAATTGTGTACCCTTATTTGGGTATCAGTATCAAGAGAGAGTCTATTGTATGTGGTAGCTGTTTCTTAAATAAAAAAGCTCTTGGAAATTAATAATATCTATAAGAGTAATAGAAATGATTTAGCCATGTGTCAGTAATATCTGGAGACTCCTGAATTGCAATTTCTCTTCAATTCTTGAAATGACTTACAATCAAGAGAGCTTAATTAACAGAAACACATGGCATAAATTTTCTTGTGTGCTATCATTGGTGTTTGGTGAACATAAGGAGGAAAATCTATAATTTGTTCAAGATCGTGGTTCTCTGAACTAAGATGATGGTTATTTATAGCAGGTAAGGAACAGTTAAGAGAAGATGTTTTAACATTGTCGGTCCCAAGAATGGCTCGTTCATTAAATAGAAATATCCTGAGAATTGGGCCTGGCCACAGTTACATAAACATTGCTTTTTTATTGTACATGTGTTTGTGAATGACATTCTGGCCATTTGAATTTCTTTTTCTTTTATATTATAGTGTTTACTTGCTCACTTTTATAATTTCCAAAATGTAGATTCTTTAAGTTTAAATATTAGGGAATCTAGCTCCTCTGATGAAAAATAAAGCATAAATACTGTTTAATTCATCAGAGTTTGTGATAGCATCCATTATATTAGTAACACTGAAATCTGTGTTCTTTGCAAGGTAATAGTGTCACAGAGTATGTTTGCAGCTCTCAACTGTTAAACTCTCTTACCTGCAGCTATATTGTACATAACAGCCCAAGGAACTGGACACACATATACCTGAAAAGTTGCTATTGTCTCTATGTACTTCTGCCATGAAATAGAGTTCCTAGGGCTTCTTTAGCTGACTATATGAATGACTAACATGGCTCTCTTTATACGGTCATTGCAATCATCTATTCTGTCTTGGAAAATTACATTTATATATAAGTTTTCTAAATCATATCTGCCTTGGCTAACTTTCCTTCTGCCCTCTTTGTGTTGTACTCTTTCCCCTCTATTTAGAGAAACAAGGTCAAGGCGTGTTCGCAGATGCCTGTTCATTAGCAGCTCTGCAGGTGATGCTCCTAGAGAGGTCTGATGTGTTGCGTGTGATGTTCTCATACAAACTATGTTAATTTTTGATAAGTGATTATGAGTTTTAATTATGTTCAGGTAACTTGAGGCACAAATATGCCTCACTTTGAAATATTAAATTGGAGGAGCGAATCTTAAAACCAAGGAATCCCCCATCTTCCTGTCTTTTATTTTCATATACTAATTCCTGAAGAGAAAAAACTGGTAGACTGACGAGACATTTATGAAAAGCTGCAAATGTGAATATGATTATGAGTCTGTAATTTTTTCTTTTGTTGGCATGTCTTTTTTTTGTTTGTCTCATAAACTCAACCTTTAAAAAAGAGTTCTGTAAAATAAGGAGAGTGATTAGAAGAAAGATGAAATAAAGACATAAATTACATGTATATGTATATGTATGTGTGTATGTATATAAATATATATATGTATTTCTTGTTCAAGTTTGCTTAGCTAATAATGATGCAAAATTTGGATTCAAAAACAGGTGTCTGACTCCCAAGCCACCACCTAAGTAAAACTGCTCTGGGAACCCTGCGTCTTCTGTTTGTTGTAAATACAGGTCATTGCATAGAAATAAACACATTTCTCTTTATTTTCACTTACAAGAAATGTTTTATTTATTTTTCAGTATTTAGACTTTTTGCATTGAAGTTCTTGGTCCCTGTCTGCATAGTACCTTTTTATAATATTATAGTTTCTTATTTTGAAGACAACTTAATCCCTCTGCCTTCGCAATCAGACAATACACATCAAAGCACCTCCTTTGACTCTTCAAACCCTCGCACTACAGTCTTTTCTATGTGTTAGAAGAGGAAAGAAAAAATACTGGTTTTTCTTGACATGAAATGATGTCTTTTTCTTCATTTCTCCCTCACTCCATCCTATTGTCTTTCTTTGAAGAATTCATTGTGCCCACTATCCTATTGCTATGAAATTGTTTGAAAATAGAGATTTAATGTAGCCGAGAAAAATTCTTCAGTAGGGCTTTACTATAATTTCTGTAGCTTTAAATAGAATGGTATTTCTATCTTTGAGTTGATTTTGACAGCTTAAAAATGCTAATGCTTGCCCTGGCTAGTCTGGGTTAGTAGATTGAGTGCCAGTCTACAAACCAAGGGTCACTGGTTCGATTAACAGGTAGAAAATAAGCCTGGTTTTTGGGCCAGGTTCCCGGTTAGGGGGGTGTGAGAGGCAAGCAATTGATGTATCTCTCACATATCAATGTTTCTCTCTCTCTTTCCCCTTCCCTTCTCTTCTGTCTAAAAATAAATAAATAATTTTAAAAATGCTAGGCTTTGTTTTTTTTTTAATATATCATGTATGGTCATAGCATAAACATCAAAGTTTCAATACAGTATGTAGTGAGTAGTAATCATATTTCAACTCATTTTTCACCCAGTGATTTCAATTGTTTTTATAACAGTAATATCTACCTTCTGCCACCCTTTAAAATATTTTCTTTCTTCCTAAACTAAATTAAGGATTTGGGGGGGGGCAATGATTGTCTTCAATTAAGTACATAGATTGTTCAGAATAGAATTGCATCAGATCTCAGGCAAGATATGTTGTAATACTATTTTTCTTCAAAATCCAATGCACTGAAGTTTTCAAACAGTAATGGTTGTTTAATCATAAACCACTGGTTTTGTTTCTTTAAGCAAAGCTAGCTGAGAGTTATTAGGGCTTATATGTAATTTCAGAATTTTATTCAGTAAAATAATGAAATTACTTTAATGGGATGGGTCAAGAGGTCAAGTCCAGACAAAGTGTTAATTTGTTAATAGATTTTACCAAATTGGTTGCCAATATTCAAGTTCATTAGGCAGGATGTTAGGGATTCTTTGGGGTTACAGTGTAAAATATTTGAGTATATGTGTTATATAAAGATCCAAAAAAATCTGGTGTCTGATCTCATGGTCTTGGGAGTTCAGTAAATTTCAGGGGAATGAAATTTTTTAAAACCTAGTGATATTACTTTAGAAGTAGGGCATAATGGATCCTACTATTGCACTTGGGAAATATTAACGTAACTACAAGAAACTAGATTATTTATTTATTTATTTATTTATAATGGAATTTCTTGGGGTGACATTAGGTAATAAAATCATAGGTTTCAGGTGTGCATAGCTATAATACATTATCTGTATATGGTATACTGTGTTCACCATCAGAAGTCAAGTTTTCTTCCATCACCATTTATCCCCCCTTGATTCCCTTCTACCAAACAATTTCATTTGCATGTGGAATCAAATGAACAAAATAAACTAACAAACATATAGAAATAGACACATAGGTACAGAAAACAGATTGACTGCTATTGGGAGCAGGTGGGTAAAAACGATGAACAGATTAAGTAAAAAAAAACTCAAAAAATAAAAATCCTCATAGACATAGACAACAGTATTGTGATTTATTGTGATTACCAGAGGGAAAGGGGTAGAACAAGTTGTGTTGTCTAAAACAACCTAATTCAAAAGTTATCTTTCCCCTAGACTCTCAGGGGTGTCCAGCCTTTTGGCATCTCTGGACCACACTGGAAGAAGAAGAGTTGTCTTGAGCCACATATTAAATACATTGTGACATGTAATCTCATATTTTAAGTAAATTTATGATTTTGTGTTGGGCCACATTCACAGCTTGGTATAAGGTAAGGATTCACCTTAAGGATGAATTGTAATTCACCGTAAGAAACTGCAGTTCTATCCAAAGATCTGGTGTCTTACAGACCAATTTTGGCTTTGTTTCTGGATGACCTGAAGCTAACTTTTTGAGAGATCCCAGGGATAGGTTAGGCTTCAGATATAATGAAAAGGCAGTCGCATTAGGCTCCTCTATCATATTGCTTAACATTGGAAACTTAGACTGTAAGTGTATGGAGTACTATAAAAAATAAATCTTGAAGAAAATGAGACATTAGCTTACCATTGTCAGTATTTCTATGTATAGCTGTTTGTTCTGAAAATAAATTCAAGTCAGCATATTCAGGTCCTGCCAGTCATAAGCGCAGCGCTAGGAGTTGAAGGAATGTTACAAAAGAAAGGCACAGTTTTTCTTCCCAGTTTTTATGAATTTGGATCTTCTTTATTCTTGATAACTCCTTCATTTAGGTTTATGGCCCTGTTAAAAAAAAAAAGGAAAGAAAAGAGGAAGGAAGGGTGGGTGAGAAAGGAAAGGATTGAAACCAAAGAAAAGATTCATCTGTTACATAACTGAAAGTTGACTGCACTTGCAGAAAAGACAGTCAATAGAATCTACCCCAATTCACATCTGTTTAACTTTGATCACAGAATATAGATAAAAATTCTCTGGTTGTTTAGTGATGAACATAAGAAAATGCATTATTTTCTTGCATAATAAACTTTTAGTAACTTAGGGAAACGTATTGGTAATTTAGAGAAGTGGCAACTCTCATTAAAATTTGTTTTTAGTAAACTTATGTACTTAAAATGATGTGATACATTATCATTTTCAGTAGTATTATTTTAAGAATTATATATGACTAAAATATCAGTAAATCTCATTCTCTAAGATCATAGGAAAATCAAGTCAGTATCCCTATAGCTACATCATATTGACCAGTCATTTGATTAAGGGACAAAGAAGACAAATATGTTAGCGAAAAAGAGACAAATGAGTAGTCAGCCTACCCAATTTCTGATTCATTTACAAAGGAGCTAATGCAACTCTCTTACTCATTTATGGGAAATATGATAGATCTGATTATATAATTTATGCATCCTCTCAGACTTTGTACACCCCATTAATTTTCTCTTCCTTTCACTTCTCAACTTTTTGCTCAGGTATTTGGCAATTATTGCACTTTCTGGAGATTTTTTTTGAGGATGTTGTCATCAATCTTTCACCTACAACTAAACAGCTTACATGTAAAGAAGATCCCATTTTTAGCTTTACTATTTGAAAATTATTTAAGAGGTAATATAAGGAAAAAATTAAGCATTCACCCACACATGAGTAGTTTTAACATTTTACTTAAAATTGAAGCCTATCACTATATTTTGTTGCATAGTGCTAAAAATAGCAAAGTGATGGCTTTAAATGGATTTTTCTTTATCTTGGAGCTTTGGTGCAATAAATTACTTTAAATAATGTTAATTTGGATTAGAATTGTAAATCATAGTTTTCTAAGTTAAATGCACTTTAAAACTTTAGTTTAAAATTTTAGAATTTATGCATAATATTCTGAAATTTCTGGTATTAACAAATACCACCCCCACACACCTCTTGAAACTTTATAGGCATTAAAATTATGCTTTAAAATATTTGTGTCAATTAGTTAAAATATATAGACTAAATTTTTTGAAATATATTTTTAGAAAATTTAATGTGGGTAATGCTTATCTTGAATATATCTTGAGGTTTATTACAAACATGTGAATTATTTTATTGACCTGAACTTAATGCTTGTAACTAGGAGGAATATGCATATATAATTCCTAAATCCATTGGAACAAATGCATAGTTAACACAAATTTCTAAGAAACTCCCACTAAATATAATTTATAATTTTGGTGAAGACAGTCTAGATCAGTGCTTCTCAAACAGCATGGCTCATAACTGTATTGCCTGGAGAATTTGGTAAAGCGGATTGTGTGGTATAGAACCTGAGATTCTGCATTTCCAAAGAGCGTCCTTGTGATGCTGCCATGATGTTCCATAACCTTACCAGGATCTCTGTAATACTTTACAGACCACGTGGTGAAGTTGTATTTGATTACTTGGCTTAAAATGTCAATTAAAAATGCTTCTTTTGCATGATCCAGTATATGGCTTATCTAATTTTTTCCTTTTAGAATACCATTTAGAAAGTTCTAGATGTGATGTCCTCTAAAGGATTAGAAACAGCATACACATGGAGATAGTAACCTCTCTCTGCTTCTAATTAGTTACCATCTTTTTGGTTTTGAAAAATGTATGGTTAATCTGATGGCTGGGTTTTGGATTTAGGAAGCCGTTGACTTGCAGAGTTAAAATTTTTGTCAGCTGTGGACAGATTTCAACTTCAACTAACTCTATTAAGCAAGCAGAAGCATTGAGAGTCAGAGTTGTGGTTCCAGGCAAATTAGAAATAGAGTCTATCAGTATCTCAACAGGACTAAAGTTGACAGGGAATATGGGAAATTTGCTTTGACAGAGCAAGCTTTGAAATTTTATGTTTGTGTTTTATTTCAATCATAATCATTCTTATAGAACACAAATAAATTATTTTAATAGTTATGTTAAGTCTGAAGCTATACTTAATGTGTTAGATTTTTACATTTTCTGCTTTGTCATTTGATTTCCTGATGAAGAGTCTCAACATACAGGGATTATCATACAAAGATTCTTAAAAAAGAATGGCAGGAATTTTCCTCTATGATTCCTAACAAAAAAGACAATGTGTTCAATAAATTTAATTTAATTATAGTGATATATTTTCAGTTTTTGATTGGTCATGTTAATCATGACAAACTTGGTCCTTTTGCTAAAATTCACAAACCTGTCCTGTCAATCAAAAATACATACAATTTGTTAAATTTAATCAATCATTTAATCAATGGCTTTCTTCTACTATGACTGGATTTAAAGATATTCTGCACATTACATGAATTAGAATTAATCCAACTTCTGTTGTATGAGAAATAGTTTATGAACGTAAGAAGAATTCCTTGGGACTGTAGTTAGATTTCACTCCAGAATTTGGACTGAGTGAAGTGCGACAGCTCTTTCAGAAAGGAACTGTGAAATACACACAATAGAATGGAGCAGAAATAGGCAAGTCATTCAAAGGGAAAGAATTCTTCCCAGGCCTGTATGACTTAATTGTTACCTGATAAATATGCACTCATATATTTTTCTCTGGGGGACTTTTTTTAACCTTTTCATTGAGTTTGTTGTGTTGACATTAGTTATAAAAATATAACAGTTTTAGGTGTACAATTCTGTGATACATCATCTATGTACGGTGTTGTGTGTTCACTGTCCCAAGTCTCCTTTCATCTTCATTTATCCCTCTTTACTCTCTTTTACCTTCTATCTCCCCAACCCCGCTTTACCTCTGGTAATCATCATACTGTTGTTGGTGTCTGTGGTGTCTGTGAGGTTTTTCCGTTTTATTTTGTTTTGTTTCGTTTCTGGTTTTGTTTTTTTGCTTAATCCTTCCATCTTTTTCACACAATGGCATAACCTTCATTTCCTCTGAAAGCTATTGATCTGTTCTCTGTATCTGCGAGTATCATTTTGTTTTATTTTATTTATTTTATTCATTAGATTCCACATATGAATGAAATCACACAAAAACTGACATTCTCTGACTGGATTATTTTACTTAGCATAACGCTATCCAGATTCATCCATGCTGTTGCAAAGGGAAAGATCCCTCCCTCCCTCCTTCCTTTTTTGTTTTGTTATTATAGCCAAGTAGTATTTCATTATGTAAATGTAGCTTTTTAATCTGCTCATCTATTGAAGGGATTTGGGCTGCTTCCAAATCTTGGTTATTGGGGTCAAGTTCAGGAACATAGCAAGGCAGTTTTTTGCAAAATGTATGACAATGACACAAGAAAGCAGATGCTATGTATTCAGTGGAGAAGGTAAAACCAGTGAAGATTTAAACTCGTAGGGGTGTCCAACTTTCGGCAACACTGAAAGAAGAGTTGTTTTGGGCCACACATTAAACACATGAACACCAACACAAACTGATGAGCAAAAAAGGGTTTTAAGTAAATTTATGACTTTTTGTTAGGTGCCATTCATAGCCATACTGGGCCACATGCAGCCCGAAAGATATGGTTTGGGCACCCCTGAGAGAATCATTGAAATTTAAGCATTTGGGGAACTCTATGGAAAGAGTTTGCTTTATTATTTTTTTTACTCTTTATTTAGAGGCTTACTCTTCTTTCTGTTGAAAGACATTTGGGCATATGGAAAAAGTTGTAGAGAAATTCTGCTCATAAATGCTGAAAACATTTTGAAAGCAGTAGGAAATAAAATTAGTGATGCTCTAAATTTATTCACCATTTTTTAGCTACCAGCAGACTGTGGTATGAAAGAAATTGCATTTTTAGTAAGACTGAAGGGATTATTTGATTAAAAGGGGAAAATAATGAGTAATAGGCAAAAGGAGGAAGAACTAAGAATCCAATGTATTTGTTTTTAACTTATTTTAAGTCTATCCTTAAGAAGAATAAACTTTAAAAGGTGTAAGAAGATGGTCTAGTTTCCCTTTTTGGCATGTATCTGTCCCAGTTTTCCCAATACCATTTATTTAATAGACTAATTTATTTAATAGACTACTTTTCCTACAGATGTACTTG
Source organism: Sturnira hondurensis (assembly GCF_014824575.4). Classification (NCBI taxonomy): domain Eukaryota; kingdom Metazoa; phylum Chordata; class Mammalia; order Chiroptera; family Phyllostomidae; genus Sturnira; species Sturnira hondurensis. The sequence continues at coordinate 16,383,237 of NW_028083059.1, forward strand.
CCTTTTCTGTCAACTATTGATAATAATTGACCATAGAAGTTTGGGTTTGTTTCTGGGCTCTCTATTCTGTTTCATAGATCTATATATCTGTTTTTATGCCAGTACCATGCTGTTTTGACTATGATGGCCTTGCAAGTATGGTCTGATATCAGGTAGGATGATTCCTCCAACTTAATTATTTTTTTAATTGTTGTGGCTCTTTGGGGTCCTTTATGGTTTCATATAAATTTTTGGAATGTTTATTCAAGTTCTGTGAAGATCATAAAAATATAAAAGAAAACAAAGAAATAAGTAAAATTTTGGATAAAGTAAAATAAAAATAAAAATAATCTTGCTTTAATTTTATCTATTTATTACTTAATCTTTATTTTTTCCACTACCATTTAGTCCTTTACACCCTTCCTCCCAGCAATCCCCACACTATTGTCCATGTCCATGAGACATTTTTTTGCTCAATACCTCCCCCACCTAACCTCCTCCAACCCCCTAACCTCCTCCCCTTGCTCTCCATCTGTGTGTCTGGCCCTATTTTCCTTGTGAGTTCACTTCATTAGACTCTGCGTATGAGTGAAATCATATGGCATTTGTCTTTCTCTCACTAGCTTATTTCACTTAGCATAATGTTCTCCAGGTCCACACACACTGTAACAAAGGGTAATATTTTTGTCTTTTTAAAGCCGACTAGTATTCCATTGTGTAGATGTCCCATAGTTGTTTTATCTACTCATCTGCTGATGGACTGCTTCCAAATCTTGGGCTGCTTGGGCTGCTTGGGTTGCTTCCATATCTTGGTGTTTATAAATAATGCTGCAGTGAATACAAAGGTGCTTCTGTTCTTCTGAATTAGTGTTTTGGGTTCCTTTGGATATATTCCTGAAAGTGGAATTGTTGGGTCAAAAGGCAGATCTGGGGCCTTTTGTAGTTCCATGTAATTTTTGAACATTTGTTCATGTTCTGCAAAATATAGCATTGGAATTTTGATAAAAGCTACATTATATCTATAGACTATTTTTGGTAGTATAGACATTTTAATGATGATAATTTGTCCTATCCATGCATCTGGTATGTGCTTCCACTTATTTGTATTTTCTTCAATGCCTTTTTTTCGGTGTCTTATAATTTTCTAAATACAGGTCTTTTACATCCTTTGTTAGGTTTATTTTAAGGTATTTTATTATTTTTGAAGCAATTGTGAATGAAATTGTTTTCCTAATTTCTCTTTCTGTTAGTCTGGTATTGACATATAAAACTGCAACCTCCTTCTAGATATTAATTTTGTGTCCTGCTACCTTGCTGAATTCATATATTGGGTTCTAGAAGTTTCTTGGTTGAACCTTTGGGGTTCTCTATGTAGAGTATCATGTCATCTGCATATATGACAGCTTTACTTTTTCCTTCCCAATTTGGAATTCCTTTTATTTCTTTTTCTTATCTGACTGTTGTGGCTGGGACTTTCAGTACAATGTTGAGTAACATAGGTGAAAGCTGTCATTTCTCTCATATTCTCCATCTGAAGGGGAGCACTTGTAGTTTTTGCCAATTAAGTAGGATACTGGCTGTGGGCTCATCATATATGGTTTTTATTAGTTGAAGTATGTTCTCACTAAACCCACTTTGCTGAGAGTTTTTATCATAAATGGGTGCTGGATTTTATCAAAGACTTTTTCTGTATGTATTGAGATAATCATGTGATTTTATCCTTCATTTTGTTTATGCGGTGAATCATATTTTTTAATTTGTGAATATTGTACCAACCTTGCAACCTCCCTAGAATAAAACCACTTTATCATGCTGTATGATCTTTCTAATGCTTTGTTCTATTTTGTTTGCTAGTCTTCTGCCATGAGATAGAGTTCCTAGGGCTTCTTTAGCTGACTATATGAATGACTAACATGGCTCTCTTTACATGGTCATTGCAATCATCTATTCTGTCTTGGAAAATTACATTTATATATAAGTTTTCTTAATCATATCTGCCTTGGTTAACTTTCCTTCTGCCCTCCTTGTGTTGTACTCTTTCCCCTCTATTTAGAGAAACAAGGTCAAGGCATGTTCGCAGATGCCTGTTCATTAGCAGTATAGTGTTTATGTAGTGTTTATGTTCATCATGGATATTGGCTTATAATTTTTTTCTTTGTAGTATCCATCTCATTTTGGAATTAGGATAAGCCGGCCTTGCAAAATGAGTTGGGGAGCCTTCTCTCCTCTTGAGTTTTATGGAATAGTTTGAGAAGGAGAGGTGTTAGTTATCAGAATGTTTGATAAAATTCACCTGTGAAGCCTTCTGGTCCAGGGCTTTTGTTCTGGGGGGGGGTTTGGATTACCGCTTTAATTTTGTTAGGTATAGTCTGTCTGTTCAGATTCTCTGATTCTTCCTGACTTAGTTTGGTACATGGTATGTTTCTAGGAACTTATCTATTTCATCCATGTTGTCCAGTTTGTTGGCATAAATTGTTCATAATATTCTTTTACAAGCCTTTGTCTATCTGTGTGGTCAGTTATTTCTCCTCTTTCATTTCTGATTTTATTTACTTGAGTCCTCTTTTTCTTGATGAATGTGGTTAAAAGTTTGTTAATCTTGTTTATCTTTTCAAAGAACCACCTCTTAGACTCATTGATTGTGTGTGTGTGTGTGTGTGTGTGTGTATATATATATACATATATATATATTAGTCTTTGAGTCAATTATTTCCTCTCTGATCTTATTATTTCCTTATATCTATTTACTTGGGAGTTTATTTCTTATTCTTTTTTTTGGTTCCTTTAAGTATAAAGTTAGATTGTGTGGGCTTTTTCTTTTGTTTTATTTCATTTTTTTTAGTTAAGCCTGTAATGCTATGAATTTCCCACTTAGGATTGTTTTCCCAATGTTGCACAGATTTTGCAATGTAATATCCTCATTTTCATTTGCTTCAAGATCTCTTTTGGTTTCTTCCTTGGTCTTGTGGTTGATCCATTCATTGTTTAATAACATGTTATTTAGATTCAGTGTTCTTCTGATTGATTTCTAGTTTCATAGCAATATGGCCCAAGAAGATGCTTCATATTATTTTAATCTTCTTAAATTTTTGAGACTTGTTTTGTGTCCTAACATGCAGTCTATCCTAGAAAATGTCCTGCGTGCACTTGAAAAGTGTGTATATTCTGCTGCTTTGGCATGAAATGTTCTGAAGATGTACATTTAATTTATTTGATCTAGTATGTCATTTAAGGCTACTGTCTCTTTGCTGATATTGTCTGGGAGATCTACCATTGAAATCAAACTAGTGTTTAAATCCCTGATTATGTCTATATTTCTGTCAGTTTCTCCCTTTATGTCCATCAAGGTTTGCTTCACATATTTAGGTTCTCCAATGTTGGGTGTGTAAATGTTTACTACAGTTATGTCCTCTTGTTGGATTGTTCCCTCTATCAAGTAGTGTCTTTCTTTGTCTCTAGCTATAGCCTTGGTTTTAAAGTCTATTTTTGGATATCAATACTACAATACCACCTTGTTTTTCCATTTTCATGTGCATGAAATATCTTTTTTATTTTTAGTCTGTGCGTATATTTTGATCTGAGATGGGTCTTTTGGAGGTTGGGTCTTATTTTTTTCTATCCATTCAGCTACCGTATGTCTTTTGGTTGGATCATTTAAGGCATTTACATTTAAGGTGATTATTGATTGATATGTCTACAGTCCCATTTTATTGTTAGACTGTTTTCCTCTTTTTTATTTTCTCTCTTCTTTTCCTTCTTAAAGCAAGGTTTTTAACATTTGTTGTAGTATTGATTTGGTGCTAACACACTCCCTCAGCTTTTTCTTGTCTGGGAAACTTCTTATTTCTCCTTAAATTTTAGATGATAACCTTGCTGGGTAAAGTAGCCTTGGTTATAGGCCCTTGCTTTTCATTGCCTTGAATATTTACATCACACCCTTCTGGCCTCGATACTTCTTTTGAGAAATCTAATGACAGTTTAATTGGTGCTCCCTTGTATGTAATTACCTGCTTTTCTCTTATAGCTTTTAGGGTTCTCTCCTTGACTCTAAGTCCTGCCATTTTAATTATGATGTGTCTTGGTGTAGGCCTCTTTGGGTTCAACTTGTTTAGAACCCTCTGAGCTTCCTATAACTGTGTATCTTTTTCCTTCACCAGATTAGGGAAGTTCTTGGTCATTATTTCTTCAAATAGGCTTTCAATTGCTTGCTTGCTTTCTTCTCTTTTTGGTGTTCCCATGGTATTGATATTGTTATGCTTCATATTGTCCAAAATGTTCCTTATGCTCTCCTCATTTTTAAAAATTTCTTTTTTATCTTTTTTCTGCTTTCCCTGGATTTTTTTTACCTTGTCTTCCAAATCACTGATTTGATTTTCTGCTTTATCTAACTAACTCTTTATTCTTTCCAATATATATATTTTTTATTTCAGATATTGCATTCTTCATTTCTGATTGGTCCTTTGTTAGGGTTTCTGTGACTTTTTTTTATGATCTTGAGTATCCTTGTAATTATTATTCTAAACTATCTGAGAAATTGCTTGCCTCCATTTCATCTAGTTGTCCTTCTGGAGAATTCTCTTTTTCATTTTTGGGCAGTCTTTTTCTTTGTCTTTCTATTTTGGCTGCTTCTTTGTATTTGTTTCTATGTATTAGGTCTGCAAAGACTCTGGTGTGGCTTTTGTTAGTCACTGCTTATGACTGGCCCTGGTCAACCTGTTTGGATCTATCAGTGGTCTACAGCATGTGACTCCCTCTGCTGGCCCTGTTTGTGTGCAGACTGCATACCAAGGCCTGCCTTTATCAGCACCAGGCCTGGGGAAGAGGTCATTTGAAGTCTCCTAGAGCTTCCAGAGATCCACCTCAGTACAGGGATACTGGTGGCTGTTCTTCAGTTCTCTCCCTAGAGCCACTAATCCCTGACTATCCTCAAGCATCTCTAGTTCACCCTGTCCTCCCTCTTCCAGTGCCCAGAGTAAGTGGCTACAAATGAAACTTTGTGCATTGGTCCTTTAAGAGGTTTTCTGAGTCTTTAGCCATCTCTGGCAGACAGAAACCTTGCTGCTTTTCACTGTTGGATATTATCTGGGTTCCTTTCTGGCTCTGGTGCTATAGAGTAAAGAACCCAGCTTGAGGTTTAGATCCCATACTCCTCAGGGGAAACTCTCTGGCCACTGAATTATCCTTCTGGAACTTCAGCTACCACCCCTGGGAACCCCACCAGCCCTCTTGTGCTTCCTCTGCACTCTCTACCCCTGTCAGGGTGGAGTGGTTTCTTCTGTCTGTCCGTGATTATAAGGCTTCTCTCTGGCTAGTGTTCAGTTGGTTATTCAGGATAATTTCTCTACACTTCAGTTGTAATTTCAGATTGGTCCTGGGAAAAGGTTAGTGTAGCTTCCACTTGCTCCTCCATCATCTTGGACCTGCTCATCTCAATCTTAAATAGTATGATTTTGTGTAAGTATGTATGTGTGTATGTATGCATGTAAATATACATATAGACATATATGCACACTTGTATATCTTTTGTATTACAATGTTAGGAAAATTAAATAAACTGAAAAGGTTTAATACTTTCATATATCAATTATATAAAAATTTGTTTAACTCATACCTTCAAGAAAAATACTTTTAAGCATGATTACTAATGATAATAGTAAAAGCATGATTCCTTTCAATTTGTAAAGGAGAGGGTAATAATTATACCTATATGTTTTTGTTCCATTTATTAATTCCAGATGTTCATTATAACCTAAATTCTCAGGGAAATTATAGGGCTCAAATTTTTTATAGATAAGCAAAGCAGAGAATATTTGTCTTTCCTCACTTCAGTTCTATTTGTCAGCAACATCTGATCTGACCTCTGGGAGAATTCTGTTTCTCAAATTCACTGAGAAAGTTTAATCCTATCTGGAAACTAATGTGTTTTATAGATAAAACTCAGTATACGCATCATATCTACTCGAATGTGCTGGCCTTAGCCTCTCCCTCCCCTCAATAATAATAATAATTCAACTGATTTAACATACAGTTTCTTATATATATTATTCTTATGCTATTATTTAAAATAATTTAAAGAGAAGTCTCTATGTTAAGTGTCAAGAATCTTTTGCTTGAAGTTCATTAATATACTTAAGAAAATAGATACAGACCAGTCTCTCAAGATCATCACCCCTCAAGTGTGTGGCTAAGGATGACATGCATCTTATGGTCAGTTAACTAGTAGAAGAGCTTGAGTAAAGGTAACCTTTTATAAGGAAAAAGATTATTTTTCACATTTAAATAAATAATCTGGCATAAGTGCATATCAGTTACTAGGTAGCTAAGATGGGTCATAAGAGAACCAAGAACAATCAGAATAACATTGGTAGCACCATTTTTGAATCTATTATATCTGACAGTGTATATTACACAATTCAATACTACATTTTATATTCCTCACCAGAAAATAAGCAAAATATTAGTATTTAAAGTATAGAAATAAGAAAGCTTTACCTCAACTAAAGTTAGTAATCTTCTGAAGTCACAGCATCATAGAGTAGGTAAGTAGCAGCTACAGGATTTGAACACAGCTGAGTGTTTACACAGAATCATACTTTTTAAAATAAAGACACACTGATCCATGATTCCAAAGCCTTTTCTACTTGTTCTAGGTTATGGGATCATGCACCTTAAAGGTAAATTTATTATTTTATTTTAGATATAACTCTGAGTTGACTGGTCCAAAGGTGATACATTGTGCAATGTTCTGATATGTAAAAACCTAAGACTATAAACTCTTAGAAGCTCAGGAAGTCTTAGAAACTAAGACTAGGTTACTTACAGTGATTTCTGAAACACTTACAAAGAAATAGGATCATAAAAGGTAATAGAAAAGTGCTAAGAAATATTAGCAAGAAAGCTAAAGTATAAAAATGTTTATTGAAAGAATATTTCATTGTATGAAATATAGCATGAGAGAATATTTAATGAGATATTTTCAGTAATTTCAAGGTACCTGTATTCTGTCCATTAGATTTTGAACTAAAATAAAATTTATACAGTAAACAATACTCAGCAATTATAATAAGACAGTGTTTTGACTATTTATACTTTTACATTGCAATAGAAAGATATGAATTCTTAGAACAGTAGAGTATTTTAGTGTTTAAGGATACAGGCTGTGAATTCTGATTGCCTGGGTACAAATGTCAGTTTTGCCACCAGAATTAAATGAATTAATTTGTCTTCTTCCTTTGTTTTCCTTTTAGTGAATGGGAAATAATAACAATACCCACCTCATAAAATTGTTTTAAGAATTAATAAGACAGGCAATTGGTAGATAATAAATGCTCAGTGAAATTTCTCTATTTGTTTTTGTAATTATATTTTAACTTGTTTATACAGTGAAGCTCAACCTGCTTACTATGACTTATAACTATATCTATATTTGCAACATAACCTTCTACCCTATGAGTTCTCTAACAGTTTTAAGTTCCTCACCATAAAATATCCATTTATCCTCTCTACCTGGAGGGGTTTTCTTTTTCTTTTTTTAATTCTAAAGATACCTACTCATTCTTTACTGAATTTAGATGCAACCTCTTAGTAATAGCTTCTCACATAATTTAAACCTGCTTGAGTTCTAGTTTTTTTCTGCTATGTACATATAATATTGCACTTAAACCTCAATTATGGTAGCTATTTAGAAAACTAAAATCTTGTCAAATTGGAAAAATAGCTCAATAAAATTTTTCATTTTTCTTTGTGGTATTAAAGCCAATCATAAGTATCCAGTGTCTTTCCCATAGTCTTTTGCAATAGATAAACAAATTCAGATCACCAAACAATAGACAGGTTGAGGAGATAGATGATGGGAAGCATTATTTCTGAGCTTTATCTAGTTTTAACATATATTTTTACACAAACCTACCATATCTAAATTGAAAAGATCTCTAAGAATTATCAAGTATACTTTCTAAATACTGTATGTCTAATTTTTATGTTGTAGCTGTGTGTAGAAAGAGTGGAAAAAAAATAGCACAGATGGAGATAGGCCAAGCAAATGTCTCTTGTCTCTCAGCAAATTTCTTAAAAGACAAAACTACACTTATAGCCAATATTTCCATAGTGTACAACAACTTCATTTGCTAGGTAGATGAAACTCCACAGATTATTGCACCATGGTTTTTTTTTTTTTGGTTAAATTCCCTTTATGGCCTTATATATTTTAAAAATTTTATCATATGAGAAGTAATGGTCACCTATAAAATAAGAAAAAAATGTCTATAAGGTGCATAAATACTAAAATAGAGACAAAAAATAAATAGAGGGCAAAAAAAGACACCTTAATTTGGATGGTTATGATAGAGATTATTGTATAGAATTGGAAGTTTCTTATGACACATAGTTTACATACCTAAATTTATGTATTATCTTAAAAAGGGAAAGTAATAAAATTATTCTCTGGTTTTTATTGTCAGAGAGCCAATAATAAATACTACAAGCAAAAATGAAATTGTCAGCACCTATTTTACCAGTTTTTAAAAGCTCAAATTGCAGAATGCTATTTTGGGCCTGTGTCTGTTTGTGATAGGTCACTGCCCTGTGGAACAGGTGTCTTGTTATATAAATTGACCATTTGACATTGACAATTAAATTTTGAAAGTGCTATTTAACCTTGTTTCTGCACATCATTTTGTGAACTGATATACAAACATTTGTAATAATTTTCAGAATTATTCTAATGATATTTCTTTAATCTTGAATGCTCAATTTACCATCAACCATTGTTTTCACCTTTCAGCAAAGAAAATTTCAGTGAAATTTATGTAGCATTTATTCAAAAGTGCTCTTTAATTTTATAGTATTTTGTATCAATGTTAAGAATATGCTCTTGCTCACCAATGTGTGCAATCCTATTACATATATGTTTTGACTTTATAAATTGCTGAAACTAAAATTAACAAGGTTGTGAAGTCATTGTAACTTTTACCTTTAGCACTACACATTTTCCAGAATTTCTTACTTCATCAGCCTTCACTATCATTTGATTCTATTGTCTTTCAAAAAAACCCATGGCATTTGTAATGTCAAAGTCTTTCCTATTGAGGAAAATAAGAGATATACTACAAATATGCATCTTATTTTTTTCAGTCTCATTGGTACTACTGTAACTTTGTACCACTGTACTTCTGCATAATTACAGAGTGTTTTTTTGGTCACTTATGTTACCATCTCTTTTATGTCCAGCTAGTTAGCATTCCCTCTCCTGGTAAAATATTGGATTATCACTCAATTATATTATATTTTCAAAAGTAAATAATATTGATTTGTAATTAATTTTTCTCTAACATTTTTCTCATGTTGCTTTTTAGTTTTGTGCAGTAATTTCCTACTTTTTCTTCACCTCATTTTTTTTCTTTTTAATTGCTTCATTATTGATGTTGATAACAGATGATAGATATTGGAAGATGATGGATGTTGGAGTTTTTTTCTGTGTAATATTTTACTAATGCACTTATGAATTGGTTATTAAATTATTTAAAATTAACTATGATATTTTTTCTATGTACACTATGACCCTAGTGAATAAAAATTGAGTGTTTGACTCCATCTAGATTTGTTTTCAAACTGTCAAGCCTTTACTAACATGAACTCATAACTTTAATAAATTTACTTCCTCTTAGATATTATTCTGTTCTATCTCATTCTACCTTTGCTTTGTATTTTTTTAGAAACATGAGATGTGGTATTTGCTTATTGGTTTATTCATTTTTATTCATAAACTGTATCATCTTTATGACATTATCTATATATTTGCTTATGAGTTATGTGCTCTTACAGCAAACCATTGAATTTGGAAGAATCAAAAAGTATTTTTGCAGTCCTCAGCATTTATAAATACCATGATTCTTATGTTAAAGCGCTAAATACCATGTATCCAAAACTGAAATGTACAGACCTTATTGTTTTATCATGTGCTTTAATTTATTTTTTCTGTTTTCATGACTCTATTATGATATAATATAATATATGGCTTTATTAAGACATCTTATATGTTGAACATATTTTTGCTAAAGTTTAGTTATGCCAACTTGTCTCTTCATTAGCTTGAAGTGTCTTATAAAGCAAGACAGGATTTCAGTTTTTGATAAAGTATTTAGGGGGAGAAATCAGAACTTAGAGAGAGCCATTTATACACATATTAAAATCCTACATATTAACTTTTTGATTTGATGGTTTAAGCTACTTATATAATGGTATAAAACATATTCTGGATGTTCCTCATTAAAAAATGGGCACTAAATTGGTATCTTCTCATTATACAAATAAAGCCAATACTGAGGCAAGAATTTTAATTTCCTATGTATTAAAATGGAAGAGGTATTATGATGTGGATGAGAGAATGTGAAGTAAGGCAAAGTATCAGTTCAAAAAGAAGTGGTTTATTTCTTTTTCACTATTTACCTGTTTAAATGAGAAAATTTACACCAGTCTCAAGAAACAGTGTGGACTAGCATTGCTCATTGCTAAATATATACTACCTGTGTTAGGATTGTCTTAATGAATAGTCAAATCCCAAATATGTTAGTGAAATCTAAGTATTTTACTTCTAGTTTATGCAAATCCATTGCAAATATCCTTGACCCTTGTTTTAGAAAGAAATGTAGATTCTTTTTTTTACATGACTCCCATTTTTCTCAGACTTCATATCCAATAGTGTGAGCATGGAAAATTCATGAGAAAGGATGAGTGATATATGTTTGGCATATATGTAGCACAAGTTATTTTTGCCAATACTCTGGTGGGCTAAAATCACTTGCCAGGTCTTATCTACAAACACAGGGACTAGAAAAGGTAGTCATTTTGCTCACCCAAGTGAAAACATTTAAAATTAAAAAAAAAATTTAAAGCATATTATGTGAGGAGTGGCTGATATTTGCATCTGAGGGTGCTTTGCTAAGAAATATCCCCTTAGTTCCAAATACACCTAAATAGATTGATGTAAGAAGTTATATTTAAAATATCTATTTTTACATATATTTTATATATATAAAATAAGTTATATATAAAAAATAGTTGGTCCTCAGAAAAACTTGGATAGCGTGCCAATTTATTTTTTCACATCAATAATGGAACTCTCTTAACTGCTGTCCATCTCAAGACTATGGCCCACCTACCCAAGATGGTAGCACCTGGAGATGGCCATGGACACTATGTTTCAGGGGGTGGTCACTGTGAAAGTGCTGTGTCCGGGCCCCAAAGACCAAGCCTTTGGTCTAAATATGGTACAAATCATAGAACAATTTCTTAGCAATCACAATGGATGAAACCGCCAGGATTCATAGAAGTCTTGGAATGACTGGAGCAATTCCAGTCTTGGAATGGCCAGAGAGATCTATTAAGATGAGATTTAACAGGAATAAATTAACTCTTCAAACTTTTCTTGAGTCTTAAAAATCCAAGTGCAAGCCCTTTAGGTAGGTAGGGGAGGGGCTTGCCTTAGCAGCAGATTGCATAAAAAAAATTAGGAGATTTAATTTACAGTGTGCTGAAGGCATCAAATAGTGGCTGAGCTATAAACTATGAGTTGGTATAAATATAAGATGAAGGATGAAGAGGGGGAATGTGATTGTTCTGCCTGAGTTTGTGGTAAGTAGGATGTCTTTGAAGAAATGAGACCAACATTGAAACCCCAGCAGTGAGCCATACTTGAAAGACTTGTAATGTCTTTCCTGAAGAAAAAATGAATGATTTTGTAATCTTTGAATAGTTGTCATATGAGAGATATTTGCTCTGGGTGAAAGGTAAAGATAAGATTTTGTTAGGCTGAAGGTAAAACTTTCAAACTCTGAGTTTACTGGTGATGAAATAAGCTAATTCCAGAGGTCATAACCTGTTTATTTTTAAGTGTTCAGAATAGGATATTGTAAAGGAAATATAAGCACTGGAAGAGGTATCGAACTTTAGGGTTTCATTGATTCAGATATAACTCACTGAGGACTTAGTTCAATGAGCATTTGCTAAAAGTTACCCTGTGTGACATCTTGTACTAGATATTGGCAGTATAGATGCAGTTCCTAATCTGTATGAGTTAAACTTGAGAAACTCAAAAACTGATACAGGGGTAGGATATAGGATAAGAGAAATCTGGAAACTGAATGTAGGATAAGAAGCATGATTAAGGATAGAGAGGAGGATGGGGAGAGGAATGGAGCAAAGGCTCACCCAGAAGTGAATATTTGACCTGAGTTGATGTGGTGAATGAGACCAAATGGCAATGAAGCATGCTTTTATTAGGAACTAGATATTTGATTTAGGGAGATGCACTGGATTCAGTGATTTCTAGTTTCACATGCTTCAACTTTCTACTTATAGATCTCCACTCTCACCCTGGAGTCCAAGATGATGACACTAAGTGCCCCTGGCCCCCATTGTCAAATCATTTATTCAGGAGTTAGGCATTCTACTATTCCAGAATATTAGAAATCAGTACTGGATTTCTGCTGCTTTTTCCTTTATTTATGATGTTTCCATTAATATTAACATTGTTTGCATGTGACAGAAAATGCAAAGTGCAATAACTTAAACGAGATAGAAATTCATGTATGTCGTTCAGGGCTTATATGGTGCTTCTATAATTGTCAGCACCCAGTCTCCTTCTAGCCCCCTGCTCTGCAATCCTCAGTTTGTAGTCCAAAATTACTGTTCCAACATCAGCCATCTAATCCACGTTTCAGCCAAGAGGAATATAGGAAAGAGAAAGGGACTATCCACCCCCACCCCACACCATCTATATTCTCTTTCTAAGAACACTTCCAAGAAGTTAGATATATCTGTTACACTTTTAATTTTCTAATTTAAAAAAAAGTCTTTTCATTAAAATTGACACATATTAGTTTCATGTATACAACCCAGTGATTAAACATTTATATAACTTAGAAAGTGATTATGCCAATAAATCTAGGACCTTTCTGGTACCATATATAGTTATTATAATATTATTGACTATATTCCCTATCCATTTGTCTGTTGATGAGCACTTAGGTTGCTCCCATATCTTGGCTATTGTAAATAATGCTGCAATAAATATATGGATGCATGAATCTTTTTGATGTAGTGTTTTAGGTTTCTTTGGATAAATATTCAGAAGTGGAGTTGATGAGTCCTTCTTTGTTTCTTATTATAGTCTTTGTTTTAAAGTCCATCTTGACTGATAAGTATTACTACTTCAGCTTTTTTGTTTGTTTCATTTTTTTGAAATACTCTTTTCATCCCTTTATTTTTTATCTCTGTGTGTCTTTCAATCTGAAATGAGTCTCTTGTAAAGAGCGTTTGTATGGGTCTTGTTTTCTTATCCATTCAGCCACCCTGTGTCTATTGATTAGAGAATTTAATCTATTTTCCTTTAAAGTAATTGTTCATAGGTATATATTTGTTGTCATTTTAGTATTTATAGGTCTGAACTTTTTCATCATCCTCTTAGAAAAGACCCTCAAACATTTCTTGTAATAGTGGTTTGGTGGTGATGAACCCCTTCATTTTTTTCTTGTCTGGGAGGCTCTTTATCTGTCTATTGACCCTAAATGATAGCTTTGCTGGGTAATGTAATTTTGGTTGTAGGTCCTTATGTTTCACTTGAATGTTCTGTGCCAGTCTCATTATGATGTGTCTTGGTGTGGGTTGCTTTGGGTTCATCTTGTTTGGGACTCTGCACTTCCTGGTCTGTATGTCTATTTTCTTCACCAGGTTAGGGGTTTTCTGTCTTTTTTTTTTTTTTTCAAATAGATTTTCAGTTGCTTGCTTTCCCTCTTTTTTCAGCACCGCCATGATGCAAATGTTGGTTAATTTATGTTGTTCAGAAGACCCTTAAACCATACTCATTTTTTACTCTCTCTTTCTTTCTTTTTCTTTCTTTCCTTCTTTCTCTCTCTCTCTTTCTTTCTTCCTTTTTCTTTTTCTTGCTATTTTGGTTAGATGTTTTCTACTACCTTATCTTCCAAATTGCTGATTTGATCTTCTGCTTCATGTAATCTGTTGATTCCTTCCAGTGTATTATCAATGTCAGTAATTGTATTCCTTATATGTAACTGGTACTTTTTAAATGTTTCTATCATAATTTTTATGTTTTCTATTTCTTTGTTGAAGTTCTCACTGAAATTATCTATTCTTCCCCTTAGTTCATTGAGCATCCTTATAATCAGTGTTTTGAACTCAACATCTGATAGATTGTCTCTATTTTGTTTTGCCCCCTTTTTTTTTGTTGTTCTGTTCTTTGATTTGGTACATGATTTTTGTCTCTTTATTTTGGCAGCACTCTGTGTTTGTTTCTGTGTATTAGGTAGAGCTGCTATGTCTCTCAGTTTTGGTAGGGCAGATTAATGCATTAGGTGTCTTGTGAGGCCCAGTGGTATAGCCTCCCTAATCACCAGAGCAGGGAATTCAAAGTGTGCACCCTGCCATGTGGGCTGTGTGCACTCTCCTGTTGTAGTTAAGCCTGGATAGCTATTGGAATGTCAATGGGAAGGATCAATTCCTAGGCCCATCTCATTTGAAGACTGGCTGTGACCATCATGGAGGATCAGCTGTGCAAGGAGGAATCCCATAGAGTAGAACTTGATTCAGTGGACCTCTGATGCCAACTGAGTCTAAATGATAGACTCATTGTGTTACCGATGGAGGTCATTGAGTAGGTACTCCAGTGTGGTCTGAAGCTGTCCACTGGGTATGCTGGCTCTGGGGCCTCCAGAGGTGCAGGACAAATGTAGCCACTGCCTGTGCCCTTCCCAGGGCCACCTGACATAAGGTACAGAGCAATCTTCAGAAGATTGCCACTTGTGCTGTGCTTGGGATTCCCCAGGAGAGGCCAAGCAGCAAATCAAGTATATTTGCCACTGATGCCAGGTTTAAAGATGCTAAGTAAGAGGTACAGGGCATGCTGGGGCCAGATACTCTTGTATGGTGTTTATGAGCCTTTGAGAGATTTTAGGAAAGTCTGTAACATGAGCCATTTGTATGTAAACACCACAGCAAGTGGCTTGAGTAGGACTTAAAGTTAGGTGAAGCAGGGTGTCAAAAAGTCATCAGGTCAGGGTGAAAGGTGTTAGCCGGCTGATGAAGACTCAGATATGGTACCTGCTGCACTTAAATGGGGAACGCTCAGCAAAGGAACAATTTCCTCTTCAAAGACTCGTGTTTGGGAGACCCTGATATGAGGCTGGGGCTCTCCATTCCTCAAAGGAAGCCTCCACAGTTGAGGCATTTCTCTGATGTTTAATAACCACATATGGGTTGGGACTTGACTTTTTCACATCTCTACTCTTCCTGCCAGTTTTGATGTGGCTTCTTCTTTGCATTCTTACTTATGGGATTTCCATTCACCTGGTCTTCAGGTGGTTCTCAATGATGGTGGTTCTGTAGTTTAATTGTAATTTAGATGTGATTGTGGGAAGATACAAGTATTGTGTTTACATACACCACCATCTTGACTGAAAGCCCATGCTTTCTGCTATTTTTACCAGATTCACTTTGTTCCATTGTTTCCCAAACAATTCAGCTGACCAGCAGATGATAAAGGCTGTTAAGAACATTCTCTTGGAGAAAACTTTCTTTTTCCAGCATGACCTCAAAAGAACTGGAAATGAATGTTTCTTATGTTTCCTGAGCATTATCGACCATTTAGGAGGCCCAGGCTTTGTGACCAGATATCCTGACTTGGATAATACCCATTGTACAAGTGTCCTGTTCCACTTTCTGTATTTTGCATGGCAGCAACTCTTATCTCATTCATAATTCAGTAACACGTTGGATGCTTGCTCTGTTCTAAGATAAATAAAAATCAAGATGGACAAAGCCCCTGACTACCTAAAAAGCAAGAGTACTGCTGTCTATGTAGTATAGTTATGAGTATGAATAAAGAAGTTAGGAGAACAGAACTGGTATTTGGAGATATTTAAAAACTGGGGATATTAAGGATTATTCAGTAAGTTGTTTTCTAGCAGATGGTTAACCATTAGAAAAAAGAATAAGAAACTTGATGTATAATATGCTACCAAATATTTCTTAATTGATACAAGTTTAAATTTGTGCAAAGTAAAAGCACACAAAAATCCTCAGAATTGAAGAAGACTACTAATTTTTAAATTATTAAATGAGTAAAATAAACAAGAACATATGAACATTTTGATCACATAAATGTCAGCATTATAAACAAAATGTAAAAGGTAAATGGGAAAAGAATGTTTGCACGGATATTTGTAGAACAAAGGAGAGAAAGATGAGGTAAAGATGCTCAACTCCTTAGAATAAAATGAGGAGAGGTAAAGAAAAATCACAAAGTACATAAAAGTCTCTAGAGCTATAAAATGTACAGTCTCATTAATAAAGTAAAATGGAAAAAAAGACTTTATAATCTCTTATATTGATCAAGTCATGTCATGTTGTTTTTGCATTAATTTTAATGAATAGTTTATGATGTTTATCCATGGGTTGATGAAACTTGCATTTTAGTATTCTTTGGCAAGAGAAGAAATTAATATAAATTTATCAGTGGGTATTTGATAGTATTTGTCAAGAGTCTTTAAAGTTTTTAAATCTTTTGCCTAATAGTTTCTTTTCAGAATTTATAGTATAAATATATAAAGATGCTCATGAAGGTGTGTTTTCAGATGTTCACTATAGCAAAGTGTAATAACAAAAATGCACAAACAACTCAGGGCTTATATTGCAGTACATCAAATAATTTCAAAATTGTAGCAAATCATATTCTAAAAATATCATCTTTGCCTCTTTAGTGAAATGGCATCTTATTTTTATAGCCTCCTCACTCATTGCTCAAAATTCACTGAAATCACTTGTAGCTGGTGGCCCAATCAAATGCAATCCTTGGTTTCTTTGTCTACTTCCTAAGGATTTATTGATGTTTCTCTATGTTACCATGTTATTACTATGTTCCAATGCACAATGGCATTGTTCTTGGCACCAGTTTAAATAAATGTTGCTTTTTTTGCAGCCTGCATTCTAAAGGATGGTTTATATACCATAAACAAATTATTTCAGGTGGTCACAGAGTATTGAAAAGAAATCATGAGAAATAGTATAGATAGAGTTTGGGGTTGTATGCTATTTTACATACAGTTTTCAGGGAATGTGTCTGATAAAGTGACCTTTGAGCAGAGACCTAAAGGTGGTTCAGAAAAGAGTCATACTGATCTATGGGTGATGAATAGTCCAACCGAAGCAACCACATTTGCAAAGATCCTAAGGCAGAAAGAGAGACAGCATAGGAGCCATTAGAGTAGAATGATATATAACATGGAATAGTCAGAAATGATGGTTTAGAGATGGGGAGTAGGTAAGAGTCCTGGATCTACAGGATTCTGTATGCCATGCTAAGAGTTATTTCCTTTTTTATTATTATTTTCTTTTCTCTTTCCCTTCCTTGTCTCTCTCTCTCATGCTCTCTCTCTCTCTCTCTCTCTTCTTTCACATTTTATGGGAAACCAACATTTGACCAGACAAATGACTATAAACGGCCCATGCTGGAGAAGGAGCATTCTGATAACTGTGTAGAAAATAGTCTGCAAAGAGGCACAAATGGAACCTGGGAGATCAGTTAGGAGACTCAGTACCTCAGGAAAGATGATGATTCCTGGAACGCAGCTGGAGGTGATGAGAAGTGGTTGAGTTTGGCATGTATTCTGTGTTTCACTGAGAGGATTTTGCTAATAGATTAAATTTTGAGTGTGAAAAATAAAAGTCATGGACAGCTCCAAGGTAGTTCAAATAACTGGATGAGTGAGTTACCTTGATCAAAATGAGCATGATTTTAGGAGTAAGAGTTTTGGGCTAGTTAAAACTGAGTTAAGTTTGATTTACCAAGTGGATATCCACAGGGAGATTTTGAGTGGGCAGTTGGATAATTGTTTGTAGTTAAGGAAGGGAGGTCATTTGTATTGGGGAAGTAGACTATAGAGATTATAGTTAAAGCTGCATAACTAAATGAGATTACTTGTGGAGTAAATATAGTGAAAAAGTGTGTAAAGTTGAAGTCCCAAGACAATTCATCATTTAGAGTTTGTCTAAATTGGGCAGATTCAGAAAGGAAACTGAATAGATACGGCTTAGGAGGCTAAGCACCAACTAGAAATATAGGAGCTCCAAAATCAAAGTGGAAAAGATGATTCATGGCAGTAGGAGTGATCAGGGTATCAAACTGCTGAAATGTTGACAAAGATAATGACACAGGATTTGGCCAGCTGACAGTCATTTGTCATTTGATAAGGTTAATTAGGGCAAAGGCCTGAAAGAAATGTAAATAAGACAGGATAAAACTGATAAAGCACAGGCAGTAAGGAGAGACAACTACTTGGACAATTTTTGATAAAGAGAAAGAGAGAAACTGTAATGGCTAGAGGGGCATCTGGAAAAAATCGTTTTCTTTCAATGGGTATAATATGTCCTGATAGAAATGGAGAGAGGAGAGAGACATGGCTCAAGAGAAAGAGGGAGATAATCAAGCTTGTCATGCTACCACCTACAGTAGCAAGGTCAAACTTTCCATTTTTCCAGTAAAAGCAGGGATCTTTTGATACTGTTCACATTTCATATCTCTAACATTCAAAGCAGAGAAGCAGAGGCCCAGAGCTCGAATGCTCTGTCTTATCAATCAGGAATTTCCTGTGAGATTAAGGGTTATAGAAGTATCAATGCCCATAGCAATCCACCTTTTTCTTTCAAAAGTAACCGCATCTACCCCATTCTTTCTTTTCATCATCTTATTTCAGTGAAATGAATAATCTCCCTCTCCCAAAGGTAATATCTTTGTTTTGTGGACCTGTTCACAAACGGCTAACTCAAATACCATTATTTTCAACCAAGATAGCATTGGTAAGGATAACCTGAAAACATATTTTACAGTTTGAGAATTGCTAAATCTAAGCAGATTTACAAAAATTTGTGTTTACTATAATCATTAAAATGATATCAAAACATGAACATAGAATATGTGTATCCATGCACATACCTAATCATGCATATGTCAGAAATCTTTATTGCAAACTACAAAAGAACTATTAAATTTAACTATAGAAAAAGAATTAATCTAAATCAAGAATGGATTTTTTTTTGCTTATTTTGTTCATTAGATTCCTCTCATAAGTGAGATCATATGGTATTTATCTTTAACCCACTGTCTTATTTCACTTAGCATAATATTCTCCAGTTCCATCCATGCTGTTGCAAAAGGACAGGAGTTTTCTTCTTACTTTCTGCTGTGTAGTTTTCCATTGTATAAATGTCCCACAGTTGTTTTGATCCACTCATCTACTAACACACACTTAGGCTGTTCCCAGCACTTGGTTGCTGTAAATAGCACTGCTATGAACATATGGAACAGGCTGCCAGCATCCAGAGGGAAGGGGGTAGAAAGATAATGGTAGAAAGAAGAGGAAAGAACTAGTCAAAATACATGTATTAATGGTCCGTGGACATGGACTACGGTGTGGGGACTGACTGTGGGAACAAGGGCTGAGGTGGGCAAAGGAAGGCAAAGGGGGGAACATTGGAACACCTGTAATAGAATAATAATAAAAAAAAATTCTTTTCTTTAAAAAAATCTCAGTAATTTGTTCAGGATAACAGACTCTACTGGGGACCAAGAAGCAAAAATCAACAGAATCCTACTATAAGACCATGTTCCTTAGTGTGTCACTGGCAATACCACCCCCAGTGACACACCAGTGTGATATTCGTTTCCATGTCTCTGGATTCATTGCTCCCAAATTCTTGTAGAGCAATCCACTCTATTGCCACTCTTGTCATGAATTTTCTCTAAATTTTTGGCTGAGCATGAATCATATGACTTTTCTCTAATTGACAGGGAATAGGAAGATTATTTTCCTACTGTTAGTTTTCACAATAAGGTTTTATGATAAAACTTCTACATAATGTCTATGAGGAGAAAACAACAAAATTTAACAATTGATTTGAAGTTTGTGTTGGAGTAAAAACAAATCCTTAGTAACATGAACTTCAAAAAACATAAACTATCCAGCAAAATTAGACAAGCCAATACTGAAGTCCTGTCTATCGTTATTTTTGTTTCTTTAACAGAACCCATCATGAAATAAATTGCCAAATTTACTTGTTGGCAGATATGTCCAAAAGCATAATTATCATTCCATGAATGTTTCTTTTTTTGTTTGTTTAGATTTATTATTAATAAATTATTAATAAATAATTATTGTTAATTAATTATTAATTATTGTTCAAGTACAGTTTTCTGTCTTATATTCCCAGCCCTGCCCCCCCAGTGCTCCCCACCCCCCTCCCATTTCCACCCCCCACCTTAGTTATTGTCCATGTGTCCTTTATACTTGTTCATGTGAGTCCATCCCCTTTTCCCCTATGATTCTCTCCTCTCTCCCCTCTGGACCCTGTCAGCCTGTTCTGTATTTGAGTGTCATTGGTCATATTTTGCTTGCTTGTTTGTTTTGTTGTTTAGGTTCCTGATAAAGGTGAGATCATATGGTATTTGTCTTTCACCGTGTGGCTTATTTTGCTCAGCATAATGCTTTCCAGTTCCATGCATGTTTCATTATGAGTGATATAGAAAACAACAATGAGCGATGTTTATAATTTTTCATTTTTTTTACTATATATATCTGACATTTGGTTTTATACTCTCCCAATTATAACATCCTTGTACTAGTGGAAGAATTGTATCAAATCAGAGCTAAGCATACTTAAATACTGTGCAATCTCCAAAAACTTTCTGAAAACATAAAATTAATTCTATGTGGCTCTACTTATAAAGTTATTAAA
Organism: Sturnira hondurensis; assembly: GCF_014824575.4. Taxonomy (NCBI): domain Eukaryota; kingdom Metazoa; phylum Chordata; class Mammalia; order Chiroptera; family Phyllostomidae; genus Sturnira; species Sturnira hondurensis. Next base: position 16,404,018 of record NW_028083059.1, read on the forward strand.
ATAATACCCAAATTTCAGCATCAAAATTTATATTAAACATAAAAAAAGCATTAATGTAATTTTGGAGGGAAAATTTTAAAATCTGTACAAACAATATGTTGCCATATTTGGAAAGTTATTTTTAGTTCAGGAAGATTGGCTTCAGAAAGCAATATTAGACTATGGGAAAAAAACTATGTGATTAGAATTACTCATATATGAGTTATAATTAAGGAAGAATCTAATTTAAGAAATATACTTAATGATGTAAATATTGTTTTTTATAAGCTTTTTATTTTAGCTTTAGCATCTCCTTCTTCCACCAGAGATTCTATATTAATGGAGAGTAGAAATAATTATTATCTGATGACCACTGATTTCTTTTTTTTTTAATAAGTTATTTTTTTAAAGATTTTATTTTATTTATCTTTAGAGGGGAAGGGAAGGAGAGAGGGAGAGAAACATCAATGTATGGTTGCCTTTCCTGTGTCCCCTGCTGGGAGTTGGCCTGCAGGGAACTGGCCTGCAACCCAGGCATGTGCCCTGACTGGGAATCGAACCGCGATCCTCTGATTCGCAGGCCTGCGCTCAATCCACTGAGCTACACCAGCCAGGGCCTGATGGCCACTGATTTCTATAAAAAACGTCCTAGCAGGAAAAGTGCACTTGTTTTCAGTTGGGCTTAAAACGGTGTCATCAAACACTGGGAAAGGTCCATGAATACTTTAAAAAAGCTTAAGAGGCCACATTTCCAAACCTACAGTCCTTGATACCTTTTGGCATTGTAATAAAAAAATGGCAATATTGGTGCCTTTAGTTACTGAATTGATGTGGGAGACTGTTTGTTCTAAATAAGAGTCAGAGTATTATGGCGTGAAGTGCAGATAGTGGCCTGAGGAGCACTTTCATAAGGAATTAGAAAATCTGGGCTTTATACTTAGTTTTGCTTTGTTTACTAAGTATTAACTTTATATATTTGTATCTCTCATGGTATACTAAGAGATTATAACAAATACAATCAAATATAATCAAATACAAAAATATAATCTAAATATACATTTTCAGGCTAAGAGTATTCTCTAATTTACTAGCTCTACAAAATGTATGCCATTGTGTAACCCATTAACCTTTTTATATTCAGTTTTAAATTGATAAATGCCATGTAGTTGTGAAGATAAAATGAGATGATAAATGCTCTGAAAACTCTAAAGCATTATGCAAATGTACAGTATATACTTATAATTATAACTGTTTTTGTATTTTCACAGTGGCTTAGGGGAGGGAGAACATTTTCTTGGCAAACACTGAATTGATTTTTGTATCGATGGTCCTTGATATTGGCAATGCTTGTTTAAAGAGTACCTCTTATATAGTATAGGAAATGATAGAGAATTTTCAGACATCTGTGCTGCACTGTCACTTACCAGTAGGCTGTTAAATCGAAGTTAATTGAGAAATACACCTGGGTTTAGGGAATCCATCCATAAGTCTGTGGTCCAAGTCAATAGTATCTCTTAGTGCTGTCATATAAAGATGTGCTTAAAGTCACTAGAAGTAAACCCAAAGGGGGTTTTAAGGTCATATAAATAAACAGGAATATACAACTAAATACAAGCATTTGTTTGAGTTAGTACTATTTACTCTTGTAGGCAAAGTCTCTGATATCTTGCATTATGCTAGAGAGAGAATTGAATTTTAACAGATATCTGTTATACTAATGTAATGTACAACCTTCTTAAGGAAGATGAGATGCCTTAATCACTCCTTAAGGAAGTACAATATAGGCCTCTAGGGGAATTGTCCCCTTGAGATGCATGTTCTTTCTGTAGACTCCTAAGAGAGTCCTCTTGTGAAGTCTATTTCAAATGAGAGAAGAACACACTTCATTAAGGATGTGGTGACATTTATTTGAGGCACATAAAAGAATATACTGCCCAAGTATATTGTGGTACCTTCATTTTCTCCCTTTGTTATCGCTTTGAAATATAATTTTTATTCCTGGAAGGATCAACATATTAAAAATGATTATTTATTAATAACTTAGTTTCAATTCTTCACCGGTGCATTCCCAATGGAAGACTACCAAGCATGAGGTTTCTTTTTACTGCATAGATTCAATAGGAAGATCTGGAACATAGCCTGGTAGGGAAAGAGCTCAAATTTTGTGGGGGCGACTTTGCCCTCAAGTCTCCCTGTCCGCCACACATGACAGTAAAGACTACCAAGACATGATCTGCTTGGGGAGGAGAGGTGGCCAGTTTCTCAGAGGAAAAAGGCCTTGAGCCCCTTCCTCCAGGGGCTTTTACTGAGTTGTAATACACAGGAATACAGGGAAGCAAGGATCAAACAATAGATAATATTTTAAAGAAATCTGAGGGCTTAGTCTGAGTCAGAGTCTGTCAGGAAGGGATTTTGCAGAAACTCTAGGGTTTCCTGCTTGGACAATGAACATATGAATGAAAGCACTCCTAGCAAAGCAGGTTTCACAGGATCTTTAGGAATTTTTTTTGATGCCAGATTTCCTTGGATACCACTCTAGCAAGGCAAGGAGCTGCACCAACTCCCCATCAAGTTTTCAGGCTTAAGTGAATTAGAGCCAGGAAGTGCTTCTCCCAGAGAACATCCGGACTTGGGCTATGTCACATAGCCAGGGGGAAAGGGTCCATTGCTCACTTTTTTTGCATCCCCCCAAGTCCTTCCATGATGGCCTCCCAAGTGATCAAGTCTGGCTTAGGTTGCCCCTTGCTGTGAGGAGTCTTACCTATCTCCGACTTCTGACCATGCTCTGGGGGCAGAGAGAAGAAACTGAGGCAACATTTGCTATCAGAGGCAAGCTTTTGTCTCCTGTGGCTTGCATTCTGGAGGTCACTCACTCATCCTTAGCCATGGAGGGTAGTTACAATTCCTGAAACCAGGCAGAGCAGTCCCAAACAAAATTTGGTGAGTGGATAGAAGACATTGAAACAGCATTGAGTTTGAGAGAAATAAAGATAGATATTACTGAGTAGGTAATGGATAATAAAGAAGGAGGGAAACATAGGTGTGAGTGGCTTCTGAAAGAATTTCTGTAGGACTGCTCTTGTAAGGTGACATAAAGGCATACCTTGAAGATATTGTTGGTTCAGTACAAACCACCACAATAAAGTGAGTGACACAGTAAGGTGAGTCATAATCATTTTGCTGGTAGAGGGTCATGCCTTCAATTTGAAAGAGAACCCACATCTGTGCAGCACAATAAAGTGAAGCACAATAAAACAGAATATGTCTGTACAAGGAAAAGTTGCAGCTCTATATGCATTGTTTGGCTACTGCTGAGACAAATCTTCTTTAAAAATTATTAAGTCCCGTACTTTGTCTCTGATTTTTAATATTTTGCATTTGCCAAGTGAGTATGATGCCATTTTTTTGGTGTCAGCTTGGCTAATCAAACAGATATGAAAGCATTGTTGAGAAATACAAGATGGGGCAAAAGTAGGTTTACTATTGTTCATATAGAAAATAATATAATAATAAATAACAGTACACGAATAAACTATGTTTCGCATGTTCACAACTGTAAACCTTCGTTTGGCCCAGCCTGTACTTACTGTCTCAAGGCCTAGTTCTTACCTTTCCTTACAATAATTTCAACACTTCAGTCTCTAGAAAAATCAGCCCTCTATCTTTCTGATGCTTGAAGAAATGTTTTGTGATAACACCATAAAATGAGCATTGGACACAGGGAAATCTGCAGATCACCTTTTCACATTAGCGACTGTTACAACAATTCACTACAGGGGTGCCATTTTTAGGCCAAACCATTCATAACTATTATTCAGGAGCAAAACCCCAGAGAAATATATGCTGAGTCTGGAAAACAGGATTGCATTTTATGAATTCTGGAGAGAAAGCCTAGACAGAACAAAGAATCCGAAAACAATTTTTCTCAGTGGGAGAGTATCTTGCTGTGAGGTACTGCACATCCCAGACTCGTACCCACTGCTAGAATATGGCGTGAAAATTTGCAGTTATGTTAGGGCTCTAAATGCTGCTTCTCCAGCCCAAACTGCTACATTCTTCCTTCATCCCTGATTTTTAGCAGTAGCTCTTTTCTGAGCGTCATTTTTTTCATTTCATTTTTCTCTTTCAAAATTTTATTTAGCTTCCATTGAATTCTGTGTGGATGGTAACTGACAGAAAGCAAAAGAGCAGTGAGAAAAGAGGCAGTGTGCTAGTTCAATTGTGTGCCTTAGAGTCCTATTCCAATATTATCATCAGTTCAGTCACAGTCCATCCTGCATTTCAGATGAAATCTAAGAAAATAAACAATTTAAAATAAGTTTTGTGTGCTCCTTGTGGAGAGCCGACAGATCATTGCATCCATCAAACCCCTGTTTACATCAATAGAGACTGGCATGATCTTAACCTAGAAAAATTGCTCTTGCTTTGCTGCTATTAGTATTCTCAGCTGCTTCACGGCCTAAGGCCAGCAGCAGGAGTTCACTTAGGCGTCCATCACCCATAGTGGTTCTTACAGAATATAATCCCTAATTCCTTTTAACACAAAGAAGTGTCTTTCATTCTGAAGTGCAAAAACTGGTAAAGAGAACACAATGCAGTTATTGGCAGTGTGGCTGATAAGCTCTTGGTAATTTGTTAGAGGGCTCAGGGTGTTACCATTGTTCAATTAGACTTCTTTAAAAGTTAGGGATGTTTTCCCTCCTTCTGCTGCTTAGGTTACGGCAGAGTGTTACTGAACAGAGTGTCAAACAATGGCAAAGGGCAGAAGTAAAATTTCAAATATTTGGGTACAAATGGATTGGAATGCAGAGTTCATGGGGTGCAAATATGACTACTCTCAACTGTTTGTAAAAAGTATGAAGTTCCTTCAATGCACAATACAGCCTAACCTTTACCTATATGTTCTTATGTGTGTATGCAATTCAATTGCTATTACTTCTTTGTAGCAATACAAACACAAATAAAAATAAAATCCTGGGCCCTAGATTTAGCAACTTGAGAAACCTGCAAATTGCTGTTTTAAGAATCATTGACTTCTTTTCAATGATTTTATCATATACTACAGAATAGATGTTATTGTTCATATCTTCATATGAATGGATTGCTTAATTTTGTGTAGCAACCATCTCTTAATGATAATAAAATATTGCCTGATATTAATGAAATATTTAAAATATAAATGATACTCCATTATTTTTAATTCCTTCAAGTGGTAATAAAAATTAATGTGAAAATATTGCATTTTGAAAAGTTTATTTAAAGGGTTTGTGAAAATTCACTTTGAATTTTACTTAATGATGCACAGACTTTTTGTATAGTTAGTCTGAGGCTAATTAAATTTCTTTAAATGGTCTTTCTCATCCATTTTGGTAATGAAATATAAATCCATCTCCTATGTATGCTAGAGTTAAGACAAAGAGTTAAAACCACTCTATTTCTGCAGCCATAATCTAAGGTTTAGTTAATCTGTTCTTATGGGCATAATAATTACCTTAAACTTATGCTGAAATACAGCTTGATATGGACTCATACCTCACTCCTAGTTTTTAACAAAACGAAGGGCAATGGTAGTTATTATCAAAACCACAGATAAAATTGGTATAAAATGCTTAGCTGATGTTTCTTCAATGTATTTTGAGTGTATTTATTACTAATCTCAGAGAAACTGGTTTAGAATTGACCATATCTTATTATATCTTAGAGAGATTATATAAATTTTTAAGATGTTAAGGACAGATTATGGTCTTCAATGGAACATGAAATAGAAAACAAATTCAATTCTTAAGATAATTTTAACTGTACTTTCTGAAATTTTTGCTTAACTTCTCAACCAATAACAAGTGTTTTGCCCTGATACCTATTCCTTCCCTACAAGTTTCTGAGAAGAGATGCATACAAGGTACTGTTTTGATCAAGTTGAGTCTTTTTAAAGAAACTTTTCTCTATGTCTTCCCTTTTTTATCCTAAATGTAAACTTGGATGACTTTTTGTATGATAATACCCTTTTGTATATTAAGATACAATCAGATCCATCTTCAACACACTGGATAGAGGCTGTTTTATTGACATAAGATAAATAACCAGAATACCTTTTGAATTATATGACACTTTATAGAATGTGAACAGGTGATCATCGAGTCAGTATAGGATATCGCTGACACACACAAAACACAAAAAAATGGTCAATTATTGCTTTATAATGCTTGATATGTTAAAATAATCCTTATCCATTAGAAAATAGAACCAATGGAGTCAATTTAATTTTACCTTTTATACGTTGCCTAAACATTTCAGTATATCAGATCATTTCAAAATATTTAGTTTCTGAAAAAGCATCCAGGCCTTTTTGGCTTTTGATCATGCCACTGAGAGTGCTCTAAAGAATAAAAGTTACTTTTTTTTGCAAGTCCCTGAAATTGCTGTACTGATCCCAGGAAAATAATTTAGTATTCCATGCAATGTTTAAAAAGTTATTAAGTGCATATGGAAAAGAAAAGCATATTTCATGAAGCTCATTATTTATAGTAAGATTATTGATGTAAAATAGAATTACTATGCTAGGCAGTCTTGTCTTCTCTGAGTTATAGCCCTATAGAAGAAAGACAGTGCTTATCTCTTCTTTGAGTATATTACTTTTCTTAAAATAGTCTTTTATAAAATCTACAGAAAATAATTCTTAATCACTGAAATTTTTGCTCATGTATAAAATTACTACATGAAACATGACCTTCATTTCTCAAACCATCATGTGCTTAAATAAATTTCCCACCCAAAAATTTTGTGTGGAAAAAACAATAGCACATACATGGAAAAAAACAGAGGAATAAAAACATATGTGTCAGAAAGAGAAGAGGGCATGTAGGCATGAGTAAGAGGGGAACATGAATATCAGGGTGATGGACCTAGGGAGAGGTAGCAAAAGTGTCAGAACAAGGTCAGTGGGTGCCATTGAGTGTAAGTGTGCAAACAATATTTGGGGGAAGTGGAGAGTAAAGATCAATAACAAATAAGGGGGATAAGGGACAGGAGGGTTACTATTAATTATAAATTCTAAGTCATCTTTTAAGCCACACTTACCTAGTTGCATAGAATTTCTTATCCCTAGGCATGGACTAACATAACAAATAAGATATTCTTTCCCTCCATTTTATTCTAGTGCTAAAATAGTATTCTTGTCCAGGTGTCTGTGTTCTAAAGTGGTAGTTACTATATAAATTTTAAACAGGTAATAAATATTAATCAATGTGATGCATTTTATAGAACTATCAGCTGGGCATTTCAAAACATCCTGCAAACAGTTCTTATAAAGCCTCTTTAATTAACACCAGTGCCAGGGATGATCAGACTGAACATTTATTGAGGGACATCAGTGTGAAACATTTTATAGACGTTGATTTGATCTAATAAAGCAGACAATGCAATAAAAATGTGAAAAATAAGTAACTTATCCAGGAAAGGCTTATCTGGCATTCACCCCAGTTTATACTGTCATAGATTGTGGACTCCTCCAAGAACCTTGGGGTTCAAGGAGAGAAACTGACATGATTAAATAAAAGTGAATGTTAAAAATATATTTTTAAAGAGGAAATGACTGTGACTGACAGTTCAGGAGGAAGCTTTAAAAAGTCAAAGAAATTGGGTAGAATCTGACCTGATGGAAACATAAAAAAGTGGTCAAGACCTTTCTAGAAAGCACTAATAGTTCCAAAGAATGGATAGTTTCTCCCTCTCTACTTCTTATCTCCACTTCAAGTCCAAATTTTCAGATTCCCAGTGAAGCATGTTGTCTTAGACCTCAATTCTTTGATATATATATGACATATGTGTATATATATATATATGTCATATGTATCAAAGGGTTGATATATATGATATATATATATCATATATATCAAGGATTGATGGTGTTTGTGTGTGTGTGTGTGTGTGTATTCATCTCACCAGTTAATTTTTCCCCTCCTAAATATTCAACTAAAATTCACCCTGTTGACTCTCACTGATGCTTTAGTAAGTAAGAAGAGTACATGAGTATCATGCTCCGTAAAAGAGTTATGCCAAGATATGGAGGTCAAAATGAAGACTCTCCTGAGTAATTGTTGCTCTCTTCTGAAACATTGTATAGCTTTGATACTGGCATTACTATTTTCAAAACAATTTATTTTAAAATTAATTTGGTCTTCTGTCCAGTCCCCATATCCTGAATGATGAAACTCTGGGAAGATTTTAGTATAGCCAGTCCCAAACTCACTAAGCCTTGTGCATAAAAACATTGATGAATGTCAGTTATTGGAAACACATAGAGCATTTTTTCAAGGGAATTGTATTATGAATATTATTTTATCATATCATACACGAGAAGTCCTTTTCATTTATAATGCCACTACAATACAGTAAAACTACCATTTAAAGCTTAGTCAAAATTTAAACATTGGTCCCTATGACAAATCATTCTCAATACTTTTCAGCTTAAGGCACAGTATTATGAATGGTATTTGCTTTTCTCTTACAAATTTATCTCCTTTAGTATGCCCTAGAGAAAAGAAAGAATTCCTTGACTCTTCTGAAATGTAGAGTGGACGGTCCACTTTCTGAAATTTTGGACAAGTAAAAAGAATTCTGTTAGCTGATGTGGAAATTTCAATTTCTGTATGAGGTGGCTGTTTATAAAGCATACTCATAAATGGTGCATTGGTAACCTGAAGATGGATTATCTATATAAAATATAAGGATCTAATATGTGCCTGGAATAGTATGATGTTGATCTACATGATAGTCATATACTTCTTATTTAGGAAGATATGTGTTTTTATTATTTGTTAGATATGGTGAATTTTGGTCCACTGTCAATGAATATTTATTAGCTCCTATATAATAGAAACCATTGGGAAATATGGAGAAGAAAAACCAAGAAATAATGATATCTAATTCCATTCCTGTGAGTTGACACTATAGGTAAGATTAACAATAAAATGTATTTAATTATGTGTGAAGCAAAATATCTGGCAATATAAACTAGAAGACTGACAAGCAAGAAAGAATTGCTTTTGATCCATTCATTTACTGACAGGCACCTAGGTTGCTTCCAACTCTTGGCTATTGTAAATTATGCTGCTATGAACATTGGGGTGCCTATGTTCTTTGCATTGGTGTTTTAGGGTTCTTAGGATACAATCCTAGCAGTGGAATTGCTGGTTCAAAAAGCAGGTCCAATTTTAGTTTTCTGAGAAAATTCCATACTGTTTTCCATAAAGGTTGTACCAGTCTGCAATCCCACCAACAGTGGACTAGAGTCCCCTTTTCCCCACACCCTCTCCAACATTTGTTGTTTGTTGCTTTGTTTATGATAGCCATTCTCACCAGTGTAAAGTGGTATCTCATTGCAGTTTTAATTTGCATCTCTCTGATAGCTAGCGATATTGAGCATCTTTTCATGTGTCTCTGGATCCTCTGTATGTCCTCCTTGGAGAAGTGTCTGTTCAAGTCTTTTCCCCATTTTTTAATTGGGTTCGTTGTCTGGTAGAACTGGAAAGCATTATGTTGAATGAAATAAGCCAGGTGTTGAAGGACAAATACCATATGATCTCACCTTAAACAGGAAGCTAAACAACAAAACACACAAGCAAGCAAAATATAACCAAAGACACTGAAATAGAGAACAGGGGGACAGCGACCAGAGGGGAGAGGGGAGGGAATTTCAGGGGAAATAGGGGAGGGATTTAGAGGAACAAATACAAAGGATACATGAGCAACAACTAAGAAGGGTGGAAATGGGAGGGAGGGGGGAGAATGGGTGGGTGGGTGGGATGGGATGGGAGTAACAGACAGAAAACTGTACTTGAAAAATAATTAAATAAATTTTAAAAAAAGAAGAAAGAATTGCTTCCAACTAAGAGGATCAGAGAAGGTTTCACAGAGAAGGAAAAAGTACAATCGATATCATTTAAGAGAACATAGACTGTGCTATTAATACAAACTTTAGAGTTGAGTTTCAATTTAAAATGGTATTCAAGAAGAAAAAGTAGATTAAAAATAAGTCAGTAGTAGGAATAAAAATGTTTTCCTTCTTTTTCTGTTGTTATATGAGTAACATTCCTAAGAGAAAAGAAGTCTAGAACAATTAAGAAGATTCAAAAGAGAGTTATCCAAAGTTTAGCAAATATTAATGTTCTGAATATGAAAATGTGAGTCAAAGCATATTTTATTTTTTACTGTATCAATGAATGAAATTATTTTAAAATAAATGAGAACAGTTATTTAGCCTGTTTATAATAATACAGTATTTTGCCATGTATAATGGTCACATTTTTGCCCAAACTTTTGAGGGAAAACTAAGGAATCACACTGTGCATGGGTATAATGATTACATACCATGGGTATCATAATGGGTATAATAATTCTGCATCCAATGTACATAAAAATGTGGAGGCACATTATACACAGAAGTGCATTCCACATGGCAAAATATGGTGTATGATTGAAACAGGAAGATAAACATCCAAGTTATCCTTCAAATTAATTTAGTTGTGAAATAGGCCTATTTAAAGAATTTACCTGAAAAGAGAAATGGAAAACTCAAAATTTCAGGGAAAAAAAATCAACACACAAACACACACAAGTGCACACAAGTCCACACATCACAAGATATATTATTTCATAAAATGCATTATTTATTTAATTTATAGCTCCATTTAAGTCAAATGCTACTTGGTTCCATAAAGGATTAAAAGTGACTTTCAAATTTACTATATTTTGTCTTGTACACTGTGCACCCATGTTTTTGGTCCAAACTTTCAGGAAAAAAACTCCTTTAATTTTTTAATTCAGTTTGTTATTTATTTATATTTAGAAACAAAAATGATTATCATATTACAGGTTATTACTTTTCATATGGATATCATTATTTTAGTTATACTTTTAACACATAAGCATAAGTTAAAGAAATAAAAACATTTATATAAATACACAATTAGTACTACCTATGTATTACCTGCATCCTTATTTTTCCCTCAGAAATTTGGGCAAAAATTGCTCATTATACGCAGCAAAATGTGGTATCTCTAGTATTCAATCCTTTACTAATCTTGTTTCTATTTTACAATGAAGTTGCATTCCTGTTACTGTCTACATGACAGATTTTTTAAGGACCCAGAGAATTTTTTAACTTGATATTTTCATTAAGATAATTGTAAATTCACTTGTAGTTGTTTAGTTTTCCCAAATGGTAACATTTTGCAAAACTGTAGTACAGTGTCACAAACAAGATATTGACATCAATGCATTTCAACCATCTTATTGAAAATTTTCCAGTTTTACTTTTACCCTGTGTGTGCTTATTTCTAAGTTCTCTATAATTTTACAACACTGTGATTTGTATATCTACCACCACAATGAGGGTACTGAGTAGTTCCAATACCTCAACATCATTCTATAGCCACACCCATCCCCCTACCGTCTCTTGACCTTCACTCAGGTCCTAAGCCCTGGTAACCACTAAACTATCCTATATTTTTAAGATTTCTAATCTCAGAAATGTTATATAAATGGAATCATGTTGTATGTGACCTTTTGAAAATATTTTTCCATTGGCATGATTCTCTGGACATTCATCTAGTTTTTGTATATATCAAAAGCTTTTTTCTATTTATTGCTGAGTAGTATCCCATAATATAGATACATCATTGTCGAACCATTATTTCATCAAAGGACATAAAGAATGATTCCAATTTTGGGGTATTACAAGTAAAGCAACTTTGAATATTTATGTGAGGATTTTTGTGTGACTATAAATTATCCGTGACATAATTACTAAGGCTACAATTATTGAGTCCTATAGTAGTTGTATGTTTAGCATTATGAGAAACTGCAAACTATATCAGATTGACTATACAATTTCATTTTTTCCATCAGCGATGTATGAGTGATCTGGTGTGTCCACATCCATGCCAGCATTTAGTGTTGTCAATGTTTTTTTTAATTAATTTAGTTTTAGTTTTAGTTTTAATTTTTTAGGAATAAGAAGCATAATTCGCTTATACACCCCCACCCCCAGCAATCTCCACACTGCTGTCCATGTCCATGAGTCCTTTATCCTTTATGCTCAATTTTCCAGCTCCTATGTTTTATTTTATTTTTTTACATTACCAGTTAGATGTAATGTTTTTTTACATTATACCCTTAAACCCTCTTCTACCTACACCCACTCACCACTGCAATCACCAGATTGTTGCTCATGTCCATGGGTTCTTTTTTTTTGCTTGATCCTTTCCCACTTCCCCTCCAGAGTTGCCAGCTTGCTCTCTGTTTTAATCCAGAATAGAAGATGTGGTTTCTGCCTCTTCAGCTGTTCTTACTCATGAAGCTGATGGCTAGAGATTGGGATGCATATAGCATCCCACTCAACTGCTTCAAGATTCTCTTGAAGCTGATGTTCACAGATACTTCGGAGGAAGTTCCCAATACACATGTCTGTGACTTTCTTGCTTTCAGGAACTGCACCAGAAAGATGATCTGTAGCTCAACTGATTTTCCAGAACTTGAATAGGTACTTCTCATTGGTGGGTGTCTCTAATTTGAGTTCATAACTCTTGCTTCAAGAAAATCTGAGGTTTATATTATGTTGCTTTCCAGATTTTGTAATACCGAAAGGCAGGTAGGGTTGGATGCCATGTATCAATAAAACATAATATATATATTTTTTATAATATAATATAATATATATATATATATATATATGTGTGTGTGTGTGTGTGTGTGTGTGTTTATGTATATAAATAGTCATTATATATACACACATACACCTGGTAAATTTCCAAAACTTTTGGGGGAATTAGTGTAAGAAATGAAATAAAGGTACATATATTTTATTTTCGGGGGTAAGATTTCAGGACATTTACCAGTTTTTATTTTATTTAGTCTTACAAAATAAAATATGTAGTCAAGACTATTTGCTATATGCTATGTAGCAAATAGTAATTTTTAAAACTCTTCTTTCTTCACAGAGAAGAGCAACTTATATTGTTGCTTCTATAAGTACATTTAAGGAGGAAAATGGCATAATGACACTGGGCATTGTTATGACACTCTAATTGTGATTGGGCTAAAATGACAGCAATTTTTGAATCAGTACTTTAAAAAATCAGTAAGTTTTGCTTGTGGAAGCAACCTATATATTCCATGTCTCATTTTTTTTTTCTCTAGGCCTACACAAGAAAGCATAGCAACTATTTCTCAAATGTTTATTCTTATTATCTAGTGTAAAATACATTCTTGATCGCCTTTATCCACTTTTTTTTCTTTTTCCTTTTTTTAAAGAGATTTTAGCAGAACACAGAATGAGACTATTTTCCAACTGATGGGCTGGCTATTACCTTTCCTTCATACAAATAGGCATTCTTGACAAGATGTATACTGTTTATGCATGTTTTTGCAGTCTATCCATAAGATTAAGTTTAGGAGGAAGAAGAAAAATAGATTATTATTTGGTCAGTGAACCAAAGGTTTCATTAATATACAGCAATCAATGTCTTCACTGGCATGCTGGGGTAAAAATTATTTAAAAGGTTTTAACCTTGTTATTCAAGCTGTCTCATTCCCTGTCTAATTCCATGTGACAGTTGGAAGAAATCTGCTTTGAAGCACAGTTTTTTGACACTGATATTTAATTTTTATGTATTTATTATTTTCAGTAAAACTATATTGCTGAATGTTTAAAGCAATGTGCATGAGACATTAGCTTCCTTAAAATTTTTTACCCATAATTTTTCAGTCAGGATAGCCAAGGAAGTACTTGTGGGTAAGCACACAATTTCCTGGGTGGGTGAATTAAATACAAGCACAGAAAAGAGAACATCACAAAAATTCTATAGAAGGTATCAATACATTCACAATGCATGTGAATTGGTTATTTAAAAGCATTATATTAACACACTTTGGCCAGACTTCTGCAGCTGGTAAGTTTCTAATGAAACACAACTTGTGTTAATAAAATATCTGATTTTTTAAACATTTTCAGTATTTCCTAGTAATCCCCAGACTTTTAATAATGAAAGATTCTTTTATCATTTTTTGGCACCACAAGTAGAAATATTCCATGAGGTAAGAAATACATACACTGTAAAGAAAATGTCTTGAAACTACTTAAAGTTTTTTGAGATTTAATGCCTTTCAGAGTAATAGTACTTCTGATTTGAATGATGGCTTTCTTAATACATCTAATGATTAGAAGTTATTAACTCATTTATTTTGATAATATGTAGAATCTGTTGCACTCAAGAACATGAGATGACTTCCTCTTGGTGAAATTACATTTATACACACACACACGTGTGTGTGTGTGTGTATGTGTGTGTGTGTCTGTATATATATGTATATATACAGACACACACATACTCTGCTTCATAGTATCAGCTATTAGGATTTAGGTGGGAGATGAAGAGGCTAACTAAAAAGGTAACAAAATATATAATAAAGATAATAAAATGAAAGCAAGCTTTGTTCACAGGGTACATGAATATCTCTGGATCTTTCCATTTCCCAAGCTAGTTAATTATGAGACAAATTCTCCTGTTTGCAAAATATCAAAAATAATTCTAATCTGAGAAAAAGATTCCTAAGACATAAAAAAGAACCATGTACACCATTTTTAAAAATTTTATTTGTTACATTTTAACTTTTTAAAAATATATATTGTTGATTATGCCATTACAGTTGTCCCATTTGCCCTCCTTCATTCCCCTCCATCCTGCACATTCCCTCCCCACCATTCCCCCACTTTAGTTCATGTCCATGTGCCACAAGTTCTTTAGCTTCTACATTTCCCATATTATTCTTGCCCTTCCCCCTATCTATTTTCTACCTACCATCTATGCTACTTATTCTCTGTACCTTCTCCCCCCTTCTCCTCCTCCCACTCCCCTGTCGTTAACCCTTCTTGTGATCTCCATTTCTATGGTTCCACTCCTGATCTAACTGTCTACTTAGTTTGCTTTTGTTTTAGGTGTGGTTGTTAATAACTGCGAGTTTGCTGTCCTTTCACTGTTCATATTTTTTATCTTTTTTTCCTAAGATAAGTCCCTTTAACATTTCACATAATAAGGGCTTGGTGGTGATGAACTCCTTGAACTTGACATTATTTGAGAAGCACTTTATCTGCCCTTCCATTCTAAATGGAAGCTTTGCTAGATAGAGCAATTTTGTATGTAGGTCTTTGGATTTCATGACTTGGAATACTTCTTTCCAGCCCCTTCTTGCCTTTAAGTTCTCTTTTGAGAAATCAGCTGATAGTCTGATGGGAACTCCTTTGTAGGTGACTGTCCCCTTATCTCTTGCTGCTTATGGGATTCTCTCCTTCATTTTAATCTTGGGTAATGTAATTATGATGTGCCTTGGTGTGTGCTTCCTTGGGTCCAACTTTTTGGGGACTCTCTGAGCTTCCTGGACTTCCTGGAAGTCTGTTTCCTTTGCCAGATTGGGGAAGTTCTCCTTCACTATTTGTTCAAATAAGTTTTCCACTTGTTGCTCTTGCTCTTCCACTTCTGGTACCCTTATAATTTGGATGATGGCATGTTTAAAGATGTCCTGAAGGTTCCTAAGCCTCTCCCCATTTTTTTGAATTCTCGTTTCTTCATCCTTTTCTGTTTGCTCATTTTTTTCTTCCTTCTGGTCACTCCATTGATTTTAGTCCCAGATTTGTTTCCCTCACTATTGGTTCCCTATGCAATTTTCTTCATTTCACTTAGTGTAGCCTTCATTTTTTCATCTAATTTGTGACTAAAATCAACCAGTTCTTTGAGCATACTGATCATCAGTATTTTGAACTGCACATCCAATAGGCTGGCTATCTCTTGATCACTTAGAAATATTGGCTCTGGGGCTTTGAGCTGTTCTTCTGCTTGAGCCATAATGTTTTGGTCTGTTCACGCTTGTTACGCAAATGAGGGGCAAAAGCTTAGGTGTTCACCGGGGTGGGTCAGCTCAGTCACTGGGTTGAGACTGGGGGTAGGGTCAGAGAAGGAGCTATGGCATTTGTTCTGCTCTATCTTGAATTTCTGTCCCCTCTGCCGCTTCCCACAAGCAAATTGGGCCCTTCGGTTGCTGGTTCCTGGGTGGGTGGGCTTGTGTATGTTCTAGGATTCTGTGGGTCCCTCTAACAAACTCTCCTGTGAGGCTGGGAGCCTCTCCTGGTTTCTCTGTGCACAAATGTGTGTGTGAGGTCAGCCGCCGCCTTGCAAGCCTTACTGGGTTTTCGTTCTGTGCCTGCCTGGGTCGCCAATCACCACCTCCTCCTGCAGGGAACTGCCTCCGCCTCCGCCTACTCCACTCCTCTTACTGGTCTGGATGAATGGTTCGTTGTTGTCGGACTTTGGTACAGTTCAATGTTCTGTCTCTTTGGTTATGTTTTTGTTTCTAAATCTTTGCTGTCCTTAAATATGGTTGTGCGAGGAGGTACAGTATTTCCCCCCATCTTGGCCAGAAGTGACACTTTAACATTAGTAGTTCATTTCTATGATGAATAGTATTTTAGCTTCACTCTCTCTTTATTACAGACAGGAAAAAGTCAATACAGATGACAGCAGTGGGATATCACTACAGAAGGGCAGCCCAAAGGAGAATTTCATAAAATATATATCGTAGACTAGCTGGGGTACTTTCAATGTAGCATTCACAGTGGGTGCACAATGTGTGCGGCAATTTGGGTCTGCATTTAAAGGACCATTCTCTATTTTTTTCCAAATTGCCCTTATTTATTAATTAGGTAAACGTACCTTTTATCATTCACTGATTAATCCCAGAAATAATAAGAAAAAAGTTCTGTCTTTTATAACATTTTCTAAACTTTGGAATTCATTGATTAATATTGATGTTTGATTTATTCTGGAATGACTTTTATAAGTTGATATAATTTAGTTATTGCCTCACATAATTAAAAATTAATAACTTTCCTATATTTCCTGATAAAATTAATGTTGGATATAAACTTAAGAAATTTATATTCATAAATCTAAGATATTTATTTATGTATTTGAACTTCTGCAATAGCTGTTATCCAAATCTGAAACCTTGAGTATAAAGCAGAAAAAAAATCACTAAGAGACTTACTTAAACTTTAGTAATTGGTAGACAAATTTATCACTTTCAACTAAATGCTAGAAATTAATGTTATATATACATTACTAAGAGACATTTAATTCTGATTTACTTAAAAATGTTTGCAAAGCCTGAAGATTAAGAAGAAATATATATCTTCATCTATCTGTAAATACATATATCTATATATGACATCATGGTTGAAAATATGATTAAACCATATATTTAGATTACTTTTGGAAGAATTTTTCAACAGCTGTTCAAAACTATTTTTGAATAAGACACTCAATTAGGTTTTTACCTAAAACTTCCAGGGATGTAAAAGACTATATGGGGGAAGCGGGTGCAGTGCAGCACAGAGAAAAATCACCTGAAGTTCTATCTTCTGGAGGGGACTGCTACACGTTTTGTAAGGTTACATTTGCCTCATAAATCTTAATGTATAAAACAGGTGTGATTACATTATGTGTGAAATCATAAACCTTAATTATTCACTTAACTTTAAATTATAATTGTTTCCCAAGCCATTAACCAAAAATCTTTTCCTAGAACAGAGGCCTAATAACTATTGTGTACAGATATGTTCATTGGCCACTGTGAACACCACAAATTGGATGAGGTAAAATAGTGCAGGAATTCTTTGAGTAGATTCTATTGTACCAATACATAACAAACTTTATGCTTTTCTACACAGCCATCTCTGTTTCTTAGTAATCTGTATTATGTAGTTATGCTTGGTTAATAGCTTTTTCTTTGTTATTTCCTTCCTTTTTTTTCTTTAAACATTAATCAATTATCCAAATAGTCATGGACTCACCTAATCTTTCTTTTATACATTAAACAAATCATCTATTGTCCAGTAATTTATAGGTATTTGTGCTACATTTTGGGAATAAAGGAGTGAACAAAAACAGAAAGGTCCTTATTTTTGTATATCTTACTCTGTCTGGCAAGGGAGAGTCTCCAGTAATTACTCTATGGAAAATGTATTGAATGAGATTGTAAGTGTGTGAGAATATACCAGTTAGAAGTCTATTGAGGAGAACCACCTTGCCCACCCATTGTGTGTGTTTTTCTGGCATAATTATGAAGTGCCCTTACACTCTCAAAAATATTTTATGTTAGGTAATAGGTTAGATAGCCATGGTACAAAACAGCTTTTTATGAAAAACAAATATTCTGACTGTTTTCATTACTTTCTGGTGATGAAATAGCTATTAAGTAGTATAAATACATAGCTCCATGGGACAAGCAAAGCTTGGCTTTGGAGTGACACAGATCACGGGTATGTGACATATTACTGCTAGACCTGTGATTTTAAAAATTGACCTAATTCGGTAATCCTGAGAGTCATGATCAGGTAAATTCTAACATCATCTTTAAAGGGCATTACAGTGTTAACAGCTCTGCTAGAAGAGAGAGTTATCTCAACCCATTGGCTTTTCTAGAATAAGGGAACCCTCACAAGACCCTTAAACATAGATACAATTGAGGAAGAGTTTTTGAAATTTTCAGAGTGCTAGTGCAAAGACTATTCTAGATTAATCAAGTGGCAAAAAAGATAATATAGACAGGTCACTTTCAAACGTGGAAAGAAACTCAAGGGTTGACATGGTTACCTTTTAATGCATAGGGAGTCTCTACTTCACCTAGGAGATGTGTATTAACTAACTGTGTTTATATTACAACTTCTAACCTGAGTTCAAGAGAGAAGTTAAATAATAGTTTACTACAGAAAGGATTACAAGGAATTACTATGAACAACTACATGCCAAGAAATTTGAAAACCAGAGTGAAATGAAAAAAATTCTAGAAAAATATAATCTTCCAAATCTGAATGAAGAAGCAGAAAGTCTGAATAGACTGATAACAGGTGGTGACATTGAAGGAGTAATCAAAAAACTCCTGGCACACAAAAGCCCTGGACTGGACAGCTTCACAAGAGAATTTTATAAAACATTTATGGGAGAGCTAACCTCTATCCTTCACACACTATTTCAAAAAATGTAAGAAGAGGGAAAACTCCCAAACTCTTTTTATGAAGCCACAATCATCCTAATCCCCCAAGCAGACAAAGACACAACAAAGAAAAAAAACTGCAAGCCAATATTGCTGATGAACATAGATGCTAAAATCCTCAAGAAAATATTGGCATACTGCATCCAGCAATACACTGAAAAGATCACACATGATAATGAAGTGGGATTCACACCAAGGATGCAAGGATAGTGCAATATTCAGAAATCAATAAACATAATACACCACATAAACAAAAGGAAACACAAAAATCACATGCTCACATCAATAGATGTGGCAAAATTATTTGATAAAGCACAGCACCCATTTATGATAAAAATACTCAGCAAAGTAGGAGTAGAGGAACCACATTGCCACATAATAAAGGCCATATATGAGAAAACTAAAGCCAACATCATACTCAATGGGCACAAACTGAAAGCTCTCCCACTAACATCAGGAACAAGACAAGGATGTCCACTTTCACCACTTCTATTTGACATAGTGTTGGAAGTCCTGGCCAGAGCAATCAGACAGAAAAAGAAATAAAAGGCACCTAAATTGGAAAGGAGGAAGCAAAATGTCACTGTTTGCAAATGACATTATAGTGTACATAGAAAATCCTATAGACTCCACCAAATAACTAGATCTAATAAGTGAAATTGGCTAAACAGTGGGATACAAAAATCAATATTCAGAAATATAAGACATTTTTGTACATCAATAATGAAATATCAGAAACAGAAATCAGGAACAAGTCCCATTTGATATAGCAACAAGAAAAGTAAACTACCTAGGTATAAAACTAACCAAGAAGGTAAAAGACCTGTACTCAGAAAACTATACAACACTGAAGAAAAATATTAAGGAAGACACAAACAAATGGAAGCACATACTGTGTTCATGTATTATAAAAATTAACATCAAATTGTCCATACTATGCAAAGCAATTTATAGATTAAATGCAATCTATATTAAAAAACCAATGACTTATTTCACAGATATAGAATAAACATTTCAAAAATTTATATGGAACTGTAAACTACCCCAAATGGCCTCAGCAATTTTAAGAAGGAGGGATCATAACACTTGATATCAAAATATATGACAAGACCACTGTAATCAAAAGAGTTTGGTACTGGCATAAGATCAGACACATTGATCAATGGAACAAAATATAGAGTCCAGAAATAAACCCAAGTGTCTATGGTCAATTAATATTCAACAAAGGGGACAGAAGCATAAAATGGAATAAAAATAACCTCTTTAATAAATGGTGTTGGCAGAGCTGAACACATACAAAAAAATGAAAGTTGATCACTAACTTACTCCATATACAAAAATAAACTCAAGATGGATAAAAGACTTAAATGTAAGTCATGAAACCATAAAAGTTCTAGAGGAGAATATAGGCAGGAAATGTCAGATATTATATGTAGCAATATTTTCACCGATATGTACCCTAGGGCAAGAGGCATAAAGGAAAGAATAAACAAATGGGATGTCATCAAAATAAAAATCTGAACAGCTGAGGAGAACATCAACAAAATGAAAAGGGAACCAAACATATGGGAAATATATATTTGCAAATGATACCTTAGACAAGGGTTTGATCTCCAAGATATATAAAGAACTCATGACCACACTCCAGGAAGGCAAACAAGCAAATAAAAAAAATGGGCAAAAGACCTGAACAGACACTTCTCCATGGAGAAGATACAGGGGATCAAAGACATTTGAAAGGATGCTCAGCATCACTAGCCATCAGAGAGATGCAATTTAAAACTGTAATGAGATACCACTTCACACATGTCATAATGACCATAATATACAAATCAACAGCCAGTGCTGGTGAGGCTGGGGAGAAAAGGGAACCCTAGTACACTGCTAATGGGAATGCAGACTGGGACAGTTACCGTGGAAACAGTATAGAACTTCCTTAGAAAACTAAAAGTGGAACTGTATTTTGAACCAGCAATTCCACTGCTAGGATTATACCCTAAGAATCCTGAAACACTAATTCAAAAGAACCTATGCATCCCAATGTTCATAGCAGCATAATTCACAATAGCCAAGTGCTGGAAGCAACCTATGTGCCCAAAGTAAATGAGTGGATCAAAAAACTACAATACATTTTTATGATGGAATACTATGTAGCAGAAAGAAAGGAGGAGCTCCTACCTCTCATGACAGCATATACGGAACTGGAGAGCTTTATGGTAAGTAAATAATCCTAGCGATGAAAGACAAATACCACATGATCTCACCTATAAGTGGAACCTAATAAAACAAACAAGCAAGCAAAATACAACCAGAGACATTGAAATAAAGAACAAACTGACACTAACCAGAGGCCACTAGGGAGGGGATAAAATGCAAAAAAGGAGAAGAGTCATCAAGAAACATGTATAAAGGACACATGGACAAAGCCAAAGGGGAGTAGGATGGAGAGTGGGAGGTAGGGATGGGTTAGGCTGGGGGAACTGGTTGGGAAAATATAGAGACAACTGTACTGGAACAATAATAAAAATAATGTAATGCCTCAAAAATGGAAAAAAAGAGGATAAATTTTATGAGTATGGAAACATACAAATTCCAGTTTAAGCTATTTTGGTATTCTTTATAACATATGTGTCTAAGGCAGTAATTATATGTGACATACTCAGTACCTTTAAGAAAATGTGAATCCGTATAGGGACTGTGGTTTGAGGAACCATCTGAGTTTGCTGCAGGATGCTGGTGGAACACTACGTGGGGTGCACATGCTGAGCAGCCTTCCAAAGGCTGAGCTTTAGCACAATCATACCACCATGCTTAAGATTTGATCCATATGATTTACATACAATATAAAATAACATTTTTCATAATTTTCTAGAGCTATTTTAAACAGTTTGCTTAACATGAGGTGTTTGGAGGTTTACCCTACAGATCATAAACCCAGGAACTTTGCAAAATGTGCTCATTTTACTTTTTTTTTTTTATTGTTGTTCAGGTACATTGTCTCCATTTTCTCCCACCATTTTTCCTGACCTTCTGCCCTTAATCCTTCCCCTCTTTGGCTTTGTCCATGGGTCCTTTATACATGTCCCCTGATGACCCTTCCCTTTCTTTCCCCATTATCTTTCTTTTCTTTTTTACTATTTCTTCCCCATTTTTTCCTTTCCTTCTTTCTTTTTTTGGAAGACTCACATGGCACTAAATATTTATTCATAGTAAGTCATAATAAAAAGCAAAGATATGTAATGTAAATAAGTTAGGAATAAATTTTAGATTACATTTCTGGTAGACAAATATCACCTTTATTTTTTAAAGTGTATTTTAGCTGAAAATATGATTAAAATATACATTTGGATGATTTTTTTGAGGACTTCTTGGTAGCTCTTAGAAAATTAAACTTACATTAGGTTTTCAACTAGTAATTTCAAGTATTCAGAGAAGCAAATTTTAATGAAAAATGATGATAATCAGCCCTGCCTGGTGTGGCTCAGTGGGTTGAGTGCCAGCCTGTGAACCAAAGGCTTCCCAGTTTGAAGTCAGGGCACATGCCTGGATTGCAGGCCAGGTCCCCACTAGGGGGAGTGAGAGAGGCAACTACACATTGATGTTTCTCTCCTACTCTTCCCCTCTAAATAAATAAATATTAAATAAATAAATAAAATATTTAGAAAAAACAAAAAAATACAATGTTTTCAATGAGTAGAATTTTTCATTATACATTGATTTTTTAATTACAAAACTATTTTAATTTTATTTTACACATCTTAGGGTATTTATTGATTTCATATACTGGATTGTTTTTCATTTCTGTGTATCAGTTTTAATATGTACATAAATCAGAAATATACTCTAATAAAGTCTTGACTAATGGAGTACACGAGAAAGGCTACTGCCCTACATTTGTGTGTTTTCCAGATTATTTTTCTACATACTCCGCTTACATAGTTTTCTTACTCAATATTTCTCATGTATATTGAAACCTACATCTTGAAATTGTATCAAAATAAGCTTTTGGAGACTGGAAAGGACTGGAAGAAACCAAATGGAATTCATTTTGGTTTCTTCATGTGAGGAAGTAATTTGGCTGTTGATGGAGGAAAGCTGTGCTGGTAGCGGAAGGAAACACTATTTCTATTTTGCTTTTAACTTAAACTTATCTAACAACACTCAGGGATGCCTTTTTAAAAATGAACAAGAAACCTGTCTGACCTTTATGATTTTATCCCTGCAGGGCTATGTTTCTGTTAAGGGCTTATAGTGCCTCCCTCAAAAGCTATTAAAAATCTTAGCCTCCAATATCTATGAATGTAACTTTATTTGGAAATAGGGTCTTTGCAGATGATCAGGTTCAAAATAGTGAAGAGCTACTCACAATTTACTAGCATATTTCTTCTGTGTGTGTATGGAGTGAAATTTTTGTGAATGAGGTTAACAGATTAAGACTCTCAAATGCCACATTTGTTATCTAAGAAGGATTTAGGATAAAAATTACCATTTGTCAGTAGGGAAGCATCAAGTATTCCTCCTCTGAAGTTGTTTCATGTCCCACTGTTCACCTGCAAGGAGAGGAGTTGTGCACAGGTGAGTGTAGTGCCTGACATGAGGTGAATGTCATAGATCCCACAGAAGCCAATATCTTTTGTACACTTCCACAGACCTAGTTTTCGCAGTTCTCAAGAGAAATGCCTAGAATCGTCACATTCAGCGAATTCTGAAGCTATGTCTTTCTGTCAAGCATTTTTAGATTTTTTAGTCCAGATGAAATTTGCTATAGAGGTTATCTTTACCATAATCTTTGTTGCTTAGAAATATAGCATAACATAATCTTACTAAACTGACACATTAACAGAATTAAAAAGTTAAACTAAGGTCAAATTCTCATGAAGAATTGATCTGTGATGCAGGTTCAACACTCTTAGCCAGCATGGTGAGCTCTGGAGTTAAGTCTTGCCTGTCAGATTGCCCTTCATTGGGCCACAGTGACTTGGGCCTTATTCTCTTCTCTTGCTCTCACTCTGAAATTAAGCAGCTTGGAGAGAAAAGTACTTTAAGTGATAGGGTTCTCTGTAACTGAGGCAGAGTGACAGATGTATACTCTGAAATGACTGTGTGCCTCACAGCTGGACACTAAGTCTTGAAGAGGAATGTTTGTAAAACATTTCTGAATGTATTATAGTAAGTCATAAGTCCAACCCACATTCAACAGAAGAGAAAATGCATTTGACATCTTAATGCAAGGAGCATGTGGTATGAGCTGTGGTCATGTTTGCAAACTTTCATGATGTTCAGAGATGCATTGAGCGTAATTTGTACTAATACAAATACATCTTATAAATAAACTGCAAAAAAGCAAAAGACAAAGAAGTTTATCTAGAAGGTATATTTTTTGGTAAGTCAATATATAACACACCTATCTATATATTCCTAGATGAAAAGGTATGATCTCTCTGCTCTTAGGTATAACTCCTGTCAACTGTACAATCAGAATCATAAATAAAATTCTTAGAACGCTAAGTGGTTTCACATTAGAATTAATGGCCTTATCATGTTCCCATTCTAGACAGACTAAGCACTTTCATTAATTTCAGTGTCTGAAATATGATTTGATTGGCAGTCATCAGTTATTAAAATTTGATGTGCATAGTCTGCTGAAAAGAGAAACTTGGACAAGAGTCCAAGAGGACTGAGATGTAACCCAAGATAGTCACCTAAATTTTGTAACAATTCACGGCAGAACATTTCTTTTTTGTGTCCTCGTTTTTTGTAAAATCAGGACTCCTCCCCATATAAATTCTTTGACCTCTGTATCTTTCACCTTTTTTAGTGGCACACATTTTATGACCTATGTTTTCAAAAATATTTTTCTTTAGGAATTTATTTAATTTAGCAAGTGCTTCCTATTAAGTTCTTAGTTTCATTTACCCACTTATTTTATTCCAAGTCGATTTTTTTTACTAGATTATCTTTCATGAGTCTGTGTCTTGGTATAGCTCCTTTCTGATTTTGAAGAGGTGAACTATCAGATGTCAACCGCTCTATCGGTCTACTTGCTACATGTTCCTCTAGTCATCAGAAGTAATTGTGGATGAGTAAAGGAAAGTCTGACACTCTTTTGGGGGGAAAATATCACTTGAAGATCTGTGCTTTACATTAAGTAATTCTTGATAAGTGGTGTCTTATGGTGAACAACCCTGACTATGCTGCCTGCAGGGAGATGTTCCTTCTTTCTAGTGATGGGTCTCAGCTGTCAGTTCCTAGCTGACAAGTGACAGTCACTTGTCACAAACTCCCCCATACTTTACACTCTGAATCTAAGTGCTGTACCACAAACATCAGTGACTACGCCCTGGACATGACAAATACTGATAAGAGATATTTTACAACTATCTAGATAAATTCATTGCAGCAGTGCCAACAGTTAGTGTGTGGGATAATACTGTTGCCAATATGTACTGTGGAGAAAAATGTGTTCCGATGGATTAAAGAGAAGAACAAAATTTTAAGTAAATGCCCCATCAATAAAGAATGTGCTCAGAGTAATTAAGAACTATCAGGATGTGATACTATTTACTCATTTTACTAATGACAAAAAGGTGCCAGGGGACAGCTAATAGAGAAGTTTAAGATAAATAACAAGAACTGAGTCTGAGTAAATTTGGGCCATTCTGTGAATTAATACTTAAGTGATGATTAAAAATGAAACATATTTTACTGATATAAATGAAAGTTGCAGTTAATATGTTCAGATAGATCCAAATGTTTTTCTAAAACAGCAAAAAAGCAGCATCACTCCTTGGCCAAAGTTTTAGTCTGAGTCATCCAAAGGAAAATGGTTTCAAGCTATACTATACATTTTTTCACCCAAGAGTATTACTGTCATTCCTTATTTCAGAAAACAATAGATGAGGTTGGAAAATACCATATTGACAAGTAGTTTATTTAGGAAAATTTTCTTCAGAAAACAAAACTGGAGTAAGATTTCACTATCACGTAAAGAAATGACTAGAACTAATTAGTGGATTCTGGTATCAATGGATGAAAAAGTATGAACTTTTTTCCATGCTTCCCCCCCCCGCCGAAATGCTGTGTGTCCTTCATCTCTAAGTTCTCTACCTG
Organism: Sturnira hondurensis; assembly: GCF_014824575.4. NCBI lineage: Eukaryota > Metazoa > Chordata > Mammalia > Chiroptera > Phyllostomidae > Sturnira > Sturnira hondurensis. The sequence continues at coordinate 16,430,211 of NW_028083059.1, forward strand.
TCTCGCCATTTACCATTTGCATCAATCAATAAAAAATACTGAAAAATATTTTTTTAGATCTCTGTATCTCTGGTATTGAGCAAATTTACATTTTAACTATGGGAAATGTGAAAAGTAGTAAAAATGATGATATAAGATTATTGCCTGGTGGTTTTCTTCATTGAATGAGTTCCAGGTGGATTTATATGACATTGATGATCTTAGAACAGCATTTTCAACTTTTTCTATCTCATGCCACTATATTTCCATCTCAGAATCACTAAAATTCTGTGATACAACAAAAAAATACATTTTTGCCAGTCTCAGAAAAAAATATAACTTTGATTTATTCACACTGGACAGTTATTGCTGCATTGGCTACTGTCCCTTTTTTTTTTTCTGATACTTGAAGGGAAAGAGGTCAGTGTCCTTGACTAAATAGTCAGGTATGGCATGTTCTAAAAATTCCTGTAGCACACCTGTTGAAAATTGCTGGTTTAGGAGGGCCAGGTGCAGGAATATCATCTCCTGGTTAAGTAAGGATTCTCTGATGCAATTGAGGCACTCAATACTTTTGCTTTTGTACCAAACTTTGTATTCTATGCCTTAAATTATTCTGCATATTACATTTTAGAATTTACTACATAAGAGAAATTTCATATATAAATGTTTCATATATAAACATACCACATTTCAAAAACGATTTTTGTCCCCACACGACTTCTCTTTTTCATAATCCCTTAAACATTTCAGTTGGAAATAGAAGACATGCTTTTCAAAGTGGCTGCTTGAATTTGAAATTCCACAGCTAAGAGGATCAAGTAGGTAGTAACTTGGCAAGTGTATTTTTATAGTCTTTATGGCAAAGAAGCTAAAATGAAGCATAACGTAGGAAAGATCATTAATTGCATATATACAGATTCTTGCTTTCCATCTGGGTTGTAAATCTTTCTTTCATTTTACGGTGAAGTCAGCTGAATTCATATTTGCTTTTTATTTATGGTCTTTTGCTAGATATTCGAAATGGATATAGCAAGAGCAAGAGAAGATATTCATCAGCACACATCCCTATGACATGTGAAGTTGATGTTACTCTTTCAAATCAGAACTGAGCCACAGCTGACTGACTACTTACCCCATTCCCTGACATTAAATAAGTGCCATCTCCCTCACCCAGTTCCAAAATGAAGGGTGGAACAAGAAAAGCACAGGTGGTACCACCTACTATAAATCTTTTAGTTCTTCTTAACTCAGTAACAGCTGCTGGGCTTTTTGCAGCCTGTAGAAAGCAAAATGGGGCAGATAGGGTGGGCCATTGACATTGTGCAACAAAACTGTTTGTTTACTCAGATCATGACAACCAACAGAAATTTGAGGAGTGTTTTTTTTCAGGCTTTGGATAAAATTTTTCAACCTTGACTGCCTTCTTTGCTAATTGTGCTGTTGACTTATTGACTAATTCTGGACACATTGCAAATTATGTAACTAGCGTGTATTTTAATCTCAGTAATTTGAGAGTGTGTATTATATACTTGAAATGAATTTTAAGAATTAATGAGCATCTGTTTCATCCTATCTAGTTATATGAGGGATAGAGGTGAAAAGAAAGGGGGATAGATTATTTTGAGGCTTGGTAATGTTGGCTTAAATGCCTCTTTTCAGTGAGGATAGGACTTCCCTCTATCCTCTCTCCCCACAAAAGTAGGCTTTCCGCCCTGGCTGGTGTAGCTCAGTGGATTGTGTGCGGGCCTGCGAACCAGAGGATCGTGGTTCGATTCCCAGTCAGGGCACATGCCTGGGTTGCAGGCTGCTTCCCTGCAGGCCAACTCCCAGCAGGGGATGCACAAAAGGCAACCATACATTGATGTTTCTCTCCCTCTCCTTCCCATCTAAAGATAAATAAATAAAATCTTTAAAAAAAAGATTAAAAAAAAAAGTAGGCTTTCCATTCATAGAGGCATAGTGAGTACAGGAAGAAGTAGAATGGCATACTTTTGATTAGGACTAGGTCACTAAAGAGTCTCAGTTATAAAGTTGGCCCCATTATTGGGTAAAGGGAATTCCAACTAAAGTAATTAAAAGGAGATGACATATTTGGGCTTGACTGAGGCTATCTTTGAGATCCAAGATGGTTCACCATGATGGGACAAGTATAGGGTGGTATAGTGTAAACTGTATCACGAATAAAATGAGTAAGTATAATGTTTCCATGCGGCCTATTTTGAAACAGGATACTAATTGAATCATGAATAGAGAGTGGAAAGTGTTCAGAAAAATAGTTCCCAGAGAGCAAGATTTGTAACAATACCAACATCAGACTGCCCAGCCTGATGAATTTGAGGATATAGTGATATCTTGAAAATGTATTCAAAATTAGATCAGCAAATAAGATCGTTGATCCTGTGTATTGGCAATAATTGAGCCAAAATTTATGGGAGTTGGAGACAAGGGTAAATAAAATAACTTGCAGCAGTTCTTCTATACACTAAGTATCTCTGAGAATAAAGTTCAGCATACTATACAGAGAATAACTTCATGGCTCCCTGTAGTTCTAGAATCAGGTTCAGGTATTTGCATTTTAAAATCCCAAATGATTTCATTGTAGAAGATCCCTTTCCACATTGCAAGTATATAAACAATGTTTATTGCCCATAAAGAAAATAAATGATGGACTACAAAATAATAAATAATAAAAATCGATCTATTACCATGAGAAAGGCATGGACATCAGGAAGCTATTAAAATTGTTTTGGATTCATTTTCATCTTTAATTAAAATAAATAGGGAGAGAATTTCATACAGATGGTGAGTGCTAAGCAGATGTATGGAGGTGGGTCATCTCATGTTATGTACTTTAAATATCTATTCCACAAGAATAGCTCCCATAAAGGCACTGGGGGAGGATGTCAATATCTACAACAACACTGGGCAATAGTAAAACTGAAAAGAATGTTAGAAATGACCTCATCTAAACTTCTCACTTTAGAGAGGAGGAAACAAACTCAGAAAGGTAACTTGTCCTATTTTTTGATAACCTTAACTATTCCTTCATTTCATCAAAATACAACCCCTTCATTTTCAAGGGGGAAATTTTCACTGATCTGTAAACTATACTTATGAATATATGTATAATTGATCTATTCTGTCTTCTAAGAGAGTTTTCAAATATTTAAAGACATTAAATATCCCATTTTTATTTTTATTTTATATTTATTTGTGTTTACTTCATAATAAAAAAATATATAGTGAAATGCATGGGTACATAGACCTCTTCCTTTCTAGTTATTTTTTTATGACAAGTTTATGAAATGGTTATTATCAGCACACTAATTTTTCTTTCTTTTTCTGTTATTAATCTCATTTTGAATTGCTGTTCAAGTACAGTTGTCTGCACCTTAACTCCCCCCCAACCCCAGTCATCCCCACCTTCCTCCACTGGTCCCAATGCTCTTGGTTTTGTCTATGTGTACTTTATAGTTGTTCCTGAAACCTCTTGCTCTTTCCCCCCCATTATCCTATTTTTTTAGTTCCACTTATTTTTTTCCATCCCCAACTGGATGGTTCTTTTATGGGGGATTCATTTTTTCTATTGTTATATATATATATATATATTGTTATATATATATATCTGCTTTCCCCATAGAGGTTTTTCAATATTTTTTTCAGTGTTTGTTAATTTTAAACACTAAAAGAGAATAAATGTATAAGATTATAAATACAATAACTTGATCATCCTCTCTTTGAACATGTCCTTCTTGAACTTTGTACTTCTTAAAATATAGCAGTTAAACTCCAGAGTTAAGAGAAAATACAGTAAACCTAAAACTATGCTCTGATTTGTTCTCATTAGCTTAGTAATATATTGACAAGACAGTGTAAATCTAGAACAATTATAGATGTAATGAAGGGGTGATGCCAGTTCACCATGCACAACCCAGTTTTCAATCCATCCTGACATGGCTGTCTTCAGCCACAGTATTCTTCCCCTGAAGGTCAAGATCAGCAAGCTCTGTTTCAAATTCAATTTTGACTTAAAAATCTCATTTGAAAAAACCAAACAGCAGTTTATAATATAATTATTTGTAAATTTAAAAATATATTTATTTTAAAATAGTTATCAGTGAAAAGCATTTTCTAGAAAATAATCCCTAGTGAGTTAAGCCAAAGAAAATTTAGAAAGAAAGAGAAATAAGGAAGGAAGCCTTATTTACTTGTGCTCCTCTGGCAAAATATTTCAGTTTCATGAGCTTCAGTCTTTTTATTTGTAAACAAATCAGTACTATTTTTACTTAGATTTTGAGGTGATTAAACAAGAAGGGTTATAAAGCACTGGAGGATCTGTTATCTATGTAAGGCCATTAGCATACAATGAAGAACTATGTCATATACTAGGCTTTTTTCTTCTTTCATTGTCTCTCTTGCCTTTATTATACTCGAAGATAAAAGGTCATCATGGTTGAGCTGTTCTTCGTAGTGTGCATTTTCGTCATTTTAATAATTCAGATATTTGGCCCTGGCTGGTGTAGCTCAGTGGATTGAGTGCGGGCCTGCAACTCAGACAATCGCGGTTCGATTCTCAGTCAGGGCACATGCCTGGGTTGCAGGCCAGTTCCCTGCAGGCCAACTCCCAGCAGGGGATGCGTGAAAGGCAACCATACATTAATGTTTCTCTCCCTCTCTCCTTCCCTTCCCCTCTAAAGATAAATAAAATCTTTAAAAAATAATAATAATAATTCAGATATTTGGCATTCTTGTGGTCCCCTGCTTTTAACATCTATTATCTTAATTAGTTTGATCAATATCTGATCAAACTAATCCCAACAAACTATACCTTTATTAAACCTAATACTTTCAGTCTATTGCTTATATTTTAGGAAGTTGATATTCATATTTTATATATTTATAGTACATTTACTTTGTTTTCTGCATTACTTTTTCTTTTCATCTAGTACCTTTCTTTTGTTAATTCACACTGATTCCCCCCTCTTTAGTTATCTTTCTCCTTGTTATATTTATGCAGTATAAACATGTGGAATGCTGCGTGTCAAGGTATTAAAAGATTATTTGATTTACGTGTTTAATTAAAACCATGATTACATAAAGAGCTTCTCTTTACAAATCTTCTCACATCCACAGAAAAAATCATAATAGGAAAATACTTTTCTCTTTTTTCCTAAACCTACACAAAACAAAGTAGTTATTCAACAGGAAGTATATTTGAAACTTAATGAAGAGCACCTTTAATTACCACAATGGGATGGTGGCAGACCTCAAAAAGCTACAAATTCTTTATCAGTATTACTGTGCTTCTACTGGTTTTACTTACACTGTGAATTCTCTCTTTAATCACTCATCTCTAGTTGAATACCATTCTTAAATAACATTCTGAACTGTTGACTATTTGAAGCCTTTATTTTATTTTAAACCATATGAGTTTATTAGTCTGTTTTATAAGTTAGACTATTAATTTTTCTTTTCTATATTCATTTATTTTCTATATAGCGTAATATTTTTGTGATAGTAGCTAGTGACTAAAATTCCTCATTGTGATTAACAAATTTAATTGTATTTCTTTTATTGATTTTTGCTGAATAGAATTTGTGTCACCACATTACTTGCTTACCTTAAAACTTGTAACTTTCATTCACTACTGTAAATTTGTGATTCTCACACTAATATTAATTGCTCTTCATGTTCATATATTTTTTCATTAAAGTTGCTGTTAAGAAATAAACAGGCCACTGCTCTGCTCGCTCCACCTGCATCGCTGACACTCTGGGACTTACATTCTGGATACTCTGTCAGAAGCAAATGGCACTTTTGCCTTATACTTTTTGAAAAAGTTGCAGGAGGACAACTTGAAAAACATGTTTGCCTTGCCCATGAGCATCTCCCCTTCCCTGGTCATGGTCTTCATGACCATGGACAAGGGAAACACCATGGCCGAGATGGTGCGGGCACTTTCGTTAAGTAAAAGTGGTGACAGAGGTGAAGATCTCTCAGGGTTTCCAATCACTTCTCACCCAGGTTAAAAGGACTGGTATGCATTACTTACTTGGAAGAGGAAATGAGCTAAAAGTTTTATGATTTCAATTCATCTTTTAAAGATTTTTGATGCAAATTCTACCAAGCAGGGTTGGAAGAGCTTGACTTCTTCAAAGCTACAGGAGAGGGGAGAAGACATAAACATCTGGACAACTAACAAGACAGGAGGTAAAATTACAGAGTTGTGTCTTTAAATTCAGTTAATCAAGTTATGTGTCTGGTTCTTGGGAATGCCATCTATTTCAAATTGTGATAATTGTGATAATCGGTTTAACAAACAGTAGACCAAGGAAAGACAATGTAAACTGAGTAAGAATGAAGAGAAACCCGTGGGAATAATGATTAAGAAATCTACCTTTAATATGACCTGTATAGGAGATACAGTCACCAAAATTGTGGTACTGCCTAATGTCGGCAAAGAGCTGAATATGAATCCTACCTCCTGATGAAAATGACGATCTGGAAATGGTGGACAATTTACTTATAAGAAATTCCCAGAATGGACAAGACCAAATATGATGAATGAGGAAAATCTGAAAGAATTCCTCCCTCAATTCGTACTGCAAGAGAATTATGGCACAAGGAACATCCTTCACTCTCTGGGCATGACTGATACCTTTGAGCAGGACTGGGCAGACTTTTCTGGAATGTCCAGGAGAGAACTGTTTCTGTCCAAGGTCATACATAAGTCCTTTGTGGAACTCAATGAGGAAAGGAGAGGAGGCTACATTCACTACTGCCACCATCATGATGTTTGGACTTGCAGGAATCATCTGCAAGTTCTGTGCTGACCACCCCTTTCTTTTCTATATTCAGCACAGCAAAGCCAATGGTATTCTGTTCTGTGGTGGATTCTCCTCCCTTGAGTAAATGACCTGCACTGCATGTAGCTTTTCTCCTGTGTCCTACTGACCCACTGTTCCGGTGACACTTCACAAGGTGCCTGAAATCTAGAATAACCTTGCGACAATCCAAAAATAAAGGCCTTAATTTTGAAACTCCCCCCAAAAAGATACACGATATGTCAGTAGACCCAAATTTTTATATTATAAAAGTCAAAATAATCTATTACTGTTTATAGCTTTTTATATAAGTGCATGATTAATTAAAATTTTGTATCTTTTATTTATTCTTATAATCTCATTTTCCCATATATAGTTAATTTCATTTTATCCTTTTACTGTAATACATGTAAGACTAACAGAAAACTATACAGCCACACAAAAAATATTTAGAGCATAATTGTTTTAAGGCAGACACCATTGAACTACAAAACCTAATTAAATACTACAACTTGGCCAGCGTCTGTAAATGTCCATGTATATACCCTATTATTACCATCACAGTCCCTTTCTTCCTCCTGAGCAGACCCACTGTTCTGTATTTTATAGTAATCACTTTCCTGACCTGTAACAGTTGAAGGATCTGAACCAAGCCTTTAGTGCAATATGTAAGATTTCCCACAGTGTGAATTTTGCCAATTGCATATTCAATGTTCAACATTTGTCTTTGTATTCCTAGCAAAGTGGCATACAGATCCGAAGGCTTGATCAGACCCAGGTCCAAGGTCTTTGGAATGGCCATGATGGCTGTCTTTTCAGCGTCAGACAATAAGTTTGGCTGTCCCTTGAAAATCTGCTTTCTGCCCTGGCTGGTGTAGCTCAGTGGATTGAGCATGGGCCTGTGAAGCAAAGGGTTGCAGGTTCAATTCCCAGTCAGGGCACATGCCTAGGTTGCAGGTCAAGTCCCCAGTAGGGGACACATGAGAGGCAACCACAGGTTGATGTTTCTCTCCCACTCTTTCTTCTTTCCTTCCCCTTCTCTAAAAATAAATAAATAAAATATTTTTAAAAAGAAAATCTGCTTTCTTTATTTACTATTTAATTACTCCTTGATTTACTTTATATAGGAAAGTCAGGATAAATACTTAATTATTTCCTTTATTGACCATTTTTCAAAGTAATAAAATAGTTCTCTATTATTCTTCATAGGTAACCTATTCACCAATTTTTAAATAAAATCATTAAGAACAGACTATTTAAATACAATCATGGGTTTCAATTATTTGCAAATATTATGCTTACTGAAGTTCAAATTCCCTCAACTTTGGCCTAGGGAAATCTTTCAGACATAGTTTCTAATTCTTTTTTTTTTTGTCATAACTGGCAGTTTCGGTAACTTCTTTAATTTCTAATATGATAAGATGTTTCTAGGCTCTTCTTGAATATTTTCAGCTCCAGACTTGGAAATAACCATTTTTGCAAGAAGTCCTAGTCTCTACAGGGGCCAGTGGTATTTCAGTGTTACAATCTAAGTGGTATGGATGTTCATTGCTACTAGGCCAGTCATTGATTTTAGCCCTCTACTGAGGACTGCCTTAGGGAGTGTACGTGTATAGTCATTATCTTTCTTTTTTTATACACAAGTAAGTTTGGTTCTCAATAACACAAGGAATTTGAATACCTTATAATTATTCATTTGCTTTTTCCACTTTAACACAGCTATCACTTACCTCACATTTTCTTTCCTTGAAATACCAAATACTTTTATCCATTATCTTACACCACTCAAATTTGTTCATAAAAACTATAAAGAAATACAGAAAAAGTATTCTTATTAAGACTAGAGAAAAATTCAGATTGCAATCTAGTTTTCTTCTTCTTTTAGGTTTTTTACTGTTTTCTCAAATACCCAATCTTTTTTTCTACTTGAAAAAGCCAATATAGTAACTAGAACATTTTTGTGTGTTAGTCATTGTTATTCAATATTCTCAGATATATGTGATTTTAATCACACTTTAAAATATTTAATTTCTACATTTTATTTTGTTATTAAGCATATAACTTTTATTTTATTTATTTTTAAGAAATATTTTTTCTTTTTTAAAAATATTTTATTTATTTATCTTTAGAGGGGGAGGGAAGGAGAGAAATATCAATGTATGGTTGCCTTTCATGAGTCCCCTGTAGGGAACTGGCCTACAACCCAGGCATGTGCTCTGACTGGGAATTGAATCACGATTGTGTGGTTCGCAGGCCCTCTCTCAATCCACTGAGCTACACCAGCCAGGGCAAGCATATAACTTTTATATTTGTTCTGTCCTCTTACTGATTTTTTTAATTTAATTCTTGCTCAAGTACAGTTTTCTGTCTTATATTCCCAGCCCTGCCCCCCAGTGCTCCCCACCTCCCTCCCATTTCTGCCCCCCACCTTAGTTATTGTCCATGTGTCCTTTATACTTGTTCATGTGAGTCCATCCCCTTTCCCCCTGTGATTCTCTCCCCTCTCCCCTCTGGACCCTGTCAGCCTGTTCCGCATTTGAGTGTCATTGGTCATATTTTGCTTGCTTGTTTGTTTTGTTGTTTAGATTCCTGTTAACAGTGAGATCATATGCTATTTGTCTTTCACTGCCTGGCTTATTTCACTCAGCATAATGCTTTCCAGTTCCATCCATGTTGTTGCAAAGGGTAGGAGCTCCTTCTCCCTTTCTGCTGCATAGAATTCCATTGTGTAAATGTACCATAGCTTTTTGATCCAGTCATTTACCCATGGGCATCTAGGTTGCTTCCAACTCTTGATTTTTTTAACTGAAAAATATTTGTGTGTTTGATTTTATTTGCTTCCTAATATCTAGTGTATTTTTGGATCTATTTTACCTTTTTGGAACTAAGGCTTTTATTTTATCTTTTTGGAACTTAGGTTTTTAGTATAGCTTTAAAATTTTGAAGTTATTTTAAACTTACAGAAAAAATTATAAGCACAATTTTTCATTAAACTCAGGATGTAAGTATTTTATGTGGTGAATGCCATCATCATATAATTGACTATGTAATTATTACACAACACAAGCACAATAAATATCAAAATCACACAAAAATATCAAAATCAGAAAATTAACATAGATACATTATTATTATGTAATCCCTGGTCATATGCAATTTTTGACAGTTGTCCTTGTCGAGACATTTTTAGATTTTATCAAAATTACAAGTTAGCAAGTTAACCTATCACAGCTTCATGGATACTAACACTACCCATGTGAACCTTGGGTCAGTCACAAGACATTTTTGCTCACAATATAGCAAGCCACATGAGCTTCATGTTTATTCAACTTGTCTTTCTTCTTAATTTATTTCTTTTAATTTTAACTTTTCTATTTAAATAGTGAGTTTTAAATGTTTATGATTGCTAAAAATGTTTCAGAAATAATTACTTGTATTAAATTTCACTCTTCACATCCCTGTACTGTCTCATTTAAACACCTTTTATTCTCTAAAAATACTAATGCTCTTCATAATATACCATTAGAAGAGATATCTAAATGAAAGGCCAGTGCAATATTTATTTTAACTCTGATGCCAACCGAATGTATAAAGTATACTAGTCTTTTTTAAAATATATTTTAGGAAGTTTATTATAAATCATTTATTACAAAATAATGTAATGAATTGAAACATAAGGTCTAGCCACTATCTTGTTATGTTTGGTGTCTTGTATGAGTATTTAAAACTAGATGATTAAATAAGAATCACATAGATGAGACTATTCATGCCCTTGTACGTATAAATTTAGTTGTTTCAGATGAATTTGTCAACTAATAAAATAAAAAATAAAAATCACATATTTAGTAGTAAGACTGGAATAATAATTGGACTAATCCTTCCTAAAGTAATAAAAATTCTGAATGATACATATTATAAAAGGTTTTAAAATAAAGGTATATGTATATTTTAATTAAAGCTTATATTTATATTTTTTAATTTTTATTTGTTACTTTATTTTTCATTAGAAACATATATATTTATATATCTCTAATTCAGTAAGGAGGTATTAGATACAAGAGCAAGACACCTACATTTACTTCTTCAAAGTGAAAAGTTTAATTAATCTGAAAATTTGAGTTCTGGGAAAAGAAAACTAGTTAAATGGTTAATCAGCATAGCCTTCAGAGAATACCTCTGTAGGCTTCTCTATGTAAGTTGACACAGGTGGACAACATGGATTTGTTTACACTATTTTGATATTGCATTCTTAAATTAACAAATTTTATAAATAAATATATATTGTTGAACAAAATGATCAAGACTCTATTTTTGTAAAGAAAGATATAATATTGGCGGATGATTTGGGAGGGAGCAGTTTGGTAAAAAAATAGTATTTTTTGAGGTTTTGCTCTGTATCAAACATTTTATATAGATTTCTTTACTTATTCTTAGAAATAACACAAAGAAATGTATATACTTTAAAGATGAGGAAATTCAAATGCAGATGTTAAAGAATGAACAAATTTGAAAAATTAGTGTCAAAAATATTGTTGAAACAGGTCTCTGTAGTACAACCCTCTAGTCTCTTAGCTAAATGTTTTTGTTTTAATTTCATACCATTTAATTTAAACTGTTATATGTGCCATCTTTTCTAATTTATTTTTACTTTGCTTAGCATGATATTCTTAAGGTCAATTCATGTTGTTTCAAATGTCAGTATTTCATTTTATGACCAAGTCATGGTCAATAGTATATGAGGTCTGTCCAAAAAAATCCAGCCATTGTTAATGTAATGAGAATGGTTTGCACAACATCAATGTAACCTGGCAGTCAAGGAGGTTGGACTCTAATGTACATTCAGGAATAATGACAATGTCATTGTACTAGTCAGAGGAGGTGGTAGATGCTGCTGAGTGAGCACGTGTACTGTGTGGCTGTTGCATTCAAAATGACTGAGTGAGTAGAGCAATAAATCTACATCAAATTTTGCCTTAAGCTTCAACATTTCTCTGTGTAAATTATTTGGATGATCAGAAAGCTTTCAGGGATGGTGCAATGAGTACAGCATAAATAAAAATGTGACAGAAATGCTTCAAAGATGATTGAGAATTTGTTGAAAGGGATCCGGACCTTATCTAATATCTATAACAAGCAAAATACCTGAGAATGTTGATCATGTATGGGCTGCAATCAACAAAAATTGTCAACTGACAGTATGAGAAATAGAAGTTGATCTGGGGTTTCCAAAAACTACTGTGTCCAAGATTTTGATGCAGGATTGTGGATTTAAATGTGTCATAACAAAATTTGTTCCACAGCTTCTGCTACCAGAGCAAAAGGAACACTGTGCTGCAGTTGCTAATGATACTGAAAGAACTGTATGAGGTCCTAAGGTGCCTACTTTGGAGGGGACTAATGCATCATTGTGCTATGTACAATGTTTCTTGTACCGGTATCTTCTTCAATAACTGTCTCTATTTTTCATCGTACATGGCTGTATTCTTTCTGGACCATATGCTCGAGAAATATGGTCATATATATATATATATCTGTGTATATATATATATATATATAATATAATATATATAATATATATATATTATTCTTTATCCAGTCCTCTGTGAAGGGAGAACCTCGTTTTCCCCATGACTTGTTCACTGTGAGTAATGCTCCAGTGAATATAGGAGTGCAAATATCATTAATATAACTGTTTTTAGTTTTTTAGGGTAGATACCCAGAAGAGATATTGTTAGTCATATGTTAACTCTAGTCTTAATTTTTTGAGGAACTGCCTACGGTTTTCCCTAGTGGTTGTACCAGTTTACATTCCCACCAGCAGTAAATGATGGTTCCCTTTTCTCCATAACCTCTTAAATACTTGTTATCACTTGTCTTATTGATAATAGCCATTCTAATAGGTGTTGTTACTGAACAGAGGTCCAAGGCACGGCGGGGGGGCAATACTTGGCCCACCGAGGGAGGCCAAAAACTGCTACAGAACAACAGGGGCCCCTTCCAAGGATGGTATACTAATACCTACTGGGCTCATCTGTCCACTGCCAATTGGAAAGACATCTCTTAATGCCAGAGATTTGTGAAAAGGAAAGGAAAGGTTTATTTAAAGCTATATAGACTTAGAGACCCAATGTCCCCATAAAAATATCAAAGTACTTTAGGATAACCACAGATGCCCACAGAGCTTCCTTCTGCCCCTGCCCTAATTTGGCGTACCGTATCTCAGGAAAAGAAGCACACGTCTATGTTTCAGGTTGCTGGCACCGTGAGCTGTGTTGCCATCCAGGCAGGATCTCCAGTTAATCCAAAATCATCTGGCACCTTCTCATGGTCCACTGGCAAGAGTTCTCTATACCCATTTTTCCAGGCAGTCTCTCCTGCTTCCCAGACCACACGGCCAAAGGGAGCACCCCAAAGCTGTGTGGGCCTCTTCTACCAAAGCACTCTGACCAAAAGTGTGCGTCTTTCTTCTTCACCTGAATGCAGGGATCTCCATTCTGGCAAAGCTGCATGGCTCTCTCTTTCACCTCTCCAAGAGGGGACGCTTACTCTGCTGAAACCGTGTAGCTCTCTCTCTAATGGCTACCATGTCTGGGTTTAAATCCCTGTGCCAATCCTGCTTTGCAGCCCCATTTCCAACTCCTCCCACAATCGGTTACACCTGCCAGTATTTCTGTATTATTACAAGTTTACTGGGCTGCCATGATTAGTCTGGGCAGGTGTGGCCCCATGGCATGGAGCCAATCAACTCCAAGCTCCCACACAGGTGCTGTAACTCAGGGGACCAGCATCCAGTTACATCCTGGGTAGAAGCCACTTCCTTCTCCCTGGCTCAGAGCGTGGCCACAGCTATTTAACATATCTATGAAACAAGTTAAAGGTTATAGATATGTTAAATGACCACTCCAGAGGTTAACTGCGAAACTCTTGNTGCTGAAACCGTGTAGCTCTCTCTCTAATGGCTACCATGTCTGGGTTTAAATCCCTGTGCCAATCCTGCTTTGCAGCCCCATTTCCAACTCCTCCCACAATCAGTTACACCTGCCAGTATTTCTGTATTATTACAAGTTTACTGGGCTGCCATCATTAGTCTGGGCAGGTGTGGCCCCATGGCGTGGAGCCAATCAACTCCAAGCTCTCACACAGGTGCTGTAACTCAGGGGACCTGCCCCCAGTTACATCCTGGGTAGAAGCCACTTCCTTCTCCCTGGCTCAGAGCGTGGCCACAGCTATTTAACATATCTATGAAACCAGTTAAAGTTATAGATATGTTAAATGACCACTCCAGAGGTTATCTGCGAAACTGTTGCTATGCAAAACAGCTCTCAGTGGCCCTGCTCCATTTGTCCCTTCCCCCAACTGGCACCTGGAGGGGGGTGAAGATATCTTAATATTTCCTGGATACCCTGAGCTCTGGACCCCATTCCAAATCCCTTTTCTGGGACCCCCCTCTTGGCTGCACCCTGTATCAGTGTCAGTTAGAATCTCATTGTAGATTCGATTTGCATTTTCCTAATAGTGAAGTTGAACATCTTTTCATATATCTGTTGGCTTTTTATATGTCTTCTTGGGAGAGGTGTCTGTTCACATCCTCTGCCCATTTTAGAATTGGATTGTTTGGCGTTGAATTATATAGTTTTTAAAATATATTTTGGATACTAACCTCTTGTTTTTTATCAACATCTTCTCTTATTCAGTTGGTTGCCTTTTCATTTTGCTGGCAGTTCCTTTTGTTGTGAAGAAGCTTTTAATTTGATACAGTCTCATTCATTTATTTTTACCTTTACTTTCCTTGCCTTTGAGTTTAAATTCATAAAATCTCTAAGATCAAGGTCTATAAATTTAGTGCTTTACTATTTCAGACCTTATGTTTAGATATTTGATCAATTTTGATTTGGTTTTGTACATGGTGACAAATTGTAGTCTCGTTTCATTCTTTTGCGTGTGGCTTTCCAAATATCCCAGCACCATTTATTGGAGAGGCTTTTTCCCCCCTCCATTGTCTGTTTTTGGCTCCCTTCTCAAAAATTGTTTACCCATATCATGTGGTTTTATTTCTGAGCTCTCAATTCTGGGCCATTATTCTGTGTGTCTGCTAATAATGCTTCCCAATTTTTATGAAAGGAACATGGTTTTGTTATCGAACAGAGGTCCAAGGGGGGGTACTTGGCCCACTGAGGGATGCCAAAAAACTGCTACAGAACAACAGGGGCCCCTCCCAAGGATGGTATACTAATACCTACTAGGCTCATGTGTCTGTTGTCAATTGGAAAGACATCTCTCAATGCCAGAGATTTGTGAGAAGGAAACAAAATGTTTATTTAATGCTATTCAGGCCTAATGCCTTCCTTAAAATATCAAAGTCTTTAAAGGTATACACCTACACACACACACACACACACACACATACATACACACACAGCACTCCCTTCTCCCACTGTCCCAACTCCAGGTACTGTAAATCAGGAAAAGAGCACACATCCATTTTTCAGGTCGCTGGCACTGTGGGCTGTGTTGCCTGTCCAGGCAGGATCTCGAAGTAATCCAAAGTCATGTGGTACCTTCCACTGGCAAGAGTTCTTTGTACCAAGTTCCAGTCAAAGTCTCTCCTGCTTTCCAGGCCACTCGGCCAAAGGGAGCACCCCAAAGCCGCAAGGGCCTCTTCTACCAAAACTTCAGGGGTCCGCACTCCACCAAAAGTGAGTGTCTTCTTCACTTGGCCACAGGGATCTCCATTCTGGCAAAGCTGCCTGGTCTTCCCTTTCACCTGGAAAAGAGGGGTTCTGCACTCTGCCAAAACCACATGGCTCAGTCTTTCATCACCGCAAGAGGGGATCCCAACTCTGCTGAAACCGCATGGCTCTCTCCCTAATGGCTGTGGTGTCTGGGTTTAAATCCCCCGTGCCCATCTTCCTCTGTACCCCTATTTCCGACTTCTCCCACTATCAGTTACACCTGCCAGTATTTCTGTATTATTACTAGTTTACTGGGCTGCCATTGTTAGTCTGGGCAGGTGTGGCCCCATGTCCTAGAGGCAATCTCCTTCAAGCTCCCATGCAGGCACTGTAACTCAGGAGACCTGCCCCCCAGTTACATCTTGGGGGGAAGTGACTTCATTCCCCGAGCTCCAAGCCTGGCCACAGCCATTGAACATATTCAAGTGACCCGCCGAAGGCTATAGATATGTTAAATGACCATGCCATGGATTAGCTGCAAGGCTGTGGCTGTACAAAACAGCCTTCGGGGTAGGGGTGAGGACATCTTATATGTCTCTCCAATATTCCTATTCACTTTGAGTTCTGGACACCATTCCAAATCTTTTCTTTGCCGCCCCGCCCCCCCCTCCCTGCCCCCCAGCTTCACTCTGTATCAGTTTGTCTTAGGAAGATACTGCTGATACAGGGTGATTGCACCACAGATGAAAAATTTTGAACCTAGGAATCCTCAGTGTTATTGTAATGTGCTGAAAGCTATCCTTCCGAACCATTGCCCTGTAGAGAAATACTGCCCTTGAAATTTGTTATCCTGTTAGCAAACCTGCTATCTGCCTCAAAGAAAAGTTTGATCTCTCACTCCCAAAGCTGTTTGTTATACAACCATCCTTGAAAAGATAGCACAGAACAAATTTCATCAGTATCTCTGTTCACAAGGAGTGTCAAAAATGTGAAAGAGTCATAGAAAATTGCCAACATCCCGATGCGCATGTATCTTTATTTATTGTTTCTGCTCAGTCTCCTTCAATGGACAAGCGTTTATTTAGTCATTCTTTGATTTTCATCATTTTAATGTTTTTGAATATCATAGGTTTGTTATTTTGTAAAATGTCTCTCAATTTGGGTGGCTTTATTTTTTATACATAGATTCAATTTATGAAGTTTTGTAAGAATATTGTAGAAATAATGCTATATTTCTCATTTTTAAAAGTAATAGTTGATAGATTTCTTTATTAAAAATTATTATTTTTTCATTTAATGAGCATTTTGTAGGAGAGTATATATAAACATGCTGGTCCTCATCACTTATCATGTGTTTTATGATCTATTAAAGATTTTTGCCTGAGGCCCTGGCTGGTGTAGCTTAGTGGATTGAGCGCGGGCCTGCGAACCAGACGATCGCGGTTCGACTCCCAGTCGGCACATGCCTGGGTTGCAAACCGGTTCCTTGCAGGCTAACTACCAGCAGGGGATGCACAAAAAGGCAACCATACATTGATGTTTCTCTCCCTCTCTCCTTCCCCTCTAAAAATAAATAAATAAATAAAATCTTTAAAAAAAAAGATTTTTGCCTGAATTCATTATTATTTTAATGATTAACAAATGACGATTTTTGAATTCCATTCTTCCACTCTGCATTTACTTATTGACATTCTAGTTCAAAGGAAGTTTTCTCATTTATATATTTATTTACTATTTCTTTACATGACTATATTCATGAATTTCTAGTTCATTTAATAGATTATAATGTATTTTATAATTATTTAATTCTTAAATTTTTTCATGATTTGGCAACTGTGATCCACTTGAAGCTAGTTTCAGTGCCTTTTGACAGTTTTGCAGTCCTAACATTTAAACAGTAGTATAGTTTTTAGAGAACAAGGTATAAGCACTAGGTGGCCTTCAACTGCAAATCAATATCCAGTATTATTTAGGAGGGAAAAGGAGGGAAAAGAAGGGAAGGCAAAAGGCAAGAAGCAAATCATTTTATTTTAATGTATATTTTTTCTTCATTTTCATCTAACATTTTTAAAGGTTTTATATATAATGGTTATTTAGTCTTGCATTTCTTCTCATTAAAGTCTTCATTTCCAATTAAAAATTTATGTATTTCCTTCATGTGTTCTTTATGTTATTTCTGAGATTTTCTACTCCTAACTTACTTTTTATTTAGTTTATTATTCTTTCTGAGAGGCACTGAGAATTTATTTTGGAGTAAAAAGAATTGCAATAGTGGAAACACAGATTCAAGCAGAAACCCAACAGTGTCCTAATTACAAGGTGAGAGAGCAAGGGGTTTTTACAAGAAATGGAAGAAAATAATTACAATGAATAGAATAAAGAAATTTCTGTTGGTGCTAATGAGCCAAGCTACTCTTTGACTATGTACAGCGATTATTGATTCTGTCTTCAGAAAAAGATGTTGGACGTATGCTTTAATAAAATGTTTTGTTATTTCTGTCACTGAGCGTATTTTGAAGTAGTAAATTACAGATTTTATTTGTTTTGAGGCTATAATTTTCTGGAGTGTTTATATTGTTTGTGGAGATGTTATTACATGACTTAATTTTTTTGTCAAAGTGACTTTCAAGAATCTTTGACTTCAGTATTTTCTGCTGTTCATTTTAATGTAAAATCATTTTTTCTGAATTTTTAGAATGAGATCCAGGTTAGCTTTTTTAAGTTTGCAGGAGATTTAATAGTAACAAAGTTCAGACTACTCTAATTGCTTTGGACCTTACATTTTGCTTTCCATGTGTAACTTCATAGGGAGAAATGCCTCCTATTTCAGTTGCTGTTCTCCCATTGGAATTTGTTCACCAGTGACTTCCTGTTGGCTCTCTTGAGAGCACAATCTCTTAGATTATCAGTTTATCTTTCCCTTCATTCTACAAAGCTGTTGATACTATGCAGGTATTTTGGCTGTTTTTTGTCTTTACACACTTACATTTGCGTATTAATGGGGAGTGCTTGTTAACAAGTTTTGTTGCAGAAGTCCAATCATTTTCTAGTTTCCCATTTTATTGTATTGTATTTTATGTGGTGATATGGGGAAAATAAAAAAAATATGTCACTGTTGACCCCGATGTGTTCCTAGAATCCTGTATTAATATTTTAATATCTTTTAGGAATAAAATTGAACATTGATTATATATACTATTATTTTAAAACTATTGACATGCTATAGGCACAAAAAAACAGAATATGCATTCTAAGATTTTTATTATACAAGAAAAATGTTCTCCATAATAAAATAAAATAAAATAAAAATGGCTTGTTGGCCCTAAAACCTAATTGTTTCTGAAATAGAATAAGTTTTGTGGAAAACCAAATTTGCATTTATTGATGAGGAAACTAATAACCATATTATATTTTTATTATTCAGGAATTTCTATCATTTATAAATTTATTTTGTTAATTATATAATATATTATGCATGGAGTAAATTTACATACATTTAGTAAGATAATTGTATCACATATACTATTTTTGAAACTGCTTATGAATATTTCCCATGTCAAATGAGTATACAGCCATCCTTCTTTTCATGTTCCACCCAGGATCAGTCATGACCTGAAAATATTAATTAGAAAATTTCAGAAATATACAAATAATAAGTTTTAAATTGCATGCCACTTTAAATTTGTTTGATGAAATCTCACACTGTCCTGCTTCATCCTGCCCAAGACATAAATAATTCCACTTTTTAGAGTATTCACACTGTGTGTGCTTCCTGCCCCTTAGACACTCAGCAGCCATCTTTGTTATTCAATGGTCTACTGGTTATGTTCAAGTAACTTTTGAACATATGTTCAATGGTTATGTTGAAGTAACTTGTATTTCACCTAATAATTGCCCCAAGTGACAAGTGATGCTGGAAATTCAAATATGCCAAAGAAATGTCACAAAATATCTCATAAAATGCTTCCTTTAAATGAACAGTTGAATGTTTTTGACTTCATAAGGAAAGAAAAAAAGTTGTATAATGATGTTAAAAATCTATGTAAGAACAAATATTTTATCCATAACATTTTGAAGAAAAAAATAAAATTGTGTTAGTTTGCTGAGAGACCCGATTTGTATAATTTTCATTACAGTATAATTGTTCTATTTTATTATTATTAATTTCTTACTCTGTCTAATTTATAAATCAAGTTTTGTCATAGGTATATATGTATGTATAGGGAAACACTCATATGCATAGATATATGAATATGTACATGTGTGTTTGCATGTAAATGGTTTGGTACTATTCATGGTTTCAGGCATCCACTTGGGGGTCTTGGGACATATCCCCTACAAATAAGGAGGGGGATACTGAACTTCAAATTGATGAATGTAGTAGCCTGGAATTAATTTTTGATGTAATTTCTACTAAATTGTTTTCTTATCATTATGAAAGAGAGCAATTTGCACATAAAATGGATGGTGACATGCTATTGTAAATTTAAAAAATTGGATAAATGTAAATACATGTACAAGGATGGACTACATAATTATGGCATCTCTTACACAGTTGTGAAAGTAGCAGGCACATCCTAAATGATTGATTTTCCTTCTAAGTTTTAATGAGATTTATTTTAGAGAGAATATGACTGGGTAAAATCAGAAAGAATTCTGTGGTTCACACTGAAGCAGTTTTCTTTGCTTATAAAATTTTTATACTTTTTCTAAATATATCCTGACAGTTATGGTATTTAAGCTAATAAATTCAGATTCTATTTTAGACACATAAACATACACACAAAATACAATTAATATATAATATGATACAATCGGAAGTATATCTATTAATAGAATTCAGCAATGTCTGAAACACCAGACCCATTCTAGGTATGAAATATATAACAATTAGACAAATAGGTAAAAATTATTAGCCATGTGTTATTTATATTATTGTAATATAATTGGATGTATTGGATATATTATTGTAAATTATATTGGATGTTAGAAGATGGTAAATATTTTGGAGACATATGAAGAAGGTAAACGAAATGTGAGCATGTGGTTTTTACAATTTTAAATAGGTAGAAAAAGCCCCACTGAGAAGGTGACATTTGAGCAAGCACTTAAAGAAGTTGGGTAGATTTGTCATGAAGATATTTTGAGGAGGGAGTTTCATCCTGATTTACAGGAGAAAATGCTCTGAGCATACTCCACAAGTTTAATGATTGGGGAAAGAGGTAGTTTTGCAGGAGATGAGCAAAATTGGAAGGGAGAAACAATAGAAGAGATGGTCATTGAGTACACGGGGAGGCCAGAACATACAGAGCCTTCTTTGCTACTGTAAGGATTAGATTTTACTCTCAGTGACATAGCAAACCATACAAAACTTTTGAGGAGAAGGATGATAGTATCTGTTTTAATTTTTAAAAGATCACTCTCATAGTTGTGTTGAGAATAGAACATAGTAAAGAGAAGGTGTGAAGACACAGAGCTGTAATAATGGAGTCCAATTAGTTAGCTAGAGGGATAGTCCAAGTAAGAGATGATGATGGTTTGGACCACAGTGGTCTTAGTCGAATTGCTACAAAGAAGTCAGATTCTGTATATATTTTAAAGTTAGAATCAACAAAATTTGCTGATGGATTAGTATAATGGTCATTTGAGTGAGTGTCATGGATGTATGTTATGTGCAGTTGCATAGTACAAACTTAGAAGTGTTAGTGTGGGTAGCTAGTTATTAATAAAGAAGGGGAACAAAGGGAATCAGACAAAGCCTAATAAACTAAGGAGCTGAATAGGACATTAAGCCTGAATCAATAGGAAGTTTCAGCATTAATAGACTCCCTAGGGGACTGCTGCACCCTCCACCCTGAGGAACTAATCCCTAAAGTGGCAGGAAGGATTGTTATTCGTCATTAGCTGGGATTCCTGAGACAGGAATAAAAACAGCAGGGGAAATTCCTCTGCTGGGCATATGCTCGGTAGAAGTCAAGATGTCACAGAAGGAGGTCCTTCTGCTGAGGGATGCATGCAGTAGGAGCGAAGATGTTGACCATAAAAATAGATGTCTAAACTGGGAAAGAGACCAGATTGGTTAGGAGGAGGGTCCAGAATAAGCCCAAAATGGATTGGGAAATTAATTGGTAAATTTAAAGGAGAACCAACTTCTTCCCAAGCCAGAGGTAATATAATAAAAGCACAGCAAAGCCCTCTGGGCTAGTAATATTCCCCTGTTCACCTGTTCACCTGTGTGTTCTCTCTTCATAGCAGCAATGTGGCCTAGCAGCCACATGGTCCCCAAGTGCAGGACTGGAATTTGGCTTCAAATGCAAGGCACAGTACAACACAGTGCCAGCCAGAGAGCACAGCCGGGAAGAGACTAAGCTAGTGGATGGAGACTGAGACTGAACTGGTATAAACTTTGGCATAAATTTTGCCAAAGTATGCTGAGTATGAACTGGTATAAACTCTGCTCTTCATACTGGTATACCATTATGAAGTTGTATAAACTTTTCATACTTATGCTGAGTATGAACTGGTATAAACTTTGACTGAACCAATGGCACAGAATTTCTGGGCTCTGGCTTTCATCTGGGCTTGATGAAGAAAAGCTGAATTTCTTCCACAGGGAACAGAGGAGATGAGACACCAGGGACCTGTGTGCAACCTTTTACTTACTATTTTTCAATAGATCTTTACCACTACACATCATCCTCATGCAACTATGCAGAAGGACTTCACTTCCACAGTCAGCAGGACATTATATGTTTTGGTTTTACCATCTTGAAATTCCTGATAATTTTAATTTTTAAACTGTGTTTTGTAAATCTGATAGAAAAATTGATAAATTGTTTGCTTTAGCAAATTCTTATATCCCTATTTATTTAAAAACAACATAGACTAAAAGACAATACTAAAATGCCAACAGAATTTGCATTTCTCTTTTCTAATTAGGTATTCAAATTAATAAAGAGATTCATTTTATATTTCATTTAAACAAGTCATACTTCTTATGGATATCCAGAAAGAATTTGAATCGTTATGGGAATCCTTCTGCCGCATCTTAGATACACGGTCAATGAAGAAATTACACCTTCCTCCAGAAGGAGACATGAAACAACTCACCCATACTTTAATACGTTATTTTGTTTTTAGCTTCGGCATTCTCTGTGGAGTGGCTGCTGTACATTGGAGAAAGCTGGTCACTTTCCTGGTGAAGCCTGTGGCTATGTGCAAGTTCTTCTCATGTTGCATAATGTCAGTATTGCTTCTCTGTTCTTCAGCGTTGTGTACTTCTTTATTTTATATGACAAGCTTACTCACATTGTTTTTCATTTTCTTTGGGTCATTTAAAAATCATCTCTAGCTTGGGTTATTTTTCCAAATGCCCTAGCAACTGATCATCCTTTCTAATAAGATGGAAGGTGCAGAGGTATTTCTTGAAACTTTTACCCTTTCCAGTAGAAGAAAAATCTGTTTGCATTTAAAATGTACTTAATTGGTATTCACTTCAGGTAGGAATACATACACAGCACTCACTTGAAGCTTATTGGAATACTTCTCTCAGTAGCTCTATTTAATACTTCATGAAGGGAACTTACAGTCTTTTCTTAATATTCCCTACAATGGTTTCTTAAAATAGCTTTGGAGATTGTTCACAGGTTTATACTGCTATTCTGCTATTCTTCAGATGATTTGATTTTGTATCTTTTTATTCTTTTCTCTGATGGTCCCTAATGTACCAACTTAATGGTGAATGTTTTAATTATTTAATATACATAATCTCAAATACATAGATCCCAATAACTTCTCATGAAAGTAATTCATCAATGTTTTAAGAATAACTGTTAAAATAAATTTCTAGTTCTTAGTACTAGAAGAAACCAAAATATTTCTTTCTGAATTCAGAGGATAGAATTTCTTTCTAAATACAGAATCAAACTGTTGACCACGTGGTTCTGTATTAATCATACCACCAGATATATTCTGAAGGGAAATTCCATTCAGACTTTTTAAATTCAATCCTATACTTAAAGAATAAATGAAAAAGTGTCAGAAAATAAACTACAGCAGGTTTCATTTGAAATATAATACTTGTAAATTTAGGCTTGAGACTTTCTGTTAGATTCCTGAAGGTAATGTCACTGAGCTTTCCCCTGCCTACCTTCTCAGTCTACCTTTATAAATTAGTGTGTAGTCGAGACTAGATAATCTGACCTGAATTGACTCTGTTACGCTGGAATGTTGCAGGAAAAGTGGTGGGATATGTGTCCTTTATTGTAATTTGATGTCATATTGTATTTTTATTGTTATATGATAAAGTTATTGTTCCCAATGCCGTGTGTGTGTTTGTGAGCATGTGGTTGTGTGTGGGTGTAAGTGAGTGGGTGGGGGAGAGAACCAGTGCAAACTGATGAGGGAGAAAGACTGGGCTTCTTTTGTGTGTGTGTGTGTGTTTACCAGCTTTAATAAATGTCCTGATTTAAAGAAAGATGTTCCATACATTATATACCAGTAATTGAAAAGTTGTGACTACGTAAATGTCATAATGTTTTCTATTTGTTTACTTTTTTCATTGTTTTTCAAGCCAATTGTTTTCATTTTCCCACAACCACTACTGCTCCCTCCCACCCCAGCCATCCCCACCTCCCTCCCTTGATCCCACCCCCACTTGGTTTTGTCCATGTGTCCTTTATAGTTGTTCCTGAAAAGTCTTCTCCTTCCCCCCCCCCCATTATCTCCTCCCCTCTACCCTCTGGTTACTGTCTGTTTTTTCTTAATTTTAATGCCTTTTGTTATATTTTGCTTGCTTGTTTGTTTTATTGNTCCTGAAAAGTCTTCTCCTTCCCCCCCCCCATTATCTCCTCCCCTCTACCCTCTGGTTACTGTCTGTTTTTTCTTAATTTTAATGCCTTTTGTTATATTTTGCTTGCTTGTTTGTTTTATTGATTAGGTTCCACTTAAACGTGAGATCATATGGTATTTGATTTCACCACCTGGCTTATTTCACTTAGCATAATGCTTCCCAGTTCTCTCCATGCTGTTGCAAAGCATAGGAGCTCCTTCTTTATTTCTGCTGTGTAGTATTCCATCATGTAAATGTACCATAGTTTTTTGATCTATTCATTTACTGATGGGCACTTAGGTTGAAAAGATAACAGAATTAAACAAATACCTATAGTAAGAACTAAAACAGGGAGCTACTCCTTTAAAAGTTGGAATATACTATTTCATTAATCAATCTATTTATTTTTAATTTAGTGTTCTTTATTTACTTTTATCTTTAATCTAAATTAGTATAATGATCTGATATGACAACAGGTACATGTTTAATATTTTAAAAATTGTGTCATTTAATGATTTTTCTCTCAACTTTTCTTTATAACACAGCCTTAAATGGTCGGAGCTGCTTTGGAGAATATGCAAAAATATAAACTCACTTTTACTAACAGATTGAAGAAATTTTGTAATAATTATTGATAGAGCAAGACAAGTTAGATATTTTCAGTTAAATTTTGAAGAATATACCTGGTCCTATTTTTCTTCCACCTCCATTTTCTTTGCCCCCTTGAAGGAAGCTGTAGCTTGACCACCAGGGTCACTCACTATATGTGTGATGGGCCACTGGTGCTTTGAATTTGACCAAGTGCTCTGCCCAATAGAGGCAAATAAAATAATTTTTTTTATTTTATTTATTTATTTTTAGAGGGGAAGGGAAGAGGGAGAGAAATATCAGTGTATGGTTGCCGCTGCCAGAAACACACAATGTACCGTGTATCCCCTGCCAGGAATTGGCCCACAACCCAAGCATGTGCCCTGACTGGGAATCGAACCGCGATCCTCTGGTTCGCAGGCCCACGCTCAATCCACTGAGCTACACCAGCCAGGGCCAAATAAAATAATTTAACAAACTAAAATTTGGTTATTGGAATCCAAAGAGAACTAGGAGACCTGATGAAAATAAGCAGTTGTGTTTCAGAGATACCTCTGGAAGGGAAGATTTCTAGATTATCCTTGGTTTTTGTTCTAGTTCATAGGCAGCCTAAAGCAGTTTGTGTGTGTGTGTGCTATTCTAAATGCATCTGTGGTTATTACAACTTGAAAGGCCTAAGCAACATGTTCTTGATTCTGTAAATGTGACAGTGGCAGAAATAAGTAAAATCTTTATTTGATTTTGGGGTGATTTTTAAAACCTAGGTTCAATTCATAATAAATAGGAAACTAAGATCAGTAAATTAAGATGCTCAAGTTTGTTAAAGTTATGGTTTAAAGTTAGGACTATATTTATTTTTTCCTAAACTTCTGACAACTGACCATTAAAAATGTTAAAGTGTTTAGCCCGGCTGGTGTGGCTCAGTGGACTGAGTGCCAGCTTGCAAACTAAAGGGTTACTGGTTTGATTCCTAGTCAGGGTGCATGCCTGGGTTACAGTCCAGGTCCCTGGTGGGGGGCAAGCGAGAGGCAACCACACATTGATGTTTCTCTCCCTCTCTTTCTCCCTTCCTCCCCCCTCTCTAAAAATAAATAAATATTTGAAAAATAAAAATATTAAACTGTTTAACTGAGATTTTCCTCTTACAAATAAATTTTTGTGCCAAGATTTTCTTTTTGTTAATAATATTTTCCAATGCTGTAAATACCATTTTAATAAAAATGATTTATAGTAATTATGATTTGCAATTAGTGTTTAAAATAATGTCTTCTTAGGTATATTTTTGACAGCAATAGTATTAAATAATATTGAATTCAAGCAAACCTTCCATAAAAGCTTCAAGATTTTGAGAATATATATATATATATATATATGCATATATAATCACTATATTTTTATATTCCTGAGGACTAATCAGTTTCACTATATATGAAAAAATTAAAGTATCACTTGCAAATAACAAGGACTAAATCAAATTTAAAATGACAAGATGGGAGGATTTTTACAATACATTATCATAGATATCAATTAGCAGGGCTTCTTTTTCTACCATAAAAAAAACAAAGATTACTTGCAAAATAACAATCACATACTAATAAACTGTGAAAATAGACAAAAACTCAAAAAAGGAAATTTTAAATATATGAAGAGATGTCCAATCACATTTACTAAAAGAGAAATATAAACTAAAACTACACTGAGATATCCTCTCACCTATAATATTAATGGAAGTTCAAAAGTCTGATAACTCATTCAGTTGGCACTGATGCATAAAATAGTCAATTCTCTTTTCTTGCTAGTAGGAGAGTAAATTGGCACAATGTACATGGAAGTTATGTTGGTAGTCTCGATCAAGAGTACATTAAGTGTACCATTAGGTGTGTGGCTAATAAATGTGATAACAGAATCAGACTATGCCAAGATTCTCAGAAAGTGTGAGGTAAGTCTTGCTTTCTTGGGCTGCCATTCTAGTATGTGTTATCAGCTGTTACATAAGCATCACACCTAAAGAAGCCAGAGAGTTTTAGATCATGTTTTCAGCTCCTGAGCTCAGTCCACAGAGACCATGAACTTTGTCTTTCAAGGAAATACTAAACCAATGAATATTTTGCCCTTTCAATTTTCATGGAAAACAGTTTCTGAAGAAGAGAAGAATTCTTCTTGAGGTTAGCAGTTCTGTGGTATATATTTTTGAACAGATATGATTCAATGTGGACTTTTTATTGGTAAAATCCACAGTTGGAACATAAATCAGCCATTAGAGTTGGGATGAGAATCAACTGAACACGACTGCTATGGATTGGATGTTTGTATCTCCACAAAATGTGTGCGTTGACCCCCTAATCTCTAATGTGACTATATTTGGAGATGGGGCCTTTAGGAGGAGTTTAAGTCATGAACTTTGTAGGTTCTGTGGTGGCAGCAGTGGCCAGTCTTCACAGCATAATGTTCATTTGCTTATTTCATGTAAAGTTGAGAGAGAGTTTATCTAGATCTCATCCTTGTTGTCCTTGGGTGAAGAAACTAGTAGTCTTGTAAGGCAACTGCCTTACAAATCTTGCATAAATGCATGTTATTGGTGAAATTGATTGACAACCAGAATCCCCATTGCAGTGTATTCTGAGAAATGCCATTTTAGCTCAGAACTTTATGATTCAGGAAGACATACTTGAAGTAAATGGGCATGAAAACTTAGTTTCAGTCAGTCATGACTAATGCTAGGAAGTATTTACAACATCTAAAATTGGTGTATTTGAGCACAAATTCAGTATAGATCTTCAAATTTGAATTTATGATGCTTTGACAACAGCATTCATCTTACAGATGAAAAAGAGGGAGGGTATAAACTAGATTGAGGAAACCATATGTCCAAAGGATAAAGAGCTTCATCTAACTATGTATAGTTGATCTTGAATTCCTGAGGATTTTTTTCCTGTAAATTTTCTTTAACTCCATATTTCCAAATAGAATTATATTTTAGTGGCTATTCTATCTGGTTTTGTTTATTATGCTTTGCAATTTCTTTTATCAGAACAGTATTTCCACAAGATCTTAATGACGTGCTCTGTGAGAAAAAAGGTTCTGGGTTCAAAAAATTTTAAGGCATCTTATATCTGTATTTATCCAGGGATTAGTCCTTGCTTCAAATTTCTTCACAATTTAATCTCTTTCCAATGCATGCTTTTACGGATACCTAAAGGGAGAAATTCAAATTATATTACAAGGACATTTGTTTTACCCCTTTTATTTTTATTTTCACTATAACAAGCACATTTTGATTAAATTTCTCTATTACAAGCACACAAGTGATTAACAAGACCTCAGGACCATGTTGGCCAGGTAGCTTAGTTGCTTATCCCATGCACCAAAAGTTGTGGGTTTGATTCCTGGTCAGGGTGCATACCTAACTTGTGAGTTTCATCCTCAGTTGGGGGCATGTGCAAGAGGTAACTGATCCATGTTTCTCACATCAATCTCTCTCTCTCACTCTCTCTCTCTCTAAGATCAATGGACATATATCCTCAGGTGAGGATTAAAAAATCCAGAAACCTTAAGATCACTTTGAACACCTATGCTAGTTTTAGACTTGGTGCTTGTGTGTGTGTGTAAAAGAGTCCACATCTAATTGCTTAGATGTTATTGCCTCTGGCAAGGTAGGTGCTCATATACATGTTCAATGCGTTTATTGTTAAGATACTAAAATTAAGATAAGATGTGTCTTTAGGGAATGTCATACAGTTTTGGTTTTGTGAAAAAGATTTTAGGTGTAGATTATATAAAAATTTGGTTTTAAATAGGTAAAAAAATGTAAACAACATGATCCCCGAATCACAGTAATAGTGTAATGTTTCAGAGATTTCTTCATGAACATACAGTCTAGGTCTTTTGAACTAAGAACATGTTTGATAAACAAACATACCTTAGAAGCTAGAGACAGCGTACTCTTCAAGAGAGATTTGCAGATGAAAGCTTTTCTCTTCTCCTCTCCCAACACTTTTGCTTGTATTCCAGGATAATAACCTAGAGAGAGACTTGTCCTTTAGTTTCCCCAGGAGAGAATTGCTTAGTGAATAATATCTCTTTCTCTGAAGAAGGGGGTAGGTGGTAATCTGCCCATTTGCATTCCCTGTCCCATAGTGCATGTACAAGAAAGCAACTGACCCTCAACCCACCACACTGTAGGAATCGGGGGGAATTGCTCTGGTTGCTGATTTTGCTGAGAGTAATCAATAAACAGTCTATTACTCTTGCTCAATGACCTGTGTTCTTCTATCAGTATTTGTACACGATATTGTAGCAGGCTATGTTGCTGGCCTACAGGCAGGGTGAAATCTCGGACTCCTCACAGAGTCCGTGTTATCTGAATATTTCAATAGCCTATTTGGTGCTCATGCATCATTCTCATTGTAGATAAGCGGGGGCGTTGTCCATTGCATCCTCACTCAAGTGCATAAGAGAAACCACAGTAGAGCGCTTACACCCAGTAGAGACATTCACTTTCTACTCTTGCCTTATTGATCAAAGTAGGACATGGAAGCATGATAATCAGGAAGGTAGAAAATCAGAAAAATTAGGTGAACAGAATTAATGTTTATCACAGATAATTAATTCACCAAGTGGATGGACCAGTATTCTTACTGAAGGCCTTTGGGCTAAATAAGATGAAATGTGTTGGAATAATGTGAGGTCTTCCTTTAGAGGTCAGATGAGTAAATTCATAAGTTCAGTGTGAAAGGATCAAAGTTTATCATCAAACCATTGAGATTTTTATCCCTTGTTCGACATTCAAAAGTAGATGTCATTTCCAAGAATGAAGATGACATGCAGTATTGAGAAAACAACAGCACAATTAGTAGAAGGAGTCAGATTTGTCCAACTATACCAGGAGCATCAATTTTGGTTCTAAACACCACAGATTAGGAAGGACCGAGGTGAACTAGAGTTTGAAAAAAATCAAAATAGTATAACATATGTATTATCATTCTATACTCTTTTATACTTTTCACTATTCTAAGCGTTTTGCAAATGGTAACAAGCCTAAGATGTAGTCATTTTATGAATTGTTTTAAAGAAGAATAAACTGAGGCATGGATAGGTTTTTGCACTTTTTTAGACCATACAAATAAGTGGGGAGATGCCCAGATTTTAATTAAGACAATATGGCTCTAGACTCTGCGCTCTTAAATAATCACAATACTATTTTCTCTTGGTTTACTTGAAAATAAAATAGCTTTTAGCACTTTTTCCAACATTCAAATACTAGACCACTGACTTGCAGAAGAAATTCTACATTGATTCTGTATGGCCCAAGGGATCAAATGGAAGATCATGGGTGGAGGCATATTTGGTCTCAGGACATAAATGAAGCTTCTAAGTCAGAATGATTATAAGATGATTTTATACAGCGGGTAGTGATTTCTCTATCACACAGCTGTTATGCTCACCCTTAATTGTCAGTGATTCCATAGACAAAATCAGCATTGTTCCTGATATTAGTATGAAGTACTGGCCCTGGCTGGTATAGCTCAGTGGATTGAGTACAGGCCTGCAAAACAAAGGCTCGCAGTTCGATTCCCAGTCAGGGCACATGCCTGGGTTGCAAGCCAGGTCCCAGAGTGGGACGTATGAAAGGCAACCACACACTGATATGTCTCTCCCTCTCTCCTTCCCTTCCCCTCTAAAGATAAATAAATAAAATAATTTTTAAAAAGTTAAAAAAATAAAAATTAAAAAAATGAATTACCTAATTCATGAAGAAGTGAATATCTTGCTAGTGTAGTTTGAGGTACAGACCTTCCCCTTATCTTATGTCCCTCTTTAAACCCACATTATGTAGTAAATATGTTAGTTGTGTCCAGTGTGTTCATGTTCATTAGTCCACTCTTTCGGTCTTCCATGAAGGTTAATTTTATCATTCTATAAGAAAAAAATTCCATCCATGAAAGCTTAACCTTGTATTCAACATATAAACCTAGATTCAAAGTACTTTATTTTTTCTTTTTATTTTCCCTTTTTCCTTTGTAAGTACAGAGTGTTATTCTATCTTTTCAAGCTTTGTTAACAGTGCCCTAAAGCACAGGGATTTTCTACAATAGCAGAGCCTGGAAAGGATCTATAGCTACAATTTATCAATAAGACAGTCACTGGCAAAGAACCAGTCAGATTTTTTATGGAGAACTCTGTATGCAAAAATCGGATTGGAAAGTAATTGGAAGAAATTCTAAAACAGAGAAATCACATACATAAAGTTCAAAAGTACATACTAGTTAAAATCTTAAAAAATTGACTGACAATTATATTCTTTTTGTAAATATAGATTTAAAAAGGTATGAAGACATAAGTGACCTTTTAAAAGCAATTTATAAAATTAACTGTGAACTAGCTCTTCTCTTCTTTGCCATGAGAAAGCTCCCTTGCCACACACAAAATTGCAGTGGCTAAAAAGGTTAAATAAAATCAGTAAAATGCTTCAGTTTGAATGTTTAATGATACCATACTGAAAAGAACGAACTTGACTCATGTGCTGTTTGTTCTCTTACCATTCCTTCGTTTACATCCCATTCACTTTCCATTATAATAACTGAACTTCATCTCTTGAAATATTTTGAAAATTTTCAACTAAATTCTGTAAGCAGACTCTACTTTATTCAAGGAAAATCCTGCAAAGCACTGATTATTTGGAAATCTCTGCTCATCAAAAACATAGAGACAAATTTCTCATTGGGCTATGTATTTTTCTCCTCCTAGAGAAACAATAAAAACTTGCTTATTTTCATAAAAAAATCAAATTTAAGTAACATTGAAGGTTTATATCAACCATAAAAAATGTATTCTTTATGACCTAGAGTCTGTTCCGATGTTACAGAGTCCCTGCAGGACATGTATGGAATACTCAGAGTAATTGAGAAAAGTTTAACAGACATGCTTTTTAATGAAGTTAGGACAGGGTAACAAAAAAAAAAAAAAAACAATGGAGGGTTTAATATCTTGGGGCTAACAATAGTAACTTGTTTTCACTACCCTTAATACTGAAGGGACATGGAAGAGAACATATATAAGGACCCAGAGTGTAGTGGTCACCCTAGAACTGACCTTTCATAAAGTGACTTAGTCCATGGGGGAATATTTTATAATTACCTGGTTTTCACTCTTCAGTTTCTGCCCTTAAGTATACTGCCCATGATTCCTATATATTTGCGTATATTTTTGTTTGTTTTTTAGTTTAGGTTTCTTTTCTTTTCCTGTCAGAATAAAAGTCAGTTGCTAATACTCACTCAGTCTTCTCCAGATGCAGAAGCTCCATCATACTCCATTTTAAATTCTGATTTGGTTGCATGAGTATTTACCTTTTTTAAAAATATAGAAGCATTTCAAATATGCTTAAAGTCATAAATAATTCTAAGCAAATATCCCATTTTTTCCTACTTGGTGCATTGAATCACAATTTGCTGTCACATTGATAGTTTTGTTTTAAAGCATATCTTTTTTTTTAAAGATTTTATTTATTTATTTTTAGAGAAGGAAAGGGAGGAAGAAAGAGAGGAAGAGAAATATCAGTGTGTGGTGGCTTCTCAAGCGCCCCCTGTTGGGAATCTGGCCAACAACCCAGACATGTGCCCTGCTGGGAATCCAACGTGCAAACCCTTTGGCCCTCAATCTACTGAGCCACACCAGCCAGGCCACAATTGGTAGCATTTTGAAAATAAAACATAATTCAGAAGAATGATTGATGAATGGGTCCTTCACAAAGGTAATATTCAAAGGGCCAGTAAATGTTCAGTCTCTTTACTCATCAGGAAATGAAAATTAAAGCTACAATAAAATACCATTAAGCCTATCCCAGATAGCTAAAATTTAAAAGATTGATCGTACCAAGTGTTGGAGAGATGCGGAACAACTGGAACTCTCATATTCTGCTGTTGGGGAATAAATTTGGAAGATAATTTAGGTTGTGGTATGTATAAAATCTCAACCCAGATATACCTTATAATGAGAAAATCCACTGTTTGCTAATAAATTATATGTTTATATGTTTGCCAAAAGATATGATTATATATTTGCAAAAAAAGACATATATGTGGATACTCCCAGAAACACTATTCATAATAGCCATAGACTGTAATCAACACAAATATCCATCGACACTGCAGTGACTCAGTGAATGAATGAATGCATACATAGATATTGATGAAATCCTTTAAGCAATGGACCTTAACAAAATATGTCTATCAGACATGACAAGCACAAATCTTCTAAACATCAGTAAATTTTAGTGAGAGAAGTCTGACACAAAAAAAGCCTGAGAGTGTCCACGGACTTTCTCAGAATAAATATAGTGTAAAAATCCTGGGTCATAGGCTACTGCATTTAAAATGTTCAGACATTACAAATTTGTCTCCAAAGGTATTATTTCCAGTCACATAATTTAAAATATTTAAATCAAAATTATTATGATCCTTCACCCCTAATATTCATGAGTACATTCTGTACCACAGGTCCCTCCTTTTAGCAATTTCTGAAGATAAAACATTTTGATGACATCATTTGTTGGTGAATCTTTCACTCATCTTTCATTCCTGCTGCTGAGTCACTTCACTAGTGACTTCACTCCAGCTCTTTGCTGCCCTGGAGACCAGACCTCCAGAGCCACTAACCAGGGGGCGCCCAGTCCTCAGACTTCATTGTGGTCCTTCTGTGAGCTCTCCTACACTGTGCCTAGAGCTTTGCTTTCTTAAAGGCATTCTATCTGGAGATTATTTGTTTTCTCTCTGAATCCCAAATATTGTACATTCCATTTTCTAAGGTAAAATATATTTCATAACAATTGGTGGAGGGCATATTTAGTGTCTTGACTTAATTCCCTATTAAAGAATTATACTATAGTCTAGTATGGTTCCCATGGCTTGAGTTATTAAGTGTTTTCTATAGTCATCTTGTTATATAGACATTTAGTTTATTCAATAATAAAATGAATGACAGAGGCATCAGCTGCTAAAATCTATATCATTTTTGAAGCCAGCTATCCTATGTCTCTGATCATTTAGAAAAAAATTTTGTTTCTGCATGGTAGTCAGTATAATCCCTGCCCCCTGCCCAGTGAAAAACCCTCATTTTAGTCCCTGGAATTTTTAAATACATTTCCTTAGAAGGCAAAATGGCCTTTGTAGTTGTGAGTGAGTTAAAGGTAGTAAGAGAGAGACAGAGGAAGATTATCCTGGATAATCTGGTTGTTCCCAATGTAACTAGAAGAATCCTTATAAGTCAAAAAAGGAGGTAGGAGATCCAGAGTCACAGAAGGAGATATGACAAGAGACACAGGGTGTGGAGTGATGGGATTTTTTTTTTTTTACCTTAAAGAAGGAAGAGGTAGGTCACCAGCCAAGCTGTACCAGTAGCCTCTACAAACTGGAAAAATCAAGGAAACTAATTCCCCCTTGAAGCCCTCAGAAGAAATACTTTGGTTTTAGCCTAGTGGGATCCAATTCAGAATTCTGATCTCCAGAACTGTAAGAAAATAAATCTGGGTTATTTTAAGTTAGCAATCTTGTAGTAATTTGTTATAGCATCAACAGGAAACTAATGCACTGTGTTTTTCATTTCATTATAACGATTCAGTGTGTAGATTTATTTTTATGTATTTTGTTTAGCATTCATATCTTTATTCACTACCAGAATGTGCTTGGGTATTACTTCTTCTAATAATGCTTGTTCCATTGTCAAAGCACCGATAGGCTACCCTGGTTAACCTGAGAATGCCTATCATTTTAGCTCTCACATCAACCTTGGCCCAGCCCAGTAAGGCAGACACTTTAGTTCTTAGGGCCTGGCCTTCCTGGGACACCCCTCACAGAGCAGCTTCGAGGCCTTGGCAACTCTCTAAAGAGCCTATACTGAATGTTTATCTGGTTTCCACTCTTTTTTTTTTTTTAAAGATTTTATTTATTTATGTATCTTTAGAGGGGAAAGGAGAGAGGGAGAGAAACATCAATGTATGGTTGCCTTTTGTGCATCCCCTGCTGGGAGTTGGCCTGCAGGGAACCAGCCCGCAACCCAGGCATGTGCCCTGACTGGGAATTGAACCGTGGTCCTCTGGTTCACAGGCCTGTGCTCAATCCACCGAGCCACACCAGCCAGGGCTTTGGTTTCCACTCTTCAAGGATCTCCTCTGTCTTTGGGAGACTTCTTTCTCCATTCCTGCTCCTCTGAAAAGCATACCTTGTTTTGCGTTCACTCTTTAAAGTTTCTAGCATATTGAGTTTAGTCAGTTCAGATTATTATTGGGTTGGCCAAAAAGTTCATTTGTTTTTTGCATAAGATGGCTCTAGTAACACTTAGTAGTCTTGAACTTCATTTGAAACAATTTTGTTCAATTGTACTGTGATAGGTGTCATTTCAGCATGCATTTAAAAAAACATAAAAATTGGTGAATTTTTGTATAACCAGTTAATACTAAAGATGGAAGAAAATATGCAACATTTTTGACATATTATACTTTCTTACTTCAAGAAAAGTAAATATGCAACTGAAAAACAAAAATAAAAAGATTTGTTCAGTATATAGAGAAGGTGCTGTGACTGGCTGAATGTATCAAACGCGATTTGAGAAGTTTTGTGCTAGAGATTGGTCTCTGGACGACGATGCTGCATGTTTGGGTAGACCAGATGAGGTTGACAGCAATCAAACAGAGACATTAATTGACAATAATTAGTGTTATACCACATGGGAGATGGCTGACATACTAACACTACCTAAATCAATAAAGTTATTGATGAAAATAAAAACTTTTATTTTATGAAAAAAAATAAAATGAACTTTTTGGCCAATAAAAATCACAGGAAGAATCACTGACTTGAACCAAATTCTGATACTAGGACAGCAAAATTCATTCACACAAATAAATGCAAAGTTATGGTTAATGTATTGAGAGATGGACTCTAAAATATTAAATGCAAAGTAACATCTACATAAAATTATCTTGCCTCATTTATATTCATCACCCTAATCTATACTTTGAGGTGTATGTTATTTCATTTTATAGATCTCTCATGGAGCAAAGCCACTGAGTTGTCTAATACAGATCCACAAACCTTTAACAATTTCAGACAGAAAAAGGATTCCTTTTGTTTCTAATGTTAAAGTTTGTTGTTTTTTTTATGTTTGGCACATCAAAGGGACAATATTTCATGTCCAGCAGTGTTGTATGTTTCAAGCAAATATCTGGGCCCTTACCGTGCTGCTCCCAGGAACATCGAGGGAGTGGGGAAAAATTCACTGCTCATTTCTAATCCAATTCTCCTTCACGGCTTTCTGTACTTATGGACCATATTTTCCAGGATAAGAGAACATCTGCTAATTTAACTCTTAACATTTCATAGACTCATATTCCAAGAATGAATTCAACAACTTTGCTAGCAAATCATCCATTTTAGTAAATCTCACCAATCCTGCCAGACTTGCCCCTCAGAGACACTCTTGAGACACTGAAAAGATTGTCCTCTGCCTTGGGAGTTTAATAAAGTCAGCTTTGCACAATCAACAAGTTTTCCTGGTGGCCTTTATATGAAAACTTAAGCAAGGAAAACTGGAGTAAGAGAACTTTGACAGCCTGGCTGTGTAGAAGCAAGTATGTGACAGGAGAAAAATAATTTTAAGAAAAGTGGCAATAGGACCATAGTTATAAGAATTTATAATAACTTGTAAACTAGTTGTTGTTTTTGTCTAAATATTAACCATAACAGTTACTTCTTAAAGAATGAAACATTTTAAAAAGTAACCAAAAAGAAGCATATATAAAAACTGTAGGAAAAAAAAGAGAAAAACTAAATGTGAAAAACATTCATGGAAGTAAATGAAAACAAGTTATATTTTAAAGTGGTTTTTACTAGTTTATCCTTTTGTGTTATTGTCTATGTAGTTACATCAAAACTAGGAAACATGTAGATTACAGAAGGTAAAAGATAAAAAATGCTTAGGCAGGTTCTTTGAAGCAACAAGAAAAACAGAAAAAGTTGAAGGTAGTTGCCCAGTGAAAGATTATTTTATTACTAATTCAATTGAGATAAATAACAATATTTGTATTTACATAAGTCCAAAATCCAGGAAATAGAGTTGCTGATATGATTTATATATTTCTATGATAAAATTCATGTATTTTGGGATTGTATCAAATGGACAAATGCCAAGACATCTGAAACAGTGATCTAAAATTAGTGATAATACTCACTTTACTTTTTTTTAAACTGAAACCTATATAATTTTATCAACCAATATTATCACAATAAATTCAGTGAAAAAGTAAAAAAAAAAAAAAAGAACCTGAAACTGTTGCAAGAGGAGTTGGAGGAGCTAAGTTTGCAAAAAGGTTAAAGTAAGGAAAACTTAGTCATTTCCCACACATCACTATCACATAGTATTATTGCCATTTTACAAACGAGTGAGTTAGATGTTGATAGAAAAATCTCACTTATAATCATGTTGCTGTGCACATATAATTTAAACTATTTTCTTTTCTGCAAACTAATTCAAAATACACAAGCCTACAATGAAAAAAAAAAAGCTTAAGCACTCTCTTTTTATATTTAGGAATTAAAACCAGTACCGACTAAATTAAAATCAAAGTTGTTCGCTAGAATTTTCATTAAAACTCTTACATGGAAAGTATAGTGAGTTTTTTTCAAAGGGTATGAACTGACTAGTGCAGATGTGCATACAAAGTTGTCCCGAAGCATTTCATAATCAAAAGAATGATGGCAGGGCTTGATTTATGGTAAACCTACTGTTATGAGTGATGCTACCCCTAGCATTACTACACCACCTCCACTAAAAAATATATTATCTATTTGTTGTGTGCAAGATTTTGTGCTGTGCTAAATGATTTATGTGTTTTATCACATGATACTTTTTAATAACTAAAAAAATTATCACTACCACCATTTTATAGGTAAAGACGTTGAAATTCAGAGTGTAGTGAATTCTTAAGAATACACAGGAAATAGATACAATTCTACTACTAGTAGTCAGTTTAACATTTCTACAAAGTCCATGCTATTCAGCACTGCCATTTGCCTATTTATTTGTCATTTTACATTTGATTTGACATTGCATTTTTACATACAATTTTATATTTTATGTATAGCTTTTCTGAATTCATTCTTTACAATAGACAATGAGATGGACAAGGCAGAGGATAATTTTGTTTTCTTTTGTTTTTAAAGATAAGGAATTGAAGTTGCATTTTTCAGTGCAGGGAGCACAAGAGGAGATACGCCTGATCATATTCTGACGAAGGTAGAAGCAGGACTAAAACTTCAAAAAGGTTTTGGACCACTGAAAACGCCTTTACATTTGCCATCCCGTTTCTCTGTGTTCCAAACTCAATAGTTTATGCCATTCAAATGTCATGTAGAATGTCATTTCTGTTTCTTGCCCAATCCTGTCCTTCCTTTCCTCATTTTGCCTTGTGTATCCTTTCACAATTTTTAATAGTATTCCATTTTACTAAGAAAAAGCATCCAGATTTTTACCTCTGCTTGGCAAAGGTCTACTCAAGCTGGTGTCTGCCTAACAGTCACATTTTATCCTGCTACATTCTTCCACTCATCCAAGATAATACAAAAAAGTCTGAGATATTTGTATATTTATATGGAAAATGAGTGAATAGAAAACTGCTCTTAGAAGTCTCCAAATAGTCCTAACCCATACCTTACTGTCTATGATAGACATTTTCTAATTTTTTTTGGTGCTAATCTTAAACTTAGTGCTTATCACATACATAAAAAGGTATTTGAATGTATCACATAAAATACTGTGATAAATGTAGATATTTTGAAAAATTTTTCATGAATATATGGGGATGTTAACAAGCATATATGTTATATATATGTATGACATCTGTATCATTTATACTTATTTCTACAAGTGTAAACTGTACCATAATATTAATATAACAGTTGTTCTTGAAAAATTATATGCTAGGTATTTTTGTTTTAATTAAATTTGTTTTATGCTTTTTATGCAGTTAGTCACTATGTAGTAAAACAAACAAAAGATAAAAGAAATATCTAAATTGATTCACTGAAAAGAGAGTAAATAATGCATACAATTCTGAGGGGGGCAAACTTGATAAGAGATTTGTATATTGTATGTTTAAATGTGTTTTATAATTGTTAATAATTTTAATTTTAAACTGTGTATTTAAATATCTATGATAATTATTAAATTAGAAACATCATGACTGAAAAAATTGACCCTTTTTAATCATGTAGCGTACATTCATGAAAATTTACCATAAGATATTTAATGAAACTAAAACTGTAGTGTCATAATCTTTTTAGTGTACAACATGGAAAGGAACATGTACAAAGGACACATGGACAAAGCCAAAGGAGTGTAGGATTGATGGTGGGAGGTGGGGCTCGGTGGGGCAGGGGAGAGTGGTGAGGGGGAAATGGAGACGACTGTATTTGAACAACAATAAAAAAAAGAAAATGTTTTGAAAATGTATTTGGAAAGGAAAATATCTAAACACCTTTATAATATTACAAATGTTTACCTGTTAGTACATGTATTAAAGATACTTATTAGATAGGTTATTTACCTAAACTTACATTTTATTCTAAATATTTGTTTTTGCTCTACATTCATATAATTTATGATAAGGGGTTTATAAAAAATGACCCATACTATTATATATCTTAATTGGCTTTACATGTCATCTTTATAACACATGTCTAAATAATGGTGATGGGTCTCTGCTGTATGCTGTGCTGCTGTACTGAACTGTTACTCTTCTACGAAGAGCACTCAGAATTCAAGAAAAAACAGTTTAAAACTTGCTAACCTGATATTTATTTATTTATTTATTTATTTATTTATGTATAGAGGGGAAGGGAAGGAGAGAGGGAGAGAAATATAAATGTATGGTTGCCTCTCGTGTGTCCCCTGTTGGGAACTGGCCTGCAACCCAGGCATGTGCCCTGACTGGGAATCAAACCATGATTGTGTGGTTCGCAGGCCCGCACTCAATCCACTGAGCTACACCAGCCAGGGCTAGATATTTATTTTTTAATGGAAGGTAACAAGTTCTTGTTTTAAAACAAAGCTTTCTTAAAATTCAAAATTCACACTGCTAATTACTTTTTAGAAAAGTAAACAGAAAAGTGTTGTAATATAATTTTTGATTCTTTGGATATTGAAAAATAAATATGTATTCAGCTGTTCTAAATTTCCTTAATGAGGCTGTTTTAATCATTGATGCTTAATGGAATCCACCATTGTATTTAAATTATATTGAAATCAAATAAATCTCCTGACAATATAAAAATTAAGGAGGCTTATTAAATAAAATATAAAGTTTTTTCTTAGAACAATTACTTATTTTTAAATAAAGTATACATAAATAAATAGTTGATACAGGATATAAGGCTGATAAAGAAACCATCAATTTCTCAGAGTAAGTTGTATGAAAGTGTGAAGCTATAAAAAATTTCATGGGAAAAGGGGAAGAGTTTACAGAAACAAGTATAAGGGGCACATCGACAAAAATTAAGGGGGGTGGAAATGGGAGGGAGATGGGGAGCATGGGGGGTGGGTTGGGATGGGAGTAAAAGACAGAAAACAGTACTTGAACAATAATTAAAATAAATAAATTTAAAAAACATAATTATTTAGGTTGAATTATGTTGGAGATATAGCTTTCTATTTTGTATAAACATTATTTTATTCATTTACTTTTTTCCTTTTTATCACTTACCTTCTAGAGGTTCAGTGGGGGATGGGGGGATTTAAATGTGAAACTATATACTACACTTATTTAGACAATTTTTACATTTGGCTGAAAAATTATATAATTTGCTTGCATTTTGTAATACAAATAGTATCAGAAAATGAGAAGTTAACCTTTCCTTTTTTCCCCTTTCTTGTCTTCTTTACATTCTGCATATTTCCATCCAAAAGATCTTGAAATCTAGGGCCCAGATAAGCTATCACCTTCACACATGACAGGAAAATCTCAGAAGAATATCAGGGTCCCACACCAAATAGGTGTGCAGAGAGAATAATGACATAGATTTACATAGAAATAATTATTGGTTTTAATATAGATATATAAATAAATTCTGATATAAATGATATTATAAATATATATATTTCTTAGCTCTGTTCAGTAAGAAGGCCTAAGATAAGCCGCACTGTATTAGCATACAGCATATACCAAATACACAGATTTTGGTTTCTAGATACATTCATCACTGTAGGATTCCAGGGCTCTTATAGTAGCTCTGGGATAGAGAAAGTGGGAGATAACCCTGGAACATCCTCTTGTACTGGAAAATAAGAAAGTACTCAAATTAAGGTGGAGAACTATCTAAAGGACACAGAAGCCATTTGAAGAAACTCCCACTGGCCAAAACTGGGACAATTTGAATATCAAAGGAATAATGATATTAACAGATTATAGCCCATTGCATAAAGTAAGCTCTGTGCCCACACTGAAACAGATTGGTAAACTAATATGTAAAATAGGGAAATAGAAAGCTCTGCTTGACACTGAAATGCCCACTAATAAAATATGTATAGAGGAAGAATGGAAACTTTTCAAATCACTCTTGGCAAACTTCAGAATAATATTTGATTAGAAAAGTTTTGTGAATGCATACTAAAACTACTGTGAAAGTATTTCACAGTATTTGATGAGGATAAGATATTATTTAGACTCAACATGTCTCCCCAGGAAGTATATATTCATTAAAATCGGGAAAAGAAATTTTATAATGGCAAACCTAGGAGATATCACCTTAATCAAATGATCAAAATTAACATAAAGAGTGATGAGGGAGAGTCAACAAAATGTAATGAGAGTAACACATCATTACATATGTAATATTCCTACCAAAACTCCATAGTCTGAATCTGTGCATAAAGAATGCCAGACAAATCCAAATTAAAGGATTTTAATAGAATGAAAGTAAATGAAAGATTTGAGGAACTTGCAGATTAAAGGATATTATCATGAAAGATGAGAAAATGTTCATGTGATATTGAATTCAATGATCTCACTATAAAATAAATGATTAAAACATGAACAAGTATACAGATTAGATTGTTGTAAAGCATTACTCTCTATGAGCTGAGTTTGATGTTTGCAATCTGGTTATAGAGGATAGCATTCTGGGTTGTAGATTATGTGCACTTAAAGTATTCAGGGAATAGCAGAGCATCTGAAATTTAGTCTCACACAGAAAAAAAATATTTGTATATTTCTTACAACTATGTAGCTATATTATGTGTGTACTGACTAATACAAATTGAGAATCTGGGTTATCTCTGCATTACCATTAGAGTCCTAATATTTTTTAGGAAAAATAGTACCTCAAATACTATATTTAATGTGTCATTTCACACGATTAATAAGTCAAAATTTAGCAGTTAGATGCTCTTTTGTTTATGCAAATATAGACTACTATGCAGAGAAGCCATTGCAATAACTTTAAAAACCCTTTCAGAATTAATGGCAAAGTATAAGAACCAATCAAAATCAATTTTCA
Source organism: Sturnira hondurensis (assembly GCF_014824575.4). Lineage (NCBI taxonomy): Eukaryota > Metazoa > Chordata > Mammalia > Chiroptera > Phyllostomidae > Sturnira > Sturnira hondurensis. The sequence continues at coordinate 16,472,650 of NW_028083059.1, forward strand.
CCACAATTTAAGTAGTCCAGACCATAAAAACCATAGACTGCAAAGAAATCAAAATGTGATGCATAGAGTTTTATGATTAAGCCTTTCAAACTGTTAACGTTGCAAAGGCTTTATTCATTACATTTAAAAATATTTGTAGTCATAAATGAATTAAACCATTTAATCATAAAATTCATTGCACATCATTGTATCACTACTTGGATCAATTGCATTAATTTTCAATCTGTAACATAGTTGATGTTAGAGTGACATTACATGGAATTTATATCTCTTATGCATGTTAGTACTGACAACGCTTAGTAAGCTGTTTTGCAAATGTGGTATTATTTGGAAAGAAGCTGGGCATTTATTTAATTTAATGTTTAACTTAATGTTTAATTTATTTGAACAAGGGATCCATGCAGACTAAAGAGAGCAAGAGAAACATCAGTGTAACATTGATTGATTGCCTTCAGCACTTGTTCTGACCAGGGAACAAGCCTACAACCCAAGCGTGTGCCCCAACTGGGAATTGAACTGATGACCTTTTTGCCTTATGGAACACTGCCCAACCAACTGAGCCACACCAGTCAGGGCTCTTTTGTGATGGTTTCTATGTCCTTTTTAATGCTTATTATCTATTCTAATTGTGACTGAGATCATCCATTCCTTCCCTAAGTTTCTTGAGCATCCTCTCTACATCTGGTATCTTGGTTTCTTCAATTTTATTTAATTCTTTTTTTTCTGGGGATTTCCCTTGTTCTTTCTTTTGGAGTATTTTTCGTTGTCTCCCCATTTCATCTGCCTTCTTGTCTATGCCTCTCTGTGTTAGGCAGATTTCCTATGACTCCCAAGCTTGTTACGAAAGGCTGATGTGGTGCCTTGTGGATGTCAGTGGCATAATGTTCTTCGTGACCTAAGCTAGGTGCTCCAGGAATGTTTCTTTTGTGGGATATGTGACCCCTCCTGTTATAGTTGAGTCTTGAATGCTTTTAGCCTGTTTGGGAGTGGACTTCACCCTCAGGCTGGCTGAATATAAGGATAGACCTCATTTACCATGTATGAATTGCTGTTCAGGGGGAGCCCTCTAAGGCAGAGTTGCTCCCAGCAGGTGCCTGCTGCAGTCTACCTTTGGTCGGGCCACTTGTTTAGCAAATTAGGTTGAGCTCGGGTGAGGTTGAAGCTTGCCACAGGTCATGTTGGGTCTGGACCCACTTTGATGGGTTTCTACTGTAGGCCAGTGATGTGGACACTGACCAGTAGTGTCTGCGTTATTGTGGATAAGACAAGACAAATTCACATGGACTACCAAGTTCTGTGGAGGAAAAGGGACTGCACAGCCACTCTCTCAAGGGGAGAGCACCTCAGAGTGCCTTGACCACTCTCTCAAGAGGAGAATACCCAGATCCTTGCCTCAACAGGCTTTTATTGGCTTAATTTGCATAGGAGTACCAGGAATATGTGGAAAGCTCATCAATCATTGTCAGGCAGTGATAATCAAATAGATAACACTCAAAGAACTCTGAGGGTTTATTTTGAGTCAGGGTCAGATAGCTAAAAGACCATAAAAATTGGGGAAATCAAACTCATTTTGTGCTTGTATTCATTTAAATTGAGGGTATTAGCAAAGCAGGTTTCACAGGATTTTATGCATTCTTTCTTAAGCCTGATTGCCCCAGGGAACCCTTTCCAGCTCAGGGCTACACCCACCTCTAGCATTGTTTCAAGCTCAGGTTGAGTAGAAGTAAAACAGCCAAGAGATTAAGAGACTTCTTGCAGACAGACTGAGGACTCGGGCTATGTCAAAGCTGAGGGATGAGGGTCTATCACCCACTTTCTCCATAGCCCTCTAAGCCAGCCCTTCCTTGTGGGCCCCCTCATGACCATGCCTGTCTGAGGTGGTCCCTCCCTTGAGGAATCTTACCCATTGTTGGCTAACCAGTCATGCACTGGGGGCCAGGCAGGGTGAGGTAAAGTGGGCAGATGCAGTGCTCCTGCCAGGGAGATAGCTTTGCCTCCTTATGGTCCTAAGGTCTTTTTACTCAGCCTTAGCCATGAGAAGTTACAGTTTCTGCAACCAGGCAGGGTGGGTCCCACCAGGTCAGTGTCAGACATTATGTGTAACCTGCTTTGGTCTATCTGTCTATAACTACCAGGCTATTCATTGATTGTGTCTCTGTTTACTGGGCTTAGGTATGTATGAGGGGGCCAATTTGGGCACAAGGGCTGGCTTTCTGGAGTTTTGAGTAAGGGTCGATCAATAAAAGGTCCAAGGCTCTCTGAGGGCAGTGTCCACTTGTCAGCTGCTTAGCCACCTCTGAAGTTGCCTGGACTTCCTTCAGGGCCTTTTGAAGAAAGACTGAGTGTATCCAAGCTGGCCCTTCCCTCCTGGTGCAAGATCTGTAGGACAGGACAGCTAGGTTGGTAGGATGGAGCTAGTGCTTCTCCTACTTGAGGGAGGAGAAGGTATTCAATGGGGAGAATGTGGCCCCTATTCCAGAACCATACCACTCAGTCTCTACTCAAGTCTTTAGCTCTCTCTTACTCATGGGGAGCATACCATTGGTTCAGGTTGGGTGCAGCCAGTGAGGTATCCTCACTGCAGGAGCCAGCTCAGCAAGGCAGGGCCACTGAAACTTGGAATAACAGATCCAGATAGTCTTCCTTTGGGAGAGGTACCAGCTAAACCTGTGCAAGGGAGGCAAGCTCTGCACCTTTCCTTAGCTGTATAACTGTATCTGCTCAAGCCAGACATAAGCCTCTGAGTGAGCCAGACCCAAATCTCTGAGTGAGATGTGCTTTGAACGTCCCAGGTATGCTTGGTGTTCCCTTCCCTCTGCAGATATGAATTCAGCATGGCAAAGCCACCAGAATTTGGAAAGGGAGGACAAATCGGTCTCCTGGCAGGAGTGTGCTGGCTGAGACTACAGGTTGCGGGGAGGGGACTGATCCCTTCTAAAGCATTACAGTTCAATGTCTGCCTGGGTGTCTGCCTTCAGTTTTTACAGAGAGGGAGCACACCAAAGGTGTCTCTTGGGTGCAGCCAAAAGTTCTTTCTGTTGGGCTCAAGCTTGGAAGTGTGGTGTCACCAGTATTTGGAGGACCAGGTTAGTGTACTCTGCAGGCTGATGCTGTGAGAATAGGAGTGCCCAAACTTATAAGATAGCACCCGAGAGCAGTGTGGGATATTGATTTGGGACTGAGACCTCAGTAGTTTACCTTCCANCCTTCTAAAGCATTACAGTTCAATGTCTGCCTGGGTGTCTGCCTTCAGTTTTTACAGAGAGGGAGCACACCAAAGGTGTCTCTTGGGTGCAGCCAAAAGTTCTTTCTGTTGGGCTCAAGCTTGGAAGTGTGGTGTCACCAGTATTTGGAGGACCAGGTTAGTGTACTCTGCAGGCTGATGCTGTGAGAATAGGAGTGCCCAAACTTGTAAGATAGCACCCGAGAGCAGTGTGGGATATTGATTTGGGACTGAGACCTCAGTATTAAAGATACTTATTAGATAGGTTAATTAGATAGGTAAACACCTTCCAGATCTCTCTTGGGAGTACACCACCTAGGTCTTCTCTTTCTTATTACTTTATGTCCTTAGTCATCTTCCCCCCACCAGAGGCCTGGATGAATATTTAAGACTGAGCTTCTGTGAGTTGGCTCTTTAGGAGAGCATCTGGGATTCGACCAGACTCCCTCCTTTTCCTGATGGACACAATCCCTACTAATTTTCACTGCCAGGTGCCCTGACATCTGATTTTCACTTCCAGGTACTTGTGTTCTGGTGTGGACTTTCCAGTGAAGGGTTTACACCCCATAATCCTCAGGGGGTACTTTTGCAGCCAAAACAACCCTCTGACTTCTCAGCCACCACACGTAGGTGCAGGGGACAGCCCTCTTCACGCCTCTGCCTTTCTTCCCAGTCTCTATGTTGCTTCTTCTATAAATCCTTGGATATAGTATTCCTTTTCAGCTTTCCTTCAGTTGGCCATTCATGTTGATTGCTCTATAATTTAGATATAAATCTCATTTGCTGCTGGGTATAGCTTCTACGTACAACTACAGCCATCTTGAAACCCCTCAAATTTGTTCATTTTAAGTATCAGTGAAACATTTAGTAATTTAACATAAATTTTTATTAATACGTATATTATTGTGACAATGGGCAGAGGAAATACATTTGTGCCATGGAAACAAGTTCAGAACTATTGCAATAGGATAGGAGTGTTTCTATTCAGTTAATGCTCAGTTGTAATGACTATGGTCATTATTAGTATCATGAAAGTAAAAGGACAGAAAAAATGATCAACATATTAATTCAGACACAAAGGAAGCAGAAAAGGGAATATAATATACATATACCTTTTCAATTCAGTGACTTGGGTGAAATGATGGTTTTGAACATAGTAAACAAAATATGTTGAATTCAGTTTTAGTTTGATTATTGTTGACTGTGAGTTTGCTAAAAACAAACAAAAAATGTAGATCAAGGAAAGTGAAGTCTATTAGACTACCTAAAATAAGGGTGTACACCCTCTTAGTACTGAAGGAAATCTCGGTGTTGCCTCAAATCAAGGAAATGAAAGAAGGATGTTTTTAAGCCTTTTTTAAGGCTGCAGGCTGTTGTATTTTAAAGTGATTCTTAGGAAAAATCTGGGTGGAGTATGGGTAAAATTTTTGGTAATTAGCTTTAGACTGGTGGAGTTAGAGAAAAAATTCAATGAACAGGTTGTTAGAAGGTAAATATTTAGTTCATTCACACTGTTAATGTAGCTCACTAGATGTATTTTTATTATTTTAAAGCTTCATTATCCCAGGTGGGTTCCATTCTCTGACAAAGCAAACAAACAAACAAACAAAAAGCATTGTTAGAAGAAAATATACAAATTAAAAACAAACACAAACAAAAAAATTGCACATTTTGTTTTAGAAGGCAATGTCTTCTATTATAAAGCCTGACACTTATTTTCTAAACAGCTAAGTTTGTCTTCTTGTACTGGAGAGAGAGATCCTAAAACTAAGAAAAACTATGCCTGAACCTGGAAAATGATACATGAGTCTCGTTGTATGTGCCTCCTATTTCATAATGAACAAATCTTGAATTCCAACATACCTTCTGGGATATTGAAGAGTGGATAATGGTTAGAATAAAACTAAACCTTGACCGACCTTCCCAATGAACCCTATAAAATCTGTATGCTACTTATTCATTTACATTTATCACATTGAAAGGCTTTCAGAAAAAGTTTAAAATAATTCATTTGATTTGGTTTTTCATCTCCCACACATTTTTTAGTACCTGGGAAATATTGATAAGGATAGGACTCACAAAAGTCCCTTAATTATCTCTCTTATGGGACTCTAGGGCTGGAAAGCTCAGTGAGTTCATCTCCTAATTGGCACTCTGCCCTCTTGTATTAAAGTTTGCTCAGCCTTTATCATCATCATCTTCTTCATCATTCTTGTATAAGATTGTTTTCTTGTTTTTGTCACTGATAAGACCCTGCAGGGTAAAGAAAAAGTGTTAGAATTAGATTGGGGGAGTTTACTTATGTTTTTCTTTTCTCATCACTAGAATGCAATAGACAGTTCCCAGTAGGATACCTCACACCAAAACTGTGCTTCTGTATATACGTGCCCATAACCCCAATTATTTGAATACTTCATGGCATTTCACTAGAAAAAAATAATTGAAATAGAAATTTTCACTAAATTTTTTATGTAAACACCTATGTTTGTTAGAAAAGTGCCTTAGGAAAAATTGTTTAAAAACCTTCGTGAGAAATTTTTACATCCATATTTATCTGAAAGATAGGTAATTTATGACAAAGATTGTTTTTCTCAAATAAACTCTAATAATTATCTTCTGTGAGAGTCAGTGTGTATATGTGCATGTGTAGGTTTCAAAACAGGCTTCTGGCACATAACCATTCTTTCTTGCAGAGGGAAGGTAATTAACTTCTAACAATAAAAATTCTATTTTCGTCTACAGTAAGCTCCCTCTTAATTGTCCTGTGTGGATTTCTCTGTGTGCGCATATATGTTCTTTTTCCATTCTATTTCTCTTCTCATTAGATACTTTGAATATTCATTAATCAAATTTTATTTTCTAATTTTTCAATTTAAGGATACGTAGTTTAGATACATGTTTAGAAATTTCTTAAAGAATTAAGGCAAAATTCTGCTGCTTTTAATTTGCTTAAGAAATGTCTCTGTTCAAAAAATCTTTAGCTGATCATGAAAATGAGTAATAACCTGTTCACTAGTTACTAGATGAGAAAAAGAGCTTTTGTTTCACTACAAGAACAGTACTTCTAAAGACGATTTAAAGAGTTACTGCACTTTATGTACACATATAAATTATATTAATAAAAACTTTGTGGACTATTCTGGATAAATATATAAATCTTCACACAAATTGGCAGTATTTAACTATATTGTTGTCTGCTTCTATACTTTATTATGTAAAATTAATGTAAACACAGCATTATAGTGTAATACTAACAATGAATACTGCATTTAACTATAATTTTTCTACATTGATTTTGAGGATAGAAAGATTTTTTTGTTTCCAAAAATGTTTAAAATTTTGAATATAAAAATTTTGTTTAAATAAACTTGTGAAAATAGACGTCTATTTAAAAAGGTTAATCTCATAAATAAATTCTTCAGACATTAAAATAAGTGGTTAATGCATCAATTTAAGTAATTTTCATTTAGTTTAATTTAATTTATTTTATTTTATTTTTATTGTTGTTCAGTTACAGTTGTCTCCATTTTCCCTCCATCATTTTTCCCAGCTCCACCCACCCCATCTCCCACCCTCCATCCTACGTGCCATGCGGACTCTGACCAGCAGTGCTCATGGTGTTGTGGATGTGGCAAACAAATACACACGGACTGCAGAAGTGCTGTGGAGAAAAGGGACAGCATGGCCACTCTCTGAGTGAGAGAGCACCCTAACCCTTACCTGGACAGACTTTTATTGCTTTCTGGGAGCATTACTTCAAGGAAGGTCCTCATTCATTATGCATCGGTTTGCTTTAGGTGATTACCTTTTACAGATAACAAAGAAAAGGATGTTGCAAATGCAAGGGGGAAAAGTGGTCAAACTGGTTACACTCCATCCTTGGGAGGTTTAGCACAGACTTTAGGAAGTTATTTCAACAATATGCATTAAACATGTGCTGCCTTAATTCAGGGGGAGGGAGTTTTAGCAAAGCAAGCCTCAAAGCAGCCTAGATATAATGCAGGCCTGGTTCCCCATGGGAAAGCCAATCTGTGGGCCTGGCTCCTGTGCTCTATCTTGTACCTGTCAGTTTCCTGAACCAGGGCCGAGCTACATTCACATCACCATTTGGACTGACTTCCTATACTCCGCTTTGTCTTTGTCCATGGGTCCTTTATACATGTTCCTTACTGACCCTCTTCTTTCTCTGATTATTCCCCTCTCCATTTCTCTCTGATTACTGTCAGTCTGTTCTTTATTTCAGCGTCTTTGGTTATATTTTGCTTGTTTTTTTCCTTTTGTTGATTAAGTTCCAGTTAAAGGTGAGATCATATGGTAATTGTCTTTCACCACCTGGCTTATTTCACTTAGCATTATGCTCTCCATACCCATCCACGCTCTCGTGAGGGGTAGGGGCTCCTTTCTCTCTCTCTCTCTCTATCTATCTATCTATCTCTTTCTGCTGCGTAGTATTCCAGTTTTTAATTAATTTTAAAACATATTAAAGTGAGTATCTGAACATTTTCAAAGAAAAGGCTATAAACTTTAGTGACAAATTTTGTTTTTATTTACCTTAATCACTGTAAAACATTTTATTTTTTAAATTTGATTGGTTTAATACAGAGATCTGCTTTTTAAAAAAGATTTCATTTATTTTTAGCAAGGGGAAAGGAGGGAGAGAGGGAGAAAAACATCAGTGTGTGGTTGCCTCTCATGTTCCTCCTACTGGGGACCTGTCCCACAACTTAGGCATGTGTCCTGACTAGGAATCGTGCTGGCAATATGCAGGCCAGCACTCAATCCACTGACACACACCAGCTAAGGTATAAAACATTTTATAATAAATCTTGTAAAATATGCAAATACATTTGATAATGACATATATGTATGTTTATCTTTCATGCCATCTTAAAATTTTTTAAGTTAATATAAAATACTCCTTACAAATATAAAGGATTAGGGAGTTAGTTATTATTTTATCTTTCAGGTTTTCTGTGTTTCTCACTTGAAGAAACTAGAATTGATTACTCTGGTTAAAAATGTTAATTAATAAAAGGTATTTGAGACTATGTTCAAAATAATCATTATAGAGAGATATGAATATATAGAGAGAGATAAGGAATATAGTTTATATATTTCTTTTTTAAGAAGTTAGTGCAATCTTTTTAAAAAGATTTCACTTATTTATTTTTAGAGAAGGGGAGGGAGAGAGAAAGGGAGAAAAAAATTAGTGAGAAACATCATCCTGTGGCTGCCTCTCGTTAGCCCTACAGTGGGGGCCTGACCCACAATACAGGCATGTACCTTGACTGGGAATTGAACCAGCAACCCTTTCGTTCACAAGCCAGCACTCAATCCACTGAGCTACACCAGCCAGGGCTGGTTTGTATATTTCTTAAAGGAATAATTATAATTAATTGATATGGGGATTCTAATATAAATATGCATTGGTCTAATATGTTGATAAAATTATTTATTTGTTGAAGCTAAATTATGTTTTATGAAGATATATTAATATACTTTAATATAAAATAATGAATATGTTAATATTTGACACACTTGACTCAATATTACCTTATTTTTCATGAGAAAAATGTTATAAATTATTTACTATAAAATATTACTAGATATTATAAAATATGAAAATTTGTGTTGCTTTTATAAAGTAAACTAGCTATTCTCTGCCAAAACAACAAATATTTCTTATTTTTAAAAAGTGTTAAGTTTCTTTTAACCATTGTCGTCAATGCTACGAATTTCGAATAACTATTTCTTCTAGTCAGTTTATCAAAATGTTACTTTTCTACATTCAAGCCCAAATTCAATACTGTGAAGGGTAGTAGAATATGACTGTAGGAATTCAGGACATGCTAACCCAAAATATACTGCTGTGGCATATTGTTTTCAGCTGTAGATACTCAGAAACAGTGAATGCAGGGAGGGGCTTTCTATGAACTTACCTTATCCTCCAAGAGGAACTTGGTAGTCATAAATCACCTGTCCTGGAAGTTCATCATTCAGGGGAAGATTGACTGGTTACGCAGAAGAGAAAACTAGAAATTAACACCAAACCTAGTAAAACTTTGTTGGAGACTATTATATCTCCCATCTATTTCTCTGTCCTAAAAAATCATTTCCTCTGCCCTAAAAGTCCCATATTTCTTCTTCACTTTATCGAGACTTAATTCTTTATTCTAAAGCTACCTCTTTGAGTTACTCATTCTCCTCTGGGTACCTTCTAAATATGCATGTGATATACACATTATTAAACTTCTGTTGTTGTTCTCTTGTTAATCTTCCTTTTATTACAGGAGTCTCAACTAAGAACTCAGGTGGTAGAGAAGAAATTAGTTTTTTCTCTGCTACAAGTGTAACTGTTAAGATACCCTTTATCTATAAAACTTTTCTTGAATTTGCTGAAATAATGTGAATAGAAGATTTGCTTCTTCACCTTTTAAAAGAAAGATAAAAATAATAATGATTGTTAGTCTCAAAATTTAACAAAATCCTAACTATTGTCAGATTTCTGTCTACTAAATTTAAAAGGAGGAAAACTAACAAATTATAAGAGAAATTCTGTTGTGAATGGTTTTTTATTATGAAAGTAAGATATATTAATATAAATATGCTTCAATGAATGTATATCACTTGTGTTAAAACAAGCATATTCTTTCAGTGCATTCCCAAAGTTTTGACACATTGCACTGTCATTCTCATTTGTCTCTCTGTATCTTTTGATAACACCTTTTATTTCTTCTTTGCCCTAGTTATTTTTATAGTATATTTAATCTGCACATATTTGTGGGTGTCTTTACTTCCTTTTTGCAGTTGATTTCTAAATTAAAAGCATTGTGATCAGAGGATATGCCTGGTATGATTTCAATAGTCCCAAATTTGTTGAGGCTAGTTTTGTTTCCAACATGTGATCTGTCCTTGAGAATATTCTATGTGCACTAGAGAAGAATGGATAATCTAATGTTCGGGGATGGAAGACTCTTTAAATGTCAATTATGCCCTCATAATCATTAGAATAGTTAGTATCAATAGGACAGGTAATAACAAGTGTTGGCGAGCACATGAAGAAGAAGGGACTCTCTTACTTACTGCTGGTAGGAATGTAAATGGTACAACCACTGTGGAAAACAGTATAGAAGTTCCTGAAAATTTTAAGAATATTTACAATATTACCTAGCAATCCTTCTTTGGGTATCTACCCCCAAAACTTAAAAACATTTACTTGTAAAGATACATGTACCTCTATGTTCATTGCAACAGCATTCACAATGGCCAAGACATGGAAATAACCAAAGTGTCCTTTGTTAGATGATTAGATAAGGATGTGGTATACATATACTATGGAATACTGTTCAGACGTAAGAAAAGATGAAATACTGCCATTTGTGACAATATGGGTGGAGCTTCAGAATATCATGCCAAGTGAACTAAGTCAGATAGAAAAAGCCTAAGAACCGCATGATTTCATGTACATGTGGGATATAAAACTCATTGATCAGAGGGAAGGGGGACTAACAAAGGGTAAAGTGAGCCAAAAATATGGTGATCTGAAGGTGATTTGACTTTGAGTGGTGGGCACACAATGCAATATATAAACCATGTATCAAAAATGTATACTTTAGGCCCTGGCTGGTGTAGCTCAGTAAATTGAGCACCGGCCTATGAAGCAAAGGGTTGCTGGTTCGGTTCCCAGTCAGGGCACATGCCTGGGTTGCAGGCCCAGTGGAGAACACATGGGAGGCAACCACACATTGATGTTTCTCTCCCATTCTTTCTCCTTCCCTTCCCCTCTCTCTTAAAAACAAATAAATAAAGTATTTTTAAAAATTAAAAAAATGTACACTTCAAACATGTATGATCTTGTTAACAAATATCACCTTAATAAATTTAATAAAAAGGAACATAATACAAAAACTCTCTATAAATTAATTTTTGTTTTTAAAATTAATAATATCTCAAGTGAAAACAATTAGTGTCAGTTATTAATCATGTTTTATTATTGTATCAAAGACCCTGGAAATTGGTCAGTGTCTGCCCTATTTAGAATATATGATTACTTTCAGAGTAATCAATTGACTAAATCCATAAGAATTCATTCTGTGTTATCCCTCAACAAACTGTTCCATACTTTCCAAGGCTTCTATTGCTGGCTAACAAAATAATAAATTCAAACTGATTACAATATTAGATCAGTATTAATAGTGTAATTTTACTTAAAATTCTTTGGGATATTTCTAGTGAATGTTCCATCCGTCAAACTTATGACCCAGACAGCTTTAAAAGTAGAACCTCAGTAAGATAATCTGAATATTTTCAAATTTATTTAAACAATTGCTTTCATCCAAAGGATTTGCTTTCATGGTTAGGACTAGCTAAGTGGAAAATTAATCATTTCAGGGTCTATTAATGACACTACTTCATGTGTTCTTGAGCAGAGTCATTCCATATTTTATGCTGCCCAGAATCTTAAATGCTTCTGTATAAATGCTAATGCAAGAGATGACTGCAACCATTAAAGAAAATCAAATGCCATTATCTTAGCCATCCCCCAAGGCTCATAACCCCCAAATTTTCCTCACCACCCCTATTCCTAAATGCAAATTATATAACCAATAGATATTAAACTAAAATGAGGTGCTACCTACCTGTAGCTACATCCTGTCCCATGACTAACATAATTAATTTTCACATACTTTCTAAAAATCTGAACAGTAAACTAGTCTCAGAACAAAACTATACTTTGAGTGGCCTCCCTAACCAGCCTTAAAAAATCTGTTAGCTGCTCATTCTCTAGAGAACACTAATTTTTTAACTTTCTCTCAGTATTAATGCAACATTCTTACTAAATGCTTGCATAAATGACTTTTGGTCATTTTCTTTCCCTTTCAGGTAATCTTTACCTTGCAGTGTTGTTGTGAAATACTTTACCTTGTAGTTGTCGTTGTAAAAATGCACATTATTTAGCAGAGAATAAGCTTCATAGCAGATCTTCCATAAATGTTGATGATACTGCTGGCTAACCATAATGGAAACAAGATTCACATTCTTTCATTAGATGGTGATGATAATGGTGATGATGGTGACGATGATTATGATGATAATGATGATACTAATGAAGTCTGGGAAAGGTAAACAGCAAAATAATTGGGTAACTCAATCACCTTGGAACAGTGAATATTTTGAGACTAGAGCTAACCCAAACAGAGAATAATATTGGCAGCAGTGAATTAAAACACAAACCATCAGATCTTTCTGGAAATTTTAAATGATGACTTCAATTACTAGCACCACACAATGTTACAGATTTCAAGTCTCCAATTCTTTAGTGATATCCATCTCCAAATTGGTTATATTTTTGGGGAAGAGTGAATTTTATAGGTTTCTTCTTAGAGATTTCTGAGCTAAACCTCTAGGAACAAACCAGGTCTTATCCTGCTAGGTAAGCCTCTGAGTTATCTGTAACAGTGAAAATCTAAAAATTAATGGTATTGTCCCTTGATACCAAGTTTTGTACTGTTACTGAAAGAACTTCTACATTTTTCTGAGAAAATGGTTAGATTCTGAGAGTGGATTCATTTTTAAAGTGCTAAGGGAAACCTGCTATGTAAAACTCCAAACCGCTGAAAGGCCAACCTTGCCTTGAGGGCACAGTCCCATTATCACTTGTTCAGGGTCCTGTTCTTTTCCCAGGAGAAGATCAGGCTTAGCAAATAGGAATTGGTGGTCATTAATTCTTTGCATTTACAAAAGAAGTTGCTTCTGAACTTTTTCTTAACCCAATTCGCTTGAGATCTTGATTTCTTAAGTAAGTTGACCTTTAGTCTTATAGCCAGAGTCTTTATAGAACTGTATACTAGTTTAAGTTTTAGAGAGGTCAGATCTGTTCTTAGTGGAATTCTCTCTCAACTATGAGAGGTAAATGAGGGTTAAAATTCCCTAGAGCAAGCAGTTACTTAAGGATATCTTTTTATAATGTGGTTGTTCCAAGTTTTGATAGAAATTGTTTTCCATATCTCTTTGCATTATAAATTAATTCAATCAATATGTAAATTAATTTAGATTATGCAAGTTATCCAGATAAAGTGGTTGTAAACTGAATATTATAAAATCTACCATTGCTTAATGTAAAACAGTGAAGCTTTTTAGTTCCTTTATAAAATAAATACTAAATTGTAACAGGATACAGCCAGGGCCCCCCAACCAAAGGGTTTGTAACAGGGTCCAGAACTCAGGTGTCCAGGAAATATAGAAATGTAAGATATCTCCACCCTCACAAGTCTGGACTTGGGGGAGGTACCTAGAGAGCAGGCCCATGAGAGAGATTTTGCAGGGCAGCTTCATACCTGATATGCAAAAATGGTTATTTTGTATATCAATAACAGCAGACTAGACTTCTAGCCAGAATGGTGCCAGAAGGTCAACTTTGACCCCTGGTATAAGTAGGAGGCAGCTCTTCCAGGTTACAGGGTCTGTATGAGAATTTGGAAATGGTTTACTCCGCACCACAGGTCCATGTCCGCCTGGACTTACTATGGCAACCCAGAAAAGCTGAAAACTGTGAGTACTGGCAGGTGTAGCCAATTGTGGGACGAGCTGGAAATGGGGTTAGGGAGGATGTCCCATGCTGGGGTTTAAACTAAAGGCAGGCTGCCATGAGGGATAGAAAGACAATGCAGGACGATGATGTGAGACCTTGCAGGGAAGGAAAAGGGTAAAAGGACTCTCACTGGTGGGCCATGAGAAGGTGCATGTGGTTTTGGGTTAAGAACTGGAGATCACGGAGATACAGCTGATGGTGCTGGGGACTGCTGGAAACCTGCATGGTGGAGCACGGATAACTGAGAGGAACCAGGAGCAGAGAGCTGTGAACTTCTGGGGTTTTTTTTCTTCTTCTGCAGAATGGTAGTTCTGATTGGCATGGTCTGAGACTAGCCTGCCAGGGCAAAGGAGAGAAGGAAGGACTGTGTGTGTTTGTGGGTGTTTTAGGGACTTTGAAATTTTAACAGCAACATTCTGCCATTACTCTAAACACATATAACTTTTGAATAAATAGTTCCTGTCCTTTTCACCAAGCTCTGGCATTGAGTGCCACAATTCCTAAGGGTGATGGGCAAAGAACCACAGTACAGAGAGATCCCCTAATGGGTCCATTCTGTAACAAAATTTTATTTAGGTTTTGTGATTTCTATAACTTTTGTTAGCTTCTCTCATACATGATCATAATTAATTATATTCTTTATTGTAAATGTATGCTATTACTCCATTGAAAAGTTGAAATTTACACCCAATTTTTTTAAAAAAATTATTTATATTTAGAGAGAGGGGAAAGGAGGGAGGAAGAGAAGGAGAGAAACATAGATGTCGGAGGAAAACATCAGTTAGTTGCCTCCCAAATGTTTCCCAACCTGGACTAAAAGCTGCATCCAAGGCATGTGCACTGACTGGGAATCTAACCAGCGAACCCTTGTTTTGTGGAGTGACACCCAACCAACTGAGCCACATTGGTCAGAGCCATTTGTTTATTAATTAAGCTGACCTTAATGACTTGTTTGACCAAACAATTTGTGGTAAGCAGTTACATAGACATGAATAGAACAAGGACCATGGGCCAGATAAAGAAGGTCACCATGGCAGAAAGCCCTGGGTACCTAGCAATGGACAATGCTGGAAAAACAGGGACCTTGCCCCCAGGTGACCTTTCCTCCCCTGGCATGTTGCTAGTCATACAGGTTAGATCCCCTTAGAGTGGGAACAAACAAGGGGGCCAAAGAATAGCCCTTGAGCATTAGGTCCCAAGGACAATGAGGATTTGACCCATGTCAAATACACCTAGTTGTATTTCAGGTCCAGGACCAGAAGGGAAGCAAAACCAAACAAGCAACACCATAGCTTACCTCAGGAATAGCTTCATGGACTGATGATACCCTGCCCTGGCACCGGCCAATCAATAGAACCTGAAGGGACACACTAAGAAAACTGACAAATATTCTATTGAGATCTATCCCTGGGACCTCTTCTAAAATCCACACCCTTAAAAGCCCTTGGGATGGAGGACCCAGTCAGTACCCTTCCTTCCTGGAAGGACATCTCCATTTCTCTCCACCTCCTCCTGTTCTTTCCCCAGGCACCTTTTCCTTGTCTCTCTCTTAAGCTCCAAAATCCCTCCTTTTGCCTTTGTAACATCTAAAGCCCATTTCTCTTACCTGTGTGACTTTCGAAATAAACTTCTCCTTATAACTGTTAGCCATGAATTCTTTCCTCACCAGACTCCAGTATGAGGTTGCTGAACAAAGGCCCAGTCTGGCCCCAGCAGTCTAACACTGGCCCACTCTCGCCTCTACCAAGATTCAGCAAAAGTGACCCTGGAGCTAGGTCATAAGAAGTTTCAGGCTTCTTTCCTGGACATCTCAAAATGATTTTTCTTAGAAAACTTGTAGAAGGAAACACTAACCAGCATGCTAAAAATTGTGATAACTCAGGCCATGTGGAGAAGTCTAGTAGGAAAAGATAACATACAAAAGAAAGAGAGAAGCTAAAGAACATCAAGGCACTAGACAAATGAGTTAAAAAAAAAATCCATCACTTAAAGTTGTTACAGTGTTACCTGTGATGATGTGAAAGCAGAAAGGCTAAATAATATACTTTTGTTCTGGCCAGGGAAATTTTTATGAGGTATTTACAAAGTTTCATTGTCTCTTCTAGATGCTTCTGATAAAATAGAGAGATAAACTAAAGAAAGAACTGTTCAGTTTTTTATCAGAATTCAGACAAAATGTAAAGGACCCAGACACAACTGCTTTCAGGAAACAATAGTTTTTATCTCTAGCATCTCTTAGCTAATGATTCTTAAAGTAAGAAGCTGTCTCAAGGAAAAACTCAAATCCACTGTGGTACCGGTAAAACAGGAATCAGGATCAATTTTACAATGGAATGACTCAGATACCTCAGAAAGATTTAAGGTCATATCTGTTAGAACATCTAGGAATCTTTCAAGAATATACTTAGACACCCCCACCCCTGCTAAAAAATAATGTCTCTAAGAATCTTAAGGATATGGCATATTAACCTTTCAACTAGATGAAAATTGCTGTAAGAATCTTAAGGGAAATATTGAACAGCAGTGAGACTTCTGAGTCAAGGTATGGCAGGGACTGTCTTGGAAATGTGGATACAACTTTCATATAATGGAGTGGATTAGGATCTGATACACTACAAACAAGCAAAGTTTTTTTTAAAGATGGTATTTATTTATTTGTAGAGGGGGAAGGGAGGGAGAAAGAGAGGGAGAGAAACATCAGTGTGTTGTTGCCTCTTGTGCACACCCTACTGGGGCCCGGCCTGCAACCCAGGCATGTGCTCTGACTGAGAATTGAACCGGTGACCCATCGATTTGCAGGCTGGCATTCAATCAACTGAACCATGCCAGCCAGGGCCAAGCAAGCAAACTCTTAAGAATATATCAGCTTAGACTGAGAAGAATGGAGATAATATAAAATGCAATGTTTTTGAGCCCTTAAACTTCTTTATGCAGGAAATGGGATAAGAAGCTTATTCATTATGAACATGGTCTATAGCTCGTGGAAAAGAAGAGTAGAACCAAGTACTCAAAAATTGGAACAAAGAGAAATGAGAATTGTTTCCAGAGTTCTAATTAAGAAACTGGAGTCATGGATCAAGTTGGAGTGGCCATAAAGGATACAATGTCTAAAGGACAAAATATCCATTTTATGATAGACAATGAAAAAGAGGGTAATGGACACAGAGACACCAACTCAATGAGTGAGAAATCTGTCTCAGAGTGGACCATCTAGCCTCAGTCAGGCCACCTGATGCCACATTAATTAGAAGCAAACTTTCCAGCTGAGACCTCAGTGAATGTCTGATCCACAAAATTGTAAACAAAGTAAAACAGTTGTTTTAACCCACTTAAGATTTGGAGTAGTTTTATTTTTATTATACATCTATAGGTAAATATATAATTGGAGCTTGACTGTGTTTACTACATTTAGTATAATTAGTATGATTATGAATTAATCTAAGTTTTCAGTCTTGAATTGGTAGAATATGGGGCTTTTAATAAATTAGAGCTGCAATCCCTAACTCCCACAGGGCCTCACAGTATATTCTCAAAGAAAATAGGATTAGATCAACAAGTGCCTCCGCTGTGTGCCTCTGAAAGTATATTTTTGGAATATTAATCAGTTATTAACTCTAACCATCTTACAGATAGGCCCTTTGATAGGTCATTTTCAAATATAATAATTATTTATCAGAGGAATACTATGTATGTGCATAGTATTATCAGTGCATGCTATGTATGTAGAATAAAATAGTACCTTCACAATAACCTTATCGGCATTATTATTGTTGAAAGTTATGTTTCTTGGGATAGTTTAGCCAGAAAGACACAAGAGACTCATGATGGTATATACAAAGTATGTCTTGAAAAAGTCCAGTCATTGTTAATATAACAAAGAATAGCTTGCCTGACATCGACATTACCTAGCAGCTGAGGAGAATGGACTGGAATGTACATGCACAAACAATGATGACTTCACTGTACTAGGGGTGGTAGGGGTGGTAGGGGTGGCAGATGCCATGGAGTGAGCCTGTGTACCATGTGGCCCTTGCATTCAAAATGACTGAGGGAATAGAGCAATGCATCTGCATCAAATTTTGTATGAAGCTTGAACATTCCTCTGTGGAAACTATGTGGATGTTTCAGAAGGTTTGGGGGGACAATGAAATGAATGCAGCACAAATAGAAGTGTGGCACAAATGCTCTGAAGACAGTTGAGAATCTGTTAAAAGTGATCCATGTCCTGGAAGGCCTGCAACAAGCAGAACACCTGAAAACATTTAACGTGTACGGACTACAATAAACAGAACTGGAAGCTGATGTGTGGATTCCAAAAACTACTGTGCCCAAGGTTTTGATGAAAAACCTTGGCATGAAACATGTTGTGGCAAATTTTGTTCTGTGGCTTCTGCTACCAGAGCAGAAGGAACATTCTGCTGCAGTTCCTGCTGATGCTGAGGGAACTGTGTGAGGTACCAAGGTGCCTACTTTGAAGAGGACTAAGGCATCATTGTCTATGTACAATGTTTTTTTGTACCTGGTATGTTTTTCAATAAATATCTCTGTTCTTCATAGTGTGTGGCGGGATGCTTTCCAGACAAGCCCTGTAGACTAGTGAAAGGAAGAATGAAGCAGGAGACAGCAGAGGGAGACAGCTGACTCATGATGCACTTCCAGCAGTGCTGGCTCACACCCCTGGGCTCTGGAGAGGACTTCCTCTGGTGAGCTCGATCTGAGGCTTCAGAGGGAATTTTAATGATCTATTACAGATATTTATGGATTCCCCGTGAATTTCATGAGGCCAAACAATGTAAGCCTTATCATAAAAGTTGATAAATCTCTACAAAAAAGGAAAAGTAAATCACAGAACAGAATCCTTCAGGATCCTAAATGCAAAGATAAACAACAAAATCTTGGCAAAAAAATACAATATTTTAAAAGGATAATACATCAGGACTAAGTTGAGTTTATCCCAAAGTATGCCTATGAAAAGAACAATTAAATATCAGACTTAAGATTTTCAAATTTTTCAGCATAGTGTTTTTTAAATAGTTTTAAACAAAATTGCTTTCAGTCTTCAAAGTTGATATTTATAATAGATTTGAAATGATTATCATTTAAAATCAATTATCTTACATGTTTTTAAATGAGAAAATAATGTATAGTTCAGAATTAAATGGAAATTTCAGAGAATTGTGTTAAATTGTATATATTCTCAATACTAATTTTTAATAATATTTAAATGCATAAAAATTTAGTTCAAGCATTTTCAGGCTTTTTGCCTCTCTTTAGAGAACCTTTTAAAAACATATATGTTTTCAACCTAAAATTTTTTGAATTGATAATTTTTAAATATTTATTTTCAAAAGTTTTTTAAATGTGAATGTGACAAATTTTAGGTCACCTTAATAGAATTTATTCCATTATTAAATACATATTTATTCAATAAAAATAGGACCTGTATCAAAATATTTTTCTCAAAATGTATAGCATGGAACACTTATAGAATTTCAGAATTAAACTTCATGCCTTATTTAAACTCTCATTAACCATCTCTTACTATTCATCTCTTACTCTGTAGTAATACATTTTAGTGTGTTTCTGTAATATGGTCTTGTTTACAAGTTTTATTTTCAATAATTAAAATTCTCTAAAAGCTACAGAAGGTGACTATCTTGACTTCTTTGTCATTGAAATCTTTGGTTGAAGAGTTCCAACTGATTATGAAGCAAATGTTATCGAATGTACGGGAAGTATTTTTTAAAGGTTTAGCAGAAGTGTAGCCTATTGAAATCGATTTATAAAAAAATACATTTTTGCAATTTCAAGCTTTTGTGAAATTCAGTTAGTGACATGTAGCAAAGAGTAAAAGTGTGTATTGTCATGGTAAAAAATGATGATGGCTAAAATTCAGTTTTATCACAAAAGGTTATATATTTACTGATTTCTGTTTGTGTAAAAATTGACAATTATAGACTCATTTCAATTGCTAAATTATCTAAGCTTATTTGGACACAATAATGAATTATTCATTTATATGTCTAATTTCAACAACATTGGATGGATAGGATTTCTAATTTACAAAAAAATATTGTTCTTACCATACTTCTGTGGGTCACCAAAATATGTTTTGTTAGTGCCAATGTTGTTACTAATACTCTTACTACATATATTCCATTGATTTTATACATCGTAAAACTTTTTAGATGGATTTATAAAACCATTCAAAATTTATTAAACCTTCCAAAATCCTTGTTTTTCTTCCATTTATTGGATAAAATATCAAATTATTATTTCAATGATTATACCTGTTTTTCTATTTGAAACATCTATTAATATAAATATAGCACTAGTTAAATATTTGTGAATTACTTCTATTTTATTTGAACTAAAAATATAATAATCATTTAAGACTTCTTTATTTTCACTTTCACAAAAACTTAGAAATGGAAAATGACCAAAATTAATTCAGAAGAACAATTACTTGATGTGGGGGCAACTTTTCTCACAAGCACCCCTGTCCACCATAGATGAAAGTAAACAAGACTGAGACATGATCTGCTTGGGGAGGAGAGGTGGCCGATCCCTCAAGAGGGAGGAGCCCTGAGCAGTGGCCAGTTTATCAGGGGAAAAAGGCTTTGAGCCCCTCCTCCAGGAGCTTTTATTGGGTTGTAATACACAGGAATACAGGGTGGCAAGGATCAAACAGTAGATAACATTTCAAAGAAATCTGAGGGCTTAGTCTGAGTCAGTGTCTGTCAGGAAAGGGGGTTGCAGAAACTTTGGGAGACATACTGATTTCCTGCTAGGATCCTTAATATATGAATGAAAGCACTCTTAGCAGAGCAGATTTCACAGGTTTTTCAGGAATTCTTTGTGATGCCAGATTCCTCCCCACCTCGCCCCGCTGGACATGCTCTAGCCAGGCAAGGAGCTGCACCCCTCCCCATCATGTATTCAGGCTTAAGTGGATTAGAGCCAGTAGGTGCTTCTCCCAGAGAAGATAGGGACTCCGGCTCTGTCACATAGCCAGGGGGCAAGGGTCTGCTGCTCACTTTTTGTTGCAGTCCCCGAGTCCTTCCATGAAGGCCTCCTAAGTGGTCGAGTCTGGTTTAGGTTGATCCCCGCTGTAAGGAGACTTGCCTGTCATGGACTTCCGACCATTCTTTGGGGGCAGGGAGGAAACTGAGGAAACATTTGCTGCCAGAGACAAGCCTCGTCTTCTGAGGCTCGAATTCTGGAGGTCACTCGCTCATCCTTAGCCATGGGGGTACGGTTAGGGTTATAATTCCTAAGACCAGGCAGAACGGTCCATAACTTGGTATAGGACATCTCATATCTTAAACTGATATGGAAATACATTTTCTTCCATAGTATATAACAATTCACCATTTTCATGTTTTCTAGTTTCATACAACACATATTTATTACTAACTTGGTTGAGAAATAAAAGTTCAGTTCTTAGTTTTTATTGGAATGGCATAAATTTAAAAAATATCAAACTAAATTAAGAGTTGAAGATTTACACTACACATGGAATTAACTAAGCTGTTGTTGCAAGAACATTAAGATGTTTCTCTATTTGCTCTATGGTGATACTACTCACTGTGCTTCTCATATATATTTCACGTCGGTCTCTGATGTATAACTCCTCCCATGTCCTACTGAACACACTGACTGGTAGCGTGGCGGCTTCGTGCATCTCACAATCTGTGGCACAGGCTGTGGTAGAACTGGCTGGCACAGGTGGTTTTCAAGAATATCGTGGTTGAATAATTTTCCTACTGCTATAACAAGGCTGGATCCGATTTACTGCTCCTACCTTATTCTGATCCTTAGCACTATATTTTTATCAGCAAGTGTTCTGAGGAAGAGTGATGAGATATCTCCGTTCATTTTTTGAGTTTAATCACGTGTTACATTGATAACTGTTACTGAGCATACTGAGCATATGTCACAGGCTCGGTAACAGTTGTCACATGCTCTAGGTGATAGCTTGCCAGGTGATGAGAGAAATAAAGGGCTACTGAGTCGCTTTGTCTAATTTTATCTAATTCTTAATACTAGTACTTCACTTTTTAAAAAATAAAAATTTTGGACAATGCTATGGTGGACAAAATCTCTTTCAGGATAATAGTCATAAGCTAGAACTCGCCAAGGCAAACAGAAAATCTGGTCAGACTACTTAAAACAAATGTTAAGAGATTTTCACATCTTTTAAAGCTGTCACATTGAAATGTATTGAGATGGAGTCTATACATATTCTCATGAAATGAACAAAAAGGAAATACTGTGAACTAATTAAATTTAGGATTTGGTTAAAGGAATGAAATAGTTTGAACAGTTGGAGCTACCTGAACAAAATATACTATGTTGAGCATTTTTGCCAGTAGAAATAGGTAGATCATTGATGAAGACATTTTATTAACATGGGTGAAATCCTTAATTGGGGTAGGGGTTTCCAAATGATGCCCTCTATCCAATCAATAGGTTTTCATTATTTACAATGAACACTAATGTGCAATGGCATCTCACTGCAATGCAATATACTTTATACTAGGTTCAGTAAAAGTTATTCAATTATGGCTTCATGCTAAAAGGCAATGGAGCAATCAAATGATCTTACTCTAATTTGTCCTGCTTATGGAATCCCCTTATAGCACAGAAAACCAAAGACAGAAAAAGGGCATGAAGCCAGTGCCAGAAATGTCAGGATTAGAGAGAAATACTGGCAGCTGAATCGGTATGAAACAGTGCACTGGAATTTTTGTTACTACAAAATGCAATTCAAATTTTATAACTTTCTTTTCAGTGCCAGTATACAGTCATCATTATCTTTATCAAAATCATTTATTTAACACTCATAGGTACGTGATAGGTACGAGGTGCTGAATGAAAAGTGAAATACACATTTTCTATATTCCTCTAGGCTTTCTGCCAGATGGTGCACTTTGATTTTCAGACAGAGCATGTGAAAATGTAAAGTTCTCTCTCTTTCCTCAATATGGATACAAAAAATGTAATCTTTTGTTATTTTAATTGTTTATTTGTACACACATGATTCCTTGAAACAGAAAATTCTAAGTAAAAGGTTTGGACATTTTGATTGATTCTAAAATACAGTGTTAAAGAGTTGAATGGATTTAAGTTCCACAAAGGCAATGTTTTAATATATTTACTTGCTTGTGTATACTAATGGTTGTATACCTAATCTTTGTGTCCCCACAAAGTTAATTTATTGAAATCCTAACCACCGATGTGATTGTTTTAGGAGGTGAGACCTTCTTGTCACCTTATTAGAGGTGATTAGCTCCCATGAATGGGGACCTTACGAATGGGGTTAGTGCTCTTATGAAAACCCCTCAGAGCTTTCCAGTACCATCTGGTATCGGAGGACGCAGCCAGAACATGGAAGCGGGTGAAGCAGGAAGCAGGTCTTCACCAGGCACCAAATTTCCTGGTTCCTTGATGTTGGACTTTCCAGCATCCAGAACTATGAGAAATAAATTTCAGTTGTTTAAAACCACCCAGCGTACGGTAACATGTTCCAGCAGCCCGAACAATCTAAACACTAGCAGTCTGTCTGTACTCTAATTATGGTACAGGAATCATTTGTACCTCCCCCCCAAATTTTATTCTTTCCCTTCTAAATCATCATGTAGTCCATTATGCTATGAATCATTACTTTTATAGATAATATAATATTCCTTGAATACCTACAGATTGTAGATTTAATTTGTGTTTAATAAGCTCATGGAAATAGTGTTCCTAAATATAAAAATAATCGTTCTTATATAAGCAAAGATTATATAATAGTTCTTTAGAAGATAATCATATTTGAAATAATAGACCAAATCAAAACTGACTTCTTAAGCCATTTCTGTGTTGTTGTTATGCACAATGATTTATAGTCAGCTAGTTTTATAGCATTGACATGTGAAGAATAGTAAGTGGAGAGAATTTTTTAAATAGCCAATTTCTATACCCCCCCAAAGTCACTTTAGAAACAGTATGTAAAAATGAAAGATAAACCTTTAGGAAAACATATTTTCTTCAATTTAAAGGCAAAAAATGACCTGATGACCACAATCTTTTCCTAGACCCACTGTCTTCTATTATTCCTGGAACTCTATGTTAATAGATCGAGTCTAATCTATACCTCTTAATTACTGTAGATCTACTCTTGAAACATGATGTGTATAACTAATCTCATTACATTGTTTTGGTTGCATTAATGTAATTATTGTAAATAGATATCCCAACTGTTGCTTATTTTTGAGGAAGAATAGAGCATTGTTGTGGCTAAGTATTTAGCAATGAGTTTTCTAATAAACTGTATGAACGTGCCTGTCTAGTTATGCATTGTGCTTTATTCTTAAAAGATAAAAAGTTAAAATTTCAAGGCTGTATTTTCATGTATTATCAACTTCTGACATTGTAGAAAATTGTACTCATTAGCAAAATTTATCAGAAAGCTGACCATGTGAAGTGAAGAAAGTCTAGCATTCTTCTTCATATTCTATTGGAGAATACATTCTGTACCCCTTTCACAGTTAATCCCACCATCTGTGCAGTAAATTCTGTCCTCTTCCATTAAGCAAAGGACAACACATCGTGAAGTACCTGACTTTCCTTTTCTTTAATTTCTTCTTCCTTTTTGGCACACAAACCTACTAAAAAACCTTGAAAACACTTTCTCTCTCTTTTTTAAAATATTATTTTAATTGTTGTTCAAGTACAGTTTTCTGCCTTTTACCCCCATCCCAGTCCATCCCCCAGCTGTGCCCCCCTCTCTCCCATTTCCACTCCCCCTTGTTATTGTCCATGTGACCTTTATATTTGTTCCTGCAAACTGTTCACCCTTTCTCCCCAGCACTTTTTTTCTTATAACTTGAGGTAATCATCTTTGATGTCACAATTCAGAATTTCTTACTGAATGCTTATTCTTATGGAATAAGAATTGATTCAGAATAAATTATTAATTCAGAATTTTCTGAAAAGTGGTCTTTATTCAGTGCTCCTACCTTCTCCTCCTCCTATCAGTTCTCTTCTCTGAATCTGCAACTTGATTTCTGTTTGTGGTTTCAAAGACAAAGCTCCTACCAAGGAAACTAGTATTATCATATTGTTCCAATCAATTAAGATATTACCTCTAAGTTTACATCTTATTTTCTTTTCTAAAATTTACCTTTCATCCATCTTTTAAATTTTGGTGTTAGTTCCATTATTTCCCAGAACAGTTTTCTTTCTTTCCTTAAAAAGTCTTTCTGGACAATCTCATGTGTTTCTTTGTCAATTTGTCTAAGGTTGCTTATGTAGAAAATGTGGAAACGAGATCTGTCTAATCCCATTTTTTTTACTTCAATCGAATTTCAGTCAATTAAATGAAAGGAGAGATAGAACATATTTTCCTTTTAATATCAAAATATCAGAATGTATCTTTTAAACAAATGTGTATAATATTAGTTTTCTTGTTCTTTTTTTACTATGAAATCCAGATAAACAAACATGAAAATACATAAAAACTTCTGTCTTCAGTGTTGTGTAGTTTTCTGCATATAGGTCTTTTACCTCCTTGGTTAGGTTTATTCCCAGATATTTTATTTTTGTTTTAGCTATATCGAATGGGATTTTTTCTTGATTTCTGCTTCTGCTGTTTCATTGTTGGTATACAAAAATGCCTTTGATTTCTGGATATTGACTTTGTAACTCGCTGTTTTGCCAAATTTGTTTATTAGTTTGAGCAGTTTTTTGGTAGAGGCTATAGGGTTTTCCAGGTACACTATCATGTTATCTGCGAACAATGCCAGTTTTGTTTTCTCCTTTCCAATTTGGATGCCTTTTATTTCCTTTTCTTGTCTGATTGCTGTGGCTAAAACTTCCAATACGATATTGAATAGAAGTGGTGAAAGTGGGCAACCCTGTCTTGTTCCTGATCTTAGGGGAATGGGAGGGAGGTGGGGAGTACTGGGAGGGGTTGGTAGGGCTGGGAATATAAGACAGAAAAATGTACTTGAAGAAGAATTAAATTAAAGAAATAAAAAATAAAAGACATGGTTCTAGTCCAAAAAAATAAAATTAAATTAAAAATAAAAATAAAAAAGAAAATACATAAAAACTTGAAGTCACAACTAATTTATATGTCATTTATAAGCACACAAAAATTATTGTCCTCAATTTCACTTCCATTGTTTGACCTTGTGCTCCAACAGCCAAACACGCCTAAACACCTTCAAAGATAGATAGTCTTGGGCAACATATACTTCAAGTTACTTCGCTGAAAAGCTATCTTCTTGAATATTTAATATTTTGCTTGTAACATTTTAAACAACTTTAAAAAGTGCCAAACAAAACAAGTTTAGTAATTTCCTGTATGAAATTTTTAAACAGATGAAGACAGAGAAAATGCTACTTTTTTACCCTATGATTGATTGATTATTCATCTCTTGATTGTTCAGAGAATTGCTCAAAAATTTTTCCCATGGGACAGATTCTAGTTCCTAGAATTAGAGCAATACTCCAAGGATACAACTTACTGGCTGTTACACACGAAGGGAATTTTCTTAGAACTGTTCATGCCTTTTTTTCTATTGGAATATCCCTGCATATTTATTATTTTATCTAATTTAGTTTTTGTTTTGCAATTTTTATTTATCTGCAAGTTTGGAAATGTGGTTTTCTTATATTCATTGTGCAAATGTTAAAATAAATACAGAAGCAAATAATAAAACTGATTATGTACTATCTTAGCCATTGCAGAAAACTCCAACATTAAAAGTGAAATTATCTAGAAGGTATGTGCACCAGCCTCTTGTTTACATTGTAGTGAATCTTTGTGACAAGCAAACACAGGAGGCCCACAGGGTTCTTGAGAAATGTTCATTGGCAGGAACACTGCCAGTTTGGAACTGAAAGGGACAGAGAGAATAGGAAATGAATGAAGATCGGTGAGTTTCCCAAGCCAAAAATTCTCCTTGTAGAAACATATTGATAAAACTCTTCATGAAAAGCAAGTGTTACCTTTTCAAGAAAAAGTAAAAATGATGAAAAGAACAAAGGACCCTCCTCTTGTCCCATGATTATATTTTGAGGTTATAGGTCCACCGATGGAGAGAAATTTTGTTACAGAATGGATTATATTCAGAGCTTTACCCGTACTGAATTTACATTGTTCAGATAATGAGATTTGAGATTTTTAACCTGATGAAATTTAATGAGATTTTAGACATTGAGTTGATGCTATAATGGGTAGAGACTGGGGGATGTTGGGATGACATGAATATATTTTGCATGTGAGACAATAATGTCTGGGCACCAGAGAACAGATTGTGGTAGGCAGAGTAATGGTTCCCAAATATACTCATCCACTGATCCGTAGATTCTGTCAGCATGTTACTTTAAAGGATAAAGAGACTTTGCTAATATGATCAACGTTAAGGATCTTGAGATGGGGTAATTATATTGGATTGTCCAGGTGGATACATTTTAATTGTGAGAGTCTTTAAAAATTGAACAAGAGGGATTTGGAAAATCATAGAGATTCAGTGTGACAAGTTTTTAACACACCACTGTTGGCTTGAAGATGGAGGAAAGGGGCCAAAACGGAGAAATGTGGAATGTAGAGGCTGATAATGACCTCAGCTGAGGTCAGGTCAATGACCTCTGTAGAGGCTGAGAATGAGCCTCATCTTTTCTTCTAAAAATAACACTTATATTAGGCATTTCAGATTCCACTAAGATAAAGTAAAGATAATTCATCAATGCTATAACTGCCTAAAATTTGAACTATTTTAGTAACTTTTAAGCAGCATTATCTGTTATATGCTTTGTTTAATTCAATGAATTAACCTATGTCTTTAAGGGAAGTCAATTATTCACAAATAGAAAGTGACTACTTTTAAAATCTCTATATGCTACAAAACCTCAGACTATACTTCCAAAATGGGAAACAGATAAATTCTTAAGTGGGAGATGTAAGCATGTAAGTTTGATGATGGAACAGCCTTAAATAATCCTCCAAGTTTTCTACTTCACGTGTATTAGGCTAAGACTGCAATAACTAATTTTATCATTCTGAAGTCTAGTCTTGCAAATTCAATTATTTCCAAGTTGCACTAGATACCAACTAAGCAACATTTGGCCTGGCAACAAAGTGGGAAAAATCAATTTTTATTGAAATAATGAAAGAGACAGTCTTGGGGAAAAAAGCTGTTTAATATCTGTATTTCTAACAGGTGTTGCTCTAAAAGATGTTATTTATAGTGAAATATAATTGGGTCACTCCCAGTGATGAGAATTTAGCTTCTTCATTATCCTGGATACTATGGGTCATCTCTTATTTCAGGTGCTGGCTGGATTTTTGTGGTAATATCTTCATAATGATGAAAAGGAATGGCTTAGTTAATGGGGTTATCAGTATGATTGTCGATGCTGCCAAAATCTTTTGGCTCAAAAATCAACTACTATAAACTGTGTCCAATTTCTTCTCAAATATATAATAGAATGTAAAGGAATAGAGCAACTCTATTAAGAACTAGAATTATGAGAATGGCATAGTATGATTATACATTCAAAACCTTAATGTGTAATTGCTATCTAATAAGTATACCCTTTTTTGCTATTTACACATAATCATCTATTTATTTTCAAATGAATTAAGAATTAAGGAAAAGTATGTGGGCATATTTGACCTTAAAATTATCAGATAAAATACCTTTACTTAATTTTATTAAACATTAAACAGAGAAATATTTTATTGTTAAAAAACTCAAAACAGCATACTCATTTACTCTTTTATTTATTAGACATTTTTAAGAAAATAGGAATAAAAGTTTAGATTTTTATCTCGCCCTAGGGGAATTGCAGTTAAAGAGGTTTCCACCAAAGGTATGGGAGAGAACCATCCATTCCTGTTTATGTGACTGAAGTTTTAGGGACCAATCAAGAATGAATATCTGAAATAAAAAAACAAAGTTGAGAACAAAATCTTATCTGAAAACGAAACAGATATTTGTTCATTTTGAGCAAATAGAAAACAATGTCTGGGGAGATATTGATAATAAGTTAGTTATCTTAATTTTATCTTAGATCATTAGGTTTAATCAAGCTAGTTGCATGATAAAACGCTTTCTTTTTGTGCTTCCTGCTGATCTGCTGAATCTTTGTAATCTTTTTTTATGCCACAACTCAGTTGGAATCCTTGTCTGAAGTCATATTACTCTACGCAGGAAAGGGTTTTGAGAAAATAGGATAATGTTATTCACATTGAATCTTTGAACTTTTTTTAAGAGGAAATTATTGATTGTGTCAGCATCTTTCACACTGCATTGCAACGATTCAATGTGAAACAATCTATTCTATAAAGGAACACAGGACACAGGACACAATGTGCCCTGCCTGTCACACTATTGGTACTTTAACTTTAGACTGTTTTACCTAGATGTTTTGAAACACGAATCATCCCAATTGGTTTTTTAACAATGCAAACTATATTTGTATGCTGCTGTCATATTATTTTATGCTTTCCAATTTACAAATCTTATTAAGGTATTGAAGCTTGTGACCTGATCTCTGGACATAAGGTTAATTGGAAAATTTTTTTAAAAGAAGAGTACTATCTATGATCTCTTTCAAAAATAGAAATTATTGTAGCTTACATGAAAGATCATTTTTGTGTATGACTATAAAGTCAGTAGTACAGTAAAAAAAAAAATGAGGGCACATGAAATCTGCATGCCAGCCATAAACATTTTTAAAGATTGTAATTTTCAAGATTTTTTAAAGTACAGGTCATCCTTTGAGTGTATGATCAAGAGAAAACTATTTTTACATTAAAATTTTTATTTGTAGTAGCCTTCATGTAACATAAAATTAATTGATACCTACTTCTACATCTAAAATATACTGCTAAATGATGGTAATAAACATTGAAAACAAAATTTAATTGATTTCCTAGAAATAATCTTTTAGCAATCTCTCAACAGAAATTCCTATTTATTCTCATGAAATACATAAAAGTAAAAAATCAACAGAATTTGTAAACATTTCCAAAAAGCTTACTTAAAAAGAAGAGTAAAGGTGAAGGTGTCAGCACATAGGCCTTCTTTTAACCAGATAACCACGTCCTTAGTCTTGTAACAGAGTAAGAAATTCCGAGGAATACTTTTACTGCTCTATTTCAATTGTGTATGTGCTTGTACTTGCATATGTGAGAAAGGTGTTAAAGGTTACAAAGACAGTGAGTGAATCAAATCAAGAACATGTTCTTATTAATAGATAGGACATACATTCCTGAGACAGTCAACTAGTATATTTTTCAGGAAGTATATTGGCTTTATTGGGAAATTAGTCTTTACTTAACATTTTAAAAATTAATTATGCAATTAATATTATTTATTTTAATATTAGTACAGTTAGTAATGTTTAATTTTACTAAATTTAAAATAGAATTTCACTTAAAGCATCTGATGATGCTCTAAAATGAATAAGCTACAGTCAAAATAGTATTCAAGGCACTTTCATGAGCCATTCCAGGTCAAAGTTCTGTCTATGCTGAAATACAGTGTAGTTCATTTAATAACATAATACCGAATTTGCTTGTAAGTTTTAGGCAGCTCCTGGGCAAATTTATAGATTTTTGTAATAAGATAAATTTCTGCTGTAACAACTCCAGCACAGAAACTATTTCGAAAAACTGTCAGATCTTTTTCTTGTATTCTAATGATGATTTCTCCCAAGTTTGTTATTGTGAATAGCATAAAATCTTAGTTCACTATATTGAATTATAGCTTCTACTAATACCACTCTTAGTAGTGTTATTTCTCACCCCTTTTTTCAAGCACCTTAAAAACCTCACTTTGGCTGATCTGAAGTGATCTGTTTTCTTCATACATAATATTCTTCTAATCTTCTTCACATCATGTTTCCATGAATGTTTCTACATTGTTATTATTATTTTAATCTATAATATTTATTTATAAATTGATATATATCTAAAATAAAATTCAAAAGGCAACAAATCCAAGAAGACTCTTTCTAGCAATCTCCTTCCGCATGTAACAGATTGCAGGTGGGCTGAGGAATTGCTCTCTTTGGTGTGGCTAGAGTTTCTGGTCTGAACCAGCTAAAGCTCCCTTCTCTCTATGCCATAAACATCATCATATGTGTGTGTTATGTAAAAAAAAAAGTTTTGAACATATTGCTGTAAATAATCATATAATTTTCGTTGACTTGTATTTATTTCTCTGAATGTTTAAAACAATTTTCTATTTTTATAATGCATAACATATTAAAAAATTATTGTCATTTAAGTATAGTGTTTTTCCTTTTCCCCCCATCCATCACCACCACCCCAGCCTTCCCCCTCCCTCCCATTTCCACCCCCCTTGTTATTGTTTATATGTCCTTTTTAATTGTTCCTGTAAACCCTTCGTCCTTTTCCTCCATTTCCCCCTCCCCTCTACCTTCTGATCCCTCTCAGCCTGTTCTCAATTTCATTGTCTTTAACTATATTTTGCTTGCTTGTTTGTTTTGTTGATTAGGTTCCTGTTAATAGTGAGATCATACAGTGTTTGTCTTTCACCCGCCTGGCTTATTTCACTTATAGCTTTTATCTTCATAAATGAAATGTAAAGACTGAAAAGGAGAGACTTACATATTGCACTTTTGTGTTAGGGAAATATCATAATTAATATTGTATGCATTATAGTTGTGGAATATATTTCTATGCCTAATTATTTAAAAAATAAATAAAAGAATATCATGGGAGTGGTAGTGAAACAAAAGCTCAATATGTTCATTATATTCACAGAAAACATTGGACATACTTTAGTTTTTGTATGTTTTTCTGACCTGTTGTCACCTGAGGTTAACAGAACAACTTGAAAAGTTATTAATAACTTAGAGAGAAAAAATTCTAAAGTTCAGATTTCTAAGTGTTTGTGGTTCTTTCTTAGGTTAATGTATATAGAGTAACCCAGTGTAAGATTTTAAGATTTGGTGTTTTCATATTTGGTATTCTAAAAGACCCATCCATTTATTCTTCTTCTTTGGTAAATTAAAGAAGCAGACTTTCCAATTTTTACTTCCTATATGCAACCTAAACTAATTTATATTCTCAATACTGGAATTATTTCCCATTTAAGTATTTTTTAGTTTAACTATATCTCCTTTTCAAAAGATGGTGAACAATTTAATCATGTACAAGCCTAACTTCCCTACGACTTTTTAAGTTTCCATTATTTTCATATTATTGAATATATTTTCAAAGATTAAAAAGATCAGCAGTAAGTATTGAAGTGTATCAAGTCTTTGAGATGCATTTAACACCTTTGTTGGAAGTCTCAGTAGAGGCATGTTATTTGGTAAGTATATATACTCACATTCTTCCCTTCTGAGCCCTAACTGCAAAACAGTTTTTGTCCTGCTGGCGTGGTTGCTTCCTATATTCTCTGAAAAATATTATTAACTGTATTTGAGAGAAGAGTTCATGTGTGGCCACTAACAACTTAAAAATTCCTTGACTTCAGGATATTTTGTTTGTGCTCCTAAGAAGAATTACGCATATGATGCAAACAGCAATACCTTTTACATGTTCTTGGACGTCTAGGACAAGAATTAGGAATAGTCTGATAAGAATTGTGAATGGACTTTGAATCCTTGGCATAAAGTTGTATTTACCAAAGGAGAAGCATGACATTGACAGAGAAAAAATATATAGAAATCATGCAAAGGTCTTTAGACCTACAGACCTCAACTCTTCTTAGCTGTTGGGAACCAAATTTAAAGTTTCTTAGTCTGTTAGAAAAACAATAAAAAAGAAGTCCAATGTTAATGTAAGTGTTATCCCGTGATGACCATGGAAAGAAGCATATTTCCTGAATAAGCATTTCATGTTTTATTGATACTTTTAATTTGTTTATATCACTTTAACTTTGACAGTTTTTGTGCTAACTGTATAAGCAAAATAAGCAAATCCAAAGTTGCCTTTGTACTGCACAGAAGTGTGATTAGTCTGAAAGACTCATCATTATCAGAGGGTTTCTAGGAACAGATGGTGAAAGAAGTGGAAATAATTGTTTATTTATAAATCCTAAATTCTCTCCCTCAACCTTTTCTCATTTCTTCTTTGCTTATCTACTCTTGATCCCCCATCTATATACACTGTTATGTTCTCTCTATATAAATAGCCATAATTGGAGAACATAGAAAAGGGACACCCAAAGGAAAAAGAAATAATATTTCATAAAATTATAGTTGGTGCAAGGTATATCAGTTTTTTCTTTTTATTTATTGATTTTACAGAGAGAAGAAAAAACATGTATTTGTTTTTGCACTTATTTATGCATTCATTGTTTGATTCCTATATGTGCCTTGACTGGGGATTGAACCAATAGCCTTGAGATATAAGAATGATGCTCTAGCCATCTGAACTTCCTGGCCAGGGCAAAGTACATGTTATAAATGCTGATAGTGATGCAGTAGTTATCTAGATATAGTGTTACAGTAGTTACCTAGATACTAATAAAAATAGGAAAAGTCATTAGCATTAGCATTCAGTTCTTCCACATTGAATAGGAAGAATTAGCTCATTTGATTATCCAGGAAGGCACAGCTTCAAACCCCAGGGTATTACTGTGTTTCTCTGCCAAAAGGAGTAACATTTTTGCCTTCCTTCACTACTGGATTATTGAAGAATGCATGGGGTTGTGGTGGACCAACCAAGCCTGGCAGTATAACTTGGGGAAGGGTAGAATTGGTTGGGAGATTGTCCAATTATGAAGCCTATGATGCTTGGGAAGTTGATTGGCTCTTTTGAAAAGGAACTTGGTCCCAAACCCAAACTGATATAAACCCAGAGGGACAGAGAATCAGTCTCTCTCTCTCTCTCTCCTGCTCTGCCTCCTACTAGGTAACACACTTCCACTGTTCATCTGCACATTCTCTTTCTTTCAGGAGCACGCCACCATGTGGATCGAGAATCTACTGGGACTTGCAGCAGGCTGCATGGGCTCCACATGACTAAGCTTTAATATGAAGCAAAAACTCCGTATTTTGGCTTTTGATTTGACCTTGCTGAGGACAGGTTGAACTCTTTCCTGGTGGAATGAACAGTGATGGGACACAAGGGACACTCTTGATTTTGCATCACGAATAAATCATCATGCCACACCACACTCCCCCATGCATGGGTCCTTGGAATGCTTTCCTTGGAATCCTTTGGAAGAGCCTGATTTCCACTAACAACAGTAGGATTCTGGATATGCTGAATAAAATTTCTTAAGATGAGCAAGAAGCTTAAGAGAGCTAAAAGAAAATGAGAAATGAGTATAATTTTAATAGGTTTACCAACTGGATTTTTAAAATATATGCCTTTTAATTGTTTACACATTCATTAATTATTCAATAAATTATTTATTCCATGAATATTTACTAAGATCTATGGTATGCTGGATATTTACTTGAGTTAGAATGATCAATAAAGCAACAATCCCACCAGAAACTAATATTTTAGTGACAGCTACTATAAATAAATAATAAATAAATACATATAATTAATGATCATTGCTACATGTGTTATTTTAAAATTAGTTTTACATATTTATAAAATTTATGTTATAAAACTACATATTTTTCATTACATTTTATTGAATGTGCTATTACAGTTGTTCTGATTCTTCCCTCTTTGTCTCCTTCTACCCAGCAACCCCAACTCCCTCAGGCCATCCCCACACCGTTGTTCATGTCCATGGCTCATGTGTATAAATTCATTGGCTACTCCATTCCCTATACCGAACTTTATATCCCCATGGCTCACCTGTAATACCTACTAGTACTTCTGCATGCATTTTCCCCATACCTCTCTCCATCTGGCAACCATCAGAACACTCTCTGTATCCATGATTCAGTCTCTCTTCTTTTCCTTTGCCTTTTTTACTTTTTAGATTCAATCTGTGATATGTATTGTTGTCATTTATTTTGCCAGTTTTAGTCATCTTTTACTTAAGTCCTTTAACGTTTCATATAATAATGGTTTGGTGATGATGAACTCCTTTAATTTTTCTTGTCTAGAAAGCCCTTTATCTGCCTTTGATTCTAAATGATAGCTTTTCTGAGTAGAGCAATCTTGGCTGTAAATTCCTGCTTTTCATGACTTTGAATATTTCTCGCCAATCCCTCTAGCCTGCGAAGTTTCTTTTGAAAAATCAGCTGACAGTGTTATGAAAACTACCTTGTTAGTAACTAACTTTTTTTTCTCTTGCTGTTTTTAAGATTTTCTCTTTATCTTTAACCTTTGGAATTTTAATTATGATGTGTCTTAGAGTGGGCCTCTTTGTATCCATGTGATTTGGGACTCTCTGTGCTTCCTGGACTTGCATGTCTATTTCCTTCACCAAGTTAGGAGTTTTCTTTGATCATTTTTTCAAAAAGATTTCCAACTTTTTGCTGTTTCTCTTCTCCTTCTGGCACCCCTATAATGTAAACATTGGACTGCTTGAAGTTGTCCCAGAGGCTGCTTATACCATCCTCAATTTTTGCACTTTTTTCTTGTTACTGTTCTGATTGATTATCTTTTGCTTCCTTATGTTACAAACCACTGATTTGATTCTCAGTTTCATCCACTCTACTGTTGTTTCCCTGTAAATTGTTCTTTATTTCAATTAATGTGTCCTTCTTTTTTGACTGGATCTTTTGTTATGCTGTTGAGGTCCTCTCTAAGTTCTTTGAGCATCCTTATAACAAGTGTTTTGAATTCTGCCTCTGATGGATTATTTGTTTATCTCAATGTCCTTTAGTTCTTTTTCTGGAGTTTTGATTTGTTCTTTCATTTTGGCCATGTTTCTTTGTCTCCTTATTTTGACAGCGTCCCTGTGTTTATTGTTATGTATCAGGTAGAGCTGCTTTGACTCTGTGTCTTGGTAGTATAGCCTAATATAGTAGATGTCTTGTAGGGTCCAGTGGCACAGCCTCCCCTTTCACCCAGATTGGGTATTCAAGGTGCACCCGTCATGTGGGCTAAATACACCTTCCTCTTGTAGTTGAGCCTTGATTGTTGTTGGCAGATCAATAGGAGGGATTTATCCAGGCCAGTCAGCTGTAAAGACTGGGTGTGTCCACTCACCCCCAACCTCTGCCCTCCATGGATGATCAGCTGTGCAGGAGCTGGGTGGTGGTGCTTTGAAATGGTCTGTAGCTGTCTACTGGGTGTGTGGGATCTGAGTTTTCCTGGGTGGTGTGGGCGAAGGTCAGCCCCAACCTGTGTTGTGCTTGGGGCCATCCTGCCTGACCTATAAAGCAATCTGAAATGGATCGTATTTGTTCTGGGCTTGGAGATTCCTAGGCAAAGCCAAACTGAATGTAGTCTGGGTGCTTCTAGTGCTGGCTCTGGGCCATGTAACAAAAGCTATGAAGGCTGGGGCTTGCTGAGGCCAGCTGTTGCTTGTTTAGGAAGTTGTGAAAGCATGAGCCAAGACCAGGCATTCATATGGGAAAATCACTGTTAACAGCTTGAGTGGGCCCATAAACTGGGTGTGATGGAATCTGGAGATCTCCAGGGCTGGGCAACCAGTGTTAGACCATTTGATGGATATCAGATATGACATCTGCCTGCTCTATGACTCTTTGCGAGGAGCTTTCAGTAAAGGAGATATGTCCTCTGCCTGCCTTTCTGTCTGGGAGAAAGCTGACCTCCATCTCTTGCCTTGATACAAGATGCTTCAGTTCCTCCCTGTATGCCACTGGTAACTTTTAAGCTGCTACCCTGGTGCTGGAACTCAGATGTAGTAAGTTTGATTAAATCCATATGTGAGTTCTTTAAGAGGTTGTGCTTGGGACTTCAGAAGCTTCTTCTACCAACTCAGTCTCTGCTGGTTTTTGCATGCAGAAGTTATGGGAATTTATTTTCCTGGCACTAGAACCCAGGGCTGGGGGGCCTTGTGAGGGATGGGACTCCTCACACCTGAGATACTCCTCCCAAATTTTTATCCACCACACATGGATGTGGGACCTGCTGTTCTGCACATCCACCCCCCCTACTAGTCTGGACACATGTGGCTGGTTTGATTCCATAATTGTTAGACTTCCATTCAACTTTATTTCTGATGATAATGAGTAATGGTTTTTTCTATGGTTAAAATTTTGATGTGGTTGAGCAAGGAGTTTTTACCTGTGCTGGTATCTTGACTGGAAGTCTCCTCAAAAGCATACATTTTAATAAGATACTATTTGCAATATCACTTACAATATTAAATAACTTTGAATGATCTAGGAAAGTACATAACACTATCAAGAGAAGGATACTAATTAAATGGGAGATAGACCTAGTTCAAACAACAGGTTGTCATTATTGATTTATGGGTAATATGCATCACAATAAAATCTCAAAAGAGATTAAGTTAAGCTAAATAGGCTGTAAGAAAAATTTACATGGAAGCACAAATAGTCATGAATAGCTAAGACTCTCTTCAAGAAGAAACCAAGCCCTGTCTTGTGGATATAAAGAAATGAATGTTAAAGGTTATAGGGAGAGGCAAAGACCCTGAAAGAAACACAAATATATTTAAGAGGAGAACAACTGAGTATCTATAAAGGAAAAATTAAATGATTGCTACTTTACACCCCACATAAAAATAATTTTGAATAGATTGTAGATTATCCATACTGATTGTGTATCTGCTTGCCTAATTCTTTCTAAAAATCATTTTAAATTGCTCTATATTTTTATTTAAAGATATCATAATTTATATATTTTTACTTTCATATTAGTTTTACTCCTTTGGATTTTTGTTTTCAGGTGTAACAAGGACTGATTTTTTTTCTTTCCGCTCACCTCATATTTTTATTAGTTTTACTTTTCTTTTGACTTTGTTTAGTTCACTTTTTATTAGTGTGTTAGTTTTCTTTTGTTTTGTCTTACCTTGTTTTTTCTCTCCAGTGTTTTCCTAGCCTTTGACAACACTGATCAGGAATGAGATCATTTTTGACTGATGTTTACTGCAATGGTGAGGCTATGACAGTGAAGATGCAATCAGGTGAATATGACTTCTTCTAACCCTTATACAGGCAAAAGCTCCAGGAGTAAAGATGATTGCAGATTTGGGGGAACTCCTTTATGAGCACAGATCAGACTTGTAAGAGTAACAGTAAGTAGTAAGCCTGGTTCTGATACTTTGAGTAACTAGAAACAATTTTATCCCAAAGGGAGCAAATCTCTGAACTTCTTATATATGAACCTAAATTCTGGCAGTACTATGGCTACAGTACCAGATACTGTTTTCATTTTAATTCTGAATCTTGGAAGCAATCTCTCTCTCTAATTTTATCTAGTTCTATTATAGTATGTACATGCCTTCAGTTTATTTATGAAGTGCCATTTAGCTTCACAGACTTCAGTTAATCAATGACCCTAATAGAGAACCAATGTCACTGATCATTTCCTGGGAACTTTTAGGGCCTGATATGTTCATGATGTTCAAATGAAAAGTCTAAGTGTCTCAATTCATTAAAAACTGACACTAGTTTCTCCTTCAGTTTAAAATATGATGTGTTTTCTGCTCTTGATACTAATTTTGGTACCTCAGATTTGAATAATAGTATGTCAATTATTACTATAATAGAACTTGACTTAGCGTTACCAATAATATTATATAGAAAATACAAATAATTTAATTTTTAGTATTAATTTGCAGATTGTTCCAAGAGATAATAAATAATGGTTAAAGCTCATTTTCTCTGTATATTACTTATAGATCTAATTGCCATTTTATAATAGAATGGGTCATAATGATATTTGGGCACAAAGATATCTAATAATCAATATCCACTTTGGACAATGATTGTTACACTTTATCATTTTCCTTTTAAAATAAAAAATCTAAAAATGTTAGCCTATTGTTTATGTTGATGAAACTTTTCAATTTTTGTACTCATTAAGTTGCTTTAACAGAGAATCTGATTTAATCTAATAGGGTCATTATCTATTTAGGAATTCTAAGTATAGCCTGTGCATGCTTTCCTTCCTAGAATCATTTACCATTTCAAGTAGAGCCTTATTTCATTCTTTATTTTCAAGGATTTCATTATCTATGCTAAGTCTGACATTTTCCAGATTGAAGATGCTAAATTTGTCTTTTTTTTTACCATCTGTGTTAATTCTTGGGCTAAAACCATCACTTATCACATTGCCCTAATTAAATCCAACTGTACATATCATTCAATGCCCTAATAACTCCTTCTCTGCAATATTTTCTCCCTCCTTGACAAAACCAAGCTGTATCTATGCTGAAAGTGACTCTAGCTCAGTTTCCAAGATAGATGAGTCTGTGCTCTAATGGGGGAGCTGCTTTGAAAGGACCTTTTTACTTACCACTCTGAGTTTTCCATTTTTATCCAATATAAGAAGTTTTAATTTTGAACTTCCTCTTGTGCGTGTCTGTTGAAAGTATGTAGCTATGATCACTTTTAATTTTCCTTCAAGTGCAGTTTGTTATTAGTGTCCTCTTTAGTCATTTTTCACACATTTTATCTTATTGTTGTTTTTTTTGTGTGTTCCATCTGCATGACTCACCCATCTAAAAATAAAGGCTGCCCAATTTAAAATATACGTGTGTGTATGTATATACAATGGTTTTTATTATTAATTTTTATGAAAAGTGTAATTTGTGCAATGACTATATCTTTTTCATGTTTGCTAAAATTTCTAAACAATGTTGTATAAGTAGCAGCCAATGTTATACTTGCTCTACTAACTCTGATTCTCAGTCTATAAAGGCTCTCACTGAGCACATTATTGTACTCTGCCTGTTCTGATGGCAAAGGCCAACACACCTGACACCACCACATATTTCAATAATCAACTCCATGGCTTTATTTCAGGTCAAAGTTGTCTTTGTCTGGGTTAAGATTATTTTTTAGGACTGTTCTTCTTTGTACCCTACAAATTTTGTTTTTATTTGAAAAAGCAAAATTATATTTAATGTGAATCTTTGGCCAACTTATAGCTCACACTTTTATTTAATTAATAGAATTTATTTTTGAGCAGTTTTAGGTTTACAGAGACATTGCATGGCGAGTACAGGAGTTTCCATAGAGTGTCCTCTTCTCCTCTTTCATTTCTTTCCTCTTTTATGAAGCGCAACATATCTATTACAATTGAGGAGCCAATACTGTTAAATAGGTAACTCTTTGTATTTTAAATTCAATTGATTTCAGAAAATGTAGAATGACAAGTATCCACTATTATAGTATCATACAGAATAGTTTCACTGCTTTGTTTTTGAAAAATTTAACCTTTATTGTATTTTTTCTATTACCATTTAGTTCCCTTATACCCTTCTCCCTCCAGCAATCACCACACTGTTGTCCACATCCATGAGGGCCGGGAAACGCCCTGTCTGGTTTCAGAAACTGTAACCCCTCGTGGCTAAGGCTGAGTAAAAAGACCCTGGGATCACAAGCCATTAAGTAGACAAAGCTTATCTTCCTGGTAGGGGTGCTGCCTCTGCCCCCTTTCACTTCACCCTGCTTTGGCCCTAAGCAGATGACCGGTTAGCCAATGACGGGTAAGATTCCTTAAAGGAGGGACAACCTAAGATAGGTACGGTCACAAAAGTGCCCTCAGGGAAGGACTTGGGGGGCTATAGAAAAGGGGGTGATAGACTCTCACCCCTTGGCTTTGACATAGCCTGAGTCCTCATTCTGTCTGCAAGAAGTCTCTTAATCTCTTGGCTGCCTTACTTCCCCTGCTCGACCTAAGCCTACAACAATGCTGGAGGTGGGTGCATTCCTGTGCTGGAAAGGGTGGGTTCCCTATAGCAATCAAGCCTAAGAAAGAATGCATAAAATCCTGTGAAACCTACTTTGCTAATACCTTCAATGTAAATGATAAGTGTCGGAGCATGAAATGAGTTTGTTTCCCCAAAGTTTTATGGCCCTTTAGCTACCTGACCCTGACTCAAAATAAGCCCTCAGAATTCTTTGAACATTATCTATTATTTGATCATTACTGCCGGACAATGATTGATGAGCTTTACATAAACACCCTATATTCCTATGCAAATTAAACCTAATAAAAGCCCATTGAGGAACAGGCTCCTGGCCCATCTCATTTGAGACATTGCCCACATTTCCTCCCCAAGCAGGTCATGTCTTGTTAGACTTATTCTTACCTGTGGTGACCAGGGGGGACCCTCAAGGTGGAGCCTCCCCACACATAAGCCCTTTTTCCTTTTTGCTCAATCCCTTCACTCCCTCACCCTCTGCACCCTCCACTAGCTGTCATCTGCTCTCCATCTATGAGTCTGTCTGTGTTTTGCTTTTTAGTTCTGTTTGTTCAATAGATATCACACATGAGTGAAATTATATGGTGTTTGTCTTTCTCTGACTGGCTTATTTCACTTAGCATAATGTTCCCCAGGTCCATCCATACTGTTTGTTGCAGAGGGTAAAACGTTCTTCTTTTTTTAATAGATGAGTAGAATTCCACTGTGTAAATGTCCCATATTTGTTTTATTCACTCGCCTATTGATGGACATTTGGACTGTTTCCTTATCTTGGTGATTATTAAAAAAATGCTTCAATGAACATAGGGGTTTTTATGTTATTTCAAATTGGTACTTTGGGTTTCTCAGATGTATTTCCAGCATTGGGGTTGCTGGGTTAAAAGGGAGATTCATTTTTAATTTTTTGAGGTATCTTCACTCTGCTTTCTACAGTGGCTGCACTGATCTGCATTCCCACCAACTGTGCAGAAAGGGTTCCCCTTTCTTCACATTCTCACCGGCACTTGTTATTTATTGATGGCAGTCATTCTGACAGGTATGAGGTGATATCTCCTTGTGGTTTTAATTTGCATATCTCTGATGATTAGTGACATTAAGCGTCTTTTTATATGTCTTTTGGATCTCTGTATGTCCTCTTTGGAAAAGTGTTCATCCGGGTTCTTTGACCACTTTTTAATTGGGTTGTTTCACTGCTTTAAACCCCCCTGTGTTTTATCCATCAATCCCTTCTCCCTTCCAGGATTCTTGAAAAGTATTGATCTTCTGTTTCCATAATTTCGCCTTCTCTAAAATGGCTTATAGTAGAAATTGTACTGTATATAGCCTTTTCAGATTGGCTTTATTCACTCAGCAATATGCATGTAATGTTCTTCTCTGTTGTTTCATGGTCTGGTAGCTCATTTTTTAAGTACTGAATGATGAACTACAGTTTATTTAATCCATTCACCCACTGAAGGACATCTTGGTTGCTTCCAGCTTTTGACAATTAGGAATAAAACTACTTTAAATGGTCATATGCAGTTTTTGTATGAATGCACATTTTCAACTTCAAAGGTAAATACAAAGCAGTGTGATTGCTGGATCATATGGTAAGAGTGTGTTTAGTTTTGTAAGAAACTGACCCTGACCAATGTTTTCCAATGTGGTTGTACCATAGTTTAATCCCACTAGCAATGAGAGTTCTGTGTTTCCTCATTTTTGCCAGCATTTGGTTGTATCCCTGTTGCAGATATTGGTCTTCCTGATATGTGTAAAGTGGTGTCCCATTTTTTACTTAATTTACATTCCCCATATGACATATGTATAAGGGACTGGTTTGTTCTAGTCTGGCAAATGTGACTCAGCTCTGCATGGAAAACCTACAGGAGCGAAGTGGTGGGCAGGAGCCAGACCTTCAAACCGAGTTTTCCCGTGGGAATCAAGCCTAGAAAATGCATACAGACTGTCATGGCTTGCTCTTGCTAACACTCCATCACCCTGGTCTAAAACAACAAATGTGTATTGTCTATCTTCAAGGTAATATCCAAAGCCTGTGTGAATTTTCCCAAGGACAGAGTTAATCAGCTTGTTACCATTCCCCTCTGCATGTTATTTTCATTTCCTTGATTGTACCTAAAATGTAGACAATAATATTCTATGTAATAGATAATAAATCTTTCTCTGATGTAAGACCCAAGGAAAAACAATAAAAGCTTGTCCAGGCAAGAGCCGAGGCGCTCTCCCCTTGAGAGAGTAACTGTGCCATTCCCTTTGTCTCCACAGGATTGTTGTTGCCTGTGCATTTATTCTCGCCGTAAGTCACAACGGGTGGACTCTGCTGGCTGGGGTCTGCCACACGTATATTGAGGATCTTTCCGTATGTTTTTTTTTGCCATCTGTCTATTTTCTTTGATGAGCTATCTGTTAAGGTCTTTGGTCCACTATTTTTTTAATCTGTTTATTTTTTTTCTGTTGAGTTTTAAGGGCTCTTTGCATTTTTTGGATAAGAATTCTTCACTAGGTGTGTCTTTTACAAATATTTTCTCCTAGTCTGTTGCTTGTCCTCTCATTCTCGTGGCATTATCTTTTATAAAGCGTAAGTTTTTAATTTTAGTGAAGTCTAGTTTACCAATAGCTTCTTTCGTGGATTGTGCCCTTATCACTTCTAAAAAGTGATTGCCATTCCCAAGGTCATCTAGGTTTCCTCCTATATTATCTTCTAGGAGTTTTATAGTTTTGCATTTTATATTTAGGCTGTGATCCATTTTGAGTTAATTATCATGAAGGGTGTACAATCTGCATACATTTTTTTTTGGTATGTGAATATCCAGTAGTTCTAGCATTATTTATTGTGAATACTATCTTCACCCACGGTATTTTCCCTTTTAATTAAACATTTCAAGTGATATTATAAATATTATCTTGTGTCAATTGTAAACGTGTCTTCTTAGCTTAGTGTATATAACTTGGTTTAAAA
The DNA here is from genome assembly GCF_014824575.4 of Sturnira hondurensis. Taxonomy (NCBI): domain Eukaryota; kingdom Metazoa; phylum Chordata; class Mammalia; order Chiroptera; family Phyllostomidae; genus Sturnira; species Sturnira hondurensis. The sequence continues at coordinate 16,516,179 of NW_028083059.1, forward strand.
TTGAAAGTAAATAAAACAAAGATAATACAAATAAATAAATTAAAAATAATTATGTCTTAAATTTAACACTATCTGGACCAATTTAGTGGTTTTAAAAATCTTACTGTTAGAAGTGAGAATATGTATATTTTGGTTAAAATAAAATCAGATTATTATTTATTTGTTTAAAAAGAATGTGATCAAAATTACAAACAATAGAATTTATTTTTGTAGGATTAACAGGGTCTTCTAATTTTACTACAGTTACTGGATAAAACAATTTTCATAGACTAGTTAGTAATATAATCACAAATTGATTACTAGAGAAATTAAAAAAACAAAACTCAACTCTCAGCTTCTGTTAGCACATTCCAGATGGCTGAAACATTTAATTATTAAAGAGCATTTTTAAATTTTTAAAACAAGGCTTTATTTTATTTTTTTAGGAATATGGGGAGGGAAGAAAAAAGAAAGGGAGAAGAACATTGATATTAGAGAGTAGCACTGATTGGTTGCCTCTCGTATACCCCCTGACTGGAGACTGAAGATGCAACCCAGACATGTGCCCTGACTGGGAATCAAACCACAGCAAATTTTTATTTTAGGAGACATCATCCAACTTACTGAGCCACACCAGTCAGGGAACATTTTTCAATTTGTATTAACCTGGTATATATTATACTAAAATTTTATGTTGCACTATAGCTTTTTCTTTGTTGCAGACTGTTTCAGTATTTCTTGATAACAGTATTTTGAAAAAAATGTGTATGGCATGTTGTCTGCTTTTTGTAAAGTTAAAATATAAAAGGGATAGGGTCAAATTTTTAATTTTAATGAGTAATCATTGAATTTCCAGTGGAGAGTGAGAGTTTCTACCATGGAAAGAATCCTCAATAGGTTGAGAAGCTGAGGTACCCTGGTCCAGGTAGGCAGTTTATATTAAGAAGATAAGTTAATCCCAGTAAGAATATTTTAATGCTCTCTATTGGAAAGATAACAGATGAAATTAACTTGCCCTATAGTAACTGGCTAGTTTTCTTTAGTATTGGGACTCAAAAGAAGCTTCACTGTGGGCTCTGATGTAGAAATGCTGAACATTAACAGTAGTTTAATCAGCCTGTAGTAGTTCAAAGGCATTAATTTAATCGCCTTTGTGAGAAAAAGCCCATGGTTTTGGACCAGTGCACAGCCACCATTTTTACCATTCTTTCATTCATTCATTCAACACAACGTGACTGATGTGTTATTCACGGAGACCTTGGATAAGCAGTGAGGTGATCAAGGACAGAGAACAGTTGCTCTCCAATAGATAAGTTTTTCTGCCAACTTGGTGACCTCTGGGGTAAGCGAAGAGAATATGGATGGGGCACTAGCAGTATCTACTGTACCAACTGTCCTGAAGTAAGTCACAACAAGGTCTATGTAAACAATTCTCATAAAGATGATTTCACATTACTGGAAAAAATTATAGGTGTATCACACTGTCTGTCCCTTTGATAAACAAGTGTTCAGAACTTTTGCTTATTTGCTTTCTATTTAATGTCACTGCTGAAGTTCAGAAAGAGTTCTTTTGATGGATCTTGCCTTATACAAGGTAAGGAATAGCACTTTTATATCTAGGCCTTTTGAATATATACGAATTTTGCTATATTTCCTATTTTAAAAGTATGAAAATTATGTCTAGGCCAAAGGAAGGCACAATATGCATAGACTCTGTAGGATACCAAAAACAGAATGGCAGAATGGCTCCATGATTCTTGTTTGGATAAATCTGATGCCAGATTAGCTCCTGCTAATCTTTGAGAATTGGCTTCATTTTTAATATCTACAACTTTCCATTTAGTTGTCGTTATTGCCATCTTGTCTGTTTCTTCATCAGTTTCAGGTTCTAGAATCTGTTTCTTGCAAGAAGAAATGCTTGCGTTATTAACACTTCCCATGTTTTCAGGGGATCCTTTCTTGCTTTATATTTACTAGATTAGCTTTTGTTTCCCCCCTTACCTCTGATGAGATGAAATGTTGTGCAGATTAAATTTGCACAATTCCAAAATAACAGACCCCCTTAATTCCCCAAGCAGACAAAACCAGGCAGCTGCCACCGTCTTCTGAATGCTGCATATGGATCCCGACACCAATTTTCATGGCTATCTGCTCACTGTAAGGTACGGAAGCAGTCCTTCGTGTAAAGGTCAGTCTGCATGACTCTATGTGCTTACTCTTTAGAGGAGGATGTGGGAAATTTACATAAATAAGGGTAGCTTTTTCTGCTTATGATCATTTTAATTTTGGTATATATCTGCTGTGGCATGTTACATAACTATATTAAGTTGAATTTTTGTGGTTATTGGGGGTGAGATAAAACACTCATACACAAATACATGTTGGTTTCACTAGTGATTTTATTTAACTCACTGTATTTTATGGCATAACAGTAAAAATGTTTAGTATAATTCTTTCCCTAGGAGAGCCAGTCTTACAATCACCAATCTCAGGGAAAATTTTTTTATAAAAGGAGCATTTGAAATCTCACAGGTATCCTTAAAGTCTTTCTTGTAGTACTGCTTGAGCTGACCTTTAAATCTATACCTAAAATATTGTATTGGGTTATCCATGGTAACAACATACTCGAAGTACCTTCAAGGGAATAAGCCCTGAAATTTTTGGTTGGAAGCTGACTCTAACTAGTCAAGACAAATTGAGGGAAGTCAAAACAAATAAACAAAAAAAAGAAAGACCTAAGGCCTCACCAGTTCCAAGCATAGAGACAACTTGGTGGTGTTAGGAACAAGCTCTAACATCTTGAAATCTATGTATGTTTAGTCTAGTACAGCAGGCACTTCCATACATTACTGTATCCAGAGAAAGATGACAGGTTATCTCTGCATTTATGTTATTCTTACTAACAAACAACACTGGTCAATTAGTGGAACTACTAAAACGAACTTAGATAAATCAATTGAAGTGAAATGGAATAGAAACACAATCTTGCACACTTAAATTGATTTCGAATATAAGTAAACTATTTGAATATTTATCTTATAATGTCACACTTTGAAAATTCTCTTTAGATTGGTTAATTTTACTTGATTTAATCCATTTATTTCTAGTTTTATTGAACTATAATTGACATTAGTTTAAGGCATACAACATGATAATTTGGTATTTGTATATATTTTGAAATGATACAATCCGGTTTTATAAATCAACATTTATATGATCTTAATAGTAACTCTTCTGTCTTCCAAAATGTATACTGCTTTCCTTAATATAATAGATAAAACCAAAGAGGAGTAAAATCAAGGGTGGGAAGTTGGGGGTAGCTGGGTTTGGGGAGAGTTGTGAGGGGGAGGAGATGGAGACACCTGTATTTGAACAACAATAAAAATGTGAAAAAACTTCAATATATTTTCAAAAATAGATATGATAAACACTATCAGGACTCTGCTACTGAATTATATCCAATTCAAATTGATTTATATCTATAAGAAAACAAATAAATAAAATTAACCATCTGTTGACTAAAATCCAGAAGAAAGACTGACTTCAAGCATGACTAAAACTATAACCTCAAGAGGTGTTCTGAGGAATATTTTTTCTTTCCACATCTCTAAACTGTTTTGATTCGCATGCTCCTCTCATTCTTTCTTATAACAAACAAATTGTATCATGAGGCTCAGAAGGATAGATTTCAGCCACTTCAATTTATAGCATCCACTCAGTTTCAAATCCCAATGCTAGGGAAAAGTCTGTACAGATAACTCTGGCATAAATTCCCCAGAGAATGTGCTGATCAGCCCCATTTGAGTTAAGTGTCATTCCTGAACTACTCACTGAGTCTGGAATACTGATGGACTTTTACTGATCAAATCTGGGTCATGCATTAAACAAAAGACAAGGAAAATAGACCCAAATAAACTACTTGGGATAGGAGAAACCTGGTTCACAAATATAAATATTTCAGATAGGCTATAAAATATTTCAGTAAAAAATAAACTGTATATTTTAGTGGATAAACAGCAAGAGTGCTTGCTTCCTGACATTATTAACTAATATGATTTGGGGGAATGGTCATTTTTGGTCATGAGGACTTTTGCTAGTAGTGACTCTGAGGCCTAGGATCCTTCCAAATTTTGAATCTGGTATCGTCCACAAATGGCTAAACATCTATAGATATTCAAGGTGGAAACCAGTGGGAAAGAGAAAAAAGTTAGGAAGAGATCATTTTGGCCTCAGCATGGAAGAGACAAGTCCCTTATGCTTATATTTCACTAGTAAGAACTAATGATATGGACCCACCTGGATGCATTATGACTTGGAAATGTGTTTTAGCTGAGAGCCCAGCAAGAGGAAATGTATTTGCTCATGACTTAACCAGTCTCTTTCATGAGTGTTTATCATTAAACTTTATCTGTTCGATACATTATTAAACCATTTATATTTTTCACCTCATTGAAGATTTGCCATACTTAACCATTAAGTACTGCATTATATGGTGAACTGAAATAATTATCTATTATAGAAAGGAAGTAATCTTTTTGTATCAGTAATTTCTTTTTTTTAAAGATTTTATTTATTTATCTTTAGAGGGGAAGGGAAGGAGAGAGGGAGAGAAATATCAGCGCATGGTTGCCTCTCATGCATCCCCTGCTGGGAGCTGGCCGGCAACCCAGACATGTGCCCTGACTGGGAATCGAACTGTGGTTTTTTGGTTCACAGGCCTGTGCTCAATCCACTGAGTTACACCACCCAGGGCCTTGTATCAGTAATTTCTCATTGGGCAAAACTCTGACAGTAGTGTAAACATCATGATCTATTCTTTCTCATGAAAATTTGTATGGGTTGACAATTTGGGGGACTGTTTTGTGGGTCTCCACTGGGATTGTAGGTGGATGCTGTCATCTGACAGCTGAGCTGAGACTAGAAAGTTGAAGATGGCTTGTCTAAGTCAAGCAGGAAGTACAGAATGCTGGCTAGGTGCCCTCAGTTTCTTTTCCATAGTGTCTTATTCTCTAGTAGATAAAGTAACCTTCTGCTTGACCACACATTTGAGAAAGTGAAAGATGTAAGACCCCTTAAGGTCTAAGGTCCCTAAATCACACAATTTTCATTAGCTTTTTTTTTTGGGGGGGTGAAATCAAGTCAAAGTTCCAGCATCATTCACAAAGGTAGAATAATAGAAACATTGCTTGATTTGTAAAGTGGTTATTTCACATTGAAAAAAGGAGAGACAGTGAAGAGTGATATGCTGATGACTTTTATGATTTTATTATTAAATGTTACAAAAAATTTTTCTGTAATAATGAAATTTATTCTATGTTTGCTTAACCTATGTTGATGCATCTCTAAAAATATAATATTTGTACATTCTCAAAAGAAACACTATTTTATGTAACAGTATAAACTAATGATTGAGAACACTGGTTCTGCTTTCCTCTATTGCTTTATTTACCAACAGTGCAGTGTTGAGGGAATTGTTTTTAAATAACTTTATTTTTTAGAGCAGTTTTAAGTTAACTACAAAACTGAGAGGAAGGTATGGAGGTGTCTCTTATACTCATTGTCCCCACACATATTTAAATTCCCACATTATCAACATCACTCACCAGACTGGTACATTTGCTATAACTGGTGCTGCAATGACACACAATAACCATCCAGAATTTATAGTTTGACTCTTGGAGTGTACATTCTACGCATTTAGGAAATCCACATGAAGCTTCCAGAAATTTATTCATTTCAGGTTCACATACCTGGCCCTGGTTCCTGCTGTGGTGTCTGTTCTGGATTCTATGCTCAGGTAAATTATGATGTTCCTGTATTTGGCTGTTAATTTCTCCGATTTAGGTGCATTTTTCCCTGTTTCCTTACCTCTCTTATAGGTCTTAGAAGACTTGAGGATTTCTCAGTCTGTTCTGCTTTTTACTTGTTTGTACAATGTAGTAGCAACTTCCAAGCATTTTACACGTGTAACTCAAAACTGCCGAGGGAGTTTCTTAATCTCTGTAAATCTCATTTTAATATTATGTAAACTGGGGATTACAACAGCACCTAACCTCATAAATTTGTTAGCATCAAGTGAGAATAGATAGATGATAGATAGATAGATAAATAGATGGATAGACAGACTATAGAAAGAACATAACATAAAGTAGATTACATGTAATGTGTTAAGTGTTTGAATACATCATTGTAATTGTTATATCCTGATGTGCCTTTTTTGAAATAAAATGTTTGTTTTTAGCAGTGACAGTAGAAGATGACAATGTCACCGTTGTTAGATGTTTGGATCAGAGTCCTATTAGTGTGATATATGATATGATAATCTTTTGCTTTTTCTGTAACCCTGGATAACGCACATGACATTTGATTCATTTGCTCCTTAGATGTTAAAATAGCACTGGATCCCAGATTTTTTTAGCATGCCACTTGATCTTCTATTGAAATTTATGCTAGCTGCAATAAGTGAACTGTGACATAGTGAGGGACAACTGTATACTTCACTGGTGAACACCCATATAGAATTTTATACGTTGTTAAAATTATGTAGGTTTAAGAGTGTAGAAAGTGTTTAAGAGCATATGGAGGGTTTATGAGTGTGGGAAAGGTTTATAGGAGCGTGGGAAGGGTTTATAAAGCTTTAAATATATATATATAAATAATAAAATAAATATAACGCCTCTACTTCTGCAGATTTCCACCTATTGCAGGGGGTCTCTGAAATGTAACTCCCATGATAGGTGAGGGATCACTGTATTTCATTTTGTAAATGTACCACACCTTTTTTATCCACTCATCTAGTGATAAACACTTGGGCTGTTTCCAGATCTTGGTTATTATAAATAATGCTGCTATGAGCACAGGGGTGCATATATTCTTTTTGAATTGGTGTTTTGGGATTCTTAAAATATATTGCCAGAAGCTGGAATGCTGGGTCAAAAGACAGTTTCACTTTTAATTTTTTTTAGGAAATTCAATACTGTTTTTTTACAGTGGCTGCACCAGTCTACATTCCTGCCGAGAATGCACTAGGGTTCCTGTTTCTCTGCATCTTCACCAGCACTTATTGTTTATTGATTTGTGAATGATGGCCATTCTGACTGGTGTGGAGTAGTATCACATTGCAGTTTCAAATTGCATCTCCCTGACAGTTAGTGATATTGGGCATTCTTTCTTAATCTATGGGCCCTCTGTATTTCCTCCTTGGAGAAGTGTCCAGGTCCTTTGCCCATTTTTTAATTGTTTTTTTTTCTTCCTGGTGTGGAGTCCTGTGATTTCTCCGTATATTTTGGAGATCAAACCCTTGTCCAATGTATCACTGGCAAATGTGTTTTTTCCATATGCATGATTCCCTTTTCATTTTGATAATGTTTTCTTTAGCTGTGAAGAAACTTTTTAGTTTGATGTAGTCCCATTTGTTTGTGCTTTCCTTTGTATTCTTTGCCCTAGGAGAAATATTGACGATAATATTGCTGTGTGGGATATCTGAAATTTTTCTGCCTATGTTTTCCTCTAGGACTTTTATGATGTCATGACTTATATTTAAGTCTTTTATCCATCTTGAGTTTATTTTGGTGTACAGTATAAGTCAGTAGTCTAGTTTCATTTTTTTTTAAATGCACCTGTCCAGATCTCCCAACACCATTTGTTGAAGAGGCTATTTTTACTCTATTTTATGTTCCTGCCCTCTTTGTTCAGTACTAATTGGCCATACTGACATGAGTTTATTTTGGGGCTCTCTATTTTGTTCTACTGATCTGTGTGTCTGTTCTTATGCCAGCCAGTACCAGACTGCTTTGATTATAGTTGCTTTGTAATACAGTTTGGTATCAAGTATTGAGATCCCTCCTATTTTGTGCTTTCTCAAAATTGCTGAGGCTATTCAGGGTTATTTAGGGTTCCATATAAATTTCTGAAATATGTCTTCTACATCTGTGAAATATGCCATTGGTATTTTAAGAGGCATTGTATTGAATTTATAGGTGCTTTGGGTAGTAGGGACATTTCAATGATGTTAATTTGTCTAATCGATAAAAACAGTATATGCTTTCATTTATTTGTGTCTTCCTTAGTTTCTTTTTGATGTGTTGTATAGTTTTCTGAGTATGGATCTTTAACCTCCTTGGTTAAGTTTATTCCTTGGTACTTGATTTTTCTCATTGCTATAGTAAATGGAATTTTTTAATAACCCATTGAGTATGATGTTGACTGTAGGTTTCTCATATATGGCCTTTATTATGTTCTGGCTGTTCGCTCTATTCCCACTTTTCTGAGTGTTTATATCATAAATGAGTGTTATACTTTATCAAATGCTTTTTCAGCATCTATTGATGTGATAATGTCATTTTTGTATTTCATTTTATTTATGTGATGTGTCTTTTCTATTAAAAATGATTGTTTAAAAATTGATTTTAAAAGCCTTGATTGTTTATTATAAAAAAATCATTATACATTTTTGATACATTGAAAAGTATTTCCCTTCCTCCATCATAGCACTGTTACATATAGCAGAGAATAATCAAGAGCAGATTTTTTAATTATAATATCAGTCTCCAAATTATGCCCAGACACACAGTGGTTTCTTGGCCCTCCCCTCCTTTTCTCAGAACTAAAAAAACACACACACATGCAAAAATGTAAAAAAATTTGAGGGACCCTTTTCTAACAGCACAGTTACTTTAGTAATTCACATCTTGCTACAAAGTATATGCATATTATTTCTTTTATGAAACTTTCAGTGTCAAAAAAAAGAAATTAAGGCCATTAGATTCACAGCTTGAAAAGTTACATAAAGGAAATATAAAAATGTTCTGTGCTTCGGTAGAGGCTCTGCAGTGTACGTAGGTAAAGATTACCATACTTGTTTATTTTAAGGAAGACAGCTGACTTGAGTAATTTACATAATTGCACAGCTTCTATTGGGTGCTGTCAGGAACCTCTGTGGTCCGAGTGCTTCCTGACAGCCTCTTCAGCTTCTTCCTCCTCCTCCTCTTCCTCATTAGGTATGGTTAGTTTGCAGACTGTACTTCTTTGAGCAGCCTCCTCTCCCTGAGAATTTTTCAGTCTAACCTTCCTATCTTCACCTGTGCCCCACTAGTTCTGGTTCTTCCACATGAGGTCTGTGGGAGGAATGGCTGTGATGGCAGCATTTGCGGACCGGATGTGAGAATCTGGCCTGACCTTAGCACCTATCTTGAGGTAGATTTGTACTTGACTGATGTGTGTACAATTTTTCTGATAATTTTTCAGCCTCCCGTTGGTTGATCCTGTTCAGAAGTATTCTTCAAGATAAATTTTCCATCAACATTTATCTCTTCAGTACAGACATTCCCAGTGGCTGAAGTGGAATGAAAGATGCTAACACTACTCACTGCTAGTCTCTGACTCTTCCGTGCCGATTATCTTCCATTTTCCTCCATTTGTACACACTCTGCAACTTGAGGATGCCTGTGATATTGTCACACAAGAAGAAGGGCTTGGAGAGAGCTTCAATCTCTTTTCTTCATCTTCTAAGAGTTTTCTGTAAGCACTGATTTCCATGCCCAGGGTTAACTTTACATTAGAAAGTTGTTTATGATCGTTCAGCTGTTGCTTCTTCTGATCCCCTATTTCCACCATCTCTCTCTCCTTGTCAGACAGCATGCACCAAGGGTTGTCTCTTTCTTTTTTTCTTTTTTAAGATTTTATTTATTTATTTTTAGAGATGGGGGAATGGAGGGAGAAAGAGAGGGAGAGAAACATCAATGTGTGGTTGCCTTTCATGTGGCCCCCACTGGGGACTTGGCCCGCAACCCAGGCCTGTGCCCTAACCGGCGATCAAACCAGCAGCCCTTTGATTCACAGCCCTGACGCAGTCGACTGAGCTACATCCGCCGGGGCAGGTTGTCTCTTTCTTTAGCAAGCAAGTAATCCAGCTCTTGAATCCTCTCCAAACATGCTCTGGACTCTTCGTAGATTAGAAAACTGGGATGAAAGGCTTTCAGTTCTCAAATGACTTCCCATCAGTTCTTCCCTGGCACTGTTGACAACAGAAGTGTTCATCTCTGATGTTAGTCAGGCATTCTCGAGTTTGGCTGGGAAGTCTGCTCTAGCCCCTCCTTGCAGAGTTTGGCCTGGGAGCCTGAGCCAGTGTGTGCTCATCCTCAGTCTGACTCCCAGAATCCACCTCACCAGGCAAGTTTCATGCTTCCTCTGGTCTCATGAATCTCCTCCTTATACATGATTTTACAAAACTCCAAGTCCTCTGTAAGACTCTAACAGTGATTCTCCAAATCCATTTTAAGTAAGTTTTCATCAGCTAACTGGTTTTTGGCAGCAGTTAGGTTGATTTCCAACTGAGCAATCTGATCTTTCAGATCCTCCCATTTTCCCTCCCTAAACTTTCTTTTTGGCACCAAGTACAGCAGTCAGGGCTGCATCTTTAGAATTTGGTGTTGCTTCATATTCTTGAAGCTTGACCTGGGATCTATTAAGATTAGATTATTTCTTAGCATAACTGAGGAGCCGTTGAACTTGCCCAGTTCTATCTACAGCTTGGTGTCCTTGTGCGCTGTGTGTCCAGCACTCTTCGCGCATTTGCCTGCTTGGCCTCATAGAGCACCTTAAGGCCATCAGCTGCAGCACACCTCCTCAGGCTAAGTCTGTCACCTGCAGCTACAACACACTGTTCTATTTCCAGGCTGTGCACCTTGTTGAGGTACACCACCAGCCCATCTTGAGCTTGAACAGTTCCTCCCTCTCTTGAAGCCCCAACAAACATGGGGCTCAGCTAATAGCTGGCTGCCGATCGGGGACTGCATGGGGGTGGAGGTCTCCATGGTGGATGGCGGGGAGAGTGTTGTGGGGAGGCTGTGCACAGTGCTGGGAAATGCAGCAGGCTGAAGGGAATGAGGCTGGGACTGCAGGCACACACCAGCAACTCCAGATCACTCAGAGGCCCAGCTGGGGAAGGAAGAAGTACCTGGATGGTGGGAACTGGTTACAGCACAAAGAACAGAGGGATATTGTGAATCAACTAGTCCTAAAATGCCTTTTGTGAGACAATGCACACTCATGCACTAGGAAGTTACCAAGTGAGGATCTCAAATAGGTTTTCAATTACTTGCTTCCTCTCTTCTGCTTCTGGTATCCCTATTATGTGACTGTTGTTATGCTTCATGTTGTCTCAGAGGTGGCTAAACTGTATATGTTGTTTCCAAATTGCTCATTTGATCCTCTTATTTATCTAATCTAATTTTGTAATTGAGCCTGATTGCTGTTGGCACCTCAGTGGGTAGGACTGACTCAGGCCCACTGGCAGTTAGGATTGGCTATGACCAGAGTGGATAAGCTGTTGTTTGAGAGCTTACCCCACTAGTAGAATTTACTGTAGTAGTGCCCTTTGGGCGTATTATTAGTGAAGCTAATTAGGTGATGCTCTAGTGTATTCTAAAGTCACCCATGAGGTGTGTTGGTTCTGGGTTCTATGGAATGGAGCTCTGGTACAGGCTCCTATTAGCCACTGCCTGACCTGGGCCACCTGGTAAGATGTGCAATGTGTTCTGTGGATAGTAGCTGCTTGTGCAGGGCTTGAAGGCACCTAGGAGAGTCTAAGCTACAGACTGAGGCTGGCTCTCACTAGTACTGGACTGGGGGGTGCTTATCAAGAGGAATGGGGCACACTGAGAACAGCAGCAGCTGATTTGAGATGTGTAGAATGTTGAGAGTCTTTAGGACAGTCTGCAATGTGAGCTGAGGCTGGCCATTGGGTAAGAGCTGCTGAAAGAGGATTTGGCCTGTGTGTGAGTTGGAGGGGCAAATTCTCAGGAAATACCAGAGTCAGGCAAGTTTGGTGGAGACTAATGTTTGGTGCCCGCCTGCACCTGTAGGCTAGGTGGAAGGAAGGATCAGCAAAAACAATTATGGTGCCTGCTGATACATTCAGAGCTGTCCCTCTAGCCCTCACCCTGAAGCCAGGTAATTCAGTTTCTCCAGCTATGTCCCTGGCCTCTTCTGAGCTGCTATCCCAGTGGTGGAGCTCAGAACAAGTGAGAACAACCTTTGTTCATCCATCAGTATTTCTGTCCATGGGCCCTGCAGAAGAAACCCCTGGGCTCCAGGAGCCCTCAGTCTCACTTGGACTGAATACCTGCTGATTTTCACAGCCAAATGTTGTGGGGAAGCCTCTCCGTGGCACAGGTGGTCCTGACTGGCAGCCTGTTGTGCAGCTGGAACCACTGTCTTCTCAGTAGGAGACCTACACACCTGAAGCATCTCTCCCAATTCCTAATCGCTACATGTGGGTGTGGGTGTGGGAGCGACCAGTCTGCCCTTCTAACCAGTCTTGACGAGACTTCTTTATATCCTTATGTGTATGTGTTCTGTTTAGCTAGCCTTCAGGTGGTTGACAAATGTGGATTTTCTATAACTTAGCTGTAATTTTGATATCGTCATGGGAAGAGGAGAACACAACATTCAAATGGATTACACTTCCCAGTCAAAAGACATAAAGTCACTAGTTGGATTAAGACAAAAACCAAACAAACAAGATCTATTCATATGCTATCTTCAAAAGAATTGAGGACATACTGAGGCCAAAATGAAAGGGATATAGAAAGAAATTTTACCCAACGTAAGGCCTGGGTAGCTATACTATATCCAACAAAAACTGCCACAAAGAGACTAATAATGGCATCATAAATGACAAAAAATGGCCAGGAACACATCAAAATTATAAATATATATTCAAACAACATCAGGATGATAAATACACAAGCAAACACTGACAGCTCTGAAGGGAGAAATACACAGCAATGAATAAAAGTAGGAGGCTTCAAAAGATATTTGCAGTAATAGAACAAACAGATAGAAAATTAAAAACAACAAAATTGGACACTTGAATAACATATGGACACAATAGATATAAAAAAAAACAACAACACTAGACACAGCAGCAGAGCAGGTATGGCTTAGTTGGATGGAGGATCGTCTAGTAACCAAAGGGCTGAGGATTTTATTTCTGGTCAGGGGACACACTTAGGTTGTAGGTTTGATTCCCAGTATAGGTACATATGATCCTCAGTCTGGGCATGTATGGGAAGCAACCAACTGATGTTTCTCTCCCTCCCTTCATCTCTCTAAAAACAATAAAACAATGTCATCAGGTGAGGATAAAAACTAACTAGACTAAATAAATAAAATTTAGCAGCAAAATATACATTTTGTTCAAGTACATATGGAATTTTCTCCAAGAAAAAATCACGTTGGGTCACCAAAAATGTCTTCATGTCAGATTTAAATCATATGAAGCATCTTGTCCAATCACGAGAGGAGGTATGTCAAACTCATTTTCACTAGGGGCCACATCAGCCTTGTAGCTGGTTGCCTTCAAAGGGCCGGATGCAATTTCAACTCCTTAACAGTTAAGGGGTAGTTGCATTTATACAGTCCTAAAATTACTTTGGCCCTTTGAAGGCAACTGCAAAGCTGATGTGGCCCCTGGTGAAAATGAGTTTGACACCCCTGTAATAGAGTAAAGGTAGAAATTAACAGCTAAGGGAAACTCAAATTCACAACTATTTCATATTAAAAAAATACTTAAACACAAGGTCAAAAAACACATTACAGAGAAAAATAGAAAAAAAAATGAGTTGAATAAAACTGAAACAAAAGCATACCAAAACTCATGGGATACAGCAAAAGCAATGTCAAGAGGAAAGTTTAAAATAATAAGTTCCAATATTTATAAAAAACAAAGTTCTCAAATAAGTAACATAACTAAACACTTCGATGAGGTATAAAAAGAAAAAATACCTCAAATTTAGCAGAAGAAGGGTAAAAATAAATATTAGATGAGAAACAAACCAAATACTTGACAAAAATAACAAATCAAAAGTTTTTCTGAAAAAGATAAAAGTTGGCACACTTTTAGCTAGGCTAAGGTAAAAGAGAGATTGAATAAATAAAATGGAAAATGAGTGAGGAGACATTATAATTAGTATGTAACTAAAAATGTTAATGAGAAACTACTGTGAATAATTATGCACAAACTAACTGGATAACCTAGAAGAAATAGGTAAGTTCCTAGAGACATAAAACTATCAAAACTTAATAATGAAAAAAATTGAATGTCTGAATAGACCTGTAACTAACATAAATATATAATCAGTAATCAAAAACCTCTCATCAAAGAAAATTTCAGAATTTGATGGCTTCACTTCATTTTTTGGAAAATTCTACAAAACAAATTTAAAGAACAAAAATATTAGTCCTCATAAACCTTTCAAATATTGGAAAGGAAGGTATACTCCCAAATTAATTTTATAAGAATAGCATTAATATGATGCTGAAAGCAAGGGGAGACAATGATAGGTTATAACCCAATTAATACACATGCAAATATTTTCCACAAAATACTAGTAAACTTAATCCAATGACATATTAAAATGATTATATATTGTGACCAAATGTGATTTATTCCTGGGATGCAATGATAGTTCAACATATGAAATACAATTCACATGATACATAAAAGGAGAGTGAGTGTTATGATCATCTCAACATATTCAGAAAGAGCATTTGATAAAATTCAACACCTTTTTGAGAGAAGCTGTCAACACAATATAAATAGAGGGGGTTTATTTCAACATAATAAAGACTATATATAAGAAGTCCACAGCTAACATGTTTCATGGTGAAAAGCTGAAAGATTTTCCACCAAGGTCAGGAACAAATCAAGTATACCCACTGTTACCACTCTATTCAGTATAATACTGGAAGTACTAGCTAAATCAATTAGACAAGAAAAGGAAATAAAAAAAAAAAACTTAAGAAGTACAAATAGGCACAGAATAACCATAGGGTTGTAAAGCACCATATAGAAAATGGAGTAGCCAGAGAAACTTATATGCATGACTGACAGACCTGAACAATGGTTGAGGATTGCCTGAAAGTATGGGCAGTGCTGTGTGGAAGGGGCAAAGGGGGAAAATTGGGACAAGTGTAATAGCATAATCAATAAACTGTAATTAAAACACGTATTTATAGGAAAATAATGAATCCAAATTAGAAATGAAGTAGTAAAAGATCTTTGTTTACAGATGACATGATCTTGTATATACAGAGAGAGCACCATAAATATGCCACCAAAACACTGTTAGAATTAAACAAAGTCAGTAAAGTTGTGGGATACAATACCAACAACAACAAAATCTGTACAGTAATAAATTTGTTATTATTGTATAATAAGAAATTTGGAAAACAATCCCATTTACAATAATATCAAAAAGAACAAGATACCTAGAAATAAACTGAAGCAAGGAGTTAAAGGGTTCATACAATGAAAACTACAAAATCTGATGAAAGAAATTAAACACAAATGAATGGAAAGACACCTCATTTTCATAGATTGGAAGGTATAATATTGTTAAAATGTCCATACTACTCAAAGCAATCTAAAGATTTGTTGAATCTCTATAGGTAACCACAAAGGAACTAGAAAGCCAAAATATTATGTTTACAAAGTTGGGGTATCACACTTCCTGGTTTCAAACTATATTAAAAGCTAAAGTACTTAAAAGAGTGTGATACTATCATAAACAGACATATACATTAGTGAAACAGAATAGAAGTTCAAGAAATCATCCTATTTAAGTTTATATGGTCAACTGGTCCTTAATAAAAGTTCTAAAAACACACAATCAGGAAGCTTTAAACACACAGTCAGGAAAGAAGAGTCTTTTCTTTACATGTTGGTAAAATAGATATCCACATGCAAAAGGTTGAAATCGGAACCATATCTTACTTCATCTAAACTAATATACTCAAAATATATTAGATACTTGGCTGTAAGACCTGAAACTCTATCTGCTAGTAGGAAAATAGGGGAAAATATTCAGGACAGTTTTCTTGGCAATGATTATTTTAATATGGCACCAAAGCACAGGCCAGAAAATCAAAACTGGGTAGGGGAGACTACATGCTACTGAAATGTTTCTGCACAGCAAAGAAAACAATCAGTGGATTTAAAGAGCAACCTACAAAATGTGATACAATATTAGTAAATCTTGTATCTAATAAGGGAGTGGGGGTGGGCTGGGTGGAGGAGGGCAAAGGGGGAAAATTTGGGACAACTATAATAGAATAATGATTAAAAAATATCCTAAACTTAAAAAAAAGAAGAAAGAAATGAGCCCTGGCTGGTGTGGCTCAGTGGACTTAGCATCCTCTTGCTAACCAAAAGGTTGCTGGTTCAATTCTTGGTCAGGTCACATGCCTAGGTTATGGGCCAACAGGAAAACCATAGATGTTTCTATCACACATTGATGTTTCTCTACCTCTCTTTATTTCTCCCTTCCACTCTCTCTAAAAAATAAATAAGTAAAATCAGAACAAATTAAGAATGTCCAAATAAGCCTTATTAAAAAATGGGCTAAGAATTTGAATAGATGTTTTTCCAAAGAAGACATATAAATGGCCAATGAGTATATGGAAACTAATCAATGGGGTCATGCAGATTGTAGTCACTTTATACCTTCTAGGATGACAATTACTAAAAAACAAAAACAAACATAAACAAACAAAGGCAACACATTTTTGCAAAGTTGTAAAATCGCAAACCTTACAGTGTTGATAAGAGTGAAAAATGGGGCAGCTTACGGAAAATAGTGTGGAGGTTCCTGAAAAAAGTGAAAAATAGAACTACCATATGATCCAGTACTCTCACCTCTGGGTATTTATCTAAAATAATTAAAATTAATATTTCAAAGAGGTGGTATCACACTGTCATGTTCATGAAGCATTATTCACAATAGTCGAAGGTGGAAACAACCTAATGTCCATCGACAGATGAATAAATAAAAAAAGGTGTTACATACAGTGGAATATTATTCAGCTTTAAAAAGAAGGAAAGCCTGCAATGTGAGATAACATGAATAATCCTAGTAAACATTATTCTGTTAAACTTAGCCAAATACATAAAAACAACTAGTTCATGATTCAACTTAAATGAGGTATCTAAAGTAATCAAAATTGAGACAAACAATGAAATTGTGGTCACCAGGGGTTTGGGGGAAGGGGCAATGGGGAGTTGCTAAACAGCAAATACATTTCAGTTTTGCAAGGTGAATTGGATCTGCTGTACAATACTAAGCTTATTATAACAATACTGTGTTTATGCACTTGAAAGTCTATTAAGGGGGTAGATCTCATGTTAATTGTTATAACCATGATAAAAGTTTTTTAATGTTGTTGTATATGTATGTTTATATGTGTATATATAAGTTTTTATATGATATATAAAATATTTTTGATATATATAAAACATTTTTACCTAGGAAAATGATGTTTTCTATGATGTTTTTCTATGTAAAATATTTCCTCTTAGTAGCAGTACTTTTATATTCCAAGAGAATATAAACCGAAAATAAAAACTTCATGGGAAGATTATATTTTTCTAAAAACAATTCTAATGCTGTATAGATTGCAAGCAATTTACTCTCTTGCAATATAAATGTATCTCGAAATACTGCAAAACAAGTAAACCATAAACCAATTAAACACTACAGTTAAGAAATAATTACAAAGTTGTTTTTATTAACTGTTAAACTGTACAAACATGTTCTACCAAGTGAACATGGTAGTACTGTTATTATGATTACATTTATGTCATTCAACTCTACAAAATTTATACTGGCTGAATTAAATGTTTTTAAAGTCTGTTCATTAATTTTTCACTTAACAAATATTTATTTGGTTTACATTATGTGCCAAAACTTTATAGTAACTTTCTCTCAATCTCTAATTTTGATTAATTAAAAATATTCTATCTCCATAACTTCCTTCACAAGTACGTCCTCTATTCCTCTACATTCCCATTTACATAGAATGAGTTTAAAATAGATTACACACTGAAGACTGTGAAAAACATTTCAGGCTATATGGAGATCAATGCATTTAGAGCTAATATGTGAATACATGAGCTCTATTAGGTGAAAGGCCATTTCTTAACAATTTAAATTCAATCTAAATTATATCTTTAAAATAGAAGACCCAGATTTTTACTGAACCATTGAGTACAATTTTTTATTTTTATCGAGTACTTAGATATTAAAAGAAATATCAATTTGTTTTTTTATACATCTTGATTTTAGTCTCTGAAGTGTGCAGCTAGTATGTGCGTGTGTGTGTGTGTAGCACTGGCCTGTAGATCAGTGATATTATTTATAACCAAGGTAATTGTATCACATGAAGTAAAGAAGGTAAACATGATGTTGGGATAAAGAAAGTTAAATATACATAAGTATACTTTGAATTACATGAACTAGTTATTATCATATAACGCAATAGGTTTTTGCTTGTTTTCATGAGTTGTATATCAGGATAAATGCATGCTTACAAAAGTAAATGTAATCAATATGAACTTCTTTTCAAGTGAAGACAATACTATCAAACTAAATTTCTGCATATTATCTGTGAGACAGAGTCGCATCCGTACGTCGTAGATTTAAAGTATACTCAAGAGCCCCAGCTGGTGTGGCTCAGTGAATCGAGTGTGGGCTTGTGAGCCAAAGTGTCGCCAGTTCGATTCTCAGTCAGTGAACTTGTCTGATTTGTGAGCCAGGTCCCTGGTGGTGGGCCGGGGGCAGGGGGCGCGAGAGGCAACCAAACATTGATGTTTCCTCTCTTCTCTGTCCTTTCCCTTCTCTCTAAAAATTAAAAAAAAATAAGCAATTGGTTAATTGCTGTCTGTATGTGGAAAATGTTCCAAATTAACATGCTTTCTACTCAATTCATCTGGCTTTTTTATGTGTGGATTTTTAAACTCTTGGCGATATGTGGTAATTATATGAATAATTTGTGCTTATTTTACTAGAGTCTCAAAAATCACTTGGAATCCTTTAATTTAACAACTTCAGTTTTTAACAACTCCCTCTTATTTAATATTGAAAATATATTTTGTAAGCATTATTCTTTTCTACATAGCATATTTGAACACTTTCTATTTCTAATTATTAATACAAAAAGATATATCACCATTTATTGTTATTCAACAATATAATTTTTATTGATTTATTTGCACACTAAGTTTTTGTTTTGTTCCAAAACACTCTAAATAAATAGTATCATTTTACAGGTACTGACTTTTAACCATACTCAGTAAAATTTTGGACAGAGAACATCACAAAAGGAATGTCTTACATTTTCAGGACCAGTCATTTCATCTTGTCGGTCATAGATAGCGTGTGTAGTCTATTCCTTTTTTATATAATTTTATGTACATATCATTTTAAAAATCCAGGAAGAAAACTATAATGTAAGTGGTTACTCTAATTAATATAGAGACACTGTGATTTTAATGGGTCATTTCATGTGTGTTGGTACTATGTTAAAGGTAAAAAAGTATTGAAATCAAGTAGAATATTAACCAAATGGACTGCAGAGAGCATCTGATTTTAAATGATTATGTTTTGGACTCTTTTGGACTCTTTATATTTATTATATCATTTAAATTTTTTTTTATCTTTATCCCAGGACATTTTCTCGTTGCATTTTAAAAATACTTTATTTTATTTTTTTTTAGAGAGAGAGGAAGGGAGGGAGATAGAGAAGGAGAGAAATATCAATGTGTGGTTGCCTCCCACATGCCCTCAGTGGGGACCTGGCACACAACCGGGGCATGTGCCCTGACTGGGAATTGAACTGGCAACCTTTTGGTCCCCAGCCCCTGCTCAATCCACTGAGCCACAGCATCCAGGGCTGAATTTTTTTTTTTTTAAGAGAGAGAGAGGGAGAGAAAGGGAGCAGGAGATAGAGATAGAAACATCGATGTGAGACAGAAACATTGATTAATTACCTCCCTGGTATACTCCAACGGGAAATCAAACCCACAATCTAGGTATGTGCCTTGACTGGGAATGACACCTGTAAACTTTCAGTTTACAGGATAACAGTTCAACCAATAGAACTACACCAGCCAGAGTTATATTTACTATAGATAATAGTATTGTGGATGTGGAAAAATAAAGATAACATTTAAAAAACCATAGGAGAATGTTAGATATATCAGCATATACACTAGTACTATCTTGAAGCATTATTGGAGTGACACATGAATTTTATCTATAATCAATTTATAATTTAAATTTGCAAAAATATTTTCTTAAGATTGACAATTAAAAATAACTTCAGATTCTTAACTGTGGTAAAAGCATAACATAAACAGTTTTGACATAATACAAGAGCAAATGAAGAAAATATCTACCATAATTAAATAAAAATGTTAGTGTATTAATTTACAATACTGAGTGACTAATGCTATAGATAACTTGATTCTTTATTTCTTTTAACTGGAATTAGGACATGGCATGGTAAAGTCATCTAATGTTACAAAAAACAAGTTAGAAACAACACCTGAATATCTGATTTATCAAAATAACAATAAATTGTTTTCCTTTCTATTTTATTTTTTGTAGGAGGCCATTCTGTGTGGCATGGACCCAGCCTCCACAGAGAGATGCACAGGACCCACACCCACAAATAGGTTCTCCCGTGGGGGATCAGGCCTGCTATGTACCTAGGCCACTTTGAATCTTGCTTTTTGCTAAAAACTCCCTCACCTGGATTTGTGGTAAACATTTACTGCAAAGTAACTTCCTAAAAACCATGCTAAACCTTCCTAGGACCAGTGTAATTGGTTCAACCACTCTTGCCTTTTCATTTGCAAATATCCCTCTTCTGTGATGTGATTGCCAGCATCCCCTCCTTTGTTTTCTGTGAAAGGTAACCACCTAAAGGGAACCTGTGCATAGTAAAGGAGGACCATCATGTAATGCGTGGAGTGAAAAGAAATAAAGGTCTATCAGGAGCAGGGCCTTGGCTTTTGCTCCCCCTGAGAGAAAAGCCATGCCTGCCCTTTTCCTCCGCAGGACTCAATAGTCAGTGTGAATGTCTCATTTCATCCATAATGACGGACACTGCGGACCGGTGTCGGCATCAATTTTTATTTTTTTGTTTTTTAATTTTTTACTGTTGTTCAGTTATAGTTGTCCTGCCTTTTTCCCTATTGCTCTCCTCTGCTCCATCCCCCTCCACTTCCACAGTCAATCCTGTCCCCTCATTGTCCATGCCCTTAAGTTCTCTATTTGGGTTCCTTGGCTTGCTCCTTCTCCTTCATTCCCATGTTATCCTCTTTCCTACTCTTCTCTGGTCACTGTCAGTTGTTTTTATATTAATGTCTCTGGTTCTATGTTGCTCTTTTGGTAGTTTTGTTGATTAGGTTCCACTTATAGGTGAAATCATATGGTATTTGTCATTCACTGCCTGGCTTATTTCACTTAGCATAATATTCTCCAGTTCCATCCATGCTGAGGAGAAGGGTAGGAGCTCCTTCTTTCTTTCTGGTGCCTAGGATTCTGTTGTGTAAATGTCCCATAATTTTTTGATCCACTCATCTGCTGATGGGCACTTTAGCTGTTTCCAGCACTTGGCTACTGTACATAATGCTGCTATGAACATTGAGATGCATAGGTTCTTTTGAATTGGTGGTCCAGGATTCTTAGGGTATTATCCCAACAGTGGGATTGCAGAGTCTTTAGTTTTTTGAGAAAATTTCACACTGCTTTCCACAGTGGGTGTACCAGTCTACATTACTACCAACAATGTACAAGGAATTTTCTCCACAACCTCACCAGCATTTGCTCGTTGATTTGCTTATAATAGCCATTCTGACCAGTGTGAGGTGGTATCTCATTGGGGTTTTAATTTTCATCTTTATGCTGGCTACTGATGTTGAACATTTTTTCTATGTTTATGGGCCCTCCAGGTGTCTTCCTTGGAGAAGTGTCTGTTCAGGTCTTTTGCCCATTTTTTAAATTGGATTGTTTTCCTGGTGTGGAGTCATATGAGTTCTTCACATATTTGGGAGATTAAACCCCTGTTTGAGGTATCATTGGCAAATATGTTTTCCCATACTATTGGTTGCCTTTGCATTTTGTTGATGTTTTCTTCAGCTGTACAGAAACTTTTTAGTTTGATGTATTCCCATTTGTTTATTCTTTTCTTTATATTCCTTGCCTTAGGAGATATATCATTGAAAATTGCTTCATCGGATATCTGAACTTTTCCTGCCTATGTTCTCCTCTACGACATTTATGGTGCCATGACTTTTATTTAAGCCTTTTATCCATCATAAGTCTATTTTTGAGTATGTTATAAGTTGGTCGTCAAGTTTCATTTTTTTTGATGTACTTGTCCAGATCTCCCAACATAATTTGTTGAAGGGGCTAGTTTTATGTCCTTGTATGCTCATGTGCCATTTGTCAAATACCAATTGACCACATTGACATGGGTTTATTTCTGGGCCCCCTATTCTGTTCCAATAGTCTATGTGTCTGTTCTTATGCCAGTACTGAACTATTTTGATTACAGCAGTCATGTAATATAGTTTCATATGGGGTACTGTGATCTCTCCTCTTTTATTGTTCTTTCTCAAGTTGCTGAGACTATTGTGGTCATTTATGTTTCCATATAAATATTTTAAGTATTTGTTTTATATCTATGAAATATGTCTTTGGTGTTTTGATATGAATCATATTGCTATACAGATTACTTTGGGTAGTATGTACAGTTTAATGATGTTAATTCTTCCAATATATAAACATGGTATATGCTTCCATTTTTGTGTGTGTCTTCCTTAATTTTATCTTTAATTTTCTTTAGTTTTCTGAGTACAGGTCTTTGTACTCCTTGGATAAGTTTATTCCTAAATATTTTATTTTTTTGTTGCTATAGTAAATAGCAACAAATGTTTTGCCTAATTTTTGTTTTTGATATTTCATTTCTAGTATACAAAAATGCCTTTAATTTCTGAATATTGATTATTCATTCTGCTGTTTTGCTAAACCCCTTTATTAGATTAAGTAGTTTTCTTGTGCAGTCCATAGGGTTTTCTATATACACTCTCATGTCATCTGCAGTGACAGTTTACTTCCTCTTTTCCAATTTGAATGCCCTTTTTTTCTTTTTCTTGTCTGATTGCTGTGGCTAGAACTTCCAGTACTATGTTAAATAAAAGTGGCCATAGCGGACATCCTTGTCTTCTTCCTGATCTTAGCAGAAAGCTTTCAATTGTTCCCATTTAGTGTGATGTTGGATGTAGGTTTCTCATATAATGACTTTTATTATGTTGAGGTATATTCCCTCCACTTTCACTTTGCTGAGTGTTTTTATCATAAATGGGTGTTGTAACTTATCAAATGCTTTTTCCTCATCTATTAACATGATCATATGATTTTTTCTTTCTTTTTGTTTATGTGATGCATTATATTTATAAATTTGCATATTGTCCCACCTTTGCATCCCTGAATGAGTCCCAGTTGCTTATGGTACACCATCTTTTTAATATATTCTTGGATCCAGATTTTTAATATTTTGTTGAGGATTTTAGTGTCTGTGTTCATCATCATTACTAGCCTGCATTTTCTTTCTTTTTTGTGTGTCTTTACCTGGTTTTGGAATTAGGAAAATACTGGCATGCTGAAACAGCTTGGGAAGCTTCCCTATCTTTGGAATTTTGGGGAGAGTTTTAGAAGATTTGGGGTTAGCTCTTCCGTAAATGTTTTGTAAAATTCTCCTGAAACTGTCTGGCTCAGTGCTTTTTTTGCCAGGCATTTTTTATTACTGCTTCAATTTCACCAGCTGTTATTGGTCTTTTCAGGATTCCTACTTCTTCCTGACTCAGTTTTGGAGGATTATATGTTCCTAGAAATTTGTCCATTTCACCCAGGTTTTCAAAGTTCTTGGCATATAGTTGTTTGTAATAATTTCTTACAATCCTTTGTATTTCTGAGGTATTGGTTGTCATTTTTCCTATTTTGTTTCTAATTTTATTTGGATCCCGTCTTTTTTCTTCATAGGCTTGTTAAGGCTTGTTGATTTTATTTATTTTTTCAAAGAATCAGCTTCTGGATGTATCAGTCCTTTGAGTTGTTCTTTCAGTCTCTATGTCATTGAATTCAGCTCTAATCTTGATTATTTCATTCCTTCTACTCTATCTGGGCACTGCTTGTTGTTGTTGTTCTTCTGGGTTTTTTTTCTTTTTTTGGATGTAGGGTTAGATTATTTATTTGAAAACTTTCTATCTTTTTTAGTGGGATGAACTTCCATCTCAGGACTGCCTTCACTGTGTCCCACAGGTTTTGGGGCTTTTGTGTTCATTTCCATTTGTTTTCAGAAATTTTTTTATTTCTTCCTTAATCTCATTGTTTACTCATTCATTGTTTAATAACATGTTATTCAGTCTCCACTGATTTGATTGTTTTTTGAGTGTTTTTTCCCTTGAGATTTGTTTCTAGAGTCAAGCAATTGTGATCTGAGAAAATACTTGATATGATTTCAATTGTCTTGAATTTGTTGAGGCTTGTGCTATGTCCTATCAGGCGGTTTATCTTTAAAAGTGTTCCACAGTTTGCTTTCTTGGGATACATATGATATCATATATATCATTCAAGTCCATTTGATCTGGTGCGTTGTTCAGTGCCAAAAACATCAATGTTTGGTTGCCTCTTGTGAGCCCTGTCCTGGGGATTTGTCCTGCAACCCAGGCATATGGCATCACGGGGAATTGAACCAGTGACCCTTTGGTTCGCAATCCTCCTCAATCCACTGAGCTACACCAGCCAGGACCAGTATTTTATATGATTTAAAGTACAAACAAATAGTGAACAAATAGTAGTTCCTTTGGAGAAGTACAACAATAACCAGGCTATTTTGTTCAACACTGTTTATGCAGGTGGAAAGGAAATAAGACTCTTATTAGAGGGGAAAACAAATGTGAGCTGACTTAAGAAAGAAGACTGTTTATGTAAGGTTAGGTGGAGGAGAAATAATACAAGTAAGGGATAAAAATGTGGAATATTGTGAGGGAAAATAAAGCTTATGACAACAGTAAGAAAGGTCAGGAAGATGGCAAAATGGATTAAGATCAGAGAAGAGTGCTATGTGGGATTTGGAATGACAGTAATAATAAATAAAAAAATTAATATATATCATCTGATTAAAAAAGTAAAATATAAGGCCAACAGTAGTGAGTTATTTGGAGTATGAGTGAAGTGAAAGAAGAAAAATTAAAAAGCATTATGTAAAGGAGCAAAACAAACAAAAAACCAAAACAAGAATAAAAACAAAAAAAACTAAAAGAAGAAAAAATGAAAGAGAAAATTTAAAAACACTAAAGTTCTGATGAAGAACAAGGTGAAATTTGTCTCAGCTGTTGGTGATCACCTTCTGACTTCTTTCTGGATCTGTCTCTGGTTTTCTCTCAGTTCCAGGTCCCAGGTTGGTTGTCCATCTTCTGACAACACCACCTGTATCTCCTTCCTTTGTCTCTAGGGGGAGCGTCTGGTGAGGGCAAGAGGGTGAGGTCTCTGTGACTCTTCCCAGAGGATCTCTTCAGTCTTCCCAGACCCTCTTAGTCTGTCCCAGCATATTTCCAATAATGTATAATTTCTGCTTAAAGAGCTGTCCATTTCACCGGGGCAAGGGTAATCTGTGTAAGAGTGTCAGCTCTCTCCTACTTGGTGTAGTCTGTAGCTCCGTGTGTGAGCTGAGACTGGGTGGGGCCCTGAATTCCTCTTGTTTTACCCTTTTTTAACGTCCTATATTGATGGCCTCAGTGAAATAGGGCCCTAGTATCCAGTGTACATACTCTCCCTGCGGGGAGTTCAAAATGGGCCCTTTTAGGCATTAGCTTTGCTGTCTTACTCATGCAAAAAATACAAAATTAGAAGCCCCCAACTGGTTGTTGAGCTTATAAAGCTGGCTTTGTAGATTCTAGGTCCTGCAGAGGGAGTGTGCTTGGGCTCCAGTTGGTAGGGCCTCATCACAAAGTGAACATTTGCTAGTTTGATTCTTGGCCAGGGCATGTCCTTGCATTTTTGAAATGTTTACATTCAGGGTACCCTTGAGAGGCAACTGGTTGAAGTTTCTCTCTCACATCAATGTTTCTCTCCCTTTCTTTCTCTCTCCCTTCCCTTCTCTCTAAAAATATTGAAATAAAATATTACAAGATAAATTTAAAAATGTGTGATCTGAACAATTATTTATAGCCTACTTGAAGATACAATACATTAACAGACTAATTGTTTTCATTGAATTCAGTAGTAGTAATCCAAAAACCGGTGTTTTCTTTTATTCATCTAGCCAGGTAACGGAGGTAAATTGAACCTATCTGGGAGGTTCCAACTTTGCATTATTGCAGCAGTGTACTCAGTTGTGTGGCCAAATGACCCAGCAGGTTCTTTTAGGGCTTATTTGAGATATTTTTGACCCTTTTTCCTCAATATGCCCTGAAATATTTGCTTTATTAATTAGATGCCAAGTGACTATGTCCACGAAAATGCTTCCACAGACAGATAGTAATTCTGGACACTGGGAATGTAGGTGTTAGACATTTTATTATAAGTTAAGGTAAATGCATTTTGTTTTAATGAAATGAATAGCTACTTTTAAATGATAATCAAAGGCCAAAGCTATTCCATGTTTGAACTCACCTTATTAGATCATGCAAATAAATCTAAATTTATTTGCTGAATAAATTGCTGAAGTAAAAAAAAATGCATCTTAAAGAGGTTTAAAGATGTTTGCAGTCATACAACTTTTAATGTCTGAAAGACAGAAGCTATTTGATCTTTATTATATTAGGCTATATTATTAGAAACAGTTCAATGAAACTTACTTAATGCTTGTTTGAAGTATAATATTGAGAGGCATCTTTACAAAATTGCAAAATATCGTCTTTTAGGTTCAATAAGAGAAATTTCTCCTGTTTGAGCCCCCAAAATTGTTTGTCCTGAATGAATGAAATGACTTACTTTTCATTCTTTGGGCAGGAACCATCAATCTTATTGCGCATCAGAGCAATGTTTGTAAGATACGTATTTGTGTGTGTGGTAAATTTGAACTTGTCATTTTAAAGGACTGTGTTTTAACCATTATATTATTCATTCTCTATCACTGTTGGCCTAAATATTTGTGCGTTGTTGCCTTTCTGATATACTCTGTTTCACTAAATTAAGATACACTTAGGTCTACAGTGGAATTAATTCAGAATGTACCCTAAATTAAGTCAGGATACAGTCTAGCTGTCCAGAACAAGAAACTTGTGCCCTGGCTAGTGTAGCTCAGTGGATTGAGCGTGAGCCTGCGAATCAGACCATCGCGGTTTGATTCCCAGTCAGAGTATATGCCTGGGTTGCAGGCCAGTTCCCAGCAGGGGATGCATGAGAGGCAACCACACATTGATATTTCTCTCCCTCTCTCCTTCCCTTCCCCTCTAAAGATAAATAAATAAATTAATTTAAAAAAAAGAAACATGTTATGCAACTTAGAGCTGTCATTTAGGTCAGCCTGACCTGTCATAAATTCTAACATTTTTGCCTTATAACTAATTAGGAGGGATAGTTATGACACCATGCTTGCCACAGACACTTCTGAGTATGTCTCTGAATTCAGAACTAATGACTTGACTTGTATCCACCCCCAAAACTATGTCCACTTGGGATCTCAGACTGCAACCTTATTTGGAAATAAAATCTTTGTAGGTGCCTAAGTTAAGATGAGATCTAACTAGTTTAGGGTAGGCCCTGAATCCAATGGCTGGAGTCCTAACAAAAACAGTAGAAATGTAAATATCTTAAAACAGTTCAAATCACATTGTACTAATAGGGTGACCTAATGGAGCCAAATTATAACCAGAAGGTGTTTTATGAATGTGAGCCGAGAACATAGGTGTCACAGAGATTAATCAAATATTTCATTGAATGAAACTATCACAGACAGCCACACCCATTCCACAAAAGGAAGATATTTGAGGCTGACACAAGAACATTGAAAGACTTTGTTTTGAAGTTCTCTTTCCATGGACAATGGATTAGAACAGGGAATACAAGCTTTCGAACTTTTGTCTCAGTGGCTCTTTTGTTCTGTGCTTGTACATCTGACCAAAGCTAGAGTTTGATACATTCTTTTTTGGAAAGCTAATACATTTAGCAAGTAAAATTCCATCCTTAGAGATCCAGAAATATTTCAAGTAACCTTGTAGATCTTCATGTTTTTCCGTCATGCTTGTTCTAACATTTAGTATACTAGGAAAAAATATTCTCCAAATTTCTAAGTTTTTGACAATGTCTCATAACATCCTTAAAAGAATAACAACATAACTACTTTACAGAAATGTATATTATAATTCAAACTATAGGGAATGAAGAATTAAGTAACTATTTTTTGCATATAAGTAGCTCTAGGACCTCTATAATTTTAAAATAACAATGGCAACATCGATAATAGTTTGCTTTTATTTTGGTCAAAGTTTCTGTTTACTTTTCCTTTTCACCTAAAGTTTAACGAGCAGTTCAGTCACTGTGTTCACTAATGTTATGAAATCTTTAAAGCTGGCCACTTTTCACTTTGAAATTTGCTATAATATAGCAAATTTGAGCTAGTGTACTTCATATACTCACATTCAGAGAAAAGGACGAGACTGAGTCAGGAGAATGACAACCTATTACTAACGTACAGCGATGTACAGCTTTTTATTTCTGCCATCAGAGAAGCCGACAACTTCCTGCTAAATGGCTTTCTGTTCAATACCCATTTGCTGGATGAGCTGTGCTATAATTAGAGCTTTCACTAAATCATTACCACATTAGACCACTTTCCAGTGCCCTATCCAAAACCTGCAGGGCAATCCCATCTCTCCACTCCTGCTGGAGAGCCTCCGTAATTCCCTGCAAGTTACTGCTTCTCATCCTCCTACTTAAAAACAATCTAAAAAGTACTCTCTGATGGAAGGAACAGTGGGTGCTTTGAATGTGGGAATGCTTTCCTGATCATGAAACAAACAAACAACACTGACATAAAACCTTCAAAGGAGCTTGAAACAGCTTGGAGCAGTTCCTTGTTACTTAGTTCGGAGGGCATTTGTGAGGAGAAAAGGGAGAAGGGAAGGTTGCTTTTATTTGTAAGTAATATTTGGAAAAAGGTATGAGTTGAGGATTTGGGTGTCTTTGAGTGGGAAAAGTTTAGTACCTGATGATTTAAAAGCTAAAAGAAAACTAGAAATAATTAACTATTAGGGCAGAATTTTTTCTTAACAACAACAAAAAGAAGCAAACTGTAAACAAAAGTGCCAGTTGACCTGTTTAGTTTTGCAGCATCTCCCTCATTTGCTACATAATTGCATGAGTAATGTGTGCTCCTTTCACTTCATTTTTCAATCTGTCATCTTCCACGTATACTTTTACCCTCAAACTCCTATCTTCAAATCCACTCCCCTATTCAAAGTGCCAAAGTCAGAGTGCAGTTGGCAAGAACTGTGGTAGGAGGCTCAGGGCTTAATCAATGTAAGTGCAGTATAAGGTATCTGAGCTGTCGTTACACTGTGGAAACCAGATGGTATGGGGACGAGGAAAAAGATATCTTGAAATCCAGTGTTACCAACTAACAGCTACTATGAGTCTCAGTTTTCATATGTGTAAATTAAAGATATTAATATTTGCCCTTTCTGCTTCGCAGAAGTGCTATAAAGTACAGGTGATTAAGGTAAAAGCCTGTTATAGTTCAAAATTAGTATATAAAGATGAAGTACTGTCCTGGTGAGAAAGACAGTAAAATTATGCTTACTGCTAAGACAAACTTTTAAAAAAGGATACGAAACACATAGATATTGAATTAACATAGAATATGTTTTATGTACAACAAACTTAAATATTTCTGGCTTATTTTCCCCTTTACAGTGTAGAGCTCACCTATGTGTTAAGTCCTGCTGACATTTTCAGTATCTCACCATAGGAAACATCAGCTTCCTTGCTGAATGGTCGCTATCCTTTATGTACAGATGTTGACTCATCTGGAGTGAATGCACTATAAGAAGGAGAATTGAGATTTTAATTTACTAAGCAGGGAAGCAAATTATGTAATTACCTGTTAAGCAGTTAGGCAGAAAAGTAACAGAAGTAATTTTGTAGGGAAGATGTTGGGATCACATAAGACATAAATATTTCTGTGAAACAATTGTTGAGGTTACGAAATCTATACTATGTATGACCTTACCAAATTACATTTTACAAAAAGTGAAGAATACTGGAACCTAAAGGTTTTCATTGTTTTCCTGAAATTTCATTTTTATTGTTAACAATCCACTTATTTTTCCTTTTAACAAAACAGTTTATCTTGTCGTTTTGTGGTCATTTTTTAAAGAAAAAAACCTCATATTTCATTAAACCTTTATTATAAAAAATAAAAAGTACCTCTTTATGGACCAAGCTACATAGAGAGAAAGAAGATACTTTTATGAGAGTTTTACAATAAATTGGGTATGATCTAGTGTAAATTATGGGGATATTATTTCTTGAAGAATATGGCCCAGTCCTGATTATAGGTAACAGAGCCCATGTTTGGAAAAGCAACTGATAAACCAAAATGGTTTAAATCATTATATTTCATATTTTTACAGGCCAGAAGCTTACTGTTATCGTTCAATGAGATGTAGAGAATTACTATGCCAGTAAGGTTACATACAATTAAATATATTACAAAATCATGCTACATCATCTTTAAAAAATTAATATTGTGACTCTATTTAAAATTATTTTGATTATATTTGAAATACCCAGGATGTGTCTTCATGTTTCCTTTTAAATGAAGCTTCGAAGCTTGGTTTCACTTGTTTTTTAATGCCATTGGCCTGAATTGCTCCATCACTAATAACTATTTACAATGTGATGGAGAATAGTTAGACATTGAAAGTAGGGATTCGCTGTGACTCAGAATAACATCAGTGGTCCTGGGGAGACACTGAAGGCCAAAGGCTTCAAGGGACACTCCTGAGATCATTCTGCTGTTACTTTGACTTAGCTCTACTTTACTCCCAGAGACCAGAAATGATGAGAAATTCAATTGCTTTGGAGCCCAGTGCCACTGAATTTTGACCCTGAAAGCTAATGGCTCAAGTTCTAATGATGATGTGTGTTGCTGTGTATTTTATTAGCATTATTGAGGACAATGGATATTTTCTAAATGGATTGCAATAAATTAGTGCAGGAAGCCCATAATGGCGATTAATTTTGATTTTATACAACAGATGTTTGCTCAGTGCCAAATAAACCTGTTCAATTTACCCCATGTCTTAATGTACCCTATCTATTATTTACATGTGAGCACATGCACCACTGAGAAAAGTAATAGCAAGGGCATGGCAGGGGTACATCAAGACATCTGGTGAGGTGATTGCTTACAAAATCAAAATTCTTGGCTGCAACTCAAGATTGAAAATAATTTCGAAATAAGATCTTCTCTGTGTTTTCATCTGCCTTCACTGCCTAGTATTTAAAACTTTATACTGTTAATTCTCAAGAAATCGGTGCAGGTATAGTATATTTTCTGATCAAATACATTAAAAAATGTGGGGTAATAAAATTAATTTTGTTTTCTTGTTCTAAATATTTTATTGTAATTAGCATGAGTAGCCCACCAACTAGTTGGTAGCATTTATGAATAAAATAAGTTCTTCATAAATCTAAGAACACCTTCTATTTTCAACAATTTGATGCAAATGGTTTTGTGGGTTCTCTTCTACTTGGAGAGTAACTATACATAGGTGTTAATTTAATCAAGAAATAAAATCTAGAGCTTACACATGAAAAACTGCCTGTAAGTAGGTGGGAATATCAGAGAAGTTATTTTTTAAAACTAATAAACCTTGAGGTAATTTAAAGAAAAAGTAATAAAAAGTAGTATGCTGACTTTAATTATTTCTAATCATTTTCTTCCAGCTGCTAGCTCTTTCTTCCACATGGTATAATTGTCTCAGAATCCCTTAAAATCCAAGCCAAATATCCTGTTTTCATCCTGGATTACTACATTTAAACTGGAGTGGAGAGAGTGACCAATAGGGTTTGCATGTCAAGTACTGCGTGAAGAAAGCTGTCCTGGTTTAATTGGTGTGGCGCTGCATTAAATTTGCCCTACGCGTATCCTAGACCTTGGATATACAGAAAATGGAAAGCCATATCAACCAATGATAACCAGAACAGAAAGGAAGAAGAGAAGACTACAAGGCTCCACTAGTTAAGTCTTTTAGTAGGTTAAGCCCTACTAGTTACAAAAAATGGCACTCAGATTAAATCTGTCATTGGAAAGGAAACCTGCTCTAATTCAACGTTTCCTTTAGAATATTTCCACTTTGAATTACGAATTATCAAAGTAGTCAATCTTGATAACACAATTTGAGGGGATTGTATATTTTTAATTAATTTGAGTATCATTTTTTCTATAGATGATTATTTTTCTCATGAAGCATTAGGTCCCACAACAGCTGTTTAGGAAAACTTTTACCAGCATGCCTTAACTCTTTAGTGTAAAAAACAGACACATTTATTTTTCATTTATAGACTTGAGACTGCTTTGTCACTAGGAGAGTTCAGAATGCACCTCAGTTTTCCATTTGTTTTGAGTCAATGAGAAAAACTTAATTCAATCAGAAGATGTGAATATTACATCATCTTAAAGCTTTATTAGTTTATTGAGAATAGGAATGCGATGCAATATATCTTAATTTCATTTAGCCTTTCTAACAGTGTGACAATTCTTTAATACATGGTATTGTGAATAGTCTAAGTAAGAAAATTTTATTTGTTTTGTGGGGGAGTGTTGTGATTAGTAATTTTATTGAAAATTCATCATGCAAACACTTTTGAGCTTTTATAACTAATCCAACAAAAGCCAGTCTTGACTGTGACAAGAAAATTTGTAAAACATCTTTTAATATGATATAAGTTATGAAAAGTCTTTTTTTATTTCACCAAACTGCCTAGCTAATGGCAGCTATGAATTTAGTAAAAAAGTTAATCAGTTTAGCACTGCTGAGACATTTCATGTTCTTGTCAGTGACTTTTTTTTATGTCTCTAAAAGAAAAGACCTCATTGCTTAGTTAGTCTGGCAGGAGTGACTACAAAAGGTTTTACTGGTGAGATTGATGGAGACTTGCACTGTCAGTGGTATTGCAACCTACCCCTCCATTCTTTTAATATCGTTTCTGTTAAAAGTGTTTTTGTAAAAGATGAATTGTTAACTAATGTGTAACCTGTAGATACACAGCATATTTGTGAAAAAGTTCCATGAGCTAACTTCAAAGGGAGCTGACACTAGCCCCCAGGAGACTTGCTGACTTTCAACCACGAAAAAGTGGATCTCCACTCATCGCGTTTTGAGATAATCATCAGAATAGACTGTGCTGACTTACACATAGAGAACTTTCAACTCCACTCCTCCTGAGTTCTTTGTTCTGCTTTCCTTCTTCTTCTTAATAAAAACCCCTGTCTGCACTGAGATGTGGAGATGGCCTTTAGGACCAGAGTCTGCCACCTTCTCAGGATGCTGACACTTGAATAAACCTTTTTTTCCTTAACTCAGCTTTTGAAGCAGAAGGCAACCAAACCTGAGAGATATTAGCATTTCCACAGAAATTCAAAGAATAGACAAGTAGCACCAATATATACATCTTTCTTTATAAAGTAACTGTCAGTCACTCTGTTACTTTTTTAAAATCTGATTTTGATAATTGTCTTAACACTTCATGAAACTAAAGATTCAAAATTGTTTTGTTCTCTACTGTGCTATTTAATTAGGGAAAAATTCAGTGTTTTCTATCATGAAACATTTAAATACTTTATTTGAAAAATGCCTGTATTGTTGCTTTTTGGTTTCTGGTTCCATACTTAGGACCTTGGAAGTTGTCACTCCATTTAACAAAACTAAAACGCTGATCAGACTGAAAAATCACCAACTCTTCTAGGATCTGTAAAAAAATGGGAACATAGACCAAATAACAGCCCTCAACACTGGGGTTGGGGGGAAAGTCAGGCAAATGCACAGATTTATGACTTACTAAAGACTCATTCGAAGAAACTTCCTTGGAAACCAATGGTAGAAAGGAAGGAAAACCTGGAGTATAATTGGTAGTCCAGAAGTGTAGGCTCCCTAAAAGACTGACCTAAGTACAATACTATGGAATGATTCCCCATACTCTACTTTTCCATTGCAATTCTAAAGGCCAATTTACAGCAGTTCCTTTTATCTAGTATGTCATATATAGCTAAAAGAAAAAATTACAAGGCATACCAAAATTAAACAAACAAAAAAACAAAACAAAAATTTAATAGATGGAGCAAGCAATGGAAGTAAACAAGGCAGAGGTATTTGAATTTCAGACCTGGAATTTAAAAGAGTTATGATTAATATAATATGCTAAGAACTCTAAGGATAAAGTAGACAGAATGCAAAAGCAGATGGGCAATGTAAGCAGAGAATGGAAAATTTAAAAAAAAAAGAAATAAATGCTAGAAATAAAAACACTGTAACAGAAATTAAAAAAAAAAGTCTTTGATACACTTACTGGTAGATTGGACACAACTGTGAAAAGAATCTCTGAACTTTAGGATAACTCAATAGAAATCTCTAAAACTGAAAAGCAAATAAAACAAATAATAGAAAAAAAACAGAGCACAATACCCAAAGCCTGTGGGACAACTACAAAAGTTATAACATATGTGGGATGGGGATATTGGGTGTTGACAGAAAAACAAACAAAACAATCCTAGAATTATGTCCTCTAGAAAATTATCCTTTCAAAATGAAGAATAAATAAATATTTTATAGGTAAACATAAATCAAGGGAATTATTTTTCCAGTAGACATGCTTTACAAGAAATATTTTTAAAAATCTTTTAAGGAGAAGAAAAATAATATAGACCAGAAATGTAGATCTGTAAAAAGTAAGAAAGTATTAAAAAAGGAATAAGTGAAGGTAAAATAAAACTTTTATTTTTACTGTATGATTTTATACAATAGATAAACCTATATATAATATATAACCATATTAAATACATTGTTGCTATTATATGCTTACATATGCTTACATGTAAATGAAATGAATGAGGTAATGAACAGAGGACAGAAGGGAAGAATTAAGATTATTTTGTCATTATAAAGTACTGTCACTGCCCTGGAAGTGGTATAGTGTTATTTAAATATGGACTTGAATTAATTGTAAATGTATATTGCAGACTCTAGAGAAATGAATAGAAATTGTAAAAAAATACAAAAATAATGTGTTCACAAAAAGGGAATATTAAATCATATAAAATGCTTTATCAAAACCTGAAAAAAGAGAAGAGTGGGAGACAAGAATAGCAACAAACAACACGAACAACAAGTAGAAGATAGTAATATGATAAATATTAATCCAAATATATCGATAATCAATTTGAATATCAGTGGTCTAAATGCACCAAATAAAAGATAGAGATTGTCAGAGTGGTTCAAAAATATAACAACCAAACATATCTTGTATACAAGACAATACTTTAAATGAAAAGACATATAGGTTAAAAAATTAATGGATATAGGTTATAAATATAAATGATATAGGTTAAAAAATAAATGGATGGAGAAAATATACCATGCTAACACTAATAAAAAAGCAGGAATAACTATATTAATTTCTAACAGAATAGTTGTCAAAACAAGGAAAGTTACAAAGAAGAAAGGAGGGCATTGCATAATGATAAATGGGTCAGTTTTTCAAGTGTTAATCTATGTGAGTCAAAACTATTAGAACTTCAAGGAAAAATAGATTGACAATTCCCTTGGACCAGATGCAGCAGGCAGAAAGTCAGTACAGAAATAGTTGAACTCAATGACCCATCACCCAAGTGGTTGGATATCTGTAGACTACTTCATTTAACACGAGCAAAATATACATTCTTCTCAAGCTCACATGGAACAGTCACTAAGATAGACTCCATAATGGGCCATGACACACACCTTGACAAATTAAAAATCTGGAAATCATACAATATCTTCTTTTAGGCCACAATGGAATTAAACTCAAGGTAGTAACAGAAAGGTAACTGAAAAAGTCTTGATATATGTGGACTTTATTTTTGAAAAAGATTTTATTTATTTATTTTTAGAGAAGGGAAAGGAGGGGAGAAATAGGAAAGAAACATCAATGTGTGGTTGTCTCTCACACATCCCCTACTGGGGACCTGGCTTGCAACCCAGGAATGTGTCTTGGACTGGGAACTGAACTGGCAACCCTTTGGTTCACAGACCAGCACTCAGTCCACTAAGCCATACCAGCCAGAGCATAGACTTTAAAAAACTTACTCCTAAGTAACACAGGGAACAAAGAATAAACTTCAAGATAAATTTTTTAAAAGAGTTAAAATAAATGAAAATAAAACTACAAAATATCATATTTTATGTGATTCAGCAAAAGCAATGGTTAAAGGGAATTTGTGTTACTGAATGCACTTATTAGAAAAGAAGAAAGATATAAATTAATAAGTTTATACCTTAAGAAACTAGGAAAAGAAGACTAAATTATCCAAAGTAACTCAAAAAAGATAAATAACAAAAATTAAAGTAGAAATTAATATAAGTAAAAACAAGAAATCAATAAGAAATTCAATAAAATTTAATTCAATATTGAAAAGATTGATAAAATTCACATGTTTAAAAGAGACAAGACACAAAATGCCAATATCCAAAAATGAGAAAACAATTATCAATAAATTTCATAGATATACTGAGGATAATAAAGAAATATTCTGAGCAACTTTATACCCGTAAATTTAATAACCTGGATAAAAGATATCAATTCCTGGAAAGAGAAAAGCTGCCAAGCTCAAAGAAGAAGAAATAGTCAATCTGAATAGGTCTACATCTATAAAATAAATTTAAACAATAATTAATATCCTTCCTAAAAAGAAAGCAGCAGACCCAGATAGGTTAACCAGTGAATTATTTCAAACATTTAGGAAAGAAAGATTCTAATTATATTGTACAATCTTCTGGGGCATAGAAACAGAGAACTTTCTTACTTATTCTATAGGGCCAGCATTACTCTAATATCATCACCAAACAAAAATATTATAAGAAAACTGCACACAGTTTCTCCCACAATCATAGATACAAAATCTGCAACAAAATACTGGCAAATTGAAATCAACAATGTATAAAGATAATTATACACAATGATCAACTGTGATTTTTCCCATATATACAAGGGTGGTTCAACATTTGAAAATCAATGAAGGAAATCCCATACATCAACAGGTTAAATAGAAAAATCACATGACTTTATCAGAAGATTCAGGAAAAGCATTTGGCATAATCCAACCCCCATTCATGACAAAAACCCCTAGTGAACTGGGAAACTTTCTCTACATGATAAAGACTATCTATAAAAACCTACCGGTAGCATCATACCTAATGGTGAGAAACTTGAATCTTTCTCATTACAATCATGCAAAGCATGTGCCCTCTCATCATTGCTTTTCAGTATCTTTTTTTGATTCTAGCAAGCAATATTTTATATTAAAATTAATACACTATTAAGAAAAAGCTTATATAAAATCAATAGACATGCTTTCTTAGCATGGCTTTGGTCATCCTTTAATACCTATTATACCAAATAGCCTTAGTTAGGAGGGCTGATGGGCTTACTCAGAATCCTTATGAAACCTGAATCCCTACTATAAAATCTTCATTACTACAAGTAGTTGTCTTTCAGATGTGTGTGACAAAAGCAATAAAACTCTGACAAACATTTAAATATTTCAAGGGCCTTTTCCCCATATCTTTCTTGAATGCACATCTATTCACTAGTCCCTATTTTTCTTACCGAAATTTATAGCAAAGGGTTTATATTAATCTAACATTTAATGTTCTTTATTTTTTAATTGTTCAATTACAGTTTTCCCCATTTTCCCTCCATTAATTTCCC
The DNA here is from genome assembly GCF_014824575.4 of Sturnira hondurensis. Taxonomy (NCBI): domain Eukaryota; kingdom Metazoa; phylum Chordata; class Mammalia; order Chiroptera; family Phyllostomidae; genus Sturnira; species Sturnira hondurensis. The sequence goes on from NW_028083059.1 coordinate 16,553,978, forward strand.
CTGCCCAACCAACACCCCGCCACCAACTTTCAATCCACCCCCATCCCCACACCCCATTGTCTTTGTCCTTGGGTCCTTCATACATGTTCCTTGATTTGACCCTTCCTCTTCTTCCCCTTGTTATTCCTCTCTCTCTCCTCTCTGGTTACTGCCAGTTTGTTCTTTATTGTCATGCCTGGTTCTATTTGCTCACTTGTTTGTTTTGTTGATTAAGTTCTACTTATAGGTTAGATCATGTGGCATTTATCTTTCACTTCCTGCTTTATTTCACTTAGCTTAATACCCTCCAGTTCCAACCATGCTGTGATGAAGTGTAGGAGTTCTTTCTTTCTGCTGCATAGTATTCCAGTGTATAAATGTAGAATAGTTGTCTGATCCACTCATTTACTGATGGGCACTTAGGCTGTTTTCAGCACTTGGCTCTTGTAAAATAGTGTTGCTATGAACATTGGGGTGCATAGGTTCTTTTGAATTGGTGATTCAGGGTTCTTAGGGTATAATCCCAGCAGTGGAATTGCTGGGCCAAAAAGCAGTTCCATTTTAGTTTTCTGAGAAAATTTCATATTGTTTTCCACAGTGGCTGCACCAGCCTGCATTCCCACCAACACTCCACTGGGGTTCCCTTTCCTCCACAACCTCGCCAGCACTTGTTTGTTGATTTGTTTCTGATGGCTATAATCACCAGTGTGAAGTGGTATCACACTGTGGTTTTATTTTGCATCTCTGATGGCTAGTGATGCTGAGCCATCATGTGTCTCTGGGCCCTCTGTATGTCCTTGGAGAAGTGTCTAGTCAGGTCCTTTGCCCATTTTTAATTAGATTTTTTTGTCACCCTGGGAAAAGTCATATTTTAAAATTCTCAGTTATCTATAATAATAGTTAAAATATTAAGGATATATTTTTATCTGTTTCAGTCTTTAATTTTATGATTTATTTTAACAGCTTTATTGATAGGTCACTGACATATAACATTGCAGAAGATATACAATTTGATGATTTTATGTACATATATATTTGAAATGATGATAACTATAAGATTAGTTCACATATCCTTTACCCTACAGAATTATTATTTTATTATTATTGTTATGGTGAGAATATTAAAGCTCTACTCTTATAGCAACCTTTATGTGTACAATGAAGTATTGTTAGCTGTCACCATAATGTACATTAGCTAGCTTGAACTTAATCATTCTACAACTAAAAGTTTGTACACTGTGATCAACACTTACCCATTTTGTTCTACCTGTAAGTCCCTGTCAACCACCAGTCTGTGAGTTGTTTCTATGAGTTCAGTGTTTTTAGATCCCACATATAATTAGATCATACAGTATTCGTCTTTCTGTGTCTGGCATATTGCACTTAGCATAATTCTCTCAAGGTCTACCTATGCTGTTGCAAATAGTAGGATTTTCATCTTTTTCTGGATGAATAATATTCTCCTGTAGAAATACCATTCTGTGTGTGTAGTGACTTTTCTTTATCCATTACCCTCAGTGAATATTGTTTCCATGACTTGGGGATTGTGAACAATCCTGTAATCAAAGTGAGTGCAGAGACCTCTTTAAGACAGTGATTTCATATTTTTCAGAAATATATCCTGAAATGAGATTGCTGATGATACGGCGGTTCTATTTTGAATTTTCTTGAGGAACCTCTAAGCCAGAGTGTCCAATCTTTTGACATCACTGGGCCATACATCTCTGGAAGAAGAGTTGTCTTGGGCTGCACATTAAATATATTATGACAATCACAAAAAACCCTCATAATGTCTCAAGTAAATTTACGATTTTAAGTAGGCTGCATTCATAGCCATCCTAAGCTGCATGCAGCCCACAGGCTGGACACCCCTGAAACTGATCTCATGGTGGCAGGACAGTTTACATTTTTACCAACGGTGCACTGTTTCCCTTTCTCCACGTCCTGGCCAGCATGGCCATTTCTTGTCTTTTTGATAATAACCCTTCAAACAAGTGTGAGGTGATCTCATTATGATTTTGATTTTCATTTACTGGCTAATTAATGATGTTAGTCATCTTTTCATGTACCTTTTAAGGCAACTGCATATCTTTTTTAAAAAATAAGTGTGTGAATCCTCTGCTAATTTTAATTTTGTGAAATATTTTTTCTATAAGGAGTATGAATTCCTTATACATTTGGGGCATTAACTCCTTACTAGATATGTGGTTTTTGAATATTTTCTACCATTCTAGAGGTTTCTTTTTCATTTTAATTTTTCCTTTTACTGTACATAAGCTTTTTAGTTTGAGCTAGTTCTGCTTGTTCTTTTTATGTTGCTTGTGGTTTTGGTGTCATATCCAAAAAAATCATTCCCATGACCAATGTTAAAAAGCTTTGTCCTATTTTTTTCTATGAGTTTTATTCTTTGTTGTCTTACATTTAATTTTCTAATCCATATCAATTTATTTTTTCTAAGTACTTTAAAATAAGGGAATCACTGCATTATTTTGCATACTATTTGTGCAAAGTAATTTATTAAGTAGACTATCATTTTCCCACTGTGTGTTTCTAACATCCTTGTCACAAAATAGTTGCCTGTATCTATGGGCTCCCTATTATGTTCCATTTGACAATGCTTTTGGTTTTACATTAGTATATTACTGTTTTTATTATTATAGCTTTGTAATACCTTTGAAATCTGGAAGTAGGATGCCTCCAAACTTTGCCTTTCTCCTTAAAGACTTCTTTGGCTATTTGGGTTATTTTTGGTTCCACATAAACTAGAACTTTTTTTCTACTGCTGTGAAAAATGCCATTGTACTTTGATAGACATTGCCTTCGATCTGTAGATAGCATGGGTAATATAGACACTTTAATAATATTAATCCTGCTAATCTATTAACTTGGTGTATTATTCTATTTATTTGTTTCTTCTTCAGTTTCTTTCACTGAAGTCTTATAGTTTTCAGTGTAGAGATCTTTCATTTCCTTCATTCAACTTATTCCTTAGCATTTTATTCTTTTTGATACTACTGTAAATAGATTATTTTAGTATCTTTTTAATAGTTCATTACCTGTATATAAAAACACAACTAAATTTTCCATATCAATTTTGCATTTTCACCTTTATTGATTTTATTGATTAGTTCTAACATTTTTCTGGTGAAATCTTCAAGATTTTTTATTTGTAAAATCATGTAATCTATAATCAGATAATTTAACTTTTTCCTTTCAGATTTGAATGTCTTTTACTTCTTTTTCTGGCTTACATCTTTCTAGGACTTCGAGTGCTATGTTGAATAGAGTGGGATAGGTAAGCACCTTGTTTTCTTTCTAATCTTGGAGAAAAAAAGTTAGCATTCCATCATGGAATATGATGTTAGCTGTGGGCCTGCCTTACGTGGCTTTTATTAGGTTAAGGTAAATTCCTTCCCTACCTAATCTGTTTAGCATTTTTATCAGGAGTGGATGTTGAATTATGTCAATTTGTTTTTCTGTGCTTATTTAGATTATCATATGGTTTTTATCCTTTGTTCTGTTAACATAGTTTATTACCTTTATTAATTTGCATATCTTGAACCACCCTTGGATCCCAGGGATTATTTCTACTTGGTCATGGTAAATGATTCTTTTAATGTGCTTTTGAATTTGGTTTGCTAGTAATTTGTTGAGGATTTGTATGTGTATGTTGAGGAATATTTGTTCCTGATAGTCCTGATAACAGGGTTAATCCCAGGACCNGCATTTCATCATGGAATATGATGTTAGCTGTGGGCCTGCCTTATGTGGCTTTTATTAGGTTAAGGTAAATTCCTTCCCTACCTAATCTGTTTAGCATTTTTATCAGGAGTGGATGTTGAATTATGTCAATTTGTTTTTCTGTGCTTATTTAGATTATCATATGGTTTTTATCCTTTGTTCTGTTAACATAGTTTATTACCTTTATTAATTTGCATATCTTGAACCACCCTTGGATCCCAGGGATTATTTCTACTTGGTCATGGTAAATGATCTTTTAATGTGCTTTTGAATTTGGTTTGCTAGTAATTTGTTGAGGATTTTTCATCTAGCTATCAGGACTATTGACCTTTATTTTTCTTTTCCTGAAATGTCTTCATCTGGCTTTTGTATGAGGGTAATGCTGGTCTCATAAAATGAGTTTGGGAGTTTTCCCTACCCCTTCATTTTTTTTTAATTGTTTGAGAGAATAGTCATTAAGTTTTCTTTAAATGTGTGGGAGAATTCACCTGTGAAGCCATCTTGTCTTGAGTTTTCTTTGTTGAAAGATTTTTAACTACTGCTTTAATTTCCTTACTTGTAATTGGTTTATCCTGATTATCTATTACTTCATATTCAGTTTACATGTTGATAAGAATTTGTCTACTTCTTTTAGGTTTTCCCCATCTATTGGTGTATAATTTTTAATAGTAGTTCTTTCAGGTTATTTATTTTTTTTTGGATTTCTGTGATATCAGTTGTAATGTCTTATATTTCATTTATAATTTTGTTTATTTGAGTCTTCTCTTTCTCTTGGCTAGTTTAAAGGTTTATCAAATTTCTCTTTTTAAAAATCAACTCAAGTTTTGTTAATCAATTCTAGTCTCTATTTCATTTATTTTTTTCTCTAATATTTTTAGGTCTTTCCTTTTTTAAATATTTTATTTATTTATCTTTAGAGGGGAAGGGAAGGAGAGGGAGAGAAATATCAATGTATGGTTGCCTCTTGTGTGTCCCCTGCCGGGAACCGGGAACAGATCTGCAACCCAGGCATGTGCCTTGACTGGGAATTGAACTGCAATCGTGTGGTTCACAGGCCTGCGCTCAATCCACTGAGCTACACCAGCCAGGGCTAGGTCTTTCCTTTTGATAACTTTGGACTTAGTTTATTCTTTTAGTTCCTTGACATACTGAGTTGTTTATTTAAAATATTTACTTTTTTATAATTTAGACATTTATTACTATGAAATTTTAGAATTTCATATTCTCTTGGAATTTTCTTAGAATTGCTTATATTGCATCTCATTGGTTTTGATATGTTGTGTTTCCATTTTTGTTCGATTCAAAGTATTTTTATTTCCCTCTTTATTTCTTACTGTACCTACTACTTTTTCAGGAATGTGTAGTATAATTTTCATATTTTTGTAAATTTTATAGTTTTCTTCCTGTTACTAATTTCTAGTTTCACATCATTGTTGTCAGAAAAGATACTTAATATAATTTTAATCTTAGCTTTTAAAAAACTGTTTGGGACTAACATATAATCTCTTTTGGAGACTATTCTGTGTACACTATAGAAGAATGTACTGCTGTTGAAGAGAACATCAATTATGCCCTTTTTTGGTCTATAATGTTATTCAGGTCTGGTCTTCATTGCTTTTCTCTGGAATACTATCCATTGTTGAAGTGAAATATTAAAATCTCTTATTTTTTTCATTGCTGCCTTTTTATCCCTTCATTTGTGTTCACATTTACTTAATATATTTGTGTGCTCTGGTGGTGAGTGCATATACATTGGCAATTTTTATATTCTTTTGATGTTTAACCCCTTTACAATTACCTCTGCATGACTGTGAGTGATTTCAACTGGGAGTGTATTTTGTCTGACACTAGTATAGTAACTCCTGTTATCTTTTATTACCATTTACACATTCTCTTTTGCCATGCCTTTAGTTCTAGTTCATGTGTATCTTTCATATACAAGTTTCTTATAAGCACCATATTGCTGGATTCTGCTTTTTAAAAATATTCATTCATCCACCCTGTGCTTTGATTGGACATTTTAAGTTGAAGTATATAGATAGGTAAAATATATCATCATCATGTTAAACTTGTTTGTTTTTTATTTTTCATAATTCCTTCACTGTTAGTTTTTTGTTATCTTATTTTGTGATTTGTTGATTTTTTATAGTGGAATACTTTCATTCTTTTCTCTTTATCTTTGGGTATCCACTTGAGGTTTTTTGTTGTTATCATGAGTTTCACATAAAACATCTTATAGTTATAAATCTAAATTATGCTGATTGCACACAAAAACCCTATACTTTTGTTTGTCTCCCTATAAATTATACTATTTATGCCACACTTTATATATATTTTCTTTGGTGTCCATTAATAAATTATTGTACCTTAAGTTTTTAAATATATTTTTTGTATTTTAACACTTACCTTAGAGTTTAAATAAGCTATGCACCATTTAAATTACCATATTAGAGTATCCTGAATTTAATTATAATACCCTACATTTTATACTATAGCCAATGAATTTTATACTTTCATTTGTTTTCATGCTGTTACTTAGTGTCCTTTATTTCAACTTGAAGAAATTTTTTAGCATTTCTTGTAATGCAAGTTTAGTGATAAAAACTTTTTTTTTTCATGGAATATCTTTATTTCTCCCTTATTGCTTTGCTGGTTATAATATTCTTGTTTGGCAGGGGTTTTTTTTGGTAGTTTAAATATATCATTCCACTCTCTCATCATGTAAGGTTTTTGCTCAGAAACTTACTGGTAACATATGGAGGTTTTCTTGTGTTTAACAAGTCTTTTTCTTTAGATGCTTTCAAAGTTTTGTTTTTGACTTTTGACAGTTTGACTTTTGAGAAATTGTATCTGAGGGATATTTCCTTTGGAGTAATGTTGCATATAGTCCTTTGAGCATTACATATGTGGGTGTTTATAACCTTCCAATAATTGGGAAGTTTCAGCTGTTATTTATTTATATAAGCTTTATGCCCTGCATTCTTCTGTGATTTTTGTAATTTGTAGTGTAGTTCACTTGGTAGTTTCCTATCATTTCTGTATGCTTTCCTTAATCTTTTATTCACTTCCTTTTTCTTTTTTATTGTTGTTCAAGTACAGTTTTCTGTCTTTCTGCACCACCCCTACCCGCCACCCCAACCATCCCTACCTTCCTCTCTTGTTTCCACCCCTCCTTGTTATTGTCCATGTGTCCTTTGTAATTGTTCTCGCAAACCCTTCACCATTTTCCCCTTTAATCTCCTCCTCTAAATGACTAATTGCAAATTATCTTCATTTAGGTTCACTGATTTCTTCATCTGTATAGTCATGTCTGATGTTGAAGTTTTTTCAGTTGTGTCATTATATCTTTCAGCTCCAGGATTTCTGTTTTTTTTTTTTTTTACGATCTCTAATTTTTTACTAAGCTTTTATTTTTCTTCATGCACTGTTTTACTGATTTTGTTTAGGTGTCTCTCTGTGCTTCCTTGCATCTCACTGAGTTGATATTTTGAGTCCTTCCTCAAGAAATTTGTAGATCTTCATTTCTTTTTTTTTTTTAAATATTTTATTTATTTATTTTTTTTAGAAGGGAAGGGAGAGAGAAAGAGGGAGAGAAACATCAACGTGTGGTTGTTTTTTATGTACATCCTACTGGGGACCTGGCTCTCAACCCAGGCATGTGCCCTGACTGGGAATCAAACCAATGACCCCTTATTTTGCAGGTTGGCACTCAATCAGCTGAGCCACAGCAGCCAGGACGATCTTCATTTCTTGAGGGTTAGTTACTAGAATTTATTAATTTCCTTCAGTGGTGTAATATTTGCGTCATTCTGTGTGTTCTGTGAACCTCATGTTAATGTCTGTAAAGTTAAAGAGTGGAAACACCTCTTTCTGTCCTTATAGACTAGTTTCAGCTGGTAACATCCTTTGATCAGATCCCTGGGTTGTTAGTATTATTTCCAGGATCATAGTTGAGCAGGTTGGGGCTGGATCATGTAGCTGATGTTGGTTACACAGTGGATTCTGTGGTTGGGGCCCTATTACCAGGAGCTTGGGTGGGCACAGATTATTTTTTGTCCTTGTGGGCACAGGGCTAATCCCAGGACCTTGGTCAGTATGGCTGGCAGTGAAACAAGGGTTTACTTCTGGGTCTGCAGATGGTAGGGCTGTAACCAGGTTTGTAAATGGGTGCATCTCCCTTCCTGGACTCTGGGAGGGCATCTGAGAGGTCACTGGCTGGTCCCTGGATGGACAGGATTTCTTGCTTGAACAACTGAAACATTCACAAATTATTTTTCTTACATCTCCTTTTAAAAATATTTTAAATAGTTTTTCCTCTTTTAAAATATTTTATTTTAAGTTTTATAATTTTCCAGACTTTTGCTTTTTGGTAAGTTGGGAATGTGATGAAGACTTTCTTTCTGCTTGCCTTTTAACCCATTGTTTTCAAAATCTTAATTTTATCTCAACTATTCTATTTTATTATACCAATTTTTAAACATTTTAATTGTTTTTCTAGAGTTTACAATTAGCATAACTGATTAATCACAGCCTACTTTTAAATAATTTATACTACTTCACATGTAGTAGAATAACCTTAGGATATTATATTCATAATGTATCTCTTCCATCTTTTTGCCATCTTATACCATCTTTATATGGTATAAACTTGAAATGACTTACTGCTATATTTTTCTTTAGTGAGTCAATAATTCACATAACTTTTAAAGCTATATATATATATATATACCATTCTTTACTTACAGAAAACTTGATTTCATTGAGTAAATTCATATTTCAATTTGGTGTCATATTTTTCCTGTGTGGAGAATTTCCTCCATTATTTCTTGTATTTTCTGAAACTGTGTTGTATTTTCTTTTTGTTCATGTTTATTGTCTACTTTTAAAAATTACATCTTTTAACGTATTTATCATAGTTATTTCAAATTTCTCATCTGGTAGTTCAAACATGTAGGGCCTATATTGTGTCAGTTCTGTTAATTACTTTTCTCTTTCAAGTGGATTTTAAGTAGTGTGTTGTGTGTGTTTCATAAAGGTTTAGTTGAGAGACTGTCAGAATGTGTAAGGCAGTAGAGACCCAGATACCCAGTATTTATGACAGGAAACTGGCATGCCCCTCCCCCTTCTAGAACTTTATTTTCAATAGTTTCCTCCCAGTCAGCTGGGCGAGTTTTTCATTTGTCCCGTGTCCTGGTCTAGACTCAGTCTTATGCACAATCAGTGTCTCTGACTATCATAGGCCTTGCTCAGTGATCTGCTGCTTTTGCAGTGTTGGGTTCAGGGAAAATTACTGCCTCTGATCTCTGGTATCAGCATACTCCACATTTTCCTTCCATCAGCAACTGTTCTTAATCTGTGCCCGAGAAGAGAAAATGTTTGCATGTCCACTCAGGATCTTAAGTTTTCTTCTTTTTCAGGGAAAAAGCTTCGAGCAGAGCTCCTGTATTTTCTTCACAAGCTGCACTTTCTTCTCCCAGACCTGTGCCACTGACAGATACTGCCCTCCCCATTTCTTATGAATACGTTATGAAAGTCCATGAAGTCGAGTCTGAGAGTAATGGAAATTCCCTTTGTGTCTGTGGCTCCCTGGGGTCCTAAACTCTCATGAAAGGCAACATTAAGTCTTTAGCAATTAATGTAAAATTTTACCTTAATTCTTATTTACTTTCATTACAACACTGTCTTTGCTCTATGGTCACAGTGGTACCAGTTTTCTCATCTGAGCAAAGACAGGTGTTTCTAAAGCTATTTTAGTACTGTAAACCTGAGCTGTACGATTAGTTCAAGAAAAGTTTTGATTTTGAGAATATCTGGCTGCTCTTCATTAAATTTGAAGGGACAATTCTTTTTTCCTGATTTCTACATCCTAAAGTAAGCGAGAAGTAACCTTTTAGCTATATTTCAATGTCCTTAATTGCAGTTTGCAGATGGCATACATTTGTCATTTGAACTTTGGAGGAACATTTGGAGGCTTGAGTGTCTCTTCAGGACACAAGAAAAACTGACATTTACTTAAGAAAGCAGACATCATTAAATCATTCCCAAAGATATTTTTTGTTTGCCTTTATACTGACTTGAAAACTGGTCTTCAAGTCTATACAGCTTTCTCCTCAGGTAGGCTTTAATATCTTCTCAGATAATGTTCATTTGAACTTTCTCCAGTGCCAACATCCAAGAAAAGTTTTAATTTGAAATGATAGGATATTATGGAAGAGAGAAAAACAGATATTGTTATTTGAGCCCTACTTCTATCAGTTATCCAAAGGCAAGTCTCATAACTTTTCTCATCAGCAGCTAATATAGGCAAAAATTTATGTCTCCAGAGGTGTTGAAAATATGACAATTTAACATATGCCCATATGTTAAATGCTCATATATAAAGTTCTATACAATGTAAAATGGTATTTTTCTGACATAAGTAATTCAGAATATTGTACATGCAAATTGATTTCACAGAAGCAAGACTTTAAAACATACAAAACAATGTTAGGTGAGTCTTTTATTACTAAACAGTTCAATTTTATCACTAGCTAAGATCTTTTTATGTTGAACGTTTCATCAGTAAAAATATCCACAATAATATTTCTGGCGTAATTATTTTTTTAGACATCAAGAAAGCAATTTGCTATAGAACTGTGGAATGAAGATAAAGTTTCTAGTCTAGACCAATATTTCAAAGAGGAGAATACCTCAAAGTATATAAAGTTAATTTGTCTTTTTAATGCTAGGAAGTATTATAAGCATATTACAGGTTCTTGAAAGAAACACTGGACATTTGGAATGTTGGAATAAACACACAGGTGAGAGTAGAACTAAAGGAGCCACTGAGTGATGGTGAGCTACCAGAGACTATTAAATAGGGTACACCATCACACTACCTGAGTCTAAAGAGATGAAAAGACAAAGCAATCATCTATATTTTTTGAGAGTGTTAGTTTGAAAGAGCATCCATGACATAGGAGCTGTGGTCTTAGGTAGAGGTTGGGGCCATTGCCAAACTACAGGCTCCAGTGACCCAAAGAGAACAAACACACCATCTTTTTGTCTGTTTGTTTTTGATCTCTTGTCAGTGAATTTCACTGGATTAAAGCACTGGGAAGCCAGAGATCAACAAACCTCAGATGAAAAAGTCTGTGAAGGTGAGGCTCCTGTAGTATAAAATGGGACAGAAAAGGACCACTGGAGAATCCGGAGTGGCAAACAAAATAATATCTAGTTTGCTGTTTATTAGTATCTACTCCTTATTCAACTTCAGCTGCTCAAAATACACTGCTAATTATCTATGAATTATTTTCCCTCTGATAAGCTAATAAACAGATATTGAGCACTCCTGTCAATAAGTAATCAATGGCTTTAATACTTCAAAATATTATTATTTATTTTTATTTTAAAATTAAATTTATTTGGGTGACATTGATTAATAAAGTTATATAGGTTTCAAATGTACAATTATGATTTGAAACATTCTTAGTCTATTCTAAGTTTGAGATTAATGAGGACTTCAGAAACTCCTGCAGTCCAACTGACAGCTATATCTTAGTTCACATGCCATTCCACCCCAATTCACCTGTGGAAGATACTGGATCAATTAGTACCTTTGCTGTGGTCTCTTTTTTTGACGATTTCATGATGTGAGCATTTAGAAGAATAATGCAGGAAAAAAACTGCTTATGCCCAGTCATCTGTAACTATGTTGACCGCCTTCCCTGTTTGGGGGGACTGAGGTCTTTATGTATTTATCTTTAATGAATTTCCAATCTAGATTGTTACCTGGTTTATGTTCAAAACTGTTTAAGGAAAGAGGCACAGCTCTCCCAGATCCTCCCTGGTTCTGTAAGGATTGCACATGCATACAGATCACAGACAATACTGTGTATGTGTGTACATGGGGGGAGGGTGGCATCCCACAGGGCCAGCTGCTGGAGAGTTTGGGTGCTGCTAAGTCTTTGCTCCATGGAGATATGTTTAAAGGAATCAAACTGACCAATCACTTTTTTAGATATCAAGCAGAAAGTACATAGGAAAGAATATAAATGGAATAAGGCATCTGAGTGGAAAGAACATTAAGAAAATAGAGTTCACGACTAAGGAACCAAAAGATAAGTTGAAATGTGAGAGCTACACATCCCATTTACATTTGGATTAATATTTTTCACAGGGCACTAAGCATATTCCTAAAGGAACAGACTTAAATGTGGCCCTTAAACTACTAAATATAAAATATATTTTTTGTCTTCTGAGTTAACTTTGCTTTTCAGCACTATTAGGAAAAGAACAACTTGAATTTCTTTTTTTATTTTTTTAAAATTTAATTCTTGTCAAGTACAGTTTTCTGTCTTGTATTCCCAGCTCTGCTCCACCCCAGTGCTCCCCACCTCCCTCCCATTTCCACTCCCCACCTTAGTTATTGTCCGTGTGTCCTTTATGCTTGTTCATGTGAGTCCTTCCCCTTTTCCCCTGTGACTCTCTCCCCTTTGAATTTCAAACTGGATTTAAAGTAGTAGAGATGTATAAAATCTTCTTTACATAAAAAATCTTGTGAATCTATTGATTTTGAAAATGGTAGTTAATAATGAGAACTCTGTTTATTAAAACTATAAACTGAATCTTATGAAATCTGTGCTTGACAAGAAATGTCTTTTCAAAAGTAATCATGTGGAATATTTCCCAGGTTATCCATCTGGGCTTTTAATTTTTTTTCCACTAAAGATACAAATGCAGAACTGTAGGGCAAAAAGAATGATGACTGAATTCACAGAAGTGGTTGGACTACACTATATATGGTGGATGCCCATGAAAAAAATCTGGCTGTAAATATATATAGCTACAGATAGAATTTTGGAGTTGAGCTTTCTAGAAGCAATATTTACAGAATATAATTTTATGAATTACAGAATAGAATGGGTTGACAAGATCATCATTTGAAATGACTGGTTCCTATAGGGAGCAAATAATACATCATCTGTTTGAAGGAACTGAAAATTGTTGGTTTCTAATAAAATTTGAGGTGGATATAATAAACTCTGTAAGGATTTCATGAAGTAAACAACTTCAAATATGAAGAAAAAGGGCTAAATGCCTGTAAATAAAACATAATGTCACCTTAATGTAAGAAAATGCTCAAGATATTTGGTTTTACCACCACTCTCCTATAATTCAGAATTTATACCTATTTCTAGAAACAAAGGTAACAAAAGACAAAGACACCTGTTTTAAAGTAAACTATAGTTGTATCTAATTTTGACGAACTCTGTGAATAGGGCTTAGTGCCCAGATATTGCTCGATTATATAGTTTTACTTATGACAAAGTCTCACAGTGTGGAAACTAAGCCTCCTGGTGGTCTATTAGGCAAGTACTGATGACAATTTAGCTTTTGCAATTGTGTTTGAGGTTTTAGGACACCTTTGGCGATCTGTTCCCAAAAACGTTTGATGAACTAATATGATTAAAATTATCTAAAATATTTCTGAAATATATACTTGATTTATACCTTCTGAAACACTTAGTTTAAAATCTACCCATTAGGAAAGAAATATATTTTTCATAGTTCATTACCCACATAGTACAAGTGAGAACACTTAAGGCAATTAAAATATATGTTTAGTTCAGTGCACCTGTAAGTGAAAAAAAAATCAGGCATATACTTTGGTGCCTTTTGTGTAATAACAATAAGAGATTCAATTAAATTTTCTAATTTTTATTCATGCACTCCTAGTTAGGAACAAGATTTGAATTAATTGTCCATAGATTTTTTGTTGGATCTAGATGGGAAGTCCTTTACAAATCAGTTCCAAAGAATCAGAACTGCTATTATAACACCATAATTGCAATTAAATTGAAGATAACCTATGTAGAAAGTTATTTTTTAATATAATAAATATTTACTTATTGAGTCCACTGGCCTCATTAATATTATCTCATACTTTTTATCTGAGTAAAATGAAGAAGTGGTGACATTTTATAATTTTTCCTTTTCATCATTATCTTTAACAATTTTTATTGTAATTTTTCCACTGCTGTTTGGTTGCTGCATGTCCAGTTCCACCTCCACTCACCCTCTCCCTGCCCAGTAATCACCACATTGTTATTTGTGTCTATGTGTCCTTTTTTCTGCTTGACCTCTCTCCTCCATACAACCACCACCCCCACCACAGAGCTGTCGGCCTGCTCTCGTATCTACAAGTCTCTTTCTGTTTTGCTTGTTAGTTCAGTGTGTTCATTAGATTCCAGATATGAGTGAAATCATATGGTATTTGTCTTTCTCTGACTGGCTTATTTCAACTAGCATAATGCTCTCCAGGTTCATTCATGCTATTGTAAAGGATAAAATTTCTTTGTTATAGCAGAGCAGTATTGCATGTGTAAATACCCCATAGTTGTTTTATCCACTCAACTACTGATGGACACTGGGGCTGCTTCCAAATCATAGCAACTGTAAATAACACTGCAATGAACATAGCAGAACATATATTCTTTCGAATTAGTATTTAGGATTTCTTGGATAAATTCTGAGAAATGGCATTGCTGGGTCATAGAAGACCATGAATAGCAACAACAATCTCGAAAAAGAAGAACAGAGTTGAAGGAATCATGTTACCTAATGTCAAACTATACTATCAGGTTATAGTCATCAAAACATCCTGGTACTGGCATAAAAATGACATATAGATCAATGGAATGGAATAGAGAACCAGAAATAAACCCATAACTTTATAATTAATATTTGGATGAGGAAGCAAACACATACAATGTAGCTAAAGATAATTGACTCAATAAATGCCCTTTAGGAAAATTGGAAAAATATGTGCAAAAAAAATAAGGAAACTAGACCACCTTCTTACATCACTCACAAAAATAAATTAAAAATCAATGAAAAATTTAAATGTGGGATCTAAAACTATAAAAATCATAGAAAAAAACACAGGCAGTAAAATCTCAGACATTGCTCGCAGCAATATTTTTTTCTGACTATATTCCCAGGCAAGGGAAACAAAAGAAAAAAATAAACAAATGGGACTAAATCAAACAAAAGTTTTCATATAGCAAGGGCCTCCATCAACAAAATCGAAAGATAACCAAACCCACTAATAGAAGAACATATTCACTGATACATCTGATAAGCTGTTAATATCCAAAAATTAAAAAGAACTTATAAAACTCAATACCCCCCAAATCAAACAATACAATTAAAAAATAGGCGAAGGACATGAACAGATACTTCTCCAAAGAGGACATACAGATAGCCAATAGACATATGAAAAGATGCTCAATGTTACTAATCATCAGAGAACCACAAATTAAAAAACCACAGTGAGATGTCACCTCACAGTGGTCAAAATGGTTATTATCAATAAATCAACAAACAAAACGTGCTCACAAGGATGTGGAGAGAAGGGAACGCTTTTGCACTGTTGGTGGGAATGCAGACTAGTGCAGCCACTGTGGAAAAGAATATGGAATTTCCTTGAAAAAATAAAAATATGACTACCTTTTATCATTAATATCTAAATGTTTTCAGTTTTAATGCTGAATATTTTATAATATTCCAGTGTAACATAGACATAGCAGAAAATATTTCCAGAATATCATAAAACCAATATAAAATATTTTTATTTTATTTTTGACATGTTATATATCATGCATATCTTTTATATTTTTATTAGTTCTGAACATCCACATTACCTTTAATTTTTTTATTGTTGTTCAAGTACAGTTGTCTCCATTTTCCCCTCCTCAATCCCCCACACCCTAGCCATCCCCACCTTCCACACTTGATTTTATCCCTATTTGGCTATGTTAATTTTTTTTTCATTTATTGATTTGAGAGAGGGAAATTGCTTTGTTTTTCCACTTATTTATGCCTTCATTGGTTGTTTCTTATGTGACCTGACTGAGAATTGAACCCACAACCTTGACATGTTGGGGTAAAGCTCCAACCAACTAAACTAGTAGGCCTGAGCAAAAATAATTTTATCTTAATGAGCATTCTAAAACTACATGACTTTAAGTCAGGTTACCATTATGCTCAGTTACTTTGGTCACATTCAAGATATAACAAATTGGTATATATGATAACTTTAAATTGTTAAATGTTGATGTAAAAATATATATTTACTTAAATATCAGAAAAATTATATTTAGTATATGTGACTACAAAATAAAGTTCTCTTTATAAAATTGTTAATCAGCTTTTCCAGTTTCCAAAGTCGTCAAAGTCATATCTAATAAAATCACCTAATCCTTAATACCTAGTTTAAACAAACAAACAAAAGCCTTGATGTAAGAATTAATGTTATCTTTACATATCATTGAACGTTTGTTTTTCCGAATCTTCTAATGTTAGACAACTGTGCAGCACAACGTGGAAGTCATTTACATATTTTTTAAATGCTCTGTGGGGGGAAAACTTCTTACAGTGAAAGGGACAATGAAAATAACTGCTCAGAGAATCATCTGTGATAACACTTGGCATAATAATGCAAATATGACTACTTATGGTACACTTTAGCTGTTGACTCTAAGGACATCATTTTACTACTGGAAAGGAAAATTTATCCTCTCAAGCAAATAATCCTAAAATACAAGAAAAAGTCAATTAATTAATTGGAAAGGGTAAAATAAACACTGACTGGCAATAGAAAATAAAAGCAATTCATTTGATATTCTCAGTACTAGCATTTACTGAAAAGCATACTGAAGACAGAATATGGGAATATTTTAATCTCCCTATTTAATAGAAACAAATTTATAAGTCACAAATAGAATGTTGCTTTATATTCTTGTAAAATGTTGTGAAGAATGAAGAGAATCAAGAAAACCAAATTGGTCTTTAAAGAGTCATGTACTAATAAAATTATTTTATAATATATATTGTTTTACTATAATTGCTTTATTATTCTTAAAATGTCATGTGTGGTCTAGAACTTAAAGGACATTTTATTCTAAGGCTAGAGAAAATCCATGTTTCTAAATAAAAAATCAGGTTGAGAAAAGTGCATATGGCCCTGCTGGTTTGCTAGGTTGGTTGGAGTGTTGTCCTTGCACACCGATAAGTTGTGGGTTTGATTCCCAGTCAGGGAACATGCCTAGGATGCTAGTGAGATCTCTGGCGGGGTGCATATAGAAGGCCACTAACCAGTGTTTCTCTCTGACATACATTTCTCCCTGTCTTTCTTTCTCCTCCCAACTTTCTTTCTCTCTTAAATCAATCACCATGCTCTCAGGTGAGGATTAAAAAAAAGTGCATGTGGATGTTTGAATAAGAGGATCAGTGTGGGTGAATGCCATTAAACTGTGTTAGGAATCAGTAACAAGATATGTGCAAAAACTAAGAATTTGTGACAGAATCTGTGAGATTTATAAAACAATAAGGCTGGGAATAAGTTGTATGAAAATATAAGATGACAGAGTGTTAGGACTGGAAGGACTTATTATACCCAACTCTACGTTTTTCATATTAATTTTTGTGTCAGAAGAGAATGGTTTACAAATATTCATAATCACTCATATTTTCCAACATTCATGTGATTGGTTAGGATCATGATATGATAAATTCTGGTAATGAGCCGTGGACCAAATAATGTATATCAATTACAAGCCAAAGCAAAAGAAGATCTGGCAGAACTTTCCAGTTATTCTTCCTCCTGATTCATAGATCCAGGTGACAAGATGTTCTAGAACGTGCAGACATAAGAAGGTGAAGCTTTGTCAGCCTAGTGTCCTTTGTGACTGTGGGAGTACAGCCTCCCAACAAAGTGTGATGGACACATGACAAAGTGTGGACAGCTGGACACATGACATAATGAGGAAATAAAACTCAGTTGTGTTAAACCTCCGCAATTTGATTGTTTTTACCTGAGCAGAAATATTTTCTATATTTACCAAAATAAAGATTAGAAAATGGTGACAAAGAGAAAATAATTATAATGTATCTTTTTCTCAATTAGTAAGTTATCAGGTAATTAATTAGAAAAATATTTTCAAGACCAATTTCTCTATAATTGTTACACAACCATTAATGTTTTATCATTTTTAAGAATGCAAAGTTTATACATTTAAATAAACACATTTACTCCCCACAAATAATTTTCTATTATGCCTTTTGTTTCATGTTTTAGAGTATCGTTATTGGAATTCAACTGACTATGAAATTCTCATTTAAGATGAATTTCTTTATGTTATCTGTTATTTTTATTAAAATAATCTTAGATTATTTTTTTATTTAGAAAAATGAGAAAATACTCAGGTCATAACCTCTGTTGGAAATCAGAAATAATTGTGATTGATAAATAATTTAATATTAATATCAACCATAATTAACATGCTATTTATACATTTTAAAGGTGAATAACTTATGAAATGCATGGATTGTCTTCTAGAAGCTACTTCAAAGTCATAAGATCATGTATTCTTTAGGACAGATTAGATTATTGGAGATACTCATAGCACTAGAATTAAAGGATTTCATAAATATTCGCTATGGTTTTCTACCAAATAAATGAGTTTTGAAATGATAGTTGATGTGAATATAAGGCATTTAATCACTCTGAAAACCTATTTATTGTGTACATGCTCTTACCAATAGAGATGATTTCTATTATAGTACAAACCAAAACAATTAAAAACATAGCTTCTTCACTGTGAGAGTTTGAAACCTTCCTACTTCTTCATTTCTTGAGATATCTTCCAGTATAGATGGTGAATTTTGCAGGACTAATGTGTGAGGAAAATTATTGAGATCTGCAACCAGCAAGTCAAGTAATCTCATATCCTTGAAAAGGCAGTGAAAATTAATTCAATGATAAAAACTATTTCTGGGGATTGGGGTTGACAATGGTAGACTATCTGAATCATTCCTGCTCTCTCTGGAGGATCAAGGGAGGAGCTATTCAATAAAAGTTAACCTGCATGTCTGTATTTTGTAATGAAAGTCATACCTGTATAAACAGGATCTTAAAGTAAAGAATGAATATGATTTCTACATAAGTTGGATATCAGTGCAGGATATTCTTCTCTTATTTTTTGGTATGCATAATGAAGAAATTATGTATTCAGCAATAATGAAGGAGTAATTAGTAAAAAAATGTCCTGAACCTTATCTACAATGTATCTATAAATAAATAAAAGATGAACAGGTAGTTCCTATCACATGCTAAATTTGAAGAATACTGCAAAAGCAATGAATATCCTGCTACATTCATGAGAAAGTATTTCAAATGTTAGGTGCATTAAAGACATTGTAGGATCTTATTTCAAAATATTCCTTAGTGATGTCCATAAGTAAAAAAAAATCATCAGATAAATCACACACAAAATTTTCCTAAAGTTTCACGTTGTGTCTTAGGATTAGTGAAATTCAACATATTGACTTAAATTCTTCATTCTTCCCAAAGCATTTAGCTTTGGCAGAAATCAATTTATAATTTAAATTAAAGATAATTTTTTGATGGCAGAAAATCCTGGGTGATTTTTTTCTACCAGTTTATTTGACAGTGAATCAAGATTAAGGTATGTTTTACTTTTTAAACCTTCTGCTTCTAGTGTTTTCTTTTTATGTAAGACACTTTCCTCATGTCTTTTGCCAAATTTTGGTTGGCATTTTAAAAACTACTCTATGTTGAAATCACAATTGTGACATTTATCCACAAAATGTATTATTAAAAGGCAAGAAAAAGAAAAGTATTATGATATCACTAAACTATATCTCTTAATATTGGGACACAAAGTTCTTAATTTTTCATTCTGTACGTGTAACAATGCAAAGATATACAGTTGGAATATAGCTTTTTATTTTAAGATATCCAAAACTCACTAATATAATTTACCTATATGTAATACTATTATGCCCAGTGTCCCGAGCAGCTTAATATCTTGGCCGTTCCTAAAGCCATGCAGCCTGGGAACCCTAATGCCTCCTCTTAAGAACTGCAGAAACATCTCATGTTATTTACCTCAGCAACATCACATATTTATTTTATAAGGTAGTGTCAAACAGAAATCTGTAGAAAATTCTGTTATTGAATAAAAAAATGTACTATTTGTCTCAGCCTTGTCCTGTAGCTCTCTTCTTGGACTCCCTTTCTCTCTTTCACATATTATCCCAGGTGAATGTTTAACTAAATAAAGAGAAATAGATATTCCAGAGTGGCCCAACCCTGAGATGGTGGCAGGAAAATTGGAAACAGTTTCTCTCTGTTAGCAGGGATATGTCAAGATCAGCAGAAGACTGCACTTGGAAGAAGAAAAATTAACAGGAAGTTTGTGAAATGAGTAAATACATGTACATGTGTTGTATAGAAAAACATATTCTCAGAAGCAGAATCTGAGAATTCAAAAATAATTCCTCCATTTATAAGGTTTCAAAGCTATTGGCATTTACTCTGTTATTGGAACATGTGTTTACACTGATTCTCCTTTTCCATTACCACATACTTCGAAATCGCAAACCTTGGCACTCTTGAATTTTTTTCTTCTGTATTCATTTTTGTAGGTGAATCCATTTAGCTATGTGATTTTAAGCAAGCATATTTAATCTTCATAGTCTAATGCACATATCTGTGGGAAGCACTGAAGGTACGCCCATATGTTTATAAATATGCATGTTATGATGTCAAGTCGTCTCCCACATGGCATATTTCCATCTGCCGCTTATCTTCTTCCTCTTGATGAGAAAGAGTATTATCACATTCAGTAAATCCCCTGAGCACTGTTTGTGCTTTTTCCCCCACATGCTAACAATCTTTTGCTCTAGACTCCTCCATGAGCTGAGGCAATTTTCTGATTTTTTACCAGAGTATTCAGAATGCCCTTTACCCCTTGACATTACACATTAGCAGGCATGAACAAAATCAGGACATGGTCCTGAATCATATGGAACCTTCCTGGAAATGCTTCTTTCAGCTTCTTCCTCTATTAGGTTTAAAGAGCTGTGAGATACCATGAGGAACCTCTGTTTTCCTGTTATGTTCAGGCTCTTTCTTTGCCTTAGTCTGACCTCATGGAATCCTCAGGCAAATCTACTTTTTAAAATTGACTGTTATGGGGAATAATCTTCCACTTCATCAAATGGGTTTGGTTATATCCGTAGCAAACACAGTTCAGGCTCAAATGGAATCCCCAGTGTTGTATAAAACAGGAATATGGCACCTTCATTATCAATGATGTACCANAGGGGAAATAAGGGAGGGATTTAGAGGAACCTATATAAAGGATACATGGACAACAACTGAGAAGGGTGGAAATGAGAGGGAGAGGGGAGGATGGGGGGTGGGATGGGATGGGAGTAATAGACAGAAAACTGTACTTGAAAAATAATTAAATAAAAAATTGAAAAAAAAATAAAAAAATAAAATATTTTCTCTATAGATAATGCCTTTGTGCATTAAATTATATACATATACATCTATAAGTATCATTTATTTGTGTGTGTGAATTTTACTTATTAGAGAGGGAGAGGAAGAGGGAGGGTAAAGAATAACTAGTTATAATCAATCACTGTCATTAAAGATAATTAGAAGTTTGCAAAGTATGTAATACTTTGGTTAACTAAACTTTAATTATAATTATGTATAATGTACAGCATTAATGGTTGCATTCTAACCATTCTGAGTTTCATAGATATGAATTCTTTTCATTTTTTGTGTTTTTTATTTAATTTTTCTAAAACAATGTATCTGTGGGGGAAAATATGACAAAAAGACTGCAATTCAATCTAACAAATGAGGTCGTGATGTTAATGAAATATTTTATGCAGTAGCTGGCAGTTTCAGCATGCATTTCTAGTTCATACAGGGCGACTCATCCAAACGGTAGATAGAGCCATTCCAAATATTGTACATCTAAATGGCCATCCAAACAAGTCTGCCATATAAAACCATGCTGTTGAGATACTGGTGAAGCCCAACGCTGTTTTAAAATTAGGATTCTGTTTGTAAAGTGCAACAAGTGGAGCACAACAAAAACAATAGCAGTCTGTTGTTACATTTTTAAAAGTAAATACATCTTGGACCTTTTAGTTTTCCTGATTTCCTTTGCTTAAGGAGTATTCAACATGCCACTTCTATAGCATTTTCTGAGAATTGGACATATGAGTAATTCTGATTCACTTTTTCTTTTTTTTTTATGAGGCTGAGTGTATTTAAAGGGAGAAACATATACTTTGATTAAAAACAAAAGAAGAAGTAAAATTAGAGGGAATGGTCACCCCAAATCATTCTATACTTGTTAGAGACCTGTAGATTATGGGTGTGCCAGAGTAGGCAGTTAGTCGGGTATTAATGAAAAAGGAGGGAGTGAGTGGAACAGTCGCCCTGCAGAGTAATTGGCACCCTTATGCCAAATATATGACTGGAAAGGAAGGATGGTTTTTGATCACTTGGGGAGTCTGTCTGACCAATGCGGGGGTGGGGGGGGGGAACCGAGAGAGAGGGATCTCTTTTACTATGGGCAGGCACAGTAGGAGCCAAATTGGGGAGGGGCATTGGCTTGGGAAAATTGAGGGAAAATGAATCAGAGGAGGACACAAGCACAAGCTTGGGAAAAGCCAGGGCATTGGATAGTTTGAAAGAAAGCCTCCCTCCTCCCAAACCTAAGGAAATAGAACGAAACTGACAAGGAATCCAAAGCGCATCCTCCAAGAAGCGCGCCAGTGCGCTTCCTTCTCTCCGGCACACATATTTTGCCTCCTTTTCTTCTGAACTATAAGATTCTCCAAGGCTTACAAGCAGGGGAGTAGTAAGAGGTGGCAGAGAACTCTCTTTTCACCTCTGTCACTTCCTTTCCTGAGTCTACACAGCCTCTGCTCTACGTGCTTCTTTCTCTCTAAGAGTGTTCTGTCAATTTTTGCTCTAATAAATCTTGCCACTACTGCATAAAACCCCTCCTACATAAGGATCCCTAAAATTCTTTTCCTGTGACACCTCTGAAGAATCTATTTCCTCTGGTAACGGTTGGATCTTCATTTATAGACTTCCATGAATTTATATTTCCCACTTCTTGCTTGTTAATAATCTTATGTTATACTTGAGAATCTATATTAGACTGAAATATTAGAGAGAATGAGAATTACTAATTTATATTTTATGACATCCTCACCCATCAGTTACTCTAATTGCTTTCTACTACACATGCAAGGTACCAGAAAACACTAGTGAACTTTCTAAGATCATGTACCAGACCTGAGCTTGGAGTCCTTCTTACTTAGTTTTCTCCAGGTACCCCCCCACACATCTCCCCTCTTCACAAAACAGTGAATGTGTTCATCCTCCTTACACGGAGGATGAGCCCTAGCTATGTCTAATACAATGATTTCTGTGGACACAAAGCTGGTATTCTATTACAAAGACAGAAATTCACTTTTTGAGATACTTTTTTCTATATTATTGGCATAGTATTTTAATGCCTAATTATTAATCATCTTTTGTAAGTGTATATTTACACTTACATTTTTAATAGCTGTTGCTCTGATAACTTTCAGTAACTACCAACCAATGGAGTATCTTATATTTATGTTTGGGCAACTTAGTTTAAAATATGGTATATGTAATATTTTAAAGTCTAGTATAAAGGAAATAATTATTCGAGAGAAGCCTGGCTTGATTTGCAAAGTTTAATTGCAATTGTTCATATTTGTTCTGCCTATTTTGCCTCTCCTCTGCCTGGGCTCCTCCTTAGCTTTTAAGTACTGAAAATGAGAAAGCATTAGTGTTTTTTTTTCTTCAGATACATTCATAATCCCCCACAGATTCCCATAAACACCCACATTAAGAGCTTTAGACAAGCAACATATATTAAGCGTTTCATTCCACCTAGTTCTTTATTCTCATGAGGCCCTTTACCTGCTTTTCATTAGGCTGCCCTGATTTCTTTTTGACCCCAGACGCATGGTTCAGCGCTCACTTTCATGGCTGAACTGATTCACATATTTCAATATAATTAACAACAATGAAAAGTAGTATTGGACCCCAAAAAATCCTAAATAGTTAAACATATCATCAGTACACATATATTTAATGAAATTTTAAATGGGTTTTGTTTTCTAAAATCTAATCTACTCATAAAGTTGTTTAATGATGCATTTGTAAAGTTACAACCTTCAGATAAATGATTATCTTTACTTATGATACAAAGTGTACATGTTTCTAATCCATAAGAAGATCACCGTGGTCAAAATATTTTTAGTAATTTCTTAAAAAACATTAGAGTTAAACATCTTTATTTTTCATTGCTTCTCAGCCTTTTGGCTAAAACCAAGTGTAAAACTTTTTTTTTTTCATTTTGGAGCATAGTAAAGAAAGTATGTAAGAATCAATAGTCTAAATGTCATTTCATTATTACTTAATATTTTAGTATATCAAGTAATATATTACACATTCTTAAGTATTAACCTACATGAATTATTTACATCTGCTACTGAAAGTAATTTGGAATCAGAAATATTAGGCCCTGGCTGGTGTAGCTCAGTGGATTGAGCACAGGCCTGTGAACCAGAGGATCGCGGTTCAATTCCCAGTCAGGGTACATGCCTGGGTTGCAGGCTGGTTCCCTGCAGGACAACTCCCAGCAGGGGATGCAGAAAAGGCAACCATACATTGATGTTTCTCTATAAATAAATAAAATCTTTAAAAAAAGAAATATTAGAAATAAAGTCCTGAGAAATTAGAAAAAATGTTATTAGATGAGCAATATCTAATTTATTTAGATTTCATAGTCATTACCTACATTTTACAGAGCTGGCAAACTCTTTAAACTTGACACATTTTTAGGAAGCCAAACCAGACCAGAAAGTGAGAGAGAAGGATGGAAATAAGGAGAAAGAGGGAGGGAGGAAGGGAAAGAGGAAGAAGGAAAAAGAATAAGTAGGAGGAGGAGGGAGTGTGGAGGAGGAAGAAAGAGGAGAAAGAAGTAGGGAAAGAAAGAAAGAAAGAAAAGAAGAAAGAAAGAAGGAAGGAAGGAAAGAAGAAAAAGAAAGAAAGAAAAGAATTTCCATATATTGCTGGGTTTTCCTGAATGCAAAGTGAAAGTATGAATGTAAATTTATTAAAAAATTGCTTCACTTCTTACCTTAGAATTGGTAGCCCATTATCCTGTGATACTTTGTTGGCAACCTTAGGTGATGAAAGATTTATTCACAAAAATGCATCCTTGGCCACCACCCGTGTGGCTCAGATGGTTGGGTTTGTTTATGGTTGAGTGTGTACAAGAAACAACTGAGCGATGTCTCCCTCTCTGTCTTTCTCCCCAAATCCCTTTTCTCTTCTCTCTAAAAAAATAATAAATACAATCTACCCTGGCTGGTGTGGCTCAGTGGATTCAGCACTGGCCTATGAACCAAAGGGTCCCAGTTTTTATTCCTAGTCAGGTAGCATGGCTAGGCCGTAGGGCCAGGTCCCTGGTGGGGGGTGCATGAGAGGCAACCGCACATTGATGTTCCTCTCCCTCTCTTTCTCCTTCCCTTCCTGTCTGTCTAAAATTAGATCCATAAGATCTTTAAAAATACATACATACATACGATCTTAAAAAATAAAGCATGCCTTGCTGAGAGCTTCCATGTCTATTAAGTAATATCTCCCTGCATCACTTTCCCTCCAGCAGAGGTTACGTTCTAGATAAGGAGGACAATAATAAGGCTTAAGTCTATTCAGAGACTGAGAGTCTACTCAGTCTCATAAGACAGGAGGCATTCTCTTTTCACAGTGCAAACTTGGGCACCAATTTATATTTTCTATTTGCATTTGGTCAAGGAGCCCTTTGTACCTGCCCAGTTTGAAGGGACAAGAACAAATATTTGAAACAAAGTACCAGATATACTGACTATGAGCACAGATTCTGCAGCCAGATTATCTGGGTTTAGGAGCTATGCTGTCACTAGCTGGCCGATTGACCTTAAACCGACTAGCATTTCTGTCTAAATGTCATTTGTAAAGTGAAGGTGGATGTAACGACACCTATCTCCTTTTGTCCTTGTGTGGAACAAATTAGTTCATATATGTTAGAAGCTCCTCGCACATAGCCTAGTTAGAACTGTTTATAGGTTAGCTATTATAATTATACTTTAGGCAGAGGTTTGCATTACTTTTTATTTTCTTTATCAAGCTATTTAAAAAGAGTATCAATGTTTTAGACCGAATCTATTAGTTGAGTTCATATGTACATCACTATTCTTTGGGGGGAAAAACAGGCTTGATTACAAGATTAACTCTTGAACTTTATAAAAGAATTTATGCTTCTTACTTTCTTTGATTGGACAATCTTAAAGAAGACTACCTATAAGTAAAAAAAAAAAATTCTCAAGTTAGATTATAATAAGCTCTGTAGATCTCTCATGTTTTGAACTACAGATACAAATTCAAGATTTCTTTACTACAAATAGAGGTGAAATAGAAGCTGGGATTTCATGTGTGATTTTACATATAGTCCACATGAAGCTGAATAAATTTGATAACATTTTGTCATTTGGGACCTTAGCTTATTTTTATCCAGGTTAGAACTCATTGTAGTAATTTTCTGTTTTTAAAGAATCCTAACTTTGCAAAGCTTAAGCTTTAAAGTGATGCCCTGTTTATTTTTTCTTATTTTTCATTGAAAAAGAAGGTAGAAAATTTAGCCTACACCTTATTCCCAAGATGACTCATTAAAAGCTGGATATGAATAAAAAGTGTATCATTTGTTTTATGGTTCATTTATAGCCCTTCAAAATATCTGCAATCTCTTGGAACATTTTTGTATTGACAATCCTTTGTATTTTAATCTTTAAGAGAATTACATGTGGTAATTATATGAACAATAGAATCATTATAAACTTAAAATATGTCACCATTAATTTTAAGGTGGACATACCATTAATTCATGCTTATATATTTATTATTTTGTAGCTATATTTCTCTTTCTCCCTAAATAGCAATTTGTTACATGTCTATGAGAAAAGAAACTGAAATTCTCAGCTGTAAAATTTCATACTGGATTTCCTTCGAATTCTTTTGTCTAATCTCCCTACTATTTCAGATGTTTTCTCTTCTTGGTTTAATGTAACATGGACCTGAAAGCCTAAGAGTCAACAATTGAAAACTATTTTATATTTATATATCTTACTGAATGTCATTATTTTCACTAGTGTATTTATTTTTTCTCTGATATATTTGTTAAAACTATCCCTATTTTTTTTTACTGAAACAGTTAACACAGCCTACTATTGTTGTCCTTATCTTTTTCTTGTATTTCATAATTGGTTCTTGTGTACTTTCAAGTGGAACACTTTATTTTTTAACTTGCTTTTCTTTAAGCTGTATTTTATGAGGTTATTTGTTGCTTGTGTTTTTATACAATCCAGGATTCCTCTGATTGCCTTATGTTATATATTTTATGTTAAAAGACTTTTTAAAATGTGCAACTCAAAATAGTCAAATGTAAATATAAAATCTGTCTTAGAAATTGATATTATTTGTGATTGATAAATTTTTAGTATTTTGACTTTCTTTTGTCTGTAAATACGGAACATAGCTTACCCTGCTTATTAATATCTTATGTAAAATGCTTGCTATATAGTACTTAGAGAAAATAACTGTGAAGTTTATCTAAATGACACACATACTTCGTTTTGCATAGAAAAGGCAATGAATCTAGATACAATTGGTAATTGTGTGAAAATCACTGAAGGGTAATTCTTAATTAAAAAATTACCTTTATTTTAATGTTTTCTTTTGTTTATTATAACTTGGAAAGATAGCAATTATACACAATTGTTTGCAGTAAAATCAAATTTCAGTTAAAACCAGGAGATTTATTTCTGTGATTGTTTTTGCTTAAAATCATCACTCACAACTTTAAAAAAATTTGCTAGAGCAAATTTAGCCTTTACTTACAGTTGAATTAGAAAGATATTAAAAATGAAACTTCTTTCAGCCCTTCAATAATTAATTTTAAAACATGGTGATAGAAGACTGATATTTTATTATTATTTTTTAATTGTGTAATTTAGTAGAATATAAAATACTTTAAAAAAGTTGACAGTTAAAAATATTAGACTGTGTCAAGAATCCATACTGAAAAAAATTAAAATTGGCACAAAAAGTCCCATTTTAAATTCAACCATGAATTGTGCTTATAATATTATGGGACTTTATTTTATGTCATAATGTTTTATTTGGCAACCAGACTCGTAGACTTTTGATATTTGCATTATAAGGAAAATTAAACATTTTTTTAAAATTTTGGAGTAAAATATGTAGCATAGTGAACTTCCTTCTAAATACTGTTACAAAATTTAGTAGAGTTTTGGTTCATCACTCCCGTAAAACATTTCACATGAATAAATGGTTATATATGTTTATATGTTTTATTATATTCTCAAAAAAAATGAGATTCAGTAAAGACAGTTTGTTGCTTGTTGCATATGCTGCACATTTTTGGTGATATGTGTTCCTGCCATCAGCTAGGGAAGTACTCCTGGGCAGTTCTTCCTCAGTATCTGTGGTGTAAAAGGGGCAGCATTATCTATTTACCCAGTTCTCCTACATACACCCGACAGTGTGCTGGAGTGATATTACTAAGCATTTTTGTAACAATCTGTGTTACCCAAAGTCTATCACTTACATGAAAGACCTTTGTGGTTGCTTTATGATGGCCAACATTATTTAAAAAGGAATATCTTTGGAACAATCATACTTTCTAAATACAGTGAAGTAATTTATCAGTAAGAAATACATTGATTATATATATCTGACTCTGGTATTTACTATGTTTAATTTGGGTGAGAATATTACCCTAATATAAAACATCATGCCAGAACCAACTCTTCAAACTACTTTTGCTGCATCTAATACATAGGAACAATGGTGAGATAGACAATTTTAGTGGTGACTTAGATTCATACACAATATACATTTTAAGAGGTAGGTAGTATAGTCAGGGACATTTTAAATATTATTTGATGGTCTTTTTTTCTGCCTTATTATCTCTGTGATTATTGTTCTATTTCAAGAAGTAGTCACGTTATTTCCTGATTCTGAAAAATATTGAGAGATTCTCACAGTGGACTCCATGGTCATGTTGGTGATACTATGTCAATTTTTTATGGGGTGATATTTCATTGTGGTTTTGTTTTCATTTTTATTAAATTTATTGGGGTGACATTGGTTAATATGTCATATTGACCACTTCAAGTGTACACTTCTACAATACATGATTTGTATATTGCATTGTGTGTCCACCAACCAAAGTCAAAGAATCTTCAGTCATCAAATATTTGGCCTTCTTCACCCTCCACTACCCCCAATCCCTTCCCTCTGGTAACCAGCATACTCTTATCTGTGTCTATAACTTTCAGTTTTATATCCTACGTGTGTGAAATCACATGGTTCTTAGCTTTTTCTGACTTATTTCAGCCAACAGATATATAAAAAATGTTCAACTTTACTAGCTATTAGAGAAATTAAAATTAAAACTATAGTGAGATACCGCCTCATACATTTCAGAATGACTATTATCAAAAAGGCAAGTAATAACAAGTGTTGGAGAGGTTGTAGAGAAAGGGAACACATACTCACTGCTGGTAGGAATGTAAATGGGTATAGCTGCTAGAGAAAACAGTCTGGTGGTTCCTCAAACAATTGAGAACAGAGTTACCATTTGACCCAGCAATCTTTCTACTGGATAGCTACCCAAGAAACTTGAAAACATTTATTGGCAAAGATATATACACTCCTATCTGAGCTGCAGAATTGTTCACTGCGGCCAGCATATAGGAACAATTGTGTCCTCAGTAGAGGACTGGATAAAGAAGATGTGGTCCTTATGTACAATGGAATACTACTGAACCATAAAGAAAATAAAATACTGCCCTTTCTGATAATGTGAGTGGAACTTGAGAATATTATACTGAGGGAAATTGTGTCATACTAATGCAACATGTCTTATAATAAAACTAAGTTTTATAATAAATAGAATTACTCAATGTTCTAAATAGCTGTAAAATATTTCAGTGATTTTACTATATTTACCTAACCCTCTCAAATATTTGTTTTTTCTTAAAATTTAGCTACCAAATTTAATACAAAGGATAACATATTTGTATGTATGTCTTTGTACATTTTAAGATTAAAGTCCTTAAAGTGGAAATGATGAGACAAATTGTATACGGGTTTAAAATAATCTTGCATATTGTCAAGTTGCCTGTCACATGTATTACCCTAAATTAGAGTCCTACAGAATTATTTCCAGAGCAACATTGGAATTTATAATATTTTATTCTTAATTAATATAATAACAGAAAAGTGTTATATATTCTCATTTATAAATCACTAAAATGTATTTTTAAATATTTATTTTCATTTATATTTTTGTGTATTCAAATGCCAGGTTTTTTTCATTTATATATTTTTTGCATATAGGTTTATGTTTTTATTTTTATTTATTCATTTATTTATTTATTTTTATTGTTGTTCAAGTACAAGTTGTCTCCATTTTCCCCCCACCACCCCACCCATCCCTGCCTCCCACCCTCAAACCTACTCTCTTTGGCTCTCTCCATGTTTTCTTTATACATGTTCCTTGATGGCCCTTCCCCTATTTCTCCCCCATTATTATTCTCCCCCTCCCCTCTGGTTACTTTTTATTTTTAATGACAACCATTTACCCCAACACCACTTTCATAATCCATATTTTTCTCACTGATTTCAGAAAACTTTCTTTCTCTTTCTCTTTACACCAGACCCCTTCCCTCAGTCTATATCATTCTTCTGTGCTTCACTGAGTATTTTACTTCAGACTTCATATAGTGGTATGGATTACTAGCATGTTTTGATCAGTGGAAAACACTGCTTGTCTTTTTGTTGGTTTTTTTTTTTGCAGAATTTATATGAATCTTACTGCATGCTTTTTTATCCAATGGCCTTTTTGCTTTTTAATGTTTTATTGATTATGCCATTACAGTTGTCCCATTTCCCCCCTTCATTCCCCTCCACCCTGCACACCCCTCCCCCTATTGCCCCCCCTTTAGTTCATATCCATGTGTCACAAGTACTTTAGATTCTACATTTCCCATACTATTCTTGCCCTCCCCTCTGTCTGTTTTCTACCTACTGTCTATGCTACTTATTCTCTGTACCTTCTTCCCCTTCTCCTCCTCCCACTCCCCTGTTGCTAACCCTCCACGTGATCTCCATTTCTACAGTTCTGCTCCTGATCTAGCTGTCCATTTAGTTTGCTTTTGTTTTAGGTATGGTTGTTAATAACTGTGAGTCTGCTGTCCTTTCACTGTTCATATTTTTTATCTTCTTTTTCTTAGGTAAGTCCCTTTAACATTTCATATAATAAGGGCTTGGTGATGAAGAACTCCTTGAACTTGACCTTATCTGAGAAGCACTTTATCTGCCCTTCCATTCTAAATGAAAGCTTTGCTGGATATAGCAATCTTGTTTATAAACAGCAGAGATTTAGAAACCAGAATGCAACCAGAACAGAGAGAAAATTGACGTGTTCTGAAGTCTGACAACAACAAACCTTTCATCCAGACTGGTAAGAGGGTCAGAGTAGGTGGCTGGTGGAGAGGGGTTGAAACAAGAAAAGGTGGCAGGACTGACCCATACGTGCAGGTGGTGGTTGGCAGATCCCAGGCACAGAGTGGCAACAGGCAGACCCAGTGAGGGCATAAGGCAGCTGGCTGACCGTGGTCACACATTCGCGTGCAGATAAACCAGGCAAAGGAACGAGCAGTGAGACAGACTGCGCAACCCAGGGCACCAGCACCAGGAAATAAAGCACCAATTGGAAAAACTTTTGGGGGTCAAGGTGCCGGGAGAAGCTTCCAGGCTCACAGAGAGTTTGTTGGAGAGACCCACAGGGTCCTAGAAGGTACACAAGCCCACCCACCTAGGAAGCAGCACCAGAAGGGCTCAATTTGCTTGCAGGAAGTGGCAGAGGGGACGAAAATCTGAGAGAGAGCAGGAAAAAAACCACCATTGCCCCTCTCTGACCCCACCTCCATATAGAGTCACAATCCAGCGACCTGGGTTGCCCCACCCTGGTGAACACCTAAGGCTCCGCCCCTCATACACAATAGGAGCAAACAGAACAAAATATTATGGCTCAAGAAGAAGAACAGCTCAAAGTCCCAGAGCCAATAGTTCTAAGTGACCAAGAGATACCCAACCCATCGGATGCACAGTTCAAAATACTTGTGATCAGGATACTTTCAGAACTGGCTGATTTTAGTCACAAATTACATGAAGAAATGAAGGCCTCACTAAGCAAAATGCACAGGGAAACAAATAGTGATGGGAAGTAAACTAGGACTAAAATCAGTTGAGTGAACCAGAAGGAAGAAAAAATATGACCAAACAGAAAAGAATGAAGAAACATAGATTAAAAAAAAATGAGAAGAGTCTTAGGAACCTCCAGAACATCGTTAAACATTCCAATATCCGACTTATAGGGGTACCAGAAGGGGAAGAGGAAGAGCAACAAGGGGAAAACTTATTTTGAAAAAATAATAAAGGAGAACTTCCCCAGTCTGGCAAAGGAAATAGACTTCCAGGAAGTCCAGAAAGCTCAGAGAGTACCAAAGAAGTTGGACCCAAGGAGGAACACACCAAGGCACATCATAATTACATTAGCCAATGGCCTTTATAATATGTTGACAACTTTCTACTTAGTGATTAAACAGATAAACTGTTAGAATTTTCTTTGCTATTGGGAATATCTATATAACAATAAAGGGAAATTATAATAAATGTGTTGTTCTTAATTTTATTTTTCAATTTCAGTTTACATTTAATATTATTTGATATTAGTTTCAGGTGAATAGCTTAGCAATTAAAGACTTAATTTTGAGTCTTGAAACTATAAAACTCCTACAGAAAATATAAGCATTAAATCTTGAATAGTTCTGAGCAATACTTTTTTTTCTGATATATTTCTTTGGGCAAGGGAAAAAATAAACAAATGGTGTTTCATCAAACTGAAAAGTGTTTGCACAGCAAAGGAAATTGTCAACAACAACAAAAAAATCTACTGCATGGGATACTGTATTTATCAGTGATACATCTGATAAGGGCTTAATATTTAAAATTTATAAATCACTGGTATAACTAAACACCAAAAAATCCAAACAACCCAGTTAAAAATAGGGAGAGGATCTGAATAAATAGTTCTCTAAAAGAGGACATACAAATGGCTAAAAAACATGAAAAGATTTTCAAAATCACTAATCATCAAAGAAATGCAAATTTAAACCACAATTGTTGGGAACTCCTCTGCCTGGTTTCAGGAGTTGTAACTGCCTCCCATGGCTAATGCTGGCTGAGCAACCTCTAGAATGCGAGGCACTAAGGAGACAAAGCTTGTCCCCTGCTCCCAATGCTTGGTCAGTTAGCCTATGATGAGTATGACCCCTCAAAGGAGGGACAACCTAAGCCAGACAGGATCAAGGAAGCCCTCAAGGAAGGCCCTTAAGGAAGGGCCTTGATGACCTCAAGGAAGGACTTGGAGGGCTGCAGCAAAGAGGGAGTGATGGACCCTCATCCTCCGGCTATTCTGACATAGTCTGAGTCCCCATTTCCCTCTGGGAGAAGCACTTCCTGGCTCTACTCCACTCAAGCCTTTTTAAAAACCTATGATGGGGAAGGTGGTGCAGCCCTTTGACAGCTAAGGCAGGATCTTGGGTGATCAAGCATAAGAAAGAATATGCAAAATTCTGTGAAATCTGCTTTGTTTAGAATGCTCTCATTTAAATGATAAGGGTCCAAGCAAGAAGTCTGTTACTCAGAGTTTTATGGCTCTTTAGCTATCCGACCCTGACTGAGAATAAGCCTTCATAGTTCTCTGAATGCTGCCTATAGTCTGATCCTTACCTGTATTCTTGTGCAAATGAACCCAATAAAAGCCCCTTGAGGAAGGGGCTCTTGGCCATTCCCCTTTGAGGGATTGGCCACCTCTCCTCCCCAAGCACATCATGTCTTGGTAGTTTCACTTTCTTCTGTGGTGGATGGGGGGATTTTTCAGGCAAAGTTGCCCTCACCCACAATGAAGTATCACTTCACACCTATCAGAAAGGCTATCATCCATAAATCAACAAACAGCAAGTGTTGGTGAGGACCTGTAGAAAAGGGAACCCTAGTGCACTGTTGGTGGGAATGCAGAAGGTTGTAGCCATTGTGAAAAACAGTGTGGAGGTTCCTCTAAAATTTAATAAATTTCGAATTTAATGAAGCTGCCTATGACAGAGAGATTGCACTCCTGAGTATATATCCAAATAAACCCAAAATATGAATCTGAATAAACAGGTATTTTAGGTATCCTACCCAATGACAGAATTTTCCTATTGCTTTGTATAGTTTTCTTTTAATTTTTTATTAATTTTACTATATTTTAGTAAATTCCATAGTTTTTGATAGTCATATAGTTATCCTTGTTATTTTTACTTAGTTGATCTCAAGATAAAATGTTACTATATTGTAAATATATATATGATACTGTATTGAGAAATAAATAATAATTTGAAATAGCCAACTCGTATAGGTATTGTAGTGTCACCTTATCAAATAATTAAGATGATAATTAAAGTGGTTAAGTACATATTCATATTGCACTGTTGATAAGTGAACTGTATCTTGAACCCATGTTTTAAGAAACTCAGTGTCTAAGCATTTGAGATCATCTATAGATTCCTTGTACATTTAATGTTTAAATACTCATTTTACTGAACTTATTTTGTCATACATATACACATATCCATATAGTTAAATGCACACACACACACTATATATATATATATATATATATATATATATATATATAATATATAAACTTTTATTCTCTTATAGTTTTTTAACCTATAAATAATTATTTTTCTCTTGCCTATCCAAATATCTATGCCACTTATTTTTTCTTCTTAAATTCTAGTGACTACACTTTCAGGAATGTTTTATTTATTATTTTAAATATTTTACTTATTTATTTTAGAAAGAGGAGGTGAGAGAGCAAGAGAGGGAAGGAAGCATCAATGTGCGGTTGCCTCTCGTGCACCTCCTACAGGATACCTGGCCTATAATTCAGGCATGTGTCCTAGACTGGGAATTGAACCGGTGACCCTTTGATTCACAGGCCAGGACTCAATCCACTGAGTCACACCAGCTTGGGTGCTTTCAGGAATGTTTTAAAAGGTAGTGATGATGATAGACTACCTCATCTAGATTTTCACTATAATAAGAATATTCTTAATATTTCACTATTAAGAATAGTACTTGTGTTTTATGACATATTTGCATGTGTTCTACTATACTGATTACTTTTATCATAAATAAATATCAAATTTTAATAAATGCCCTTCCTGTATGTATTAAGGTATTCAAATACTTAATCCCTTGTCTATATGTAAATTATCCTAACATTCCTGGAATATACTCTATATAATTATGAAATAATTATTCTATTAGCTTTCTCTTTCTTAATTGTGATTTCTATTTGCAAAGTTTGACTCTACTTCAGTGTTAAATTGTTATGAAGTACCTATTTATTCTCATGTGTTCTCCTTGTCAGTTTTCATTAAAAACATAATAGAGATTTTAAAACATGGAATGATGTTCATCATGTCATTTGGAGCAATACAAATGGAATATGGATCATCTTTACATTAATATTTTTAAATTTACATTTTGTTTTTATTATCTTACATTCCCTTGTAGTTTCTTTTGGATGAAAGAATTTTTTTAAAATTCTTTAAAAAGAATTGAATTTTTTGAAATTTTGAATTTTCAAAAAATGAAAATTTTTTGAAATTGAATTTTTGAAAATTTTTGAAAATTGTTGAATTTTTTAAAATTTTTGCTCTTTCAAGTTGTCTTTAATTTTTTTAAAAGATTTTATTTATTTACTTTTAGAGAGGAGGGGAGAGAGGACAAAACAAAGTGAAACATCAGTGCGTGAGAGAAACATTGATCAGTGGAAAACACCCAACAGGGGACCTAGACCACAAGCCAGGTGTTGCCCTGGCCAGGAATCCAACCTGTGACCTTTCAGTTTCCAGGAGAATGAATGCTCAATCCACTGAGCTGCACCAGTCAGGGTGTCTGATGTTTTTGCTGTTATAATTCACTCATAACAAATTTTAACAATTTATTAATTTATTTTTTCTTAATTCATTTCTTATTTATTCTTTAATTATATTTTAATGTAATTTTATTCATTCAGATGCAGTAATGAATGTTTCTAAAACTATGAATCTTCCTCTGAGCACATATTTGTCTCACTGCCTTACCCTTAGCTTTCAGTGATCTCAGAATAGTTACAGTCTAGACCAAGGAATGACAAGTTGTGGCTAGGAACCAACCGATGCCAACTGACTTTTTGTAAATAAAATGTTATTGGAACAGAGACATCCATTTGTTAATGTATTGTCTATGACTGCTTTCCAGCTGCAGGAGCAGATTTGGGTAACTGAAACTGTATCACATATATCACAAAGCACAAACTGTTTAATATATGTATCCTTAAGCAGTATGGTACAAGAGAAAAAATAGGTGAGCCAGAGTGTGGCCATGAAGAGCTTCAGACTCATCCTTCTGGTAGAGCTGGAACATAAATTTCATGGTAGATTTAGTCTCATAATGAAGAAGAGTGTCTGTTTTTTATCCCAGTGTCAATCTGTCATTTGATACACACGGTCTCCAGTTAAGAAAGGGAGCTTAATTTCACAGGTAGGACAACACCTGCTTATGTGAAGTATGTTCTCAGAGAAGCTGCTTTGAGACATAACAATAAAACATACAGTAGCAGGAGGATGGACACACGTGCCAAATAAAGGCAATTTGGAGGGACACCAACAGTATTCACCAGTCCCTCTGTTGTTTCAGTCAGCTCTGTTTGCCGTGGGCAGTTTCATCTTACCTAGTCACAGCATGTCTGAGATTCTGACTGGTTCCAGTTTCACAAAAGTGAAAAGTTGATTAAAAAAACTGGACTATAGATTCCACTGCTATGGTTATTTCTGAGACTATAATAAGTACTCATCTTCATTATTTGCTATAATTTGAGATATAATTTCCTCTTGGCAAGCACTTCTGTTGATCAAAGTAGCTTATTTGGTGATATTATTCATGCCCATATCAGTAATAGATTTAAGCACCTGGATACCATACACTTTTCAGCCTATTGCCACTATATTTGTTTACTTAAAATTAAAAGTGGGTAGTGGCATTCCAAGTGGATCACCTGAGAGCCAAACACATAATTCTCCACCTTACTACTTTGTAATAGCCCTATGTCTTCATACTGACCAGAGTCAATTTCCCCTACTAGGATGACAACTACTTTCTGTGACTATTGGTTTGCTAGCATAAAGTGACCGGGGATATTTTATAATACCTACTCTTGTAATTAGAGTCTAAAATTCCATATGCATAAAAGATACTGTAACTCAGTTGGGTAGAGTGTCGTCTTGTTATGCCAAGGTTGAAAGTTTGACCCCTGGTCAGGGCACATACAGGAATCAAACAATGAATGCATAGATAATTAGAACACCAAATCTATGCTTCTTTCTATCTCTCTCTATTCCTCTCTCTCTCTAAAAATCAATAAATAAAAATTATACAAAAAGATACTAGTCATTAGTTTTCTTGTCTTTTATTGTCTCTCTGACTTTGATATTAGGGTAATTGTTGCCTCGTAAAGTTAGAATATTCTTTCCTTTCTTTGTCTTATAAGAGTTTGAGAAAGGCAGATGTTAATTGATCTTTAAAATTGGATAAAAGGCTCTGGCTAGTGTGGCTCAGTGGATTGAGTTCCAGCCTGTGAACTGATGGGTCACTGGTTCAATTCCCAGTCAGTACATATGCTTGGGTTGCAGGCCAGGTCCCCAGTAAGGAATGCGCAAGAGGCAACCACATATTGTTGTTTCTCTCCCTCTCTTTCTTCTTTCCTTCCCTTCTCTCTAAAAATAAACAAATAAAAAATTTAACAAAATAAGATAAAATTGGATAAAAGTCACCAGTGAAGCCCTCTGGTCCTAGACTTTTCCTTTTTGTATGTGATTTGAATATTAAATCAGTCTCTTTACTTATTATAGGTGTGTTAAGGTTTTCTATTTATTCTTGAGTCAGTTTTATTAGTTTGTGAGTTTCAAAAAATTTAGAACAATAAACTCCCTTGATTGTTGTTTGTCTGGGAGTGTTTTAATTTCTCCTTCATTTTGAAGGACTGTTGTGATGGATATAGATTTCTTGGTTGACAGATTGTTTTCTCTTGTTTTTCTTTGAGCATTTTGAATGTCACTTGCCTCTGTCTTTCGTGGTTTATGATACTATGCCGTTGTTATTATTGAGGATCCCATCTATATTATGAGTGGCTTCTGTCTTGCTGCTTTCACTATTCTCTCTTTGATTTTTGGCTTTAAACGGTTTGATCAGACTCTCAGTACGAATTTGTGTTTATCCTGCTTGGAGTTGAATTCCCTTTTTATCACTTACCCCTCTTTCTGGGACTTCTACTTTGTGTGTGTTTGTACACTTCATATGGACCCAAAAGGAGAAATAAGCTTTGTTTACTTCTCGTCATTCCTCTTTCTGTTCCTCAGACTGTATAAAAATCTCATATGACATATCCTCACAGTTACTAATTCTGTGTTTGTTTTGCTCAAATTAACCATATAGCTCCTATAGTAAAATTTTCATTTCCAGAATTTTAATGTTTTTCATTATTTTTATCTCTTTTGTCACCATTTGTTTTACTCATTGCTTAATTCTTTGAAGATATTTTAAAATCATGATTTCAAGTTCTTTGTAAATGCAATGTTTGGACATCCTCAGGTCATTGTGCATTGCTGCTTTTTTCTTAGGGTAGGGCCATAATTTATTTTTTCCTTGCATTTTCATAATTATTTTTGTTGTTGAAAACCAGGCATTTCGGATATTTTAATGTGGTAACTCTGTAGATAAGATTATCTTCTTCTCCTGGTTTTTTTTGCTGTTGTTTTTGATATGGATTGCTAGTATTACTTTTTTTTAACTTTTATGACTAAATATTTTATCCTGTTTTTTTGGTCATGTATATCCTCTGAATTCTTTCCATTTAGCTTTGTGATCAGACATGATTGGACCTAGATTTTACTAAATGTCTAGATCCAAAACTAAAACTCTCTCAGTCTTTGCAAATCAAATCAACCTGGTGTGTGTTTGTACGTGTGTTAGGGAATCCCCTTAACATTGAGTCAGTTGGTGTAATCCTCTACCTTTACCCTTTATTTCCCACTTGCACAGAAGTTGAATGTTAGCCAAAGGTGAGAACATAGAGTCTTTTCATGTCTTTCTTGAGCATGCACACAGGTGGGAATACATCTAACTTTCTAGATTCCTGAGAATATGTTGGAGATTTTAAAAGCCCTTATTGCTAATTGTTTTTTCCCCAGCCTGTCTCCTCCAGATTTTAGTTAGCCTTTGCTTGTCTCAGCTATTACTAATTGTACCAGGCAACAAATATATCTGCCTATAAGGTTTTTAATTAAATATGCATTCAGTAGCATCATTAACACTTAGGGAGTTTGAGTTAGGTGAGATAAAACCAACTCCCTTGAGGCTTTTCTCTATGGAAAATCAGAGAGGTCAAAATACACAATCACACCTTTTTTGCATGTGTGTGAATGGCAACTGCTCTGCTGTCTCCAGTACTGTTGTTACCTGTACTGGAGATGTTACCTACTTCCTTCGAGGCCACTGCTTTGCTGGGGAGGGGAAGATTGGCTGTGTGGTTTAAGATACAACAAAACTCACTACTTTTACTGAGATAGAGATATTTTTTATTAAATATTCTTCTGGTAGTAACAGGGTTTTTGATTAGTATCCAGAGTTCTAAAATAATTATTCTGAAAGCTTTTGACTTTTTTGTTGCTTTAATGGACTATTTTTATTTTTATTGATTATATTTGGGTGACCCTGGTTAAGAAAATTATACAGGTTTCATGTGCACAATTCTACAACACATCATTGCTACACTGCATGTGTGTTCACCACTCCAAGTCAAGTCTCTGTCCATCAAATTTATCCTCCCATTCTTCCTCCACTTCCTTCTACCTCGCCTCTTCCGGCAATTACCATATGTTGTCTGTATCTATGAGTTTTCTCTATATTCATTGCAGCATTATTTACAATAGCCAAGATTTGGAAACAACCCACATGTCCAACCGTAGATGAGTGAATGGAAAAAAAGCCATGATACCTTTACACAATGGAGTACAACTTGGCCATAAAGAAGAAGAAGGACATTAGGAAATTTTACTCTTTGCAATAGCATGACCTTGGAAAGCATTATGTTAAGTGAAATAAGCCAGTTAGAGAAAGACAAGCACCACACGATTTCATTCATATGTGGAATCTGATAAACAAAATGAAGTGACACGCAAAATTGTGAAAAACTCATAGATGGAGAGTAAGTTGATACCTGTCTGAGGTGGGGACTGGCTGTGGAGGTGGAGGGATTGAGCAAAAAAAAAAAAAAAGAACAAAGTTTTGGCGTTCTTTATGCTACCATTCTCACTGATGTCCTTCCTCTGTTTTATTTTGAAAGTTGTGAATGATTTCTAGAGAGCCATTAAGTTTGATTTTTCATAAACATTATTTGATTTCTTGTTATTTCTTTTAAAAAATTAAATTTATTGGAATGACATTGGTTAATAACTTTTTACAGGGTTCAAGTGTATAATTCTATGATATTTCATTTGTATATTGAATTGTGTGTCCACCACACAAGTCAAATTTTCTTCTGTCACCATATATTTGACCCCCTTTACCTTTAAATACCTTCCATTCTCTTTCTTATGGGTGTAGAGAAGATCTAATGAATTTGATTCCAAAGACAAGTAAAGGCAAAATGATTGAATGGTATTGTGTGATATGTTACACATTAGATAAATTTAACCTTGACTTTGAATAGCTGAAGTCAACCAAAAATATTTTAATATTAGTGATCTAATTTTGGGTTTTGCAAACATAAACCCTGAGGAAGAAAATGGTTGTAAGCAGGTTGTTTGGAGGATGATGTCAGAAAGCACTTTGATGGACAGTGAAAAAAAGAAAAGGAGAAAAGTCAAGGAACTATTTGTATAAATAAGATGCTGGTATGACCAACTGGTGTTCAGTCCTCCTGAGAACCTGCTGGAGAAGCTTGTGGAACATGTCTCAGAAACATATTGAAATGTTAAAAAATTGGAGTGTTTATCCACAAAAACTTCATCATTCACTTTTAGAATCATCCCTAGTCCATTAATTTCCTGGCATTTCTGAACTATTAGGTTTTCAAGTATAGAACAGTCTAGAGACACAACTATTGATAGGTTTTCAGAGAGACTCACTGAGATCTGTCAACTTGTAAGGGAATAAACAGCCTGTTGTTAGCAACTTCTAAGAGAGAGCAAAGGAAAATAGGTGGAGCTAATAATATTTTTAAAGGTTTGTTAATATAATAATATAAGCATTCAATGTTATAAAAACTAACTTTCCATGTGAACAATTTCCACTCACTTGTATCTAAATCATTACAAATTGGATGTATCAAGGAAATTAAAATTATAAAAGACTTTAACAATACAATTAAACTTCATTTGATTCTACTTATAAAACTCATTCAGGAGGTTTCTGCTAGATAGTCAATGCCAAAGTTCACCATGTGGGAAGAATGAATACAATTAAAATATTATAGACCCTTCAATTTAATTACATAACACAAATGCCTCCATCAGATAACACAGAACTTTCTAGTAATGTACAAATAAGTCTAACATTTCAAAATGCCTTACGAAAGTAAAGTTGAAGAGGTCTTTAATTGAAAACTGTTAAAAGAGATAATATTTTCCTTTATGGTTAATGCAAAAAGATTATTTTGACCAATGGGATAAATATTATAATCACCCTAGTATTAAAATTTTCAAGACAAGAAAGAGCATATATATTTTAATAAAAAAGATTTTATGGAATGCCCAATAATCTTCAATAGATAATTTATCAGATAAAGATTTATACCCTACTTTAAAAATAGATGTGTTAAAAATATATATTTTAATAAAAAAGATTGTTTATAATGCCCAATAATCTTCAATAGATAATTTATCAGATAAAGATTTATACCCTACTTTAAAAATAGATGTGTTATATCCTTTTTATCCCTCTGTATGCTTGATTCTAATAAGAGTGTTATTTAGACATTTATATTTTAGTAAAAGAAAGTGGCTTTATATCATACTCTCTTCCTATGGACATCACCTTTATAGGTCAAACACAACTAGAAATTGCACAAAAATGTCAGAAGCAAAAAAAATCTTTATTTTTTCCATTGCTCTTTCATTTTTTTTTTTTTTTGCTTTTTTTCAGATTTTCTGCTATACTTCAGACTGGAGACTAAAAGCAATCCAGTAGGTAAAAGAAAAATCTTTTCAACAAATGGAGCTGAAAACTTCTGGATAAGAAAATGGAAAAAATATATGTAATCTCAATCACTACTTTATGTCACACAAAAATTACCTGGAAATGGATCATGGCAATAACAACAAAAGTTAAACTCCAGAATTCCTAGAAAAAATCTTGAGAAAATACTTTGATTGGGTGGCAAAGTATTCTTGGACTGAAATGGAAAGCACTATCCTTAAAAGTATATGATGAGTTTCATAATAACTCAAAACCTTGTTCTTTAGAAGAGACAATTAGCAAAGTGTTTAGTAAAGCAGCACTTAGAAAAGCTATTCATAATAGGAGAGGGTATAGTGGGGATAAATGGTGATTGGAGGAGACTTGACTTGGGGTGGTGAACACACAATATGATTTACAGATGGTGAATTATAGAATTGTCCACCTGAAGGCTATGTAATTTTATTAACTAATGTCACCCCAATAAATTAAATAAAAACATATTATTTTATCCAGAAAATATAAAGAAGTCCTGTAGCTCATTAAAAAAATATGAAAATAAGTAAAATATGAATAAGTGATTTGAACATACACTTTCGTGTAAGTACATGAAAATATTTTCAATATTATAGCCATCAGGGATATTTAAGAGAAAAATAAAACACAATTATATACATTCTTTGCAATGGCAAATAATTTCAAAGACTGACAACACAAAATACTGGTGAAAATAGCAATGAAACTCTCACACATTGCTATTTGGAATAATTAATGGTTAAATGACATTGGGTCACTGTAATGTAGCATCTTCTCTATAAAAAGAAATCCACACCCAGGTATTTATTCAATACAAACACAAACATAAACCAAGAAAAGACATGTAAATGAATGTATATATTAGCTACATCATAAGGACACCAAACTGGAAACAACCAAATGTGCGTTACCAAAATGGATAAGTTGCAGTATATTCATTCAATGGAATATGTCTATTAATAAAGTGAACACGTTACTAATATATAATACAAGAAGAATACATTGCTAAAACACTACTATGAGTAATAGTCTGACACAAAACAGTGAATATTGTAGCATTCCATTCATTTATAGTTTTAGAACATGCAGAGCTAAAGTATGGTGATAGAAATCAGAACTGCAATTGTCCCCAAGGAGACAGAAATTAACTGGCAAGAGATCCAAGGAAAACGTTTGGGCTGATTGAAATATTCACCACCTTGAGTGGTGTGTGGATGACCCCATTTGCCAAAAGTAATCAAACAGTCCAGTTAAAATATAGTTGCTGTCATTTTAACTAAAATTCCATTATATCATTATTGAAATATCATGTTAAAAAATCTTTGAGAAGACAGGTATAAAACATTCTAGTGTTACAGAATTTACTAAAACTTCTAAATAGAGAATATACAATATCATTAATATACATTAATATTAATTCCTACTAAAGTGTTTCTTTTTAAGGATCTAAACCAAATTAATTTTACTGAAAGTTAGTTTTCCAGAGAAACATGTTGCTGCATTTTTTGGACTATAAGATGCACTTTTTCCCCCCACAAATTTGGGAGGAAAATGGGGGTGTGTCTTATAGTCCGAACGTCACTTTCTTGGTTCATTGTCAGGGGGTGGCGATGGAGCAGGGTCACAGGTTATTCAATATTTTACCACATTTTTTGCTTCAAATTTTTTTTCCAGTTTCCTCCTCTAAATACTAAGTGTGTTTTATGGTCCTAAAAATATGATATTTTCTAAACTGGCACAATATATGCTAGGAATAACATAACTCATGAGCTTTAAGGCTTTTCTATAAATACATATATATACACATGCATGCTGTTTGTTTATATATATATAGTGTTATATATAGTTTGCAATGGTATAAAATATCAATTTTGATCAATTTAACCTATTAAAATAGAAAAAAGTGGAAGTAAAACAGACATGCACATTCATCAATGTTATACTATCACAAAGTTCTGAGCATGTAGTCAGTATTCAAATAGTATAAGACTTTTTATTAGAATCCAGTGTTATCAATTTTAAACACTTTTCTGCTATGAGTTATTCTGTAGTTACTCTATAGCTACAACACCACCAATCAATCAAGTCAAATAGCATTTTGGGCAAATATCCAGCTATGCTAGCTTAGAGCTCTTATTTGTAAATATTTTTGAAGCTACATTTTATTATGTTTACATTTATTAATAAACTCAAATCCTTCATTTAGTCATATTTACCCATAATATTTTCTTCACACCAAAGAAGCATTAATGGCATTAAGTGTATTTATTTGTACAGAAATTGGTTATATTTTTGGCATTTGTATTTGTGTCCCAGAGACATTAAAATGGGCTCCATTAAAATCACTTATATTCTCTTTGCAAACCTTGAAGAAATTTCTAAAAATAAGTCATCCATAATGTTTAAGTTATATAGTTTCAGTGTTCTTATGAGAAAACAAAATATACCATATAAAATCAAATAGATTAAAACATTAATAATAATAATCATCAATACAGAATATTAAAATCACATTACAATCAATTTAGCTTTGTCAGATAAAATTTTTATCTTCATTTAGAAAATTTCAAAATAGATCCAACTTAAGGTGTGTTCTCTTGCTACTTTACTGGCAGGTAGAGGCATTTAAATATGTTCAACACAAAGCAGGATGAATAATATTTTAGTATAAGTATGCTTCAAATATTGCATGGGAAATACTTCTACTAAACTGTTACTTACTTATCTAAAGTTCAAATTTCATTGGACATCTTGAGTTTTTTTCTGGCGACTCTATTGAGGAGGTGAGTCAGCTGCTGAATTTTAAAGAAATATATTAAACTAAAGGAAATACAGGTCCGAATAATTAGA
The DNA here is from genome assembly GCF_014824575.4 of Sturnira hondurensis. Classification (NCBI taxonomy): domain Eukaryota; kingdom Metazoa; phylum Chordata; class Mammalia; order Chiroptera; family Phyllostomidae; genus Sturnira; species Sturnira hondurensis. The sequence continues at coordinate 16,598,964 of NW_028083059.1, forward strand.
CCACACATTTCTTAAAACTAACACATAAAATTTTCGTAGTGCAGCTTCTTCATAGTGCAGGTTTTTCTTTTGGGAAACAGAGTAGGCAGCAAAATGTAAGGTTGGGAGCAACAAATAATGGTGGATACCCAATCAGATACATACTCTGTATGCCAAGAGTCTGTATGTTTCTGCAAAACTTCAGAAAGAAGTCTGAATGCTTTGCTGAAGTTATGCAGTTAAGATATTAAAGGAGAGACATGCGAGCTAGCATTTAAATAATTCCAGCCACAATGAAATCAAAGGAATTTTGAGGGTATAATCAGAATTAGTGTGGTCACTTCTAAGCCTGGAACACAGAAAAAATAAAATTCTTTATGTGTAGAAATGGTGAGAGATGGTTTTTAAGGGTGATAGAAAGGAGGGAACCAAGTTTTATTTTTTGTAGATATATCAGTTAGCTGGCTTTATATGCCAGTCAGATGCACAGCAGTACAGGTGAGGGAAGAATGAAGACTCTCAGGTTTCTCTTTTGGGAAACACAGGAAGTAATGATGCTGTTTACTTAGCATACAGTTTTGGGATAAAGCTCATGTTGAAAAGGAGGTTGTGAGTTCAGCTTGGTCATGTTAAATTCGAGGTGGCTGTACAATATCCAGAAGAATTATATAACATGAGGTTGGATACATGGTCCTGGGATTTCTTGAAGATGAACATCTTGGATGTATTGGCATAGAAATAATAGCTGAATCTATGGGAAAAGATGAAATGTTTTAGCAGGTATAAGTGTCATGAAAATATTTAATCTAATCTATAATAACATTATTTACAAACCTCATTTACTTTATATAATAGTTTAAAATATAAAGAATAAAGACATTGTATGTTTAATAAGTTGTTTTTAAACAAGTACCTTAATATTCTTTTAAACATCTTTACAAGACAGATGTTATGATTCCCATTTTCCAGATAAGAAATTCAAATTAATCGAGGTTAACAATTTGACCAAGGTCATGCAGCTAATAAGACAGTAGAGGGGCAGCAATGTTAACGCAGGTCAGTATGAGTCCGAGACTTGTCATGCTTTGGTTACATCATTTAAGACCTGAACCTCTACGCAGACAGAACTATTACTAAAACATGTCACTTGAAAAAGAATGAATGAAATAGGATAACTTTTAGCTAATGTTTGAGTCTAAATTTTAAATAGAATAATTAAAATTCAAAGGTATTTGTTTATATGGTTATAAATACAAAGGTGAACAATGAAATATGCCTACATTTCGTTAAATGAGTAAAGCACCAATAGATCAAAATTTTTAAGTTACCAAATTATGGATTAACAGAATATAGTATGACATACAAAATAATGCTAGTAAATAAAATTTTTATTAAGAAGAAAAAATAAATTTGTTGATTTCATCAGCTAACATAAAACCAATAGAAGAATGACAAATGCATCAAGAGTATTTTAATCATCCCACCAATGAAGTCAGGTGGCAAGAGATCATTAAGGTGTCTATGGGTTTTAATTTGTGTGGAGACCTCTTCAGTTATTTCCATTTTCTAATGTATTTATTAATAGCACGCCCTTTTTTTCAAAGTATTCCATGTTACAAGATAAATTATTTTGTCTCCTCACCTATGAGACATCCCAATAGTATGCCAGAGTTATGGTGGGGAGACATAATTAGATATTGTCACACAGAAATGTGAGTCTAATTCTCTTCTTTCTTTCACATTTTCCCATCTACCACTATCTACCTATGGATTTCAATCGTGAAGGAATCTATTTATACATATACCTAATATCTCTGTCTTTTTTTGGTACGTATCTGGCTATATTTATTATTGGTTCTTTCTTCTCTCCTGTAGCATAAGGTTCCAGTATTATTAATGATATACTTCTCACACCTATGCTAACTGATAGGTTTTCTACAAATTATTTCATTTTATTCTCACAGTAACTGTGGATTTGATAGTATTTTTAGGTAAAATAATCCGAGAATTTCCAGGCGGGATGGTATTATCGTTAATGATTGTGAAGATCCTAAGCAAGAAAGAGTGGTTGGAACCTGGATCCCGCGTCTGTAGGGCAGCACCACGACACAACAAACAGCTCAAGAATTCGATTCTCTTCACCTCGTATCTAATGAGAAAAATTCAGAAAAATGCAAGTTTTTGTAAACTCCATACCAAAAAAAAGTGTAGTCAAAACAAGTATAACCAGCTCTTTAACAGATAAATCTATATGGGAACTTAGTTGAAATTTTATGTGTACCTGCCAAAAATAGATCAGTGGGTAGTAATTCCTCTAGGCCCTACAGGGCTGAACAAACATCCCCATGGGAAGCTTGACTAAGGAGTATCGGCCCTTGGAGGCATTAAGCAAGTATAGGGAACATTTTTGTTTATCTAAGTTATTAAGAGATACTGGTGATTAATAGGTTGGCAAGGAATGCAGTCTGCAACCATTCTATAGAAGGACAAACTGTTCTTTGTTTTATGTATGTTTGTAATGTCCTATCAGAAATTTATAAAGATGAAAAATATGTTTATAGTAAACTGAACTTGTCATTTAACTTTCTTTACATATGAACACATTTTTCTATATTTTCAAGATGTAATACATTTATTTGCAAGATATAATACATTTATTTTCAAGAAATGAAAATGCTAGTAGAGTGAAAAGAAATTTTAATTTGTTTTTCAGGAACTTCGAGTTGTCCTTAATTTTGGATACTGGACCATCGATAGCAACTCACCTCATGGTATTAGATTTTTCAATAAAGGATATTTGTATAAGGCTGCTTTTGTAGCAGTCAAATTATAGAGCATGTATCTTACTACTTCAGCATGTCTTCTAATTTTATTTTGCTTGAATATTTACATATTGAAATTCATGTTATTTTATTATCAGTGAATTTTCTAATATTTCTCCTTATAGCTATAGTACTATTGATCTTTTGAAATTATATTTACAGATAGGCTCTATTACCTATGAATTTTATTTCAGGGTAATAAAAGTGGCATTACAATTATTATTTTTAATGAAAAGATGTGTTGGGTCTGCAAAAATTGCTTTCTCAGAGGAATAGAGGAATGTTTCCAGGACTTTGGAGAATTCTGACTAGTAGGCTTTATAAATTCTGAGGAGCATATACTGTAACCAAATTTAAAATAGAAATTTACTTGTCACATAATAGTTCATTGATGGAGTTTGCTATTTTCTTATAAGGGCTTTGAACACCCTGTTTTTTACTATTCACACTCAGACGATTCAAGGAGCTAGTTGGATCTCTTTGAAAAACTGGGTTATCACAAATATTACCTGTATTATTACATTGTACTGCACAGGGAAGATCCCTTCTTCAGGACTGAAGAACTCATCCAAACTACCAAAAGTTTCTTGCCTGACAATGGTCTTCAGCAATTAGAGATTACTTTTCCTAAAGATAAGTTCTCTGCCCTGGATGTCTGTCTTCATTAACTTCTAGATACACGGTATATAGTCTCGGCTACCTTGCTCCAAGTTAGAAACACTTTGAGAAACCACCCCAGTTTGGGCATTCCCTGTGGGCTCCTTTGATGTCTTGCATTTGTAGCATAAACCCTAAAGCTGTTCAACCCTGCTACGCTCTCGTAGATACTGTTCCCAAGAGCACTAAACTCCAGGTCAGCCTTAGCTTTCTGAAGAAGCCAACCTGTGAGACTCAGACTCTGGATATGTTAGCATGTTAGGGGTAAGCATTGTAAGTATATGAATATATGTATTTAGATAAATATGTAGGTAAGTAGAAACATAGATAGATGATAGATGGATGATAGGTGATCATTTTAAATGGAGCTAAAGAGTCATATAACTTAATAACTTCATACTGAAAATGAGAAAACTGCAGTCTTGTCTTAACATGACTCATCCAAAGCCCTATGACTAATGAGTGGTAGGAGTCCAGGTATTGAAGCCTCCACACAACCAAACTAGGACTTTTTGGCTCTACAAAGGACTGGGAAATTTAAATCTACAATATTAGTTTGCCCTTTTGATCAGGTACCTTTACTGTTTCTCAGCTTTAACCACCACTCTATTTTCTCAGTATCTACTATGTAAGATATTAACATGCAGATCTTTTGAATAATCTGTTACATATATTGAATAATTTCACTGAATCCTCTTTTGTTATTTACTTAATAATTGATCAAACACTATTCTATGAAGCATCATAAATATCACCAACTTTTAACACTATATTAATACATTTATTAATTTATAAAAATCTAATGTTTATATTAGAGATAATTTTATTGCCTAAAGGTGAACATATTAAAAATAATATATGCCTGGGTTCACTTTCATCTTTTTTTCCATGAGGGTGATTTACCTCATCATAATCACTCATTCTTATTGTGTGCTATATGATATGCATTAATATTATGAAATATACTTCATAAACTTTTATAACCCCACTATTCCAATTATATCCAGCTTTAATTTATCATTTTAGTTTATTATTAGTTTTCCCAGTCTCTAGGCTATTTTGAATGTACTCTTTTTGACTTTAGATTTGTTTTTCTCTTTCTTTACATCTGGCATTTTCTTATTTCTGGTGTCATCAAGATAAGTGACCACTAGAGAGCTATTTTATCTTTTCATTACCTAACAGAAGTAGAAAGATGAAAACCATCACCACAAAACAACAACAAAGAAATTAAAAAGAAGAGAAGTGGGGAAATGGTATTTTTTTCATGCTCTGCAGTATAAAGAAGCATGCGAATTCTGTGATTATGTAGGTCTTCCAAAATCTTATGCTCATAGCAATACAGCACCTGAGTTTGCTTTTTGATTACCATCCTTTACATGTGGGTAACACTACGTAAATGCATATTTGAAAGGTAACAGGCAGGCATTTGGTAGTGACTCTTTTCCTCAGTGTAGAATTTCCAGTGATATGTCTAGTTAGAAAAATATATTAGTTACTAAAATGCATTCATCAGTGTGGCATTTCAGCATTCATGGATGCTGAAACAGTGGATTCATTTAATTAGTAGACTGACTTTGGCAAGAGCATGTGCTCTATATGGTTTTATGATTACATGCTGGAATATTATTTGCCTGTGATAAAAAAGGAAATCTTGCCAATTGTGACAACCTGGATGAAACTTCAGAAGGCATTATGCTAAGTAAAATAAGTCACAAAAAGAAAGACAAATACTGTATGATGTCACTAATATGTGGAATCTTGAAAAGCCAAACTCACAAAAGATAGAGTTGTAGTTGTCAAGGACTAGAGATGAGAGAGAGAAGATGTTGGTTAGAAGGCACAAACTTCCAGTATTTAAGATGCCTAAGTTCTGAGGATGTAATTAATAGTATGGTGATTATAGCTAATAATATTGTATTATATACCTGTAAGTTGCTGAATGAATAGACTTTAAATATTCTCAGCACAAAATAGAAAGGCAATTAGGAGCTGATGGAGGCGTTAACTAACACTGATACAGTAATTATTTTATAACATATAATTGCATGAAATCAACATGTTATACATTATATATGTATATAATGTAATATATAAATTATATCTCAATAAAGCTGGAAAAAACAAAAAATGTACTTAAAAAAACAACTATGTAGATTTCTAAATTGTCCAAAATAAAATATATATGTAAGATTTTTTTATAGAAGAAAGACAAGTTTTATTTAAAAAATGTACCAACAAGTGGCTGAGGGAAGGAGCACTCGACCATGTCCTCAGTACTGGTATTAGATAAGGCCAGGGCTTGGGAGAAGCAGTGGCCCTTGGAAGAGGACCAGGCAGGACCAGGAATGAGGCTTTGATCTGTTAGCAAAAGGGACCATCTGCAGCGATAGCCAGACTTGGAGACAAGATAATGGGTGACTCTGTTCTTCTCCCCCTGAGCAGTCTGGGGAGGGGTGCATGGCAGGAAGCTCCCTGCAGGTGATCATCTGAGTGTGATTCTCAAATTCACAGACCACTCTGACCCTCCCCTCTAGTCTCCTGTAAACATGAGAACAGTCTCACACCTTACAAATTCCTTAGGACAAATAAGTAACAATACTCCGACAAATCCAAATATTTATACGATTTTAGTTTCTTTTATATAACCACAGTATATATTCCTATATTTTCAAATTGAATCTCATATTAATTCCTTCTTTTCCAAGCATCATCTTACCTTCATGTCTAAAAATTTTATACATGGATAGTTTTCTTTCTGTTGCTTATTTTTAGAATTAGTTTATTTTCTATATGATCCATTGACAAAATGCTGTTAGACACATTATTCATAACACTGTAATTTTAAAACTTTGTTCATAATTCTTCAATATTTTCTCATTGCTTATTTTGCAACTTTATAACTTTTCTAGCCATTTTGATTTTAGAAGAGTCTGGTCTAAAACCTATTTTATCAATATTAATTCTAATTTTATATTACAATATTATTTTTGGTGAAAGTGATTCAACTTAAACTAGCTTAAATTAAAAAGATAAATTTGTTGGTACATGAAACTTTAAATCATAGAAAAAATTCTAGTACAGTTACAATTTGATGTAATAGTCAATCACCAGCCAAATTTATATCACGTGCCATTCCTGCTGGGTTAACATATCAGTACCAAAATTACTGTCAGTAGCTACTGGCACTGCCTACTTTGTCATTGGCATTTTTCTGGGAAAAACAGAATTGTGTCCAAGCAGTCTCAGAAAAAGTTCAGGCATTAATATTATTGAATCAGCATAGGTCACATATTCACTCATGAACCAACCACCACCGTGGCCAAAAACAGATTAACCTCATTGCTTTAATCAAATCCTAGTTATATTTGTCACTATAGCCAGGAATGGAATTAGTTCTTTATAAATCTCATGGCCGAGAAGTTGGGGAGAAGAATTAGCCAAATAAAGTTAGTTTCTTTCACCAGCTAAGAATGCTGCCCAGCAAACAACAGATATATATTGTTCCCTTCCTTAACCTAATTCCACCCCTACCAATATTATCTACTCACTGCATCTTGAGGATTCCATAATATTTTCATCCATTTGCTTCATTCGTTCTTGTTCTCCCATCTTAATATTTTTAAATCACCTTATATAGGTAGTTGAACTTCAGGCTTTCTTGATTTTCCAGTTCATGGTTGCTGTGCGATCTTCCAGATGACTGCAATTGTTTAACAATCATATGAAGTGCATTTTATTTTTTCAATTTCTTTATTATTTAACTTATGATGTTTAAGTAGCCAATCCCCTATACTTAAATTTTAAAAACTTAACAACAGGGAACCTGAATTAATTGTTTTGACATTTTCTAAAAATATCTGTGCAAATTTTCTGTGCAAATTTATTCCCAGAAAAGACACTAATTTGTTTTATGAGTTATTTCAGAGGCCAAAGGAAATTTGATACAGAAGGCTAAAATCAAAATTATTCTATTTGGTGGTCCATCAGTATTGTATTTTGCATAACACGTACAAAATATTAATAGAATATTACTTTATATAAAATCTTCTCTTTTAGTATCATTACAAAGACATTTCATTTAGGTTAATAGTTCCCTAAATAGCCAAAGCAATACTAAGAAATAAGGACAAGGTAGGAGGCTACAAACTTTCTAATTTCAAACTATACCATAAAGTTGTAGTAATCAAAACAATACAGTACTGTCATAAAAATTGACAAATAGACCAATGGAACAAAATTAAGAGCCAAGAAATAAAATCTCACATTTACAGAAAACTAATATTTGACAAGATGATTGAGAACACTTAATGAGGAAAGAACAGTCTCTTTAATATGCTAGGTTGGGAAAAGTTGATAATCACATGAAGACATTTGAAATTGAATCCTTATCTTATACTATTCACAAAAATTAACCGTTAATGATTGTTGAACAGATTCCTGAAAGTGGGAATGACTTTTTTAGTTGGTCATTGAAAAATTTATATATTACTAATGTGTCTGTTGGTATAAAAATGACAATGTGAAATAGAGTAATGACAGTAAATAATAGATGTAAGCATATTTCTATTCTATTATAACATATAAAGCCACAATATTATATTACTATAGCTTTGTCATAAGTGTCACATAGATACAAAAATAACTTAAAGCTCTGTAATTATATTACATATATAAAATTCACATATGAGCATATTCAAATGATCACTACCCAGTTTTTTTGCTTCATCTCAGTACAAAATGCCCAAAGTTCTGTAGGCCATATATGGTAGAGATAAACTTCAGATATCAAAGACTAAAGAAGAAAATCTATTACATTTGTTTATATGGATTTGAAAATAATAGACCATGTCTTCTGAGAGATATATAACTTTCTGAAATATAAAATTTTATTTTTACCATTTCTCACATAGAAACATCTCTATAGGTAAGTGGTCATATATGTTATAACAGGATTTTTTTTTATTTTTGAAAACATCTTCAAATTATCTCTTTTTAAAAATACACATACTGATTCGAATAGCTACTGAATTTGTGAAGGGATTTACACTACTGTTACTTCATATTGCAAAATGATCTTTGACATTGCATGTCATCCAAAATATTATAAAATGTTTATCAAAAATCTCTTTTCACTGATAACAACATTAGTTAGCAGTATTGTTTTTGTGTTATTCAAATTTAACAATATTTAAAACTTTTGGGCCAATTTTCTATGGTATTGTCTTGAATAATTTTGAACAATATCATAGCCTGTAGCTATTCCTTTAATATACTGTTTGCATAGACAACAGAAATTTCTTATTATTTATAGCCAGTTTCTTCAATATATTTATTTTATATCTGTCATCAAATGCAAATTTTTGATTATCAGAATTTCTGTTAATCGGGGATGATATATTATTTATCACATCCTGACTTCTGTGTATTACCAACAACTGGCAGCTTGTTTCTCTGTATATTTTATAATTTTATAGTGACTTGATGACTGAGGTCCATTTCAAAGATACATGCTATTAGTATAATAATTGATGAGATATAAAATATTTTCCAGTGCCTAATGACTGAGAAAAGTACAAATACTTGTGCAGTAGGTAGTCTTTCAAAGGTGTCCACAGTGCAGTTTGACATGGAATGAAGATGTGTATCAGTGTTAGTGGTGTCATTTTTAACTATGTGTAATAAAGGACTGCAGTGAAGATGTGATGTATAGCAAGGAGCAACTTCGCTCTGTATCTGTTGACAAGCCATCTTTCATAAATAGAAGTAGCACAATCATGGAAAGTGAGATGTCTAAACTAATTTTAGGGGGGAAGGAAGCTACTGAGATGCCAATAGTTAGTCTTAAGAGGCTGAAATTAGTAATGCTAACTTACATTTATATGAATCACATGCTTTCAGGATAAACTTCTCAAATTGTGTTATTTGGGTTGAGCATGGTTAACTTCAATATCTGGGCACATTTTCAAAACTAAAAAGATAACCCTGGTAATGGTTAAAGTGGTTATTAAGGAAGCTTCATGTCTCTAGAATATATCACTGCATAGAAAATTTTACTTAAGACTTTGCAATAAGAGAAGTTTATATCCAAAAGGTGAATTACAGTTTTAGCCCTATCTCATTACAAAATAGTTTTAATAAAAATTATGTTATTTTATATTTGGTGTTACTGTTCAGCCTTGGACGTTTAGTTAATATGTCTGAGCCATTATTTTCTCATCAACAGGACAGAAGAATGGCAGAATATTCTCTACTCAAACCCCAGCGTGTGTGGGAGACAAAAAGGAAATGAAGAAGATAAAGCAAGTGCAAGAATTAATAAATTATGAAGCCTTACAAAGACTGCTATTACACTAGTTACATAAATACAGGTGATGGAGTTTGTATAGAGAATATTCAGCTGCTATTCTTAAGCTGAGGTTTATCAACAGTATTTAACTGAAATTAAAGAATTTCTCACCACAAAGGCCCAGAGAAACCTTCTAGCCTATGTCTTTTCAATATGTTAAGTCCAAGAAATACTCAGTCTCACTTCAACAGTAGTAATGGAAACATACACTTATTTTACCTGGGGTCTTTACAAGATCAATCTTATTTTAGACGCCTAGAAGTGACATAATCATTTCTACATACCTGCTATGTAGTAAGAACCATAGTACTAAATATCAGAGTAGTTTCATATCAGTGAGATCATGTTTGTCCCAAACACCAATTTATGGAGACCCACCTTCACTGTCCTAAATCTTGGTGTGAAACTTTGATTGCAAATAGAAAAAACAATAACATGGTCAAATATCACACAATTCAGCAATTGTTAGGTAAATCAGAAAATTTAACTTATAGGTTGTGAATGTTATAGATTATTTCAACAAGGCAAAAAATAGAGCCCATTGATTGGGTCATCTACAAAAACTAAATGTTTTGTCAAATTAAATCCATACTTCGCATTTCTTATTCTTTGTCTCCTAATAGAAAAGAAAATGGGATTCAGACATTTCGCCTAGAACGTAATATTTCTGGGATGTTCTAGTCAATTACATGGGAGAAATAGGTAATGTTACAATCACACACTACTCACTGGACTTACAAATACTTAACACAGGAAGGCAACCCAGGAATATACTTACAGTTGGTGAAGCCACACTCAATCAATAGAAGTTTAAGAAAAATTGTTTGGCAGTAACCAAAGGCATTGACCAATACAGTGCCATCTAGACTCTGTTTTCTCCTTGGAGTAGGTAAGTAGAGAATACTAATAAAGTCCTAAGGGTTCCTTTACTACCAAGGTATATAGAAACTCAGGGCTCAAGTTTTATGGGAATCCTGGATTACTAAAATTATTTCTGCCCTGATATCAATGAGAACTAGGAGATGGACTGTTCCTGATCAAAAGCAATTGCTAGGGTCCCTAGTTCTAAATTAAATGGAATCTCATCTCAGTACTTCAGCTCATTAAAATCTATATCTTATAGTCATAGAGTCCAGTGAGATTTTATAAATACATTTTATGCTTGAGTTATTTCGAAGAAGAAAATAATTATTTTGTATTTATAAGAAGACTGGAAGATGGAAGTTGTGAGTTCCCCTTCTGTTGTAATTGTTAAAGTGTTAACTTCCTGTGTGACCAGGGAAATAAAAAAAAAAAACTAATTGACATGGTTGACAGAGCTTCCACATGGAAATAAAATTGCAATTTACATAAATGGTTTTAAAGAAATTTGATATGCATATGTATATATATGACATATACTGATATATAGTCAAATAAATAAACATTTGAATATGTATATTTAAATTTTTATTGTATTTTCCATTGTCATCTAGCCCTCTTATACCTCCCTCCCCCTTCTCCCTGAAATCACCACACTGTTGTCCATCTTCATGAGTCCTTTTATCTTTTCATTGATCCCTCTACCCCGTAAACTGCCCCTCCCATAGCTGTCATCCTACTCTCTGAGTTTATCTCTATTTTGCTTATTAGTTCAGTTTGTTAATCAGATTCTACATGTGATTTAAATCATGTGTTATTCTTCTTTCTCTGACTAGGTTATTTCACTTAGCATAATGTTCTCCAAGTTCATCCTTGAATATATTTTTGAACATATATTTAATAATAATTATAATAGAAATCCACATATTATTACCAACATTAAAATAGAACATTTTGGTATGACTGATGCAACTCAAAAAGTGTCTAGGCAGATCACCCTATGTATGGTTTTCATCCTGTCATTTGTTGCTCTGTAATCAGCTGAGATTTACTATCTAAGGGCAAGAGTCACTGACTTTTTAGAGCACAGTGGAATCTAGTTTATCCTTAATATCTTTTTCATTGAATTAATAAAAACATGAAGAAATATTCTTTTGAAATAAGTGCTTTTCCAAAGATCAGGAGTAGGCAAATAGTTTATGGGGAAAAACAGTTAACAAATATTTGGGGTATAGATGGTCACAAGTCTTTGGCACAGGTACTCATCTTGATCATTATAATATAAAAGCAGCCATAGACAATATGTTAAAAGATGGGTATAACTGTGGTCCAATAAATTGTTATTTATAGAAAGAGACAGTTGTCTGGATTTGGACTTGTGGGTCAGAGTTTGACAACCTCTCTTTTTAAAAAGATTGTATTTATTTATCTTTAGAGAGGAAACAAAGGAGAGAAATATTAATGTATGGGTGCTTCTCATGCACCCACTGCTGGGAACAGGCCTGCAACCCAGGTATGTGCCGTGACTGGGAATCAAACTGCTGTTGTTTGGTTCACAGGCCCATGCTCAATCCACTGAGCTATACCAGCCGGGGCTGACAACCTCTTAACCAGACAATAAATACCAGGTGTAAGAGTGTGTATGTGAATATCTATGCATATGCGAATATATGTAGGTATTTACACATATACATTGTCATATGTACACATACAGTAAAATTTACATTATTTATATAGTAAATATAAATACAGTGTAAATATATGTAAATGTGTATACATATGCACATATTTGATTAATAGAAAATTTTGAGTAATAAATAACAAAGAAATGCACAAGTCTGTTCAGAAAGTCAGACCATTTTTAATATAATGAGAGAGGTTTGCACAACATCAGTGTTACCTGGTGTCCAAGGAAAGAGGACCAGAATGCACATTCATGAACAATGATGACTTTATAGTACTAGTCAGTGGGGGCAGTAGATGTTGTTGAGTGAGCATGTGTGCTCTGTGGCTGTCACATTCAAAATGACTGAGTGAGTAGAGCAATGGATCTGCATCAAATTTTGCATTAAGCTTGAACATTCATCCATGGAAACTATTTGGATGATTCAGAAGTCTGCAGCTCTAGGTAGCTGGTGATTGGCAGCTTCATCAGTGGATAATGTGCTCACTCATGCATCCTGTGTCATCCAGAGTTTTTCTGCTAAACATCAAATAACCCAGGTGACTCAGGCCCCCCATAGCCCACACTTGTTACCCTGCAACTTCTGGTTTCTCTTAAAACTTAAATCACTTTTGAAGTGGAAGAGATTTCAGATCATTATTGATGTTCAGGAAAATTGACAGGGCAGCTGACAGCAATTGGGAGAACTGTGTGAGGGCCCAAGGTGCCTACTTTAAAGGCGACTGAGGCGTCATGTATAATGTTTCTTGTATCTCGTATCTTGTATCTTCTTCAATAAACGTCTCTATTTTTCATGGTACATGGCTAGATACTTTATGGACAGACCTTATATATATTTTTGCTTCATATACATCTATAAATTGTATAAATATATAACACCATTGACTAACATATTAGTGAACTCTAACATTACTAAATAAATATTGTGCAGAATGAATAGATGGGAAAACAACATTCATTCATTACATAGATGAATGGGCTGGCTCCTTCACTTTCTTAATATAAAAAATAACAAAAAAAACCCTAAAAGGTTTCTTATCTCTATAACATGAACAAAACATGTTTTTTCTGAGTGGTCAACTAGATCTTCCTAGGTTTCTGGGCTACCTCAAGGTTAGTGGTCCATAGACCCACGTCCATCTTTGAAACCAATTCTCCTATATATTTTTTATTGTATGTGTTTTGAGCATGAAGGCGCATTTTAAAAATAATAGACTTTATTTGAAGGATATGTTTGGGAGATCATCTTACAGGATTGCTTCCATGATGATATTTAATGTATTTGACTATACTAGATCATAGTGACTCAGAGTGAACAACTTAAACATCTTAAATTTATAAGAGTGACAAGATTTAAAAATGTATTTATTTATTTATTTATTTATTTATTTATTTATTTATTTATATTGAGCATGTTATTATATTAACCACTGTGAACAAATGAGAGTTGTACTCTCATGTTTTTCCCTATGTTTTTCCAACTTATATTTACTATCACATTCATTTCTCAGATACTTAATCTTGATCAAACACTTAAAAATCATCTGAAATAGATGGGGACAAAGATGGTGGCCAAGTAGGTAGAAGCTGAATCTATTTGCTCTTGCATTCAACTTGAACACTTGGCTGATCTTCCGAAAAATAAATTGAACATTCAATGTAATTTTAGCTGATACAAATGAGGTTTGGAAGTCAAGGAGTACAGAAGACATTTCACAACAGGCAGTAAGCAGATTTTATAAGTGGAAGGGGAAATACCCCATGTGTGTCACCTATAGCCACAGAAAGCCTGGTCCAACATTGCAGCTTCACAGCTCCTTCCCCTTCCAGGTTAGGGAACCCCCAGGCTGTTAGCAACTTGGACACACAATGTTGGGGAGATCCAGGCTACACACACACACACACACACACACACACACACTCGCGCGCAGTGAGTAGGACACCCATAGCTGCAATGGCAAATGCCAACTGGGAGAATGCCAGAGAGAGAGAGATACTATCTGCACATGGGTCAGGTGGAGGAGGCTGGTTGTGGCCAGCCAGGACTGCAAGAGACTCTTGACCTTTTGGGAGGGGCATGTAAGGAAAACCAGAGAGTGACTCAGTGCTGAAGTGGGAATGCCTGGAGAGTTTTAAAAGGGGAGCTGAGGAATGCCGGGCAGGAACCCTGCCCCAAGCTGTCCTGCCAGCAAGGGGAAAGGATTGAGGGTGTGGTTTGTTCCCAGTCCATGAGGACTAAAGGAGTAGTTTGCTCCCACTCTATGTAGCTGGGCAGATAGATCAGAAATGTATGCAACGAGAGGATTTCTCAGCCCTAGCTAGGTGCAGCTGGCAGGACAGATGCTGCACAGAGTGGAGAGTGCAGGCCTCTGTCTGCAGTGAGGACAGTGGGCTGGAAACTGTTCAGTTGAGATTATTTAAAGTCATGCAGAACCCCTTTCCCTGGCAGAAACTCCAGGAAGATCACACCTAGACTCCATTTCCTGCAGGAGTGAAGATCTGCATAACAGGCAGGACAGGCTCAAGATCTTTGCAGCGTGCATTCACGCAAGACAAAGATAACAAGAGCAACACCATAAGTTCCCCTTTTGGACTTTTTTCGGGGGGACAAAATACACTGACTCATAGAGTGTTTATTTCACTGAGGTCAGCAAAGCAGAGAGATCAGAAAGCGGTGCAGCAAGAGGGAATTAGGGCCCTGCCCTGCCTGTCTTGGCTCATTTACAGAGTTGCCATCCACACCAAGCAGGAGGGAGATGGCCATTTTACACAAATTGTCCCCTCCCCCATGAAAAGGACAGCTAATTAATCAGAAACTGTACATTATAGGAAATAAATTGGGACAGACCAAGACAGGTGGTGCAGGGAGAATGAGAACACACCCACAATCCTTCCAGAAGACTGAGCAGTGCCTCCTAGGGGAGACCTAGAGGTCCCACCCTTCTGTTTGCAACAGAAGCTCCCTTTAGAAGCAGGTGGAGGTGATAGAGGTGGTGTTGCCAGAGATTGGATGACCTACCCTGGGATCTTGAGCTGATAAAACACCAGTGGAGGATCCAGAGAGAGAAGTCAGAAAGTGGACCTCAAACAACTGAGACAAATTTCACCTCCCTCTTTTTCAGAATTAACACTTTTTCTTCCTGTCACATAGCCTTTTAATATTTCTTTTTTTGTTTCAGCTGTATTCCAACTAATTTACTACTTTTTGTCTTTTCTTTTATTCTTTTTATTCAGATTTTGTATTATTTATTATTTTATTGTTATTTCAAATCACACATTGTACTCTTCCCTTGTCTTACTCTTTCACCTGTCCTTTCTTATTTTCACAGTAAATTTTATTTTGTCCCATGCTACACTTTGTTCCTATTCTTTACTCTTACTATTTCTCCTCCCTCTGTCCTCTTAAAAGCATTCTTTCATCCTTTACTCAGCTTACATTCTTTTTCCCCCTTCATAATATTCTTATTTCCTTTCCACCTTTAAAATCTGTGGCTTGTTGGTCATGAATATTATGGTTACTGCTGTTCTTCTTCACTGGCATTCCTATTTTTTCACTATTTTTGTACTTCAAATCTGAAAGATTACTCTCCTCCTATCTTCTTCCACTTTGCCTTCCTCCTGTCATGGCTTATTTGAGTTAGAAATTTAAATTTATTTTTTTTTCTTTCTTAGCCAGGATTCTATTTCTTACTCTTGCTATTTTTTTCTCCCCCATTCTCTCCCAATAATTTTTCTTTACTTTAGACATCGAATATTGTCTTTTCTCTTTTGTATAATATTCTTATTTCCTTTCCACCTTTATTAATCTTTGCTCAGCTGTCATTGGTATTGACACCGCCGTGGATTTTCAGCAATTTTGTTCCCTTTAGTTCACTACCTTTTTACTTTTATTGCAAACCTCATACTATACTCTTTCCTTTTCTCACATCATTTTACCATTACCCTTCCCTGTTCTACTTATATTTAAATGTTGTTCTCTCCCTTTCTTCACCTTGTTTCTATTTTTTACTCTTATCATCTCTGAACCTTCTTCTCTGAAACCTATCTCTTTCTTCCCCTTCAAAACCCTTTTCTTATCTTATAATATTCTTAAATCTCTCCACCTTTATTAATCATTGCTCACTTGCTCTTGATATTGCTCATGGAGTAGGGAAGTGTTTTTGTTAGTGTGGATTTGGTTTCCTGGCAATATTGCTTTTTAATCAGCACCTGCACAAACAGCATGCGAGACAGCATGAGAGTTGTGACTCCCAGTCAAAAAGGCAGAGTGAAGAACCCACAAACAAATGAGCCACCGATAGATAACAAAAGCTCAAGTACAATAAGAGAGCTCACATAAACTGAGTAAAGGGTAACCCTAGAGCACCCAAATCAGGAAATCAAGAGACTGCACCACTGAGTCTCACAGAATTCCTACCATTGAAGTCCACCCCATAAAGACAGGTAAGCAAAGCATAACAACATGATATGCAGAAACAGACAAAAAGAGTCACAAAAAATGGAAAGACAAAGATAAGAACCCCAAGGAAAGGTATGGAGGAATCCCCAGAAAAAGAGTTAAATGAAACTGAAGTAATCTATCAGACATAGAATTCAAAATAATGGTTATATGGATGCTCAAGGAACTTACTGACAACTACAAAGATTTAGTGGGAACTATAGCAGCATGAAAAATACATAAAAACTATGAATAAGAACCAGAAAAAATAAAAATACAATCTATGAAGTGAAAAATACACCGGAAGTAATTAATTAAATTAGATGAAGCAAAAGACTGAATCAGTGAGCTGAAAGATGAGGTAGAAACAAATACAGTCAGAGCAACAAAAATGAAAAAGGACTAAAAATGAATGAGGATAGCTTGAGGAAGCTTGATGATAACATGAAAAGTAACAACATTTGCATCATAGGGATATCGGGAGGAGAAAAGGAAAAATGGATAGAAAATGTGTTTGAAAAAATAATGACAGAAAATTTTCCTAGCTTGATGAGGGAAAAAGTCACAAAAGCTCAGTAAGCACAAAAAGTCCCAATCAAGATGAATCCAAAGAAGTCTACTCTAAGACACATCATAATTAAAATACCAAATTTTAAAGACAAATAGAGAATTTTAAAGACGGCAAGTGAGAAAAAGCAAGTAACATAAAAGGAGGCTCCAGTAAGGCTATCACCTGATATCTCAATGGAACCACTACAAACCAGAAGGGATTGGCATGAAATATTCTTAGCAATGAAAAGCAATGACCTACAACCAATACTAATCTATCCAGCAAGGCTTTCATTTAAAATGAAGGGTGAAATAAAGAGCTTCTCAGACAAAAAAAACCCTGAAATAGTACATATCCACCAAGCCAACACTATAAGAGATGCTAAAGGCACTGCTATAAGAAGGAGAAGAATGAGAGAGACAGAGAGGGAGAGAAATGCAGGTAAAGAAAAATGGCCATGAATCCTATCAATCGATAATAACCTTAAACATAAATGTATTAAATGCTTCAAAAGACATAGGGTAGCAGAATGGATAAGAAAACATGACCAGCACATATACTGTTTACAACAGACCCAACTCAGGACAAAAGATGTACACAGACTGAAAGTGAAGTGTTGGAAAGAAATATTCCAAGCAAATGGATGTGAAAAGAAAGCTGTGGTACCAATATTTATATCAGACAAAACAGACTTCAAAACCAAAGCCATAAAACAGGACAAAGCAGAGCATTGCGTAATACTTAAAAGAACAATCCAGTATCATGATATAACCCTTGTAAAAAATATGCACCTAATGTAGGAGCAGGTAAATACATAAAGAAAATCTTAGAGTACTTCAAGAAATATATTGATGACCAAAAAAATTATCAAGGAAGATTTTAATACACCACTGACAATGATGGACAGATCTTCCAAACAAAAAAATTAGCAAGGCTATTCTGGCACTGAATGACATTCTAGGACAAATGGATTCAAGTCACGTATACAGAACTTTTCACCACAAATAAATAAAATGCACATTATTTTCAAATGAACATGAAACATTTTCAAAAATAGACTACATGATAGGGCACAAAATGATCCTTAACAATTTCAAGAAAACTGAAATCATATCAAGCATGTGCTCAGAACACAATGGATCAAAACTGAAAAACAACCAGAAGGAAAAAACTCAAAAGCATTCAAATACATGGAGAATGAATAACATTTTATTAAATAATGAATACAATGAGATCAAGGAAGAAGTCAAAAACTATCTGAAAACAAATGAAAATGAGCACAAAACAACCTAAAACCTATGGGACAGAATGAAAGCAGTATTGACAGGGAAGTTCATAGCAATACAGGCCTACCTAAATAAGATAGAAAAATCTCAAATAAATAAACTAACCCCACATCTAAAAGTACTAGAGGAACCACAACACACAATGCCTGGAGTTAATAGAAGGAAGGGAATAATCGAAATCAGGGCAGAATTAAATGACAGAGAATAAAATAATAACTCAAAGGTGCAATAAATTAGAAACCTAGTTCTTTGGAAAGATAAAAAAATTAACAAACCTTTAATCAGATTCTTCAAGTAAAAGAGAGAGAGGAACACTAAAAAATAAAATTAGAAATGAAAGAAAAAGTTATAGCCAATACCACAGAAATACAAAAAATTTTAAGAAATTACTATGAATAGCTATATGCCAAGAAATTGGGCAACCTGGGTAAAATGGATGAATGTCTAGAAACATATAATATGCCAAAACTGAATCAAGAAGAAGCAGAAATCCTAAATAGATCTATAACAATGAGTGAAACTGAAGTAGTAATCAAAAAACTCCCAGCACACAAAAGCCCTGGACTGAATGGTTTATAGGTGAATTTTACCAGTCATTTAAAGAAGAACTAACTCCTAATACTTTCCAAACTATTACACAAAATTGAAGAAGAGAAAAGACTCTAAAAGTTTCTTTAATGAGGCCAGTATTACCATAATTCCAAAACCAGGTAAATATACAAGAAAAAAAGAAAATACAGGCCAATATCTCTGATGAATGTAGGTGCCAAAATCCTCAACAAAATACTGGCAATCTGGTTTTAGAAATGTGTTAAAAAGATCACACATCATGATCAAGTAGGATTCATTCCAGGGTTGCAAGGATGGTACAATATTCATAAATCAATAAATGTAGCACAACACATAAAACGAAGGACAAAAACTACATGATCATATCAACAGACACTGAAAAACATTTGATAAAATTCATCACCCATTTATGATAAAAATGCTCAGCAAAGTGGGAATGGAGGGAGCATACCTTAGTGTAATAAAAGCCATGTGTAAGAAACCTATAGCCGACACTGTACTCAATGGACAAAAACTAAAAGCCTCTCCACTAAGGTCAGGAATAAGACAAGTGTGCCTGCTTAAGGATTCTAATTCAATAGTACTGGAAGTTCTAGCCACAGTGATTGACAAGAAAAAAATAAATAAAAGGCATTCAAATTGGAAAGGAGGGAGTAAAACTGTCATAATTTTTAGAAGGCATAATAGTTTACATAGAAAACTCTATTGTCTCCACTAAAAAATTACTCAATCTAGTAAGTGAATTTTACAAAATAGTGGGATATAAAGTCAATATTCAGAAATTGATGGCATTTTTGTGTGGCAAGAATTAAATATTAAAGGGATATTCTGCCCTAAATATTAAAGGGAAACTCAGGAAAAATCCTATTTAAAATAGCAACAAGAAAAATAAAGTACCTAGCAATAAATTTAACCAACAAGGTAAAAGTCCTGTATTCAGAAAACTGTAGAACACAAAACAAATTAAGGAAGATACAAAAAACTGAAGTGTATACTTTGTTAATGAATTGGAAGAATAAATGTCATTAAAATGCCCATACTACCCCCCAAAAATCTATAGATTCAACACAATTTCTTTTTAAATACCAATGACATTTTCCCTGGTCTAGAAAAAAAACATTTCAAAAATTTATGTGGAACCAGGGCCCTGGCTGGTGTAGCTCAGTGGATTGAGCGCGGACCTGCGAACCAGACGATCGCGGTTCGATTCCCAGTCAGGGCACATGCCTGGGTTACAGGCCAGTTTCCGGCAGGGGCCAGTTCCCTGCAGGGGATGCACAAGAAGCAACCATACATTGATGTTTCCTTCCTCTCTCCTTCCCTCCCCCTCTAAAGATAAATAAATAAAATATTTTAAAAAAAATTTATGTGGAACCAAAAAACATTCCAGACAGACTCAGCAATCTTGAGAAAGAAGAACAAGATATGCTTTGAAGTATATCAAAGTATACTTCAAGGTGACTGTATTCAAAACTGTCTGGAATGGCATAAGAACAGACACATACACCAATGGAGCCCAGAAATAAACCCAAGTCACTGTGGTCAGTTAATATTTGACAAAGGGGAAATGAGGATATAAAGATGTTGGGGACCACTGTGTGTGGTTTTGGGGATTGTAGCCCCATGAAAGCAAGCTCTGAAAGGGGCTGGTAAATCTCCCTGAAAAACAGGTCACAATACAGGTGGCAGGCATGACTCAATTCTAACACTGAGAAACCTGTGGGAATCAGGCCTGAAATGTACATTTTTGTCCTCTGGAGCTGGCTCTCCTTAGCACTAAGTCCTGTTAGTATAACTTAGATGCTTGATGTCAAGACATAAAGAGTGAAACTCCCTACTTCATGATATACACTTTTATAGCCATCTGACACTTTCATGTCTCACAGACCCCAACCTGAAAAGATTTTTGTGTTTCTTTAATTGTTATCTAGAGATAGCGTTAGTTTTTTATGACTATAGCCAGTTGGACATTGATTGATAAGCTATGTACATGTGCTTTATACCCCTGCACTCCCAACCCCAATAAAAGCTGTGTCAGAGAAGGGCTTGGGGCATTCTCCACCAGAAGGAATGGAGAATGCCACCCCTTTTCCCAGTGGAGCAACAAGATTGCACCCAGGAAGACTTTTTATTTCCATCTGTGGTGGCCCCGAGGCAACTTCTGCCAGTAAGGTGCTTTTTGCTTGTGTTTTTTTTCCCCTGCAATCACCAGGAAAATGATATGTTACCAACTGGACAGCTTGAGGGTTGAGATCCACAAAGAGCTGTCAGTTTTCTTTCGTGATCTCACCGAAGACCTGCTATATGAGCCAGTGTAGGTCAGTGCTGTTAATATCAACAGACCCACATGTCCAGTGACCCTAGATTCATGAGCAGTGAATGCTATTATTGTATGTGACTGAGAGTTTTTCTTATAATTATTGTGACAATAATTATTTAATACAAGTAGCACTAAAATATAGCCTAATTTTTTGGAAGGGCCTAAAAATGTAGGTTCCCATGAGGACAGAATCATAAAATATTAATGATAATCCTGTACTTAATAATACTTTAATAGTTGTTCGTAGTTTTCTTATTCCAGACAGCTTTGAAGACTGCCATAAATTTTAATTCAAAATAGTATGTGTGAATGCAAATAAGAGCATTCGACAAACAACCCAATGATAAATAGTTTGGGTTGCATGCAATAACATCAATACAAATACATATGTGCCCATAGCTCATGTGCACACACACATATGTCATCAAATACCTGGTTTTTAAGAACACATTTTTCCTCAGCTTTTATACAGAATATCACAAGCCTTTATTTTATACAATCAGAACACATGCCATCTCCATGTTTATAAAATTCTTGAGATAACAAAATAGGGATGAATGACTAAAATTCCTCCTAATTGGTTCACTCAGCCACCTGCTCCTTTGATGTCAATAATCAGTAGTGATTTGGTTTCAGTATTCCCTCTCCAAGGCTGTCATCTTCTCTTATTTCTTATCTCCTCATTCATGTTCTAGGCATGTCTCTTTCCCTCATCCCTCTATAGTGTACTTTTATGTATGAAATATATCGAATGTTTCTAGGCATAATACAAGTAACACAACTTTAAATTCTTTCCATTCTTGAAACATATCTATATTTCTACATCATACCAATTATCTACTCTATCTCTTTGTCATCTTAGGTAGCTCATTTTCTTATCTCCTTTCATCCTCCTAAGTTTATGTGCCAGGTATGTCTTCCTTCAAATACAAAATATTCAAATCTACAGCTATTGTGAACAATTTCCAAATGTAAAAATGTAGGTATGGTCAATATTTTATACAAAAAATAATTTTCTCTTTTTTTTCTTTTCTTTTAACATTTTGAAATTTTGGGGTTTTTTTATTGCCATTTATCTCCCCTATACCATCTTCTACCCCCACCCACCTTATCTTGGAGTAAGTAGTAAGCAAGATGGATTTGGTGAGTGATTCAACTTACTTTTTACTAGTTCATCAGAGTATTTATAGAACAATAACCATAACAAAAAGTCTTTGTTATTTCTACTTGAAAGCATAATCAACCAAACAAATTTTAGCTGATATATATATATAATATGTATACAAATAAGACATTTAATTATATATGTATTATGTATAAAATGTATAGGTATTCAATGTATTTATGATATCAACTTTTGTTGTACATAGTTATTAAGGTATTGGTACAATATTTAAGGAGATATTACTTAGCAAAATAGTCTTGATTGGTGTTATTTAGATAAAATGCTTTGATTGAAATGGTCACATTTTTTTTTCAGTTGTTTTCCTTGTCCATCTCACTAAGTATACAAATTTCTATTTTCCTTAATGTAATTTAAATTTCAAATACACGAATGTGTCATATCTATGACTTTAATCTTAACACTTCATATGAAGAAAGTCCACTTCACTCACTGTAGAGGCTGGTGGATGATTACTCTCTCATAAGAATTAGGTTAAGATTTTTTATTATAAGAAGTTTATATGAATAAGGAGAGTTGGAGGAAATGATATGAATTAGACTAGACCAAGAACATATTAGACTTTATCTAAGCCCAGGTTGACATTTAGTTACTTATAAAAGACAAAATTTATTACAATAAACATAGGTCATTTTGTTCTTTCTGTCCTTTGACTCAAACTTTTAATTTTGAGAATGAGCAATCTAAACAGTTATTATAGGGACAAAAACAATATGTTTACAATCCTTCCTCAGAATTATCTTTAGATGTCAATTATCTAGCTCTATGTTACAATTTATTCGAGAGTGATAGTGACTAGCTCTTGTCATAAAATAGCATGTTCCTGGGTAAGACAGTTGATGATGAGTCTAGTAGTACTAGAGAAATAACAAGCAAAATAGATTGTTTGGGAGCGTGTAGGTAGACCATGAAAAATCATTTTATATTCTGAATATTAGATGCAGCTGCTTTTGAGAAAGAACTCTGAATAACCACATGAAGGAAAAAGACCCACTTTGTGAACATACATTATCTTAGTTTGTTCAGGCTGCTATAACAAAGTAACACTGACTGGGGAGCTCATAATGAACAGAAATTTATTTCACACATAGTCCTAGAGGCTAAAAGTCCAACATCAGGGTGTCAGTCAGTTGAGTTCTGGGAAGTCCCTCCTTCAGATTAGACTGCTAACTTCTCACTGGGTCTTCATATGGTGGAAGGGGCTGGGATCTCTGTGGGCTCTCTTTTATAAAAGCACTATCCCACTCATGAGCCCCCTCCTTCTCTTGACCTGAATACTTCCCGAGGACCCTACCTCCTAATATATCACAGTGGGCATTAGAATTTCAAACTCTTATGTTATCACTTAACATTGCTCTTTGGGTCTCAAATATGGTCAGGTGAGGGATAGAAGACATTGAATTTGGGGTAGTCTATAGAATGGGTTTCATTCCTTTGAATATATTTTACCCTTAGACATAGCATGTAGGTCCTGTATACAAGTGATGGAAGAACAAGAATCAATTCTTTTTATATATGAGGATACATTTCACAGTCTCATGAGTCTTGAGTCTGTAAATTAGATGTTAGTAAATTAGGAAACAGTGGTTGTATACACACTCTACAATAATCTTTCTGTGGAATTTTTAGTTATAGCCATCTCACCATTTCTAATTCTCACACCACTTGTGAATGGGAGAAAAGAATAATGCAGCTATGCTATTATCTAAGAAAGTTTTTCTTAACTACCTAGTGGCCATGCAGTGCAGTCAGGGAGGGGCACGGGTGGGACCAGAGGATGCTCAAGAGTGTAATAATGTCACCTTAGTACTCTGCCCAGTGATAACAGAAAAAGGAGCATTATAACTTTTTTACAGTCAGGCTAAGTGAGACTATAGATCCTTTAATATTATTAATTTAGAATAAAGTATCTTTAAAATTATTAAACATGTTAGGCTCTGAACCATATTCTGATACAAGGCGAGTCAACATGTGCATTGATGATATCTTGTCACCTTACAAATCATGGCTTACTGCAAAGGAGTCCAGCAACAAATAAGAAAGACAATGTGTCTCAGTGAGAAGGTTTTCAACATACTAGGTAAAGACTCAAGCAAGAGTAAGACAGTGTTGTAAAAAAATTCCCTTTGTATGTGAGGTGGTGCACTCTCTCTCCTCTGGTGTCTGGGTAAGAACCAACTGATTTCTGAAAGTTAATTCCAGCTACATAATTGTCAAAATTTAATTATGAGTAAATTCTCTCTATTTTTTTTCAGGTACTGTCATTCTGCTTTTTCTTTCTGTGTGTATTCAACAAACTTTGATTAAAGTGACAATATTCCTTTTAAACAAATTTTCATTTCAAATATTAATCTGATATTGCAGGATGCAGATTATGTACCTTAGTTGGATGTGTAGTATCTGAATTGCAAAAGGCATCATATTCATTTGCAAAGTACTAATTTGGGAAGTATATTTTATAAACCTTATGCTATAGTGTGGATATTAGGTATTGATCAATATCTTTTCTTAGGAGTATACATTTTCTTCTATTTGATCTATTTAATGTCCTTCACTGGTGGTTTTGAGTTTACTATTTTAGGAGAAATTTCCTTCTTAAAGAACAAGTCTTTCCTGAGTGTGTTAAAATTCTTCAAATGTTTCCAGTCAGCAATTTCACTTTTTAAAAAAATTAAAAAAAAACAAATAAGAAAAAAATGAACCAAAGAAGTTCAAATACATTTCTATATCATAAGGATTATGAAACGGCTTTATTTAAAAAATAGGAATATTCCAATAACATGCCTGGTTAGCTTTATTATGAGTTTCATAAAAATCTGTAAGAGTTGCACAAGTAAAGAAATATTTCTGAAGAGAACGGCAGTTGTTCACTAATGGTTGTTCCCAAGGAGAGAGCATTTCTTCATGGCCTCCGCTGGTCATGGGTGAATTCTGCTGTTAATGGTCTGTGAATAGCATCATGGACACTCTCCTGGGGACAGGCCTACTTGCTAATAATTTCTACCATGCATATATGCTCATTGACCTACAATAGGGATGAAAGTGCAGCCTTCTGGAGCTGTTTGGAGCAATTAAACTCAATGCCCAGAGTGCATAATTTCCACCACCAGAACAAGGAGAGTGGCTAATACTGTGTTCTACCTCATGCTTTATCCTGTAATTCTTCTTGCCTTCATCCTGAAATTCTGTCAAGTGACTTATTCTAGTGGGGGTTTCCAGAAGAGTCAATGTGTCTACATTGTCACATATATGAAATTAGATAGTTCAGAACATAATAAGTCTAATGGGAATATGAATAACTTTTCTGTACATTAGTGCCTGTATCTTTGACGTACTTTCACTAGAACCATGAAGGTGTGTGGGTGGAAACGACAACCTAATAGAGCTGTATACCAGCTCTAAATTGGAAGAAAGCCAGGGAAGATGTCAGACACGTGCTTTTCTTCTCTCCATGTGAACAAACTATTATTTCACATTGAAGTATACTAAAATAGAGTTCACTGTTCACGATAACTGTGCATTTGGTTTTGAACATTTGACAAAGTGATAACACATTGCCCAAATCCCAACTCCATATTGGGTAATAAAGAAAAACGTGAACACCCCTTCCACGAAAGTTAAAAAGTTTAAAATAAATGGGTGTGTGTTTCCTGATTCCTGTTTGTTTTCAACAATCAGAAGAGACTGGCACAAAGTGCCCATGTATGTTTTTTCTAACATATCTTTTAAATGCCGGAAATTGTACCCTTTAAAATATATGTATGTATATATACACATATATATTTACCAGAGTTTTTAATAATGTGGATCAATTGATATTTTTATAATAGAAAACTAACACAAGCATTAGCTTCTTGTCTGAAAAAATCACTCTGTTAGAAACTTATGAAAAATTGTTTCATTTACTGAGTGGCATTGATCTCAGCACATTTTACTTTCTGTGTGTTTGTGGATGTTGCTGACTTTTAGTCTTTGCAAAATGGTGTATGTAAGAAACATTAAAATATGCTAGAGAAAATAGTAATTATATCTATTTATTTGTAATGGATAAACATCAGGTAAAAATCTAAGACATAAATAAAGGTAACCACCCATACCTTTAAAAACCTAAGTAGCCATTAATATAGGGTTAGATTTTTATTAGATTTTTAATTTTCCTTAAGGACAACTAAACCACATATCCAGAATTTCTGTTTGAAAACACTCTTCTTAATTATCAACAAATAACATTGGCATGTGAGGTGCTGAAGTTCAATTCTTATCAATAAACCATTTAAAAATATTTGGAAAAATTTTAGAATGACATTCTTTAGAGAAACCAAATATTATTCTTAATTAAGCCAAATGATTGTTTTCATATTTTATATTTCACTCTATATATTTTTGAAAACCAGCATACTTTATTCATATTATTTCATTTATTGTTTTGTCTACCCTTTTAAAATGTAACCTTTATGAAGGGACAGGCTTTGCTTACCATGTCAAATTCTAAGTCTTGGAACCTAGACCATTTCCTGGCAAATGATAAATGCTCATCATACATTTGAAGAAAGAATGAATAGGTCAATAACACATCCACCCTAATCTCAAGTGGCTTTTTATTTTATATCATGCATCCTATGGGTCTTACAAAATAACTTCTTTCTTTGAGAATTTAGGAGGTTAAAGGTCAGGTACTTTTATATGAATAGAAAATAAAGAGCACCAGTTGAATGTATTTTGGACATTATAATATCATTGCTCTTATCTTCTTTGTTTTAATTATCACAAATACAGGGTGAAGCAAAAGTCAGCCTTACAAAAATAGGAACACAATACACTAATTAATAAATAATAATAATTAATAAGTTTGGTGTTTTGTGTACTCACAACTGTAAATTTACTTTTGTTCCATCCTATATTTGACATTCCCTTTTATTTTGTTATTCTCTAATTGCACATAAAATATTATGTTATAAATATGGAAAGGAAGGAGAGAAATACAGTGAGATAAGAAAGGATACTAAGATGACTGAAAAGAGCAAAGGAAGGTATGAAACAAGATGAAAAAGGAGGAAGGAAGGAAGGGAGGAAGGGAGGGCAGGAGAGAAAAGAGAAAAGAAGGGAGGAGGAATGGTTTATACAAAAAGTAAGCAAATAAGAATAGAGAGAAATAGGAAGGTTAAATGAGAAAAGAACTTTTGAGAGAAGAAAACTGAGAAGTGACCTTGATAGTAGAGAAAAAAGAAAGAATTTGGGAATAATTCCTTAATTGGAAATACTAGAAATTCAGAATAGATGACAGATATGTCTTGCTTGAATGTAATATATTCTAAGTAAACTGAAATCTATCATGGCTAACTGCATTTTGCTTAAGTTTTGGAAGATTTGAGGTGGTTCTTAGCTCTCAGTAAATCAACCAATTATAAGGTGAGATGATTTGATGAAATTAAATGATTTCTATAAGAATGTTGGTATCTAGTGTGGTAGTTTTTAAATTTCTGAGTAATAGTAGAAATAACATAACTGCCCCATGATAAACCTATAGGAAGTAAAGCCAGAGGCATAATGCAAGCTGTTTCTACAGTGAAAAGCTGGGTGATAACATGTATAAACTTACCATAATGAACAAGCAGTAAATAGCTCACTTTTGGGCTAATGAAAAAAGTTGAAGTGGTCCTCCAAATGCAGCCATCAGTAACTTAGAGGAACAATAATTCATGATGTGCTTGAAGGCTTAAAACACAAGTGAACAGTAGGCAACTCTGGTGCACTGGTGTTGGTTCCAGCTCCGCAGGCAGGGAAAAGAGCAATACAAGCATGTGATATAATATGGTTACTTGTTAACACATTAACACAGAAAAGATATCCACTCTTTTCTCTACAACCTTCCTTTAGAATTGCTTTGGAGAGTAAGAGCTGCTTCTCAACACTTGGCTCCCCACATGAAGACTTCTGTTTCTGTAATCCATTAAAAATAAGTGACTTAATGAGAACTTACCTTTTCCAAACACATGTATCTTGTATATAAGCACGTCAATACTTGAACGACCCAGTTCTTTTCCCTGTGAGCTTTATCTGGATCTTTTACCTCACAATACACAATGATGGTGAACTGGAAAACGTCTACTTAACCTTCCTGCCCGTCTCTACTACGCTGTACGTCTTGGGAGACTGACTTATGAACTGCATCAGTCGGTTGTCCTTACTTTCTGCCTCCAAGAATGATTTGACCAAAGAGCAGAAGTGGCAGAAGATTAAAGGCAGGAGGAGAACAGAGACAGACACTTCTCCACTCACTTCTATTCTTTGTTTTAGAGGATCCAACACACTCTTCCACACTGGCCTCTATTAAGTAATCTTCCTCTCTGTACACCAGTGTTCACTGTGGTCAGTGACATCCCTTCTTCTCTTTGCTCTTTTAGAGCTAGGGAAGTAGTAATTCTCTGCGACTGTTAAAGCTTATGTGCCTCAGCCTCTTAGTTCACACTGTATGAAAAGTTCCTATTAATTCATCTTCTAATAGCTTCTCTATCTGTCCATGATGTAATGACACTGTACATCAAATATCTATTCTAGCCTTGTAAACTTAATGTCATGTAGTGCAAGAGTATATGATTTCAAGAATTGCCTCCTTCTAAAAGTCATTTTTCTTTTAATTTATGACACTCCTCTACCATCTAAGAATATGTGAGGACTGGGTGGGTGGACTGGGATGGGAGTAAAAGAAAACTGTACTCAAACAAAAATTTTAAAAAGTTCATTAATATAAATAAGTAAGTAAGTAAATAAATAAATGGCTCTAAATAGTCAAAAATATGTGAACTTTTAGGTAATCTCTTTCTCTGTGTCTCCCTCCTTCCAGCCCTCACACTTCTTCCCTCCCTCCCTGCTTCATTTCCTTCTGCTTACTCCTTTAAGTATTCAATGAAATACCTTAACAAGTGCTGAGAGGAACAGATCTATGCTCAGTGCAACACTAATAGAAATCAATGTGCCAATACGATGGCTAATGTGTCAGAGAATCTCTCATTTTGCTTCCTCCTATACTGCACAACAACCCCAAGACTTCCCTGCCCATGCCTCATGTGGGCTGGAGATAGAAGACCTAGGCTTGCTTATGAACTGATGCTGATCTGAATAGCTGTGTGGCATTGACATTGTTATTTTATTTCAGAAATTCATTTTCATTAGCTGTGAGGGAATGGTACAGCATTCCTTTAAAAGTACAATATCTAGATAAAAACATTTATTATCTGGAAATTATATAATTATCAGCCACTTCATTCATTTAATTTTATTCCTAGAAGAGGGATAAATTATATAACCAAATGAAGGGAACACCTGAATTAGTAGAGAATTGTATTTTCTTTCAGATCCAAATTCACTAATTTTGTTTGCATTTCTGCCTGCATTTTCAAAATCCCTGTCATGGTTCATTTATATCTATTTGCCTAAAATCTCTTTGTCCCATTTTTCATTTTTTCATGACTTCAAAGTTCTTTAAAATTATTTAAAGGAAATAGTTTTTTATTTGTATTATAATAGAAATCATGCTTTGAAATATAAGGAATAGAATAATCTTTTAATGGAGTCCTCTTTTACATTTTATAGTGTTTATTTTCTTTATTACTATTATTATTTACTTTTTCTTAATTTAATATGTAGCACTTTTTTAATTTAAAAGATCTGTCATAGTTAAAAAGTCATTCTATTTCTTGTTAATTCACTTAATAACTATGGGAACTGTTTTGAGTA
The DNA here is from genome assembly GCF_014824575.4 of Sturnira hondurensis. NCBI lineage: Eukaryota > Metazoa > Chordata > Mammalia > Chiroptera > Phyllostomidae > Sturnira > Sturnira hondurensis. The sequence continues at coordinate 16,629,400 of NW_028083059.1, forward strand.
ATGACTGGGAATGCATTTGTTTAATTCTTTATTGACATACCTTCCTTTTTTCTTGAAGGAAATTCCCACCTCAAATAAATATCAAGAAAATGTGGTATAAGTATAAACAAATCTGTAAGTGAAAGGACTCAACAGATAGTACAAGAAGAAATCATGTGCAGTCTTGTTGTTGTATCTTATACAATCATTAAAGATTTATTAAACCTGTTAATTTTATTTTGAGAGATAGCAGCATTTATAGGTAATAAAACCAACAGCATGTCACTTGAAGGTGAAGTTTTGTGTGGAATAAAATCTTTACTGGATATTGAAAGATAACCTAATCTAATAATGATGAAAAGACATTCTTTCTTTAATTTAATCTTTATTGTATGTTTTCAATTAACATTTAGTCCCCTTATACCCTCTCCCCTCAGCAATCAAAGAAAGGAACAATGGTGCAAAAGAAAAGCCCAAGTATTTAAAAGATTACCTTTGATTTATTTTCAGAACAATAGCTTTTCATGAGAAATTTTATTATGTTGTTGCAAGATGAGGGCAAACAGAAACCAGTAAGGTAGATTATTGTCAGGAGTGTATGTTTCACATATGGTCTTGCTATAATCTTTCCTATAAGTCAGCCAGACAACTACTCAACTAGCTGCCCATGGAGTAACCGGGCACCAAGGCTTAGAAAAGAGTCACGTGAGGTAACTATACTACTCACTCAGGTGTAGGTTCACTCAGAGTAGAACATCAACATACATTAATATCCTACTCACACTCTAACAATCTAGGAAGAATATAACACACACACACAGCAAAAAATAGGGGATAATGAACCCAAGTCCCAGAGCCTGAGCCAGTAGGTCTGAGAGACAGCACAATGGGCAAGGGGAATGTTGGTGTATTACAAGAAGCAACCAGTTTCATGGGTTTCATGGGTTGAAGAGAATGTGCTCTCAGTCTGGTGGAGCAAAGCTTTAGGTGGCTGATGGCCCAGGGACATCAGTGTGGCAAGGAGCAGTGCTCTGCCATGTGGAGCTCAGCTGTCTCTGCAGAAGTCTGGAGCCTGCCTCAGCTATACCCTTGAGGGCTGAGTACTCCACCCCTCTGGATCTCTCCGTAAGTGCTGTGGCATCCTTGATGGGAAATGGAGAAATTCCTCAGGAGCCTATCTGTATGTGGTCCCTATTTGCAGACACAGCTGTTCTGGTCATGATACCTTAAGGTGTGCAGATACCTTAAGTTTGTCTCCCTGCCAGATCTGTCTGGCACGACTTAGGTGGTTTTATTCTCAAACCAAAGTGTCATGGCTGATTGGCAGCCATTTTTGTTGATGTGAATGATGCCATTTTGTTTTACATACTTTACGCTATCTTGAAAAAACAAGTGCTTATTATGTACCCTGATCCCCATAATTGTTTAGAGAAGTGCTCTAGAAAGACAAAACAGAGCAAAACAAACAAAAAAACTATACTTAATATAGGTCTCATATTTCTAGCTTAGACTTCAAATAAGCATAATTTCGATACAGCTTGTGAAAGGTGATTCTAAAATGGAGCAGGTGACTAATTTCCATTGAACAGGCAGACTACATTGTAATCCAGAAAATCATTTATTTCCCACATGAGACATTCACAGGATGAGGTAGATTTCTTCTGGGATTTTCATCTGCAAAAGTTTCTTTGTGCCTCTTTGTTGTTCTTGTCCTTCCTTCTCCACCTCCCCCAGAATAGACAATACTAATCTCCTTTCTACCAGTGTGGATTAGTGTCAATGTTCCATCTATAAGTAGAATCCTAAACTATACAACTATTTTTTGTTTTCCTCAAGTAGCATAATTATTTTAAGATTCTTCTATGTTGTTCTATGTTTTGATATTTCATCCCTTTTTATCAATGAGTAATGCTTTTCTTTTTTGAATTTTTTATTTATTATTATTTTTGAAATTATTTTATTGTTGTTCAATTACGTTTGTATGCATTCTGCCCACCAACTCCCCCCCTCCCCAGCCAAAACCACCTCCCTCCCTTGCTTCCTACCTCTCCCCCTGGTTTTGTCCATTTGTCCTTTATAGTAGTTCCTGAAAACCCTTCTCCACACTGTTCCCTCCTCCCTCCCCTCTGGTTATTGTTAATTGTTCTTAATTTCAATGCCTCTAATTATATTTTGTTTGCTTTTTTCTTTTGTTGATTATGTAGATATGCCAGATTTTGTTTATTCATTACCATTTTGATAGACTTTGGGTTATCTATAGTGTTTAGCTAACAGAAATAAAACTGCTATGAATATGCTCGTACTACACTTTTTGTGGATATAAAATTTAATTTGCCAAGTAAAGACCAAGGAATAGACTGACTGGGCCATTTTAAGAATCTAACAAACTTTTTCTTCAAAACTATCATTTTACATTTCCAACATCAGAGCCTGAGAGCTGAGTCTTTTTTATTTTTTTATTAAAGTGTAATTGATATACAATATTCTTTTCATTTTTATTCAGGCATGCAGAAAACATTTAATGTAGGCTTACTTTTGCTCCACTACTGAAAGAAAACCATTCTGATTATGCCAACTATCAATCAGTTAGAAGTTTTTCTATTTTGACTAATCAGAAGGGGGGTTATTTTGGTGATATGTGAGCTCCTGTGGTTGTTTGCTCTGATTCTTTCTTTTTAAAATTTTTAAAAATTATTGTTCAAGTACAGTTTTCTGTCTTTTACTCCCAGACCAGCACCCCTCCCCCCCGCCTCATGCTCTGATTCTTTTGGGTGTTTTTTTCCTCCTAGCCTCAGGCACTTTCTTAATATGATGCAATGATTATCAAAGACTTGGGGACTTTCTTTGCAAGCCAGGAATTCCATTTCTGTGTGGCCCTTTCTTGTCCAGTACTCTGTTCTGTTAACTAAACCATTTCTCTTCTTTGGAATACAGGCTGCATCTCCTTAACTTAGAGAAATCTGTGGACTTTGTCCTGATTTCTTCTATTTTGGCCACAGCTTGCAGACTTCTCCAGAAAACAAGTTATGGTAATTTTGAGCTCATATATTTTCTGTTATTTCTGTTATTCTCTCTTAGCTAGAAGAGTAAAATTTCTGTTGTTCTCTCTTAGCTAGAATCAGAAGTCTCCACGGTTTGGTTCTTATCATTGTTTTTAAAATTACTTTTCTATTTATGCTACCTGATGCAAATATTGGTATGCTTTGTCTTTAGCTGGAACCCTTCAGTAGCAGAGCAATCAAAGAAGAGACCATATTCTTTGATTGAAGCAATCACCTTTTAGGTAACTCCAACACTTGCATTAATACACAAATTAATAGAGTAAATGCCCTATGCAAGTCTTTATGAAAGACAAAAAGATAATTCTATTTCTTAGTCATTAAAGTTCTTAAATTCTCTCCAAAGCATGTCTACTGTAGTGGATCATAACCTAGCTGTAAAGCACCTCAATTAATTTTTAAAGCCACTTGTATCTTAGTCCCACACCTGAAATTAACAATCTCTGAGATTTAGACCTCAGCACTAGTACTCTTTTTTTAAATTGTCTCTTCCTTTAAAAAAAGATTTTATTTATTTATTTTTAGAGGAGAAGGGAAGGAGAGAGGGAGAGAAATATCAGTGTATGGTTGCCTCTCATGCATTCCTTGCTGGAAACTGGCCTGCAACTCAGGCATGTGCTCTGACTGGGAATCAAACTGTGATCCTCTGGTTCACAGGCCTGTGCTCAATCCACTGAGCCACACCAGCCAGGGCAGCATTAGTATTCTTAAAGAACTCCATAGGTGATTCTAATGAATATGAGGATAGTGGACTTACCTATTTTTAGAGACTGTGTGTGCATATGCATGCACATGCATGTGTACGTGTGTATTTGTTATCCAATAAAAGTGACAATTTGTAAATAAACTTGTAGAAAGAGAAAATAATGAAATCAATTGCTCATTTAGTATTTAAATATGCTTTTGTTTGAGATAATTTTTATAAGAGTTGGGGTTTCTTTTTGAGGTTAGTAAAAGTAAATGAAAGGAATCATCAGGAATAGTCTGAACAAATACAATAACATCACAATCAAACAGACATAGTCATGAAATACAAATCATCTGGATTTTAGAAAAAATAGTGTGCACTTCACTGAACAAATGGTAACTAGAGCTTAAGATTCACAACAAAATTTTCTGAAAGAGCATTACTTTGTATGCTCTTGAGAAAGTGCATGAATGTAGCCTGAAATGATTACACATTAACGATGGAGGGTTAATTCCTCAAGACTTTTCTAACACATCTGAATTGGAGTTGTGACTATATGTGGCTTGTTAGGTTGATTGAATTTTGGCTTTTCATTAATTTGGTCTGCACACCATAAAAACTACTCTTACATATATGAAGAAAAGGGGCATGTTTTTAACTTTGTTACTCTCATACCCTCTGGTTGAGTTTTCAGCCTGTAGAATAAAAAATTAAATGGTTAATTGAGTATGGAAATAGTTCATATATTTCATATATATATATGCTTAAAAATAGCAACAAAGATTTGTGCTAACAATTGTGATTGATTTAATAATGGAGATATCATAAAATATAATACCATAAGATATCATAAAATATCAGTAAAATCAGATATACAAACATGTATATAGAAATCATAACTATACACATACATGTATGTAAGCCTGTCCAAAAAAAATCCAACCACTGTTAATATAACGTAAACAGTTTGTACAATATTCACAGCAATGTAACCTGACAGTCAAGGACAGTGGATTGGAATGTGCATGCGTGGAAAATGACGACTTCACTGTACTAGTCAATGGAGGCAGTGGATGAGGTTGAGTGAGCATGTGTACACTGTGGCCATTGCATTCAAAATGACTGAGCAAGTAGAGCAACAAATTTGCTTCAAATTTTGCATTAAGCTTGAACATTCCTCCATGGAAACTAAACAGATGATTCAGAAGGCTGAAGTTGTGGACAACTGGTGATAGTTTCATCACACCTCACACCTGATCATGCATCGTGTCTAGTACAGAGTCTTATTGCAAAACATAAAATCACTCAGGTAACGCAGCCCCACAAGTGCCCAAATTTGGCATCCTGAAACTCCTGGCTTTTCCCAAAACTAAAATCACCTTTTTAGGGGAAAAGATTTCAGACTATTAGTGAAATTCAGGAAAATATGATGCGGCAGCTGATGGTGACAGGGAGAACTGTGTGAAGTCCCAAGGCCTACTTTGAAGGGAATGAAGTGTTGTCTTATGTACAATGTTTTCTTGTATCTTCTTCAATAAATGTCTATATTTTTTCTATTACATGGCTGTGTAACTTCTAGACTGACCTCATACAATGATCCAGATTTTCACTAGTGTTTTTTAATAGTGTTTAAGAAATACTAGCAAAAAAAAAAAAGACAGGCAAGTAAGGGCTCCAGAGCTAGGGTGAGGCTTCTGCAGCTTTTGTCCAAGTCTAGGCAAGCTGAGTGCCCATTGGCTGGCCTCCCTGGAGATCATGAAACACAAGATCCAGGTTCTGAAGCAGCAGGCAGACCAGGTAGTGCCTGCAGTGGAAACAGGGGTGAACACCACTGGCAAGAGAAAGCTGAAGGGGATGTAGCAGCTTTCAATCTACATATCCAGCTGTTGAGGAGTTAAACAGGGTGCAAGAGTGACTGTCCACAGCCTGTGGAAGCTAGAAGAAGCAGAAAAGGCTATGGATGAGAGCTAGGGAGGAATGAAGGTGGTAGAAAACCTGGCCATGAAAGACAAGGAGAAGACAGAGATCCAGGAGTTGCAGCTCAAAAAAGCCAGGCACTTTGCAGAGGAGGCTGATTGCTAATATGAAGAAGTAGCTTCTAAACAGGTTGTCCTTGAAAGCAAGCTGGAGAAGGCAGAGGAGTGTGCTAAGATTTCTGAACTAAAATGTGGTGATCTGGAAGAAGAACTCAAGAATGTCACTAACAACCTGAAGTTGCTAGAAGCTGCCTCTGTAAAGTACTCTGAAAAGGAGTTTAAGTATAAAGAAGAAATTAAACTTCTGTCTGGCAAACTGAAAGAGGCCGAGACTCCTGCTGAATTTGCAGAGAGAAGAGTTGCAAAACTGAAAAAGGCAATTGATGACCTGGAAGAAAATCTTTCCCAGGCCAAAGAAGAGAATATTGGCCTACATCAAACAGTGGACCAGACACTAAATAAACTCAACTGTATATAACCATGACCAGGAGAGTCTTGTTCCAACAGAAGTTCCAGACCTCTGTGTCTTCCTCTTATCTTGTAAGAAGTTTCTGTTGTTACTGCACCTGCATGAATTATGAATATCTGACCAATTATTTTATATTTGAGAAGGTTTGAGCACCAGTTAAATCTAACCCTTTCCCCCTCAAATGACACCAAATTTTTCATCTCTACATTTATCTTAAATTGCATCTATTTCTAAGCTGGGCAGGGTGTTTCCTATTGAACATTAGTCACTTAAGACTGAAGGCATTTTTTTTTCCTGGGAGATTAGACAAACCTACACTTCAAAAACACACACTCTTTACATCTAGTCACTGGTCAATTTAAAAGGTTAAAGAATAGAACCTCTAGACCACCATTTCTCACACTACAGGAAGCCAAGGACCGTCACACTAAAATGGGTGAAGATTTTCCATCCAGAGCAGGAAAACGGGGAGTTAGGCTGTTGCGGGAAGCCATGAACCATAGATTAATTTCAGCATTCTCTTTTTCACATTCTACCACGCAGAACCAACATCCTCTGAATAGTCAGCATGAGGATGCTTGAGAAATAGTCATAACATTTTCTCTGATGTGAGGCCATCCACTCAGCAGCAATGAATATGGCAGAATTCAGTCCTGTTCAGGAAGCCATACCAAAAAGGCTCTGACCATGTATAGATAGCAAGAGCATTTTTTCAATTAAGTATTGAACAGAAGTGGGGCTCTCTGCAGCAGAGATACAGTAACTGTCCTAACTTCATCTCCTCTATACCTTAGGGAATGGTAAATTGAATATTTACTTACCTAGGACTTTAATTCCTTTGTCAGGACCCAGTTAGTGAAAGACCAGGAAACTACTGATTCAACTGTATATGGAGTGTTTTATAGACATGGCTGCACATTTGGCTTTGGTACATTTTCGCTTCTTCAGTTAGCATCTCAGCTGAAACATTGCATATTCCCCAGCATGTTGGGGCAACTCAAGTTTGTAGTGCTGACTAAAATCTAGCTTACCCAGCTCTTCTGCCCCTCACTCTTATTTATTGTGCACCACACTACCCAGGAGATGCACTAGCAAATTGTGCAATGGAATAAACTTTATACTTTTCATTTAGATTCTTGCAACTGTATCATATGTAACAGTATCATTTTTTTCTAAATTTTGGTCAAATAAATTTTTATGTAAACTACAAAAAATGCTATACAAAGCAATTCCATATAAGAAAAAATGTTGAAATATATAATGTAATGGGACTAGAAGAAAAATATTATTGTTTAGATATCATACAATTCTGTCCCTGTAAAGTTTAAAAGAATCACCTGAAACTTTTTAATTGAGTTTGTTGGGGTAACATTGGTTAATAAAATTATGCAAGTTTCAGGTATACAATTCTACCACACATCTTCTTTACATTGTATTGTGTTTACCACCCCAATTCAAGTCTTCTTTCATAACTATTTATCCTTTCTTTACCTTTTTTTAGCCTTCCCCTTGCCCAGATGAATATTTTTGAAAACTGTAAAAGAATTCAGGAATATGGATGGGATTCCAAAGTCAGCGGCTCATGCATGTATGGTGAGTGAGCAATGTGAAAATAGAATGATATTGTTTAGTTCCTGGTAACATTGGACACAGTAGGTCAGATCAATCTCAAGTTGAAAATAACTACCAAAACTTAAAAAAAGAAGGGGATATGTGATTGAAGGTAGCAGAGAACTAACAAAGTAGTGAAGAATTATAGGTGTAGGGAAAGGAAATTCATTGAGATAAGCTAAGCATTTGGGGCTCCTTGGAGAACTTTTATCTATTTATTTTTCAACCTAGTGAAGTATTAGATTTCTTTTGACAATGATTTCGATGCTGGCTTCATAAAAAGAGTTTGGGAGTTTCCCATCATTTTGGATTTTTTTGAATAGTCTGTGAAGAATAGGGGTTAGCTCTTCCTTAAATGCTTGAATTCTCCTGTGAAACCATCTAGTCCAGGGCTTTTGTGTGATGGGAGTTTTTTGATTACTGCTTCAATTTCATTTACTGTTATTGGTCTCTTCAGGCTTTCTACTTCTTCTTCATTGAGTTTTGGAAGATTATATTTTTCTAGAAATTTGTCCATTTCACCTAGGTTTTCAAATTTCTTGGCATACAGTTCTTTATAGTAATTCCTTACAATCCCTTCTATTTCTGTGATATCCATTGTAATCTCTCCTCTTTCATTTCTGATTGTGTTTATTTGGGTCCTCTCTCTTCTTTTCTTAATGAGCCTACTTAAAAGCTTGTCAATTTTGTTTATCTTTTCAAAAAACCAACTCTTAGATTCAGTGATCCATAGAATTGTGCTTTTAGTCTCTTTGTCATTTAATTCTGCTCTGATCTTGGTTATTTCCTTCCTTCTACTTGCTCTGGGCTGTCTTTGTTGTTGTTCTTCGAGTTCTTGCAGGCGTCGGGCTAGGTTGTTTGTTTGAAATGTTTCTATTTTCTTTAGGTAAGCCTGTATTGCTATGAACTTCCCTCTCAGGACTGCCTTGGCCGTGTCCCATAAGTTTTGGGTGTGACACCATTAAAGTCCTAGAGGAGAACATTGGCAGGAAAATATCAGATATTTCACGCAGCAACATTTTTACTGATATGTCCCCTAGAGCAAGGAATATAAAGAAAAAAATAAACAAATGGGATCTCATCAAAATAAAAAGCTTTTGCACAGCTAAAGAAAACAGCATTAAAATAAAAAGACAACCAACTGTATGGGAAAAACATATTTGCCAATGATACCACAGACAAAGGTTTAATCTCCAAAATATACAAAGAACTCACACGACTTCACTCTAAGAAGACAACTAACCCAATTAAAAAATGGGGAAAGGACTTGAACAGACACTTCTGCAAGGAGGACATACAGAGGATCCAGAGACACATGAAAAGATGCTCAATATCACTAGCTATCAGAGAGATGCAAATTAAAACTACAATGAGATACCACTTTACACCGGTGAGAATGGCTATCATAAACAAAGCAATAAACAACAAATGTTGGAGAGGGTGTGGGGAAAAGGGGACTCTGGTCCACTGTTGGTGGGATTGCAGACTGGTACAACCATTATGGAAAACAGTATGGAATTTTCTCAGAAAACTAAAATTGGACTTGCCTTTTGACCCAGCAATTCCACTGCTGGGATTGTATCCTAAGAACCCTAAAACACCAATCCCAAAGAACCTATGCACCCCAATGTTCATAGCAGCACAATTTACAATAGCCAAGAGTTGGAAGCAACCTAGGTGCCCGTCAGTAAATGAATGGATCAAAAAACTATGGTACATATACACAATGGAATTTTATGCTGCAGAAAGAAAGAAGGAGCTCCTACCTTTTGCAACATCATGGATGGAACTGGAAAGCATTATGCTGAGTGAAATAAGCCAGGTGTTGAAGGACAAATACCATATGATCTCACCTTTAACAGGAAGCTAAACAACAAAACAAACAAGCAAGCAAAATATAACCAAAGACACTGAAATAGAGAACAGGCTGACAGTGACCAGAGGGCAGAGGGGAGGGAATTTCAGGAGAAATAGGGGAGGGATTTAGAGGAACCTATATAAAGGATACAGGGACAACAACAGAGAAGGGTGGAAATGGGAGGGAGGGGGGAGCATGGGGGTGGGATGGGATGGGAGTAATAGACAGAAAACTGTACTTGAAAAATAGTTAAATAAAAAAACACAATGATTTCGAAAGTATAAAATAAAATATAGATTATTAAAGGAAATAATCACATGGTACCACATTCTCAAATAAATTTAAAATTTTTTTTAACACATTTGATAAAGTATGACATCAAAACAAAAGCTGTCTTTATTTCAAAAAAGCGATGAACTACAACAAAGTCGAGGATAAGCAAATATAAAAGCAAATCAAAACAAAACAAAGAACAAAGCAACAGAGACAAAATACACACAGAGATGGAAGGCTTACATTACAAAACATTAAGCAACACAGAGATGATGCAATATGCAAATATAAAGCACATTTAAAGTTTAAAAGTATGTACAATAGAAAAGAAGAACATTTCATGATGATAAATTGGTAGATGATGGACACAGCAATCCTAAATATCTAAGCTTCTAGTAACTTAACCCAAAAGAATGTCTAAAGAATGAAAGCAACATAATTAAAAGGAAAATGAAGTAAGTCCACTATGATAGTGGAACAATTTTATACACATTGCTCAGTAAGTTATATATAAACATAAGAAAGATAAAAATTTGGTCATTTTAAAGATAAAGTATTTGAACAGTGACTTCAAAATTAACTACACACAATAACCAATAACCATAAAACATAATACTCATTAGCATATGAAACACACAAAAATAATGCCCTATACAATGTGATTTTATACACATGAAAATGGATAACATTATAAGACTGAACAATTCCAAGTGATAGTGAGGTTATGAAATGGTAGTTTTCTTAGCTTCCTGAAGCAATATGAACTGTGGTAACTATATTGGGAATCTATTTTGCAGAATTTACTAAATGCTAAAGTGTAGGTGCCCCATGAATCAGAATTTTACTTCTAGGTAGGAACCAAACCAGAATGTGTACATTTGCACACTATGAGACATGTGCACAACTTTTCAAAACATCATCATTTGCCATGGCTCCAGACTGCAAACAATCTAACTGTATATTTACAACAGAATTTACTTATAAACAGAATCACCACTATCAGTATGACTGAGTCTCACATATAGAATGTTACAGAAAAGCAGACAAACAAAATGCTATGAATACAAGTTTCCATTTATACAAAATTTTAAAATGAAAAAGTTATCTGTGGTATTACGTTAGAATAGTGGGTTCTTGGAGAAAAGATAATACAAAAGATGAACTTTTTCTCATGTATTTAATTTCTACTTGTATATCCTTACATGTGAGATGCTGGAATATGACAACCTGTCTTTGGCCACCGAGTCATTATATAGCGACCAGTTAAGTCATTTGTATGTGCCCAATTCAAGTCCCAGAAGTAAAGCTCATTTCTTGGGTCACCATGTGTTGCCCTTCTGCCTTCACTGTGCATGCATGGTTATCAAGCCCTTACTGTGTGTGAAGTCGAGGTCTGTCATTGACAGTGGTTATTTTTCCAGAGAGGCTACTTAAAATGTCAATTTGTGCTGATGTTGTATAATACAGTGTTTTTCTTGACTGACTAACTATGGGTTTCTGGCTCTTCTACCTTCATTGATTATCTAGCATTCCTGAAAAAAGACTAATGATCAAACGAGAAATGGACAAACATGAAGCAAACTAGTTAAAGGGAAAGCCTACACGACCTATGTCAGCATTTCCCAGCCTAGTTCTGGGTAGTGTCTGTGAGGCCTGTGTAAGCACACTTGTCAGCATGTGCTGATTCAGTTGTGTCTCTGATCATCAGAATAAATCATGCAGTTGAGAAGGGTTATGCCCTAGAGATTCCATTGAAAGACTGGCTATTCCTTGCCCTAGTTTTTGAAACTTTGAGCTGAACTTGAAACTTCAGTGATAGCAAACATACAAATGTAAAATTTCAGAACAGGTCAAGTCATTGTAATATTGCTAGATGCAATTCACTTTATTAGTAGCAGTAAAAAAATTACCTGAATATGATTGATGGAGTTTATACATGCTTATGAGCCCCATAAAAACATTATTTTACCTGAAATGTTATGTCAATGTAAAAGTTATTTAAGATTAAGTGCCTAGCATGATTTGGAATGAAATGCCATGTTTAACCACCTTTATTTTTGCTATTTTAATGTATGATGGCCCCATGGAATATCCTAAAACTCAAATGTGTTATGATTTCATAACTAGGTTTTAAAGTTATGAGGTACTGTTTTTTTAAGAATAAAAATTTTAAAATACATTCTATTCACATTTATTGATACTCTCTTTTGTTGATTCCACTACTTAATGGGTTGTTACCATGTGCTAAAGAAAGCTAACATTCTGTTTTAACAATGTTATAACAAATATTTAATAAATGTTCATTAGAATGTTTGCTTAGACTTATAAATTAGATATATTAATATAATATGTTTTTTTAAAGATTTTATTTATTTGTCTTTAGAGGGGAAAGGAAGGAGAGAAGGAGAGAAATATCAATGTATGGTTGCCTCTCGTGAGTCCCCTGCTGGGAACTGGCCTGCAACACAGGCATGTGCCCTGATTGGGAATCGAACCGTGATCGTGTGGTTCGCAGGCCCACGCTCAATCCACTGAGCTACATCAGCTAGGGCTTAATATAATATGTTTTGATACCAATACCATAGTTAACTCTTTAAATGTGTAAAGATCACAAAATATCAAAAACCTAAGACTATGACATTTTCTATTATAAGAATATATTTTTATGTGCATATAGCAGCAATTTTCAAATGATATACCACAAAATTTTTTAAAACATGCAATATCTGACTATTTATTCAAGAGCACTGACCTCTTCTCCTTATTCTCCTGTTCTTTTATAGTCAACACAGTAATAGCCATCTAGTGTGAATGAACCAAAATTATATCTACATTTTTTGTCAGATGGGCAAAAAGTAGTATATTTTTGATTTACTACAGAATTTTAATAATTAGTTAATGTGTGCCATAAGATTTTAAAATGTTAAAGTTTCTGGTTTATATAAAATATATGTATGTATCAGCAATTAATTTTTAATTAAGTTGTAATAGCAGCATAATATTTTGTAAGGTTACTTGAAGAGGTCCAACTTTATACTACTTGATAGAAATATCCAGAATACAGGGAATGCACATTGATTTTGACCATTTAGAAAGGCTTTATTCCTACCTAAGAAATCAAGGATTGATTGTAAAGAACTGAAAATCACTTTTTGTTCTTAATTTAATAAAATACTGAAATCAGCAATATTTGCAGACATGTAGAAGAAAAGGATTTAATACTACTACAAAGGAGGACTGGACAGATTTAGAATTCTTACTATATTGATTAAATTTATGTAAGCATTTATGTTTTCCAAAACACCAAAGCATAACAAAATAAAAGAAAGAAAAAATAAGCAAACAAAAAGGAGCAAATCCACATTAAAGATGTGTAGAGATGTAAAGTAAATCCTTTATCTTATAACCCACAGTTGTGTAAAGAATATAATGTGTGATATTAGATAGATTTTCTTCTCTGCTTTTCAGTAAGATGTGTTTTTTCTTCTCCTTCAAGATTAAGTAAAATATATAGTATCCAAGAAAAGAAAGTAGGTGAGTCATTTATGAGTTAAGGGCCACTTTCTTTGCTTTGAAACTCTAACTTAAAATTTTTCAAATTTGGTCCTGTCTCTTTTCTAATATAATAAATTAGCTAACAGATATCCTATTTAAATTTATCACTCAGAAATAATACAATTTTGTCAATAAGTGTATTCTAGTGCTTAGATTATTATTAATTGGTTTATGTACCTGTGGTATGTACTTTTATCTTTTATTCATAATTAACATAAATTTTAAATCTAACTAAGTTATAATATTCATTTATGAGATTATTTTTTCTCGCACCCCACAAGCTGTTTTCTGTTTAAGAACTTTATTTCTGTTATGCATTGTTAAAATTCGTAGACTTTTGAGCCAAGTTCCTGGACATTAAATCTGGCTCTGCCCTCTACTAGCTGGGCAACCTTTGACAAGTTTCTTAAAACTCTCTCTGTCTCAGTAATGTTGCCTATACCTGAAAATAATATTCATACTAATTTAATGGAATCAATGTAATATATATATATATATATATCTTGCCTTGGACAGTGTGGCTCAGTTGGTTGGGTATCATTCCACAGGCTGAAGGGTTGTGGGTTCAATTGCTGGTCAGGGCACATGCTTGGGTTTTGAGTCTGGTCCCTGGTAGTGTGCATGTAGGAGGTGGCTGATCAGTATTTCTCCTCCTCTCTTTCTCCCTCCCTTCTCCTATCCCTAGTATCAATAAAAGAAAAAAAAAAAAAACCTAAAGTCCCTTAAAACATTGTCAAGCATATTGTATATACCACAAATGTTAAACTTTTACTTTAATTTTACTTAACATAAATTTATTTGTTATTTTACACATTAATGTGATAAAAAGTAATAATACTCAAAATATTTCTTCTATTCATTAATTTTATGGCAATATTCTTCTAATCAGAAATTTTTCATTATCAAAAGTAAAACATTCAAGAACTCTTCATTTTTTAAGTCTCTCATGGATACAAATTTATAATGGTCCATTACCTACACAGGATCCAAATATATTATTTAATCACTTAAAAATAATTCTGGGTAATTTTTGTATTTGAAGAATCACAGAATAATTTGATTTGCTCTTGTATCATACCACATTTGATGACCAGGCTTAATTAAATGTTTTTCCACATAATTAAAGATATGAAATATTATCACCTCAAGGTAAAAATGGCACAATTTTTAAGGAAAGTATTTAATAGTCTACCTACTGAAATTAAGCACTGATAAAGGCAACACTATATCACTTTAAAAAGGTTATTTAAGATTTTAAAACACACTGTCTCAATTTTTTTAAAAAGTAGTTTCTTTAAGCTTTTACTTTTTACAGTAAAGTATATTTGCTTATTTTGTAGTGATACCTAAGTTTAAATAATATGCCCCTTAAAAAAAAACAAAAATAAATGACAAAACAAAGAAGTCCATAGGAACATTTTTAAAGAATTTTTTTGTAATTCAATAAATTGAAAGTCACTCTATAATAAACATTTTAATTCTATTCCTCAGACATTATAGGGAGTATATTACGGCAAAATATGAAATGCTCGTGGAAATTTTAATAGGTTTAATTTGAAGAATTATATTTACACATTTTAAAAATACGTATTATTGTTCAATTACAGATGTCCCAATTTTCCCTATCGTTCTACCCTGTTGCACCCACCCCCTTTACCCCACTACCTCCCTCACTCAATCACTATCCTGTTATCTTTGTGCATGGGTCCTTTATACATGTTCCTTGACTTGACCCTTTCCCTTTTTAACCCTGTTATCTCCCTCCACCCTCCCTTCTGGTTAGTGTCAGGTGGTTCTTTATTTCCATGGCTCTGGCTGTATGTATTTTGCTTGCTTGTTTTGTTGGTTAGGTTCCATTCATAGGTGAGATCATACGGTATTTGTCTTTCATTGACTAACTTATTTCACTTGGCATAATGATCTCCAGTTCCATTTATGCTGTCACAAAGGGTAGGAGTTCCTTCTTTCTTTCTGCTGTGTAGCATTCCATTGTGTAAATGTGCCACAGTTTTTTGATCCACTCATTTACTGATGGGCACCTAGGCTGTTACCTAAGTGATGTGATTGTAAGGGCTGCTATGATTATTGGACAGGTTCTTTTGAATTGGTGTTTCGCGATTCTTAGGGTATAACCAAAGCAGTGAAATTGCTGGGTAAAAAAGCAGTTCTACTTTTAGTTTTCTGAGGATATTTCATACTATTTTCTACAATGGCTGCACCAGTCTACATTCCCACCAACAGTGCACTAGGGTTCCCTTTTCTCCAACCTCACCAGCCTTTGTTGTTTGTTGACTTGTTAATGATGGACATTCTGACTTGTGTAAAGTGGTATCTCATTATGGTTTTAAATTGCATCTCCTTGATGACTAGTGATGTTGAACATCCTTTCATATGTCTCTAGGTTCTCTGTATGTCCTCCTTGGAGAAGCGTTTGTTCAGATCCTTTGTCTATCTTTTAATTGGATTGTTTGTCTTCCTGGTGTTGAGTCATGTGAATTATCTATTTTGGAGATCAAATCCTTGTCCAAGGTATCATAGGCAAATATGTTTTCCCAATGGTTGGTTCCCTTTTCACTTTGCTGATGCATTCTTTAGCTGTGCAGAACCTTTTTAATTTGATATAGTCTCATTTGTTTATTATTTCCTTTATACCCTTGCTTTAGGGGACATATCAGTGAAAATATTGCTGTGTGGGATATCTGAGATTTTCCTCCCTATGTTCTCCTCTAGGACTTTTGTGGTGTCACAACTCATATTTAAGTCTTTTATCCATCCTAAGTTTATTTTGGCATATATAATAAGTCTAGTTTCACTTTTTCACGTGCATCTGTCCGGATGTCCCAACACCACTTATTGAAGATATTGTTTTTCTTCCATTTTATGTTACTGCCTTCTTTGTCAACTATTAATTAAACATACAGACACAGGTTTATTTCTGGATTTGTATTCTGTTCCATTAATCTATGTGTCTGTTGTTACACCAGTACCAGATTGTTTTGATTTCAGTGGCCCTGAAATAGAGTTTAATATCAGGTATTGTAATTGCTCCTACTTTGTTCTTCTCTCTCAAAATTACTGAAGCTATTCAGAGTTATTTATGGTTCCATATACCATTGTGAAATGTTGGTTCTATAGCTGTGAAATAAGTTATTGCTATTTTGATAGAGGTTTCACTGAATCTATAAAATTTGGGGGGTAGTATGGACATTTTATTGGTGTTAATTCATCCAATTCATGAACACATTATGCTTCCATTTATTTGTGTCTTCCTAATTTATTTCTTTAGTGTTGTATAGTTTTCTGATAGCAGGTCTATTAACTCCTTGGAAAAATTTCTTTATTCCTAGGTATTTTATTTTTCTTGCTGTTATAGTAAATGGATTTTTTTAATAGTTCATTGAGTATAATGTTGGATTTAGGCTTCCATTTATGACATTTATTATGTTGAGGGATGCTTTCTCTACTTCCACTTTGCTGAGTGGTTTTAACATAAATGAGTTATATACTTTATCAAGTGATTTTTTAGCATCTATTGATAGGATCATATGATTTTTGTTTTTATTTTTATTTTTATGATTTATTATGCTTAGTGATTTGCAAATATTTTACCATCCTTGTATACCTGGGGTGAATCCCCTGTGATCATGATGTATGATCTCTTTAATGTATTGCTGGATCAGGTTAGCCAATAGTTAGTTGAGGATTATAGCATCTATGCTCATCGGTGATATTGGCCTATAGTTTTTGTTCTTTGTTGTCTTTATTTGGTTTTGGAATTAAGATGATGCTGGCTTCATATAAAGGGTTTGGGAGTCTTCCCTCTTCTTGTATTTTTTTGAAAAGTCTGAGAAGGACAGAGGCTAGCTATTCCCTAAATATTTTATAAGTATCTCCTGTGTAGCCATCCGGTCCAGGGCTTTTGTGTGCCAGGAGTTTTTTGATCACTGCTTCAATATCACTAGCTGTTATCAGTCTGTTCAGGCTTTCTGCTTCTTGATTCAGTTTTGGAGGATTATGTTTCTAGAAATGTTTTTATTTCACCAAGTTTCACCAAGGTTATCAAATTTCTTGGCATACTATTGTTCATAGTAATCTGTTACAATCCTTTGTATTCCTGTGGTATCAGTTGTAATTTCTCCTTTTTCATTTATGATTTTATTTATTTGGTCCTCTCTTTTTTTTCCTTGTTGAATGTGGTTAAAGGCTTGTTGCTTTTGTTTTATTTTCAAAGAACCAGCTCCTGGGTTTATTGATCCTTTGAATTCTTCTTTTAGTCCCTATGTCATTTAATTCTGCTTTGATATTGATTATTTCCTTCTTTCTTCTCACTCTGGGCTTTGCTCTTATCTGTCGGTTCTTGTAAATGTAGGGTTAGGTTGTTTAGTTGACATTTTTCTACCTTTCTTAGGTAGGCCTATATTGCTATGAACTTTTATCTTAGTACTGCCTTAGCTATGTCCCATTGGTTTGGGGCTGTTGTGTATTCATTTTCATTTGTTTTCAGAAACTTTTTGATTTCTTCATTGATCTCATTATCAACCCATTCATTGTTTAGTAACATTTTATTCAGTCTCTATGAATTTGACTGCTTTGAGTTTTTTCCATGTTGTGTCTAGTTTCAAAACATTGTGGTTGGTGAAAATCCTTGATATAATTTCCATTTTCCTGAATTGCTCAGGCTTGTTTTGTGCCCTACTATGTGGTTTATCTTTGAAAATGTTCCATGTATATTTGAAAAGAATGTAGATTTTGCTTCTTTGGGGTGAAAGGTTCTGCATATATTAGTTAAGTCCATTGGATCTAGATTGTAGTTTAGTCCCACAATATCCTTGTTGATTCTGTTTGCAAGATCTATTCATTGTGGACAGTGAGGTGTTGAAATCCCCTAGTATAAGTATGTTGATGTCTATGTCTTTCTTGAAGTCCTCCAAGATTTACCTTATAAATTTGGGTGCTCCTATGTTGGGTACATATATGTTTAAAATGGTTATACCTTCTTGATGGATTCTACCCTTGAGTATTATGATATTTTCTTCTCCATCTCTTTTCATAGCCTTTGTTTTGAAATCTATTTTGTTTGATCTAAGAATTCATACCCAGATTTCTTTTCATGTCCATTTGCTTGGAGTATTTTTTTAACCCTTCATTTTCAGCTTGTGTATATCTTTTGTTCTGAGGTGAGTCTCTTGTAGGCAACATATATGTGGATTATGTTTTTTTATCCATTCAGCTATCCCATGTCTTTTGATTGGAGCATTTAATCCATTTACATTTAAGGTTATTATTGATAGGCATTTATTAAGTGACATTTTTCTTTTTTGAACCTATGCTCCTCTCTTTTTCACTCTTTTTTTTTCATCTTCTTAAAGCAGTCTCTTTAAAAGGCCTTGCAATGCTGGTTTGATGGAAGCATATTCTTCTAGCCTTCTTTTGTTTGGTAAACTTCCCTTATTTCACCTTTCATTTTAAATGAAAGACTTGCTCGGTTCAGTAGTCTTGGTTGCAGTCCTTTGCTTTTCATTACATGAAGTATTTCTTGCCATTTCCTTCTGGCTTATAATGTTTCTGTTGAGAAGTCAGCTGTTAGACTTATTGAAGCTCCCTTGTATGTTATTTCCTGCTTCTCCCTTGATACCCTTAAGATTCTCTTTTTCCCTCTGAGTTTTGACATTTTAATTATGATATCTCTTGGATTAGGCCTATGTGGGTTAATCTTGATTAGGATCCTCTGTGCTTCTTGGACTCATGTGACTTTTTGTCTCATCAAATTAAGTAAGTGTCCATCATTACTTTTTCAAACAGGTTTTCTATCTCTTGCTGTTCTTCTTCTCCTTCGGGTATCCTTATTATATGGATAATATTATGTTTCATGTGTTCTGAAACTCCTTTAATCCTAGTTTGTTCTTTTTGAGTCTTTTTTTTTTTGGTGTGTTTTGCTGCTCTGCCTGGGTATTTTTTATTTTATCTTGTCCTCCAGCTTGCTGATTCAATCCTCTGGTTCATATAACCTGTTTTTATATCCTTCCTATGTTCTTCATTTATTCTGACTCTTAATGATAGTTTCTATGTCTTTTTTCATGCTGGTGTAGCTCACAGTAAGTTTCTTGCACCTTCCCTGGAGTTCTTGGAAGTTATCACTGAGCTTCTCCAACATCCTTATAACCATTATTTTGAATTTGATGTCTGAGAGTGTGTTTACCTCAATTTTATTTAGCAGTCTTTCTGGGGATTCCTCCTTTTGTTTTGATTGGGGGTTGTTTCTTTGTCTCCCCATTTTAGGTAACACTTCTTGCTTCTTTCTGTATGCTAGATTGGTCAACTTTGACTCTCTGTCTTTGTGGTATGATATTCTATATTAGGAGGCTAGTGGGATTCCGTGATGCAGTCTCCTTGGTCACATGAACTTGATGCTCTTGCATTGCACTTTAAGCCTTTTGTGCTGGCTCTCTGGTTTTAATTGGCTTTTGCTTGTTGTTGGATTGTTCTTTGGTGGGTTCTTCTTTCCAGCTAATTGCCTTAAAGTTACTCTTTCCTTCATGTATTGTATATTATTGTACAAGTGCTGTCAGAACAAAAACCAAACAGCCCAGGAAACAGACCCACATCCAGAAAAATAACACCCAAACTATCAATAGCAAATAAGCCAATGTTAATAATGGTGTGAAGAGGTTAGGACTATTATAAGAAAGAAAAAATGATTACGAGATGACTGAAAAAAAGATGTTTTGTGAGCATAGAGTAAGGGGCAATAATAAGAGTAGGGAATAGAGACAAGGCAAAATGGGAAAGAAATTTTACTTTGTTATTAAAAAAGAGGTGGAGAGAATATGGGATGGAGGAAGAGAGGGGAAGTGTATAATATTAGGTTAAATCAGAGTATAAAGAAAAACTATATATATATATATATATATAAAGAAAAACAAGCAACCACAAAAATACACACACACACACACACACCTACTTGTAAAAAAAGCTTTACCACTGAAATATCAACAACCAATGAGGTAAGTTTTATATAGGTGGAATGGAAATAAGAGGGCAAAAGGAAAGACAGAAGAGTTTAACAAATGCTACAGGATAAGGAAGTTATTCTGAGAGGATAGAGGGAGAAGGAATACTAAGAGTACCGGATGAAAACCTGACCAAGACAGGGGAAAATAATATTTAAAATGAAAAAAAATGAAAAGAAAGGAAAAGGCAGAGGGAAGGCAAAATGGAACTGGAGTGGGGTAACAGTGAAATTTGAGACACAAAGATAGTCACTATCTAGAAATAAGATTGAAGAACTGTAACAACCACCACCTTATCTATTACCTATGAACAAAAAATGGTAAAGATGGAAAGAGAATAATGGAAGAAGGAATGTGAAATGACTAATGACAATCACAAATGGTTTTAAAAGGGTGGAGTAGGGAGCAATAGTAACAGTGCAGAGTAGAATCAGGTCACAAAAAAGAAAGAAAATAAAATTTAAAGCAAAAATGCAAAGAAGGAACAAAAAGGCACTATGGAGTAAGAGAAAGGAAGAGCAATATATGAGATTTGAAATAAACTGTGTTATAAAATCTGGTGCCATATTATGCCCAAACTTGAAGGACATGGACTGAATGTTAAACAACTATGCAGGACAGAAGACAGTGCCTTGCTGCACTCATCTCTATTTTCTCTATTTTGCTGGGTGTAGTAAATCAGGGCCTGAGTTGCTGTGTAACATGCAGTGTCTGGTGAAAGTCCCTATCAACTCTTTTCCTTCTTTCCTCTGGGGAAATGTATGCAGAAGGAAACTCCTTGGCCTGGCCTGGCCAGTCCACCCAGACTGTAATCCAGCAGTGGGGGGATTAGGTTCACCTGTTTGTGAAAGGCTCTAGTTGACTGCAGTGAATCTCAGGCATTTAATTCCGACCTTCCAGACCTGGGCCTGCTCCTCTCTCACAGGAGGTTTACCCCAAATTCTGCACTCTGAGTTGCCCTCTATTCATGAGCCATGCCGGGTCAGGTCTTCCTCTTCTTTTAGTGTTTTCTGTGAGTTCGTTTTTTTGTTAGCAAAGCCACTACACCCTATCCATGTGCACAAGTGTGTAAGCCCGGGTGTCTGCCTTTTAGAAACCATATCTCTATGGTCCCCATGCTGTATCTTGGATCCCTGGGGGTCCTGTTCTCCACAAACTGCCCCTCCAAAAAAAACACACAGTCTGTCATGGTCAAGATTGGCTACCTCCTTTCAGAGACTCTGACAATTTTAGATAAAGTTTCTCACTGTATCTTTCCCAGATGGTGTTGAGAAGTGCCCTGTAGCTATGCTATTACACATGGTGGTAGTGTCATGCTGACCCCACTTCTTCCAGAGAGCTGCAGCCCCAGGCACACCTGCTCCCCCCATGCTATTCAGGAACCCACATCTTCCAGGCCGTGTCTTGCCACCCTAGTAGTGCATGAGTTCTGAACTGATCTAGATCTACAGGCAGCCAGATTCTATTTATTCAGCAGTGCTTGGCTTGGCAGTGGCGGCAGTTCTCCTAGAACATCCCAGCCATCAGCTCCTGGCCTGTAGAAAGCCCAGGCCATCAGCTCCAAGGAGCACTGCAGGTGGGCCAGTTTCTGCAAACTCCTGTGTACTCCCCATGCTCTGCTTACTCACAGATGCTTTCACTCACTCTCTGCTCTGTGTTCTGACTTCAAATCTGGTCTGTGTCTGAGAGTAGATGAATGGAGCTGCAACTACTCTGGCACAATCGTGGATCAATTGTATATTTATTAATTTAACTTTACACTTTAACATTGAAATTATCTGATCATATTTTAATAGCTGATGTTATAATAATGGTAAATACTCACATAATAATATAAAGTAGACAAAAATAATGGGCCTTGGTTTGTGGAAAACACTTTATAAATTTGACCACAGAGGCAAGAGAAGTTAAGGCAAAAGTAAATGAATGAGACTATAGTAAACTAAAAAGCTTCTGCACAGCAAAAGAAACTAACAACAAAACAAAGAGGACAGCAACCAAATAGGAGATGATATTTGCAAGCAACAGCTCCAATGAAGGTTTCATATTCAATATTTAAAGGACATATAAAACTCAGCACCAATGAACAGTCCAATTGAAAAATGGGCAAAGGAACTGAACAGACATCCCTCTCACAAAGATATACAAATAACAAATAGATATTGATATATAAAAAGATATTCAAACTCATTATTTATTGGGGAGATGCAAATCAAAACTGCCATGAGATACTACCTTATACCTGTTAGAATGGCTATTATCAACAAAACAAGTAATAACAAGTGCTGGAGAGGTTGTAGAGAAAAGGGAACACTCATTTACTGCTGATGGCAATGTAGACTGATATAGTCTTTATGGAAAACAGTATGGAGATCCCTCAGGAAATTAGGAATAGAGTTCTCAATATGGCCAAGCAACACCTTTTCTGGGTATCTACCAGAAAAACTTGAAAACATGTGTTTACAGATATATGCATCCCTATGTTCATTGAAGCATTGTTCATGGTGGCCAAGACAAAGAAAAAGACAACCAAAGTGTCTTTGCATAGACAATTGAATAAAGAAGGTGTGGTACCTGAACACAACGGAATACTGCTCAGCAATGCAAAAGATGAAATACTACCATTTGTAACAACATGGATGAATCTTGAGAATGTTATTCTAAGAAAAACCAGTCAGAAAGAGCTAAAAACATATGATTTCACTCATATGTGAGCTATAAACCTGAAACTCATGGACACAGAGAGCAATGTGGTGGTTGCCAGAGGGAAAGGCGTGGAAGTAGAGGGGGGAGGGGGGACTAATATGTGGTGATGGAGGATGGATTGACTTCAGGCAGTGGGCACACAGTGCAATATACAGATCCAGTATCATAGAAATGTACCCCTGAAACCTATATGTTCTTAACTGATATCAGGCCAATACATTTAATTAAAAAATAATGTGTTTTTGTCCCTAACTTTAACTACTTTCATTACTTTAAGGATATAAGTAAAACTTTACTATTTAGAGGAGATAAATAACCAACTACTAAATTTTTAACAAATTTTCTCACAATGACTATTTCAATAATCTACTATTGCTCAAAATATGTTTTTTTCTATAAGTTATCAATTTGTATCACATTGAAAAGAAAATTCCAGATGTTATAGCTGCAATTTTCCTAGAGATCTTTATTTTATTTATAAATATTTATCCAAACTATTCGATATATAAATAGATTTTATTCCTTGTGAAACAACACTACATTTTTTCATGAATTGGAAAATACAAACAGGAGATAAAGTAAATCTGATTTCTATACCGAGGAGTATTAATGTGGAAAGGATGACCCAATAAAACCTAGAAGTTATTTATAAAAAAATGTGTAGTTTTTCTTTAACGTTTAAATGTCAATCACCTTCAAATTATTCTGTATTTGATGCAATATACCTATTGAAACATTTATCCACTACTCAGAATGGTTTTTGAACTTGTCAATTTTGATGTTTCAGTGCTCCTGCCCTTTTTTTTGTTTTGTTTTACATCTTCCACATTGGAAAAATGTTTCCCTTTGAGGACTTTGTTTATCTGGGAAACAAAAAAAAAGTCACTCAGAGAAATTGCGTGAATAGGGAGGGTGAGGCATGGGGGTCATGCCATTTTTGGTCAAAAACTGCTGAACGCCCAGCGTGGTGTGGGCAGCTGTGCTCATAAATCGTCCATCATGAAATGGGCAAATACTCTGAAAGAGTCTTCAGAAAAAATCCACTGAAGCAGAATACAGCTTTTCACAACAGCGCCAGCTGCTGCACTGATACAGATGGCTTCCTGGAACACTCACGTGGCTGCAGAAACCTGCACTACAAGGGAGCCACCCTCCAGAAGATAATTCTGGAGTTGTTTTGGTCCCCCCGCATGCACATCATTTTGTATGACACACCAGGGAAAGTTCATTATAAATGTTTTCTATTGTAAAGACCTCAGGTGGTTGAATTTCTTTAATATTGTACCACCTTCTCCCTTTCCCCCCATTCAGCCGTTTTACTATTTTTACCAATGACCTACTAGAATAAAGATTCTTATAACTGCAATATTTGAACACATTGCAAGTATTTTCTTTTCATAATACCACAATAAGTACATTGCAAGAACTCAGAGAATGGGCTTCTTGGCCAGAATTCTATTACCACATTACAATATTTATATTATATGCTGATCTGTTTTCAAAACAGTAAGATTATTGAAAACAGAGTTTAGAGAAATTTTTATCTTTGTATTTCCAGGATCTCTCTCAGTATGAAAGAATAGCACTTCAATATATATTTGTGCAAGTCAGTGATTTAATGGGTGAAGGAGAGAGCAAGGAAATAATTCATTCATTTCTTTAATAAATATGTGCAAAGTACCCATCACATTTATAATACTGTAAGAGGCCCTGTGAATAGCGAGTCACATAGAGCAAGAATATCTGCTTTACATGGAACTTCTGGTCTGTGGATTTCTCCCTCACTCCAAACTTTGTGTATTTCTGAATATTCCTTTTCTAATAAAGCTCAGTGTTCAGTGAGGTCTCCGGGTTTAACCCTGAAACACACACACACACACACACACACACACATTTACACTGAGTTAAATATTGAGTCATACTCAAGAAATTTGTCACTTTTTCATTTGTTTTAAGCTAACTAAAGTGAAAAAATAGAAAACGTTTCATCTTGGCCTAAAATTTAAGTGCCATTTAGTATATTTTGAGTAATTCAAAGATAACTAAGTTTCAGGCAATTTTATCTTCATTATCTACTTGCTAATACTTTCACTATATTATTGCACTGATATTCATAAGAGATTTAGCCTCTTCATTGCATAAGCAATTTAGGTTTTAAAGTAAAGATAATATACATGTAGCATTTGAAAAAAATCATATTCATTTGCTCCAATTACTTTAAATGTCAAAAGCTCTGTGCTTAGATGAGCAATATCTGTCTTCTCAATCAGGATAGAGCTTAACAGCAGCAGAATAAAAGTCTTAATGTTGATCTCTTGGCAAGTGGATGGGGCTAGCACTATCGAAATAAAAGTTGTCTCAATTATTCAAGATTTGAATTTGAATAGAAAGATACACTGAATCAAGAATATGGTTTTTCAACTAGAAATATGGTAGCATGAACTCTATATCACTATTCTTCCAACTCTAATAATTGTTTAACTTACTAAGCAGAGTGCAAAACAGCGTTGTCCACAGGCACAAACAAACTTATTTAAAAAAATAAGTGACGTAGGATAAGTAAGTAAGCACTGTGGTAGACTTCGACACAATTTGCATTTATTTCTGGAATTCTAAGCTCCTGAAGTTCTTTGACATCAGGTTCTTCCATTAGATTATGAAAAAATATGGCTGCCTCCTTAATGAAAGTTCAACTTTGCACCACTAGATTTAAAAATGAGTATATTGTTAAAAGTTAACTGTTAAGTAGTCAGAATAATTGAGGTTGTGAAAGTGATTGAGAAACATTTCATCTAGATCAGTTCTTCAAAGAATATTGAATAGAACAAAAATGGAAATGGGTATTAAAGAATAGCTCAAGCCCTCTGAACTAAGGAAGTAATTGCTTTTCATTGTATATTATGATAAAAACTAAGTGTTTTTCATTTTTTAAATAAGGACCAGAAGACACGCACACCAACAGCTACCCTGACTGTAAAGCTTCACATGCCTGGTGTGAAGCGTCATTTAATTACTCGTGTATATTACAGATGGTGGTACTGGACAGATGTCAATAGTTGGTAGGAATAAGGAGTTTACTTGTGTTTTTAATAAATTTTGCCCTACCATCTTAAGATATTCATGTGAAGGCTGAAACTTAGAAAACATACTTCAAAAATGTAATATGTCTTCTTTTTGTAAGAACTTGAAACATATTTTCATGTAGCAATAGTTTATTTATATTTTGAATTACAGTTTACATTCAATGTTAACCTGTATTATTTTAACATGTACAGCAAAGTGGGTAGACAATCATGTATGTTACAGAGTGTTTCCCCTGCTTTGAAACAATCCTTGTTCCAGAAAAATAAAACTAAACTAAAACATTCCTACAGGTATATTTCATTTTATTGCCCTTCACTTTACTGTACTTTGCTGATTTTATGTTTTTTACTAACTGAATGTTTGTGGCAGCCCTACATACAGTGAGTCTATTGACACCATTTCTCCAATAGCATTTTCTTACGTCATGTCTCTGAATCACAGTTTCAGCAACTACCACCCAGCGGCCGTCAACTTCAAGGCAAGTCCCTCTACCAGCAAAGAGATTAGGGTGTAGAGAAGGTGCTGATGATGGTAAGCTTTTTAGCAATAAAGTGTTTTGAATTCAGGTATGTACATGTTGTTTTAAATATATAATGTTACTTCATAGGCTATAATGTAAACATAAATTTTATATTCATTAGCATACCCCAAAATTCATGTGACTCACTTTGTTTAAAAATTCACTCTATTGTGGTGGCCTGGAATCAAACCTGCAATATCTCTTAGATGTGCCTGTATACCATTTCAAAATTCTCTTGCCTATTATTTACTCTAGCCAACTCAGTGGTGACTAGTTTTATATAAACTTTGCCCAGCACAGTGCAAGTAAAATTGGACAGTCTCTTCAGACAGGCCACTTTCCCTTTGGGCTGCTGAGATAAGAATAGGATGCTAAGGGCACTCTGCTTTGCACAAAAGTGTATACATTCACAGCCAGAAAGGGAAGAACAGTAACCCCCACAAAGGGGTTAACATCCTTGATGAATAGCTGATGAGGACTGATGGGTAAATGTTTCTTCTTTACTTTTTTGGATGGACAGTTGTGAGATACTTTCTATTAAACTGCTTATCAAGACGGGCAGAAGGAAAGCCATTCATTCATTCGCTGGTTTGCAAATTCTGTGTCACATCTTTGAACTGATTGTATCTCCAACTCTCTTTACTCACCCTGCTGTATATTCCTGCTCTCCAGGACAGCATTTCTAAATTAACTATTGCAAACAAGTATTTTTCCTCAGGCTTATTTTTATGGCACTCATGCTGGGAAATGAAATTCATCAATGGAAATTCTAGTTATGCATAAGAGAACATTTATTGCTTAAAAAAAGAGATGGCCCTAAGGTGGTGAGTGACATATTTTGATGCTCTGAGTTACTTTGGGAGAAAAATATTACATATATGAAATGTAGAGACAATGAAGGACAAATCAGTGTCTCTCTGTCTGCCTTTCTGCATTGAACTACACATCTCCAGTCACAGGATGGCTTGTATATTAATACTTTTATTTTATGTATTTTCATTAATTTTGTAAGGCTGTTGAGGGCCATTTCATAAGATATTTTAGACCACTAGGATTAAAGACAAGGCTGCATTGTAGCCCCAGTGAAAATGTTTGGTAGAAAATTGTCAACTTATTCATTCTGTCATTCTCTGCCTGGACCATAGCAAGATTCTAGAAGTATGCTGTTTAATTTGGTAGTGACTAGCATGTTCCTGTTGAGCACTTGAAACAAGGTAAGCCTGAATTGAGGGAGACAAGCCATGAGTGGAAAAATTATACTCAGACATTGGTGAATCTAGTTGAAGGGTTTTAAAATTTTTTCAGCTTTATTTTGGTTTTACCTTTTTCAAATATAAATGTGAAAAATATTTTCATTTTTAAATATAAAAATAAAAAAACAAAACCAATGACACACATTACATAAGAAAATTGTAAAACATCAATATGAAGACCACTGAGAAGAAAGCAGTACTCCAACTAGGGCACATTGTGGTCTCTTAGAATTTACCACCAGAACTTTTATGATAAAATTGGCAGGAACATGTGCAAAGGACACATGGACAAAGCCAAAGGTAGGTAGGATAGAAGGTGGGAGGAGGGGATGGATGGGGTGAAGAAAAGTCATGGGGGGGAAATAGAGACAATTGTACTTGAACAACAATAAAAATAGAAAGAAAACACATAAAAATTCTGTATTGATATATTTACCATAAACTAAATAAAAAGAAACTATGACATTTAAACTCCTGGATTTCATTTCTTGAAAATATTTGCATAACTGGTGTTAATTAGTATAAAATCAGTTTGCATAATTTGTAAAAATGTTAATATTTTTAGATATATACCCATTAAAACAAAAAGTTACTTGCCTTGTCATTAATCAATTTCTAATTTTTAATTTAGTTTTCAAAAATGATATTTAAGCATGTGTAGCTTTAAATAATAATAAAAACTTTTTATTCATTAATTTTTCAGAAAAAAACACTAATGTGAATAACAAAATAAATTCAAATATTAGAGAATAAATTCTTCAGTTATCTGGAAGATGCATAGTTATTATTTTCAATTATTTTGAAATGTTTCTTCATTTCTTTCTTTAAAATAAAATATGATTCTTTTTGAGAAAATATTTTATTTGTTTTTTAGAGAGAGGGTAAGGGAGGGAGAAAGAGAGGGAGAGAAACATCAATGCACAAGAGAAACATCAATTGGTTGCCTTTCACACCCCCCCCCCCCAACTGGGGACCTGGCCCACGACCCAAGCATGTGCCCTGACTGGGGATCGAACTAGTGACCTTTAGGTTTACAGGCAAGCATTCAACCCACTAAGCTACTCTAGCCAGGACTAAAATATACCATTCTTATACTTATTTGTTAGATTTATAGAATAATAAATTTAAGTTTACTTGTACTCAATTGTTATTTTTCTTCATTATTTCAGTCCATATACTTTTGATTTCTTAAAAAATGTAAAAGTGCATTCATATATTTTACATGTGTAGCGCACACAGTGATGGTAATGAGCAATACATTTAAAAAATTGAAATTATGTGTCCATTATGAAACTAAAAAATGAATAATAATTATAATGACAAAAGAATTCTTCCTTGGCGAATAATACTCACTAATGGGTATAGAAATAATGGAATTATGAATTAAGATATGTTGAAATATATTCTACATAAGATATAGAATGAAAAATATTTTGTTTTAGTCTCCCATTCTATTAGCACCCATTCATCAATCCCTGCATTAGTAACTTTTGTATTAAACCACAACTTAATTACAGGCATAACCCACATTTAACACAATATATTGCATTTTAAAAGGTGACCTTAAATTTTTTAAATAAAACTTAAGGCTTTAAAAAATCTATTTATTAATAATTTGATCTGTAGTTTTATTTTTGTGTAATATTTTTGAGGCATAAAAACAATGATCACTGAAAGATATTGTTCTTACACATCACTTGATACTGTTTCTTATTTTTATATGGTCGTAACAATTTACATATTATTATAATTTATTAATTGACCAGGATGTGATGTGGACACTGGCCCACAGTGCCTGCAGTTTTATGGATGAGATAAGACACATTCACACAGACTACTGATTCCTGAGGAGGAAAAGAGATGGCACAGCTACTCCCTCAAGAGGGGAGCGCCTCAGTGTGGCTTAGCCACTCTCTCAAGAGGAGAGTGCCCCAACCCTTGCCTTGACAAGTGTTTATTGGGTTTCGATTTGCACAGGAATACAGGTAAAGTTCATTAATCATTGTCAGGCAGTAAGGATCAAACAATAGATGACATACAAAGAACTCTGAGGGCTTATTCAGAGTCAGGGTTTGTTAGCTAAGAGGCTATGAAACTTTGGGAAACAAATTAATTTCCTGCTTGGACCCTTATCATTTAATCGAGAGCATTCTTAGCAAAACAAGTTTCACAAGATTTTGTATATTCTTTCTTAGGCTTGATCAACCTGGGGAATTCGCCCTTTCCAGCAGACAGCTGCACTGTGCTCTGTCATTGTTTCAGGCTTAAGTCAGGCAGTGGAAGTAAGGCAGCCAAGAGATTAGGAGACTTCTGGCAGACAGAATGAGGACTCAGGCTATGTTAAAGCCGAGGGGCAAGAATCCATCACCCCCTTTTGCTATAGCCTCCTAGTCCTTCCCTGGAACCTCCCCATGATCATGTCTGTCTTAGGTCATTCCCTCCTTGGGGAATCTTATCCATCACTGGCTAACTAATCAAGCACTGGAGGCCAGTTATGGATGAAGTAAAAGGAGAAGCAGGACTCCTGCCAGGAAGATAAGCTTTGTCTCCTTAGTGGCTTATGGTCCTAAGGTCACTCACTCAGCGTTAGCCTTGGGGGGTCACAGCTTCTGAAACCAGGCAGGGCAGTTCCCAACAAGAATGTATAATATATTTCTGTGGATTCATCTGAGCTTGATGTTTTGAGGGAATGTATGGTCTTTGACAACATTCTCTAAATCTGCCAAAAAAATTGACGTTTGTCTCTCCTAGAATTTATGTGGTATATTTTGATAAGTTATTAGCCTAGATATTCAGGAATAAGTATATTTGCATAGTTGTAAAAAATAAATTTTCATGATTACTTCCTCCCAATAATTTTTGAGCTTGCTCCCCATTTTTCTTTATTAGAGTGGTTAGTGAATGATCACATCATTATTATATGTAATATATATGGTTATGGCTTTTTCTGTCTCATGTATTTTTTTTCTTTGTGCTCCTTCAAGGTCAATCAGGTAAAAGATTTTCCCTTTCCTTCTTTATTGAGTGCTTTGTCTATTTCACCCTTTTCTATACTATTCTTATTAATCTCTTTTCTATGATATTTCTGAATTATGGTGTTTCATTGACATCTATTTTGTTTGACTGTTTATTTAATTGTAAATGCTTGACAATTTTTCACTTGCTACTTGGTAATAGCTTTATAGTAAATGTTCTTCATCTAATGGTAAGATTTGAGTCTTGTTCACATCAACATATTTTTTCTTATAATACTTTAGTTGATTATATCCATGTTACTTTTTTCCTTATCCACAATTAAATAAAAACTATTTTCACAAACTAGCAATTTTCAAGAGGTTTCTGTGCCTGTATGAGTAAATGAAAGGCCTAGTGGTCTTGCTTGCTACTACTTTGCTTCCACAGGTAGATTTATGTTCTCTGTGTGATACTTTGGTAAGGCCTCTGATTTTTCCTTTCCAGAGTAAATCTGGTGAAAAAGTATTTCTTACATCAGCCCTGCCCATCTCAGTACCTGCATGCATTATTGCAAAAGACAGACATGATTCATACAATGTGGAGATGTCCTGACCTTCAGAAGGCATTTATTTCCTGATAACTTTGTCAGATGTGATGAAGTTGAGCTCTCTTACCCCTCTATTTGCTTCTAAACTTTCACTTCTCTTCTCAAGACTAGCACCAGGTGTCATTGTTTTGGGTAGCTCATGTTTTTCATGGAATTTGAAGTTTGTATAAGTTTGTATATGTATTTTTGTTTTTGTTTTAAAATCGATTTCTTGTATCTTTTTGTTTTTGGTTGTTGTTTTTCCTGTTCTCTTTTTTGCTTTTTTGGTATTTTCTAGGGGAGTAAGTAGAAAGATGCTGAACTAAGCAACCATGTTTCTGCCACAGTTTTTGAAATAATTGGAACAGTTATAAATACTTTTAAAAAATAACCAGAAATATAACCTTTTTCTTCTGGTGTGAACTTAAAGTTTGAAAACAACATTCTTCAAAGAAGAAAAATGCAGTATCTTAAATTGTTTCATTTTTATTGGAACCTAGTAATAAAAATCATAAAAAAATAGATGACACCTTTTTTTTTAAAGCACCACAAGTTAATGATTATACCAAAGGGAATACATGTCACTCTGTTTTCGTGAACCATGATTGTTCAGTTCTGAAAGAAAATGCATCATATAAAATTAAGAAATAAATTCTAATATGGATAGGCATGAGGTGAAACTAAAGACCCATGTGATCATTTTTTAGGAATCATGCATTATTGTTTTTATTTCAGAGCATAATAAATGAGAAACTTTTTTGTTTGCAGAATTTGCTTTTATAGGAATTATATTAGGTCTATCTTTGGTGAGCATGAGGAATACTAGCCTTTAGCAAACTCCACTCCACATTAAGTTTGTTTTGAAGTTTCTGCTATTTTATTTTCTATCTCAACTCTGTGAGCTAATGAATATTTCCCGTTCATGCATAACCAGAATTGCAATCATAAGTGAAATATTTGTTTATTTACTTACCCACTTACCTATTTATTGAAATCTTTTGGTTGGGTAGGAGGTCGTTACTGGGTATTGCTGCCTAATTTGTGGGTTTTGACATAAGGCATAAATCCTTGGGCAATGATGCTTGAGAATGAATTTTTGGGTGACATAAAGAGCCACATATAATGTTGAAGACAATATAGAGCCATATATGTCAAATGAGTTATTGGGTGATAGGGTTTAAACTTTGCTTTTAGTTTAGTATAGGCAAGAATTTCATTCCTATTATTGTTATTTTTAGTAATTGTAAGGAGCTGAAAGCAGGATATGAAAGCTGTAGAGAACTGGATTTGGACTGGGTTCAGTTGTAAGTGTGCCCTATAAAGATTACAGAAAAAATAAATTTTTGGTTTATAACCAATAAATTTACTTTAATACATTTAATAGCATGGTGTTGAGTTGGCCAAAAAGCCCATTTAGTTTTTTCCATAAAATAAAAGACACAATTTATTTTCACCAATAACTTTATTGATTTGGAAATTTTGAGTATGTTGACTATCCTCCCCTACTAACTTCTTCAGGTAGAAGTCAAGAGTGATGCTAAATATCTTCCAATGCACAAGGCAGTCCCTCAGCAAAGAATTATTTGGCCAAAAGGTCAATAGTACCAAGAAATTTTTCAAAGCACTTTTGATATGTTCAATCAGTCATAGCACCTTCATACACTGCACAAATATTTTTCTTTTGCATTTCAATTGAATTTTTACCTTTCTTGAAATAATCATGCATAATATGCCAAAATATTGCACACATTTTTCCATTTTCAATATAAAAATGGCTGCATAAAATTCACCAATTTTGATAAGCGTTTTAAAAATGTGTGCTGATATGTTGTGGTGCTTGAAACAATACACTCTGGGAGGTATGAAACAAGATCTTAATTGTGTAGCAAATTGCCAAATAATATAGCAAAGGAAAAGAACTCATTCAAATATATATGCAATAACATCTACCAAATGTAATTCACAGTGCTAGTACTGCAACTTCAAGAATTCATTGTATGTGTATGACCTTGGGCTATTTGTCTCATAAGAAGCAGAAGACTTAAACGTGAAAAGCAAATAAAAATCCAGAATAACCTAAGCCAGCTGCTCAACTGCCAACACCTGAAGTCAAACTTCTGATTTTTTACTGTTTAAGTTGTGGGCATTTTATTATTCTAGACTGGTCAATGAAACCAAGTGGCTACAACAGCATCAGAGGCAAGATGATTCTTAGCAGCAGCGATGTGTGCGTGTACTGTGCTTACTTGTATGTTAGTGTTGCACAGTTTGTTTTTATCACAAATTGATGTATTAAGGAAAAAAATTAAAAGGTTGAGCTAAGAGAGTTTTGCATGTTATGCCAAACAGAATCCATTCAGGACTCTAGTAACAGTAGTGAGTGAATAAGGGTATGTGGCAGAAGAGGAACTTAGAAATTGGGAAGTTCGATATTATCTAAGAGAATGCCATCAAAACCTACTCATTATCCCCTTCTAGAAAAATACATCTTTATTGCCTGGGAATGTAGGTAAATAAGCTCCAGGGAAAGAAACATCTCTTTCAAAACTGTTTGTTCACATAAACAACTTTGAAACCATAGTCTGGAGGATACGAGTTGTTAATGTGTAGATGTACAGAAAGGTGAGAGACCCTTTGAGAATGGCCTCTCAAAACAAAGTGATTTTTTAATCTCTTTTATTTCCACTAAGCTTGTTTGTATATTGCTTTTCTATGTACAGTCCTCTTTCCAATAAGAAGTATTAGATTCATCACCTAACTCTAAGTTTGGCAGCTAAAACACCAGATACCAAATTAAACTTGAATTTCAAATATGCATCCTTTTTTTTTTGGTAGAGGTATGCCTCATGCTTTATAAAAAGCACTAAAAATGCATTCCTTGCTTATATAAAATTCAAATTTAACTGGGCATTATGTATTTTAGTTGTTATATCGGACAACCTTAATTCCACATGAAACCAATGAAGTGTATTGTTTGGTCGGCCTAATTTGAAATATTTTTTCTAAGGCCCCGGGACAATATCTAGTAGTCTTATACATGCAATTTTTAATTGCTTCTCTTAAAGATGGTTTCCCAAATAATTGAAGCTTCCAGAAGTACAAATACTGTATATTCTTCTGGGCCTAATGATATCATTGAATTTACCTACAGTAATAAGAAATGTACTCTCTGGTAGACAAAATAAGGCATCATCTGTGTCTGAATTTTCTCTAGTGCATGTATGTGCATGTGATATTTATTTGATAAATTCTGCTTATTTTACAAATTCAGTTTCAGTTTTTAAAACCATACTTTCCAAAATTTATGCCAATATATGCATTGATAGTGCTAAACTAAGACTGAAACTTTTTCAAAAGCATTCAAAACAGAAACTTCTTCAGAACTTTACCATTGGGATTTTGGGCCTGTTTCCTTGGTGAATAAATGAGGGGGGGTACTAATTCCTACTTGCTTTGTATGGATTATTCCAATTCCTCAGAAAACAATTCTTTGAGCATACTGCTAATACCAAGTCAAGTCTTTCAGCCTACCTGCCATTATTCTTTATCCTAGCAGCCTTCTGGAATTTACTATGGGATGCCAAGACATTGTTCATTAACTTTTCATTATCTGTTTTCTTAAATTAGAATATAAGCATACATCTTCTCTCCTTTGTTCATTGTCTTATTTGCATCACATGGCACATCACATGGAACATGGGAGACTATCAAATATTTATTGAAAGATTGAATAATTGAATACACTCAAGTACTATTTGGTGTTAGTTCCTATGCTAAGGTCTTGGACTCTGATGTTAGTGAAATTGCACTCACAAAGTTTAAAATCAGGTCAAGGAGATAAGTAGTCTGAAGACTGGTAGGACTTATTATTTCAAGTAATAAATACACAAAACTTTGGGAACACAATGTTTTAAGTTTCAGAAGAGTAG
This sequence comes from Sturnira hondurensis, assembly GCF_014824575.4. Taxonomy (NCBI): domain Eukaryota; kingdom Metazoa; phylum Chordata; class Mammalia; order Chiroptera; family Phyllostomidae; genus Sturnira; species Sturnira hondurensis. Next base: position 16,664,911 of record NW_028083059.1, read on the forward strand.
ACTCTCTGTTTTTATCATTATTATTATGTTGTAATGAAGATTGCTTGGATTTGCCTTGTCGTCAACCTTCTCTGTGACTTGCTTTTGTAGAGAATCTTTTCTGTGACCTTGTCCTCCATATATAACAAATATTTAAAGAAAACATTTAACTAATTTTAATTGCTTTCTGATCACCTAAGATTATTATCTTTATTGAAAACTTTCAGAGTCATAGCCTCAGACTTTTCATATATTACATTTGACTGCAATCTATCAGCCAGGCAAAATAGTCAAAGGGGGCAGATGCTGACTCAGACCCTCCAGCTAATGATTCCAATAGTTTGCCCTTGTCTTACTGTTTGTCTGCTAAAATTAGTGCTTACTGCCCTGGCTGGTGTAGCTCAGTGGATTGAGCGCGGGCCTGTGAACCACATGATTGCGGTTCGATTCCCAGTCAGGGCACATGCCTGGGTTGCAGGCCAGTTCCTTGCAGGGGACTCACGAGAGGGAACCATACATTGATGTTTCTCTCCTTCTCTCCTTCCCTTCCCCTTTAAGGATAAATAAAATCTTATAAAAATAAAAATAAAATAAAATTAGTGCTTACCTTTAATACTGTACTTTATTCCTCATGATTCAAACAAAATTCCTAGGCATTGCATTTGACATCACCTATAGCTAGGATACAAAGTCTTTCTTCTGTAAATAACGTACTTAGTGATGATGCAAGACAACACTCTTAAAACACATTTGAATTTATTTAGGGAATGTGCTAAACCTTCTGCACAACCATAGAGAAACAATAAGGTTATTGACACATTCATTTTTGAAAATTCACACTATAAATCATGTATTTCTAAGAAAAAACCTATGGCTAAATATAATATGTCATATATTAAAGGTGCAGTATATATAACAGGAATTACAAAGACTTCAATTTGATATGTTATATACTGGTTTATACCTTAGAACTAAAAAAATCTAATATTTGATGACTCATTTGCTAATGTATTAGTTATTATTTTCAAAGGGAAATTATTGGTAATATTTTGATATTTTCTCTTCAGACTATAAAATAAATAGACGTTTTTTCTACTCAAATTTGAAAATATATATTGATTAGTTATAACCTCGGCCTACCAATTCAAAGATAATTCACAACTCTTAGCATTCTGCTGCTGATAATCTTTAATGGAATTAACAATTATGTTTTGGAGCTGGTTTAATTAATCATGAGGGCCACTTGGAAACATTTGCAGCTTCATTTTCTTTTTCCTCTTGCTTTGTCCTTCTTTTTATTTTTCCTCTTTTGCTCTTTTTTTCTGTTTTTCCTTCTTTTCTCCCTCCCCTCCTTTTTTTCCTGTAAAGAAATTATACAGTGCTAACCTATTCCATATTAAATTTACTAATTTATGACCATTTATTTTTCTATTGATGATATTGTAATGGATAGTTAGTCTGGTAATGTTGACTTTTAGCACAGCTGCCCTATCATTTTGTAATAAATTCACTGCTGTTTGGCCTTATTTCAACAGCAAAAAAATGGTGTGGAGTACTTAATAATACCCATTTATATGGATTATTGTAATCCTTCAGGAATCTAATGCTGCCAAATTTGATAAAATGAGGCACACTCTACCATTCCTTTAAAAAGATGACATTTAGTCCTGGCTGGTGTGGCTCAGTGGATTGAGTGCCAGCCTGTGAACAAAAGGGTCACTGGTTGGATTTCCAGCGTAGGCCACATGCCTGGGTTGCGGGCCAGGTCCCCGGTGAGGAGTGCATGAGGAGAAACCACATATTGATGTTTCTCTCCCTCTGTCCCTCTCTTTCTCTAAAATATAAAAAAAAAGTTATTAAAATGTGACATTCAAAGTTAAGTTTTCTATTTTCTTTGTTTTGACATAATGGACATATTCTGATAAAATACTATTAATAAAATATTGTGGCATGGTACTCGTCATGGCGTTTGAGAGTGTACATTTACAGCTGTGTCCCCACAGTTTGTTGTGAGCTGAGCAGCAATGTGGAATGATGAGAGCCCCACGTATAGTCTCTGTTGAAATCACTCAACCCTGGTACACTGCCCAAACCGCCACAGACAGTATGGGAACAAATATTTACTGTAGTTACTGTAAATAAAGTTGACAAATAGTTACTGTACTACAATAAAACTTTATTTGTGAACACTCAAGTTTTAATTTCATATAATTATCACATGTCACTAAATGTTGTTCTTCTTTCCATTTTTAAAAACTTTTTTAAAATGTCAAAACCATCATTAGATTGCTGGCTGTGCAAAAACAGGTTGACTGTCAGATTCCTTTTGCTCACTCTGGTTGTAGATCCATCTGTTTTCATTCTTCTGAGAATTGTTTAGTACTTTATTATCTTTTAAATTTAATGAATGGCTTGCTCCATTTTCACTACTATCTATTTCATTTTTGTTATAGACTTAATGTTCGTGTCCCCTAAAACTCATATATTGATGACCTCTCAGTGTAGCTTTATTTATAGATAGGGTCTAGGAAGAAGTAATTCAGCTTAAATGAGGTCATAAAGGTAGAGCCCTGATGCAATAAAAGAGATTCCTCATGTGAGGAGACACCAGAGGGCTCTCTCTTTCTCTTTCTTCCCGTGCATGTACTGAGAAATGGCCATGTGAGAATACAGTGAGAATGAGGCCGCACTATAACACAGAAGGAAAACCCTTACCAGAAAAGAAATTTTCTAGCAACTTAATCATGGAACTTTAGCTTCCAGAACTGTGAGAGAATAAATTTTTGTTTTTAAGCTATCCAGCCTTTAGTGTTTATGGTAGTCCAAGTTGACTAATACAATTTTCTTTAGAAATGAATGTTAAGAGCTGAACAATTGCACCACCAAAAGGCTAATATAGTGAGATGAAGAATAGCCCCGTGTTCACCACATGCAGGAGCTGGAGACATGCATTAGACAATTTCACCAACTGTTAGAAGATTATTTTTTTGCACCTGATGCACGTATTTCAAAAGAGTTCTCAGAATACATACTGTGTTGATGGAAGTGGGAAACAACAGCTAAGAAAAAATTAGTATGTCATTATTCCATGACTTTGAAATGTTATGCTAGGCTCTCTTTATAATTTTTGGGGGGTGTAAAAACATTATGTATGTATGCATGTATGTATGTATGTGTGTATTTTTATTGAGTTATAATTTTTACACAACATTATGCTAGTTTCAGGTATACAGTATATTGATTTGATATTTGCATGTATTGCAAAAGATCACCACAATGAGTCTAGTTAATATTTACCACCATATATAGTGATTCTCTTGGGAATCTTATGGGAGGGAGGTTAATACACTTAAAAACTTCAACTCTATCATAAAATTTTCTGTTCTCCCAAGATAAATAGGTCTCTATTTTCTTTGGTAGATTGTAAAAATGCCCTCAATTTCATATTTCTCACCATATTCTTAACTCTTGTTATTTAACTTAGACAATAGATTAATTTCAGTCATGTGATCTTATTTGGCCATTGGGATGCTAGCAAGCGTGGTTCAAAAAGAAACTTGCTAAATGCTTATGTAATTAAATTTTTCTTCTGTGATATTTTTTTATCTCCATAAACAAAGACATACCTTGGCTCTCTGCTCCTCCTGTCTGACACAAAACCACATCTTTGTGTACAGTGCCAGCCTCAATGCTGAGACATGATGGTGAAGATCAGAGTGAATAAATTGGCTGAATTGGGTGCCCGGTCACAGGGCTTCCTTTTACTCTGGCAAAGTAGATGTTGTCACCATCAGTGATTGTTTCTTTGATCTAGGTACACAATCTACCTGTTCCACTATGATTCTACTCATGGCACGTTCAAAGGCACAGTCAAGGCTGAGAATGGGAAGCTTGTTATCAATGGAAAGTCCATCTCTACCTTCCGGTAGGACATCCTCCCAATATCAAATGGGGTGATGCTGGTGCTGAATATCATGTGGAGTCCACTAGTGTCTTCACTACCGTGGAGAAGGCTGGGGCTCACTTGAAGAGTGGAGCCAAGAGGGTCATCTCTGCCCGCCCCGTGGATCCCCCCAAGTTTGTGATGGGTGTAAACCATGACAAGTGTAACAACTCCTTGAAGATTGTCAGCAATGCCTCCTGCACCACCAGCTGCTTGGCCCTCCAGCCAAAGTCATCCATGGGGGTGACAATAATGACAAATTTGGCATCATGGAGGGGCTCATGATCACAGTCCATGCCATCACTGCCACCTAGAAGACCATGGATGGCATCTCTGGGAAGCTATGGCATGATGGTCAAGGGGCTGCCCAGAACACCATTCTACTGGCACTGCCAAGGCTGTGGTCAAGGTCATCCCTGAGCTGAATGGGAAGCTCACTGGCATGTCCTTCTGGGTCCCAACCCCCAATGTGTCAGTTGTGGATCCAACCTGTTGCCTGGACAAAGCTGCCAAATACCATGACTCAAGAAGGTAGTAAAACAGGCATTAGAGGACTCCCTCAAGAGCATCCTGGGCTATACTGAGGACCAGGTTGTTGCCTGTGACTTTAACAGTGACACACTCTCCTCCACATTTGATGCTGGGGCTGGTATTGCCCCCAATGACCACTTTGTCAAGCTCATTTTCCAGTAGGACAATGAATTTGGCTATAGCAACAGGATGGTGGACCTCATGGTCCATATGGCCTCCAAGGAGTAAGAGCCCCCTGCACCATCAGCCCCAGGGATGGGAAGAGAGACCCTCAGCTGCTGGGGAGACCTGGCCTCAAACTAATCCCCCAACACACTGAAAATTTCCTGACCTCCAGTTTTCATCCTATACCTCCTGAAAAAGGAAGTGACTTAGGAAGCCCTACCTTGTTATGCACATATACAGTTCAGTGTACTCAGCCAAAACAAAAGAAGACATACCACTCTTTTCTCACCAGTCCCAGTGGAAGGATAAGATGTGAAGAGTGGAGCCAAGTTGCTCAAGTCACCCCAGATGAGTTCATATACTATCAACAAAGCCCACTAGAGATTATACAACTTCTAGCCTCATTACATATGAGCTATAATAATGACCAATTACTTAAATCACTAAATTTAGCACTGCTTTTTTTAATCCTCAATATCTTTAACTAGCTGATAAAACATGATAAAACACTGCTAATACTTATTGTATATTTGCTCTGTGATGGCAATTATGTCATTATATTTAATGTTTGTACAGCCACATGAATTTAGTGTGATTTTTCCTTATCTTAAAGATGGAAATTATCTTTATAAGATAGTCCGCACAATTCTTGCTGAGCTAGGAATTTGACATACACTAGACTCTAGAACTTGGCTTTTCAAGGACTATGCTTTTCTGTCCTTTAAAATGAACTAAACATCTTTGGCCTCAAAACTAAGATTTAAGCCCTGGCTGGTGTGGCTCAGTGGATTGAGTGTGGGCCTGCAAACCAGAGGATTGTGGTTCAATTCCCAGTCAGGGCACATACCTGGGTTGCAGGCCAGTTCCCAGCAGGGGACACATGAGAGGCAACCATACATTGATATTTCTCTCCTCTCTCCTTACCTTCCCCTCTAAACAAAAATAAATAAAATCTTTAAAAAAAACTAAGATTTAAGATCCTCAGGATTTTATCACTAATGCATTTGAAAGGTTTTTATTAGAATGTATGCATTTTGATGGAGCATTACTGCTTTAAATATTGAGAAAGTATATTTCACTGGTAGCTACATAATTCTTATCTCATTGGTATAGTACTAATTGACATCTTCAAGACTATTTCTAGTTTCAGAGGCTTAATATATAAACTGTTTGAGTTTTTTTGAGGGTTACATAGTCTACCTGGATGATGTTTAAATTATTCTTCTGTTTTTAAATTACATAGTATTTCCATATAGTGGAATTTAGAAAGCAGTTGCTAATTCAAGGTATAGACCAATTTATCTCAATTTCTTTGAATTCTTTTGTGTCTTATACATCATAGTCATGAGGTATAGCTATTAGTGCTAATAATAAATAGTAATAATAATATTGAACCTTATCTTTTTTATGTTTGGCTTATATCATTATCCCACTTAGAGTGCCTTTCTTTTCCATGTTTGCCTGTCACAAATTTTAGTTTTCAAGACCCAGTACAAATGTGTCAGTTTTGTTGAAATTTCCCCTAATTTCTCATTCTAGGAATCATCTCTCACTTCTTTGAATACTTTCAAAATGTTTCTAGGATTTATTTGATGTTATTTTTTTTTCTTGATTTATTTTATTTTCAAAGATTCCAAATCTATAGGAAGTTGAAGGGGTGATGTAATAATCATCAGCTATCCTTCACCAAATTTGCCAATGTTTTTTAGTTTGCTTATTCATCTTTATACATAGTTTCTATTATTTTTGTGCTAAATATCTAAAAGTAAGTTAAAGTGTCATGGCATTTCTCCCATGGTATTTCAGTATAAAGAGTATAGAATAAGAGCATTCTCCTATATAATCATATACCATCATCATATGTACAATAATATTAACTAAAATAAGGTATTTATTTAAATTTGGCTAATTATAGCAATAATGTCATTTTCATCTGTCCCTCCACCCCCAGGATTTAATCAAGATTTATAGGTGGGTCATATTATTAGTGATAATTAGGGAGATGATACTCCTGGAATATATTAGTGTCACAATTAGCAATATTTCACGTGGAAGTGATTTGGCTTTAGAGGAAGGTGTTATTCAAAGTATATGCATATGTTTTCGTGGGCTGTTGAAGGGAATTGGGGTGATGGTAATTATAAGATTGTGAATTTAGATGATTTTTTGTTAATGGCTTGAAAGCCTTTTAAAAGCAAAGGGCACATTTAGATAATGGAAGTTAAAATTCAGGGCATAATATAAACGTCAAAATGCTTCCACAGCAGTATTTAAAGACATTATATCCTACAGGCTTAACTAGGCTGAAAATTGGGCCCAGGAATTAATTATAAAGGTAGTGGAGTTACATAGGATACTGAATGAATACCTTTACAGGTATCTTAAGTTAATTCAGCTCCCCAATATGAAAAAAAATTAAGACTGACATTTGTCTGGGATGAGGATATTTGAATTATGGACATAAGATCCATGAGTCCCTAATTTCCCTCTGTGTTGATAGAAGAAACCCCTGATCACTGAAACAGTGAAGTCTCTCACCTCATACATACCTCATTAGTCTAGGAACCTTGTAAGGGCTCACACATGGATGCTTGTTCACCTCAGGTTTCTCCTTTGCTTCTGCTCATTGCCTCTAGATCAATAATTAGGGTCAAATCAAAACACAGCATGACATGTAATACAAACCCAGCAAATTGCATAACCTTCTCAGTATGTCCCTGGCAGGTCCTGAGTGAAAATACGTAGGAGTTGATCTGGGAGGTTATATATGAGGTACTGTACAGTATAAGTTAGGTACAAGAGAATGTAGAACATGAGGCTGGATAGTAGGGATATTGGTGACTCCTTTGTAATTTAGCAATTTATGTATTGTCATGGACTTGATGCTAGTTTTGATATGCTGTTGGGGTGTTCAGTTAAAGCTTGCATGTGGGATGATGGCAGAACCATTGTGCTAAGAGGGACTAAGAGGAACTCTTGATTGAAACTTCCCACTTCTCCAGCCAAGATAGTAAACCAAATGCGATATATTATCTTGAGAGGAATGTGCCGCATCAAAACTTAAAAGAGGTAGTGTAGCAATGGTTGTCCTTATCCTAACCCCATTTACTTCCTTTCTCTGTTTCCTGTAAAAACCTTGGAGCATGGTTCATGCTTATGGACTAGTGTAGATATAATAACGGGTAGTTTTAATCCTAACAGCTGTTATGCCCTGTGATGCCTATTTGTATGAAGGGGTCAACACTGCACCTGATATTTTCTATGATGCTACTGATCTGGTGAATGAATTCTTCTCAATTTCTACTAGTAGAGAGAATAACAAGTCACTTGAATTTTGGGGCAAGTCAGTGAAACAAATTAATCCTTTCTCAAGGGGATGTCATTTATATGTCACAATATAGCTTGCAGGGACTTTGATTATCTTGACATTACAGAGAAGAGGACGTCATGTTGGAGTATTTTAATGACATCATGCTAATTGAACAACTTGGGAAAATGGCAAGTATTTTGAGTATCCCATAAGATATTCAGGTGACACAATGAGGGACATATGTATTTTACAGAGTTAGGGGCTTGTTGTACCAGTAAATTTTAAATTCTTTAAGAAGCCCAAGTATGAGATATTTCTTAGAACTTCCCCTTTAATAAAGGCAGGATATTACATTTTACACCCTTTACCTTTAAAAAAATAGCCACCATGCTTAGAGCTGATTTTAGATTCCAAACACAATATGTATATAAATTTCCAAATACTGCTCTGACTTTTTTCTTGGGTGCCCCAAAATGCTACAGCATATCAAGTTGTAGTTCAAACTGAACAGCTTGCTCAAGTTTTATGGCAAAAAATATGATGGTTCTAGAAATATTAGTGATATGGCACCTTTGGAAACTCCCATAGGAGATTCTTGGTCAGTATAGATATTTAAGGTTCTAGAACAACGTTATGCTTTCTGTGGGAAAAAAATAGAGTCACCATTTGAGAAGCAATTCCTAGCATATGAGTAGAACCTGAACACTCATCCCATATATATATATATATATATATATATATATATATATATATATATATATGACTAAAACTTCTCATTGTTAGTTGGTATTATTAGCTACATCAACTCATAAAGCTAGCTTTTGTAGAGAAGTTACATTCAGGATTGGCCCTGAGCTTCCTTGTGGCCCTGGGCACAAAGAACTTTCATGAATGTGGCCCAGACTACCATTTATATGATCCGATGTAGAAACGTCTTTAGCAATTTATACCCATGATATCAGTTGGGTTTCCTTATGATCAATTATTAGAGGAGAAATAAATTGGGGCTGGTACAATTCCAATGTAAATTCACATGTTTCAACTCACTATACTGGTAGTCATTAAAAACACACCACTGTTTTAATACAGCTCCACCAAGCAAGACCTTGAAAAAAAGTAAGGAAGATAAATCTTTTCAGTTACTAGAGCNAGAAGTTACATTCAGGATTGGCCCTGAGCTTCCTTGTGGCCCTGGGCACAAAGAACTTTCATGAATGTGGCCCAGACTACCATTTATATTATCCGATGTAGAAACGTCTTTAGCAACTTATACCCATGATATCAGTTGGGTTTCCTTATGATCAATTATTAGAGGAGAAATAAATTGGGGCTGGTACAATTCCAATGTAAATTCACATGGTTCAACTCACTATACTGGTAGTCATTAAAAACACACCACTGTTTTAATACAGCTCCACCAAGCAAGACCTTGAAAAAAAGTAAGGAAGATAAATCTTTTCAGTTACTAGAGCTATGAACAGTTCATTTAGTCCCCCTCCTGTTTAGAAAAAGGAATAGCCTAGAGAATACATGTTCATGAATACCTGGGAAAATTTAAATAATTTGGTCGCTCATTATTTACGTACTTATTAGTTTCATTTTATTATGTTATAAATCTGCTTGATAAAAACACCAGCTTTTTGTTTTTCATCATTCTATACATTTTTGCATCAGGACATATGGGATTTAGTAGATTATTAGGGTGGCCATAAAAAAAATGCCATAAATTTAGTGGCTTAAGACAACAAAAATGCATTCTCTCACAACTGTAGAGAATGAAATTCCAAATTCAAGGTGTTGGCAGGGTCACTTTTTCCCCAGAGGCTTTGGAGGGAGGGTTGTTCCTTGTCTGCTTTATCTTCTGGTGACTCCTGGTGTCACTTACCTGGTGGCAGCACAACTCCAATTCCTGTCTCAGTGCTCCATGGTCTTCTCTGTGTCAGTGTACTTTCTATCTCTTATGAGGATCCTTTTATTGAAGTTAGGCTTGTCTCATTACAGTGTCATCTCATTAGGATCTTTCCTGTAGTCTTCAAAGACTCTATTTCTAAATAAAATTACATCTTAAGATCTTGGGTAGATATATATATTGTTGGGAACCATTCAAGCTGCCACAAGGTACTAAACTATATTTTGTGATGGACAGTTGTTTTTTCTGTCTCTCTGATAAATTCATTTTAAAGTTTCAAAATGTAAATTTTAAGAATTTTATTTATTTAAAGGAACTTTTATAATTTTAGAAGGCATATAGTATATAAGTTATTTAATTGTTATTGATACAAGTTAAAGGTTTTGTGTGCACTTATAGTTTCTTCAATAAGGCTATTTTAACAAATTACAAAAGCTTTTAAAAATGATTTTAATACTGAAAATTCTTTATTGGGGTAGGTTATCAAGAAGATGTGACTCCTTGTTTGACCTGTAAGCAGGACTTAGACAACTGGAGGCTACTCATTTCCTCCCTTATTCTTGAAATGTGATCTCCATTAAGCTTCCAAATACTAGAACCTACTCCAAAACACAGAATTGAGATAGTAATGTAGTAATGAGACCACTTGGACTGAATGTATGACTAAGCCTCCTGGATATGTGACTGACCCCAGTCAAGATATCAGAGAAGGAATGTAAAAACTATTTATCTTGAGGTAAGCCAACACAAACCCCCCAAGTTCCTTTGTTATTAAACCTGCAATCTACCACAACTGAGTGATCTGCCTTTTTCTTTGGTTTCCTCTCTGCCATCTGTATATGGGGGCCAACTTTAGATTATACCCAGAAGGCTCCCTGCAGGGAGGTTGTGATTCAATAAAAATGGGNCTTGGACTGAATGTATGACTAAGCCTCCTGGATATGTGACTGACCCCAGTCAAGATATCAGAGAAGGAATGTAAAAACTATTTATCTTGAGGTAAGCCAACACAAACCCCCCAAGTTCCTTTGTTATTAAACCTGCAATCTACCACAACTGAGTGATCTGCCTTTTTTTTTGGTTTCCTCTCTGCCATCTGTATATGGGGGCCAACTTTAGATTACACCCAGAAGGCTCCCTGCAGGGAGGTTGTGATCCAATAAAAATGGGTTCATTGATTTATATTAGCTGCAAATTTCTCATCAATCAAGTATATTAGGCATCAAATCTTGTGGGATGCAATCATTGGAGACAGGTAATTGTTAGCTCCCTTTGAGAGTTGAATTTGCTATTCTTAAGATATTTGTACAGTTAAACAAAGTTCCAGTCTTATCAGCTACACTTGGCTTTATGACTGGTAGTGTCTTGAAGTGTTAAATAATAGCTTTCATAATGTGATCTTTAATGTTAAGCTAATTTTATATGATTAATTAAATTATTATAGCCATTTTATTTTATTTTACTTTATTTATTTAAGATTTTATTCACTTATTTTTAGAGAGAGGAGAAGGGAGGGAGAAAAAAGAGAAGGAGAGAAACATCAATGTGTGGTTGCTTCTCACATGCTCCCTCCTGGGGACCTGGCCCACAACTCAGGCATGTGCCCTGGGAATCAAACCAGCAACCCTTTGGTTCACAGACTGGCACTCAATCCACTGAGTCACACCAGCCAGGGCTATTCTAGCCATTTTAATGAAGAAAAATATCTGTGCCTTTTTTTCCCAACCGATGTTGTGTTTCAACAAGACTCTTTTGATTGTAGGAATTTTGATGGCATGATAATATTCTTTCACCAAATGTTTTCTACCTTTTTAGACCCCATTTAAAAAATTTTCTTTTTAATTTTAGTAACAAACACATAATACTACATTTACCACCTTCAACATTATAAAGTATGTAGATCAGCAGTGCTTAATATATCACCATACCATACAACAAATCTCTAGAACTGTTTACTCTTACAAAGTTGAAACTCTATTTTCATTAAACACTAATTATTTCTCACACCTACCCTAGCCCATGACATTTTTAAACTATTTTATTTTCCTACAACTTGTATTACTTTATATTCCTCATACATGTGGAATTATATAGTATATGTCCTTCTGTGATTGGCTTGATTTACTTAGCATGGTATCCTCTAGGTTCAGTTGTGCTATATATAGCATGTGGTGGGCTTTCCTTCTTTATACACAATATTCCATTGTCTTTTATATCATCTTTTCTTAACTTTTCATCTAAATGTTATAGTTTATTTCTATTAAATGTGATGCAGTTATTTTTGAGCCTAGGCATCTTATTAAAAGATTCTAATAAATTGTTTAAATTTCTTCCAGGTTCCCTATATTGATTTATACAGTTTTACTATAAAATATTTCTCATTCTCTTTATCAACTTCACATTAATAGTTTAGATATCAGTACGTGATAGTAATTTAGGTTCTATATTGTCCTTTAATCTTTCTATCATACCAAGGAGTGATGAAGGGTTCCAGATTTAAAGTGAAAAATTTCTAGAACCAATGCTAATTTCAAACATGGGCAAATACAATCCTATATATGCAATGTGTGGAAGGTGAGCCATAAAACTTAGTTAAGCAATGTGTCAGGCAGAGTTTTGTGCTTAAAACACTCTGAGATTCATTCATCTAAGTTGTCCTTAATGACATGTATTCATTAGGGTTCTGCAGAGAAACAAAGCTACTAGGATATAAACAAAACTGGTAGGTTATCTATAAAAGGAGATTTATTATGAAAAATTTGTTCATGTGATTATAGTGGGTGAGTCCCATCATCTAGTTGGAGTCTGCAAGCTGAAGACACAGGAAAGCTGGTAGTATAATTCAGTCCAAATCTAAAGGCCTGATGAGAACCAGGAAAGCTGATGGTTTAAATCCCAATTCGTGGGTCTGTCTCATTTCAAACAGGTAGGCAGGAAACAAAATAGGCAAATTCCTCCTTTCTCTGCCTGGGTTCTATCCATATGCTCAACCAAGTGGATAATACCCACATACACTGGGGAAAGCAAACTGCTTTAGTAAGTCTACTTATTCAAGTGCATCTCCTTTAAAACAAAGTCAGTTATAAAGAAATAATTCTGCCTAACAAGAAACATATATTCTCCTTGCAACCAAAAACACACCAATCTCTTGCTTTCCAAAAGAAGAGTTAAAGTCCTTGAGTGATGTTGGCTTCAGGATATATATATATAGTTATCTCCTGATTAAGTTGTGTGTGTGAATATATATACATATAACACATACATTTATATATGTATATAACATTTTTATATATAATGTTATATATGTGTGTATGTATACATGTAAAAAATTTCTGAAGGTCTGGGGCATTATTATTTTGCCCGAATTGGAATGTTGTAGGTTTTCCATTGACTACACCTACAGGGTATGAGGGCATGGTACCATTAAGAGACATATTTAAGGCATATTCTGTATTGGGGATATAACCTTCCTCACCTCCGTTGTGAAGTAATTTCTAATTTCTTCTTGGTATTCAGGATTAGTCATTCCAGCTAACAACACTAGCATTAAGAGCCCAAAGTAGAATGGTGGCAATCTTAAATCAGGTCAGTGGAATTGTGTCTCACAGGATAAGCATTCCTCTCTCTGAAACTAAAACCTCTAGAGAGGTAGACCAGAAACAAAAAGCAAAGATTTGTTGTTATTAACTATCTAGAATTAACAGTGAGTGGCACCACTCCTATGTTCACCCCTTGAATCATGGACCTGTAGATCCTGGCTATCAGAGAAATTGGCAAAATCAGCACCATGTATTGGAAGCTGAATCAGACCATATATGGCCCTCTGGAGGACCTTGGCCTAGCCCCGCAAATGCCACCTACCTAGCACTATAACTGAGTCTACAAAGGACCATTCCAGCTTCTTCAGGATAAAAGAAACATAGAAAGACCAGTAATTTCATAAGCATAGTTCCATTGCCACAACTTCTTTTGCTATGCCTTGATTTCCCTGATTAGAAGCAATGCTGTATGAAGTACCATGATGGTGGATAAGGCATTCTGTATGTTCACAGATGGTAATTTTGACAGAAACATGGTTTACAGGGAAGGAAAACATGAAACAAAAGTAAGTGTCTATTCCAATAAAACGACACTGCCCCTTTCAAAATAAAAATGGTTAGTGTAATCCATCTGCCACAAGTTAGCTGGCTTCTTACCCCTGGAAATTGTGCCATACTGGGAACTGATTGTTGCTTTCTATTGCTGGAAGATTGGGCACTCTGCAGTGACCCTAGCCAGGTTGACCTCGGTGCGTGGGAGTTCTCATGGCCGAGCCCAGGCATAATCTCCACCCCTGCCATAATGGACACTTTGTTCATGAGTTTATCAGGTGCAGAGTGGCTCAAGACAGAGAGTGACAGAATCCAAAGATGGATCATCCTACCCACTTAAGCATTCACATGGGACACATATATCTTCCTGTGTTCTTCCCATTTAGAGAGATCTATTCACATACCTCTTCCACAATTTCTTTATCACCAATTTTCTATATTTCTTCACATTTCTACCATCCAGCCAAATAATTTGCCTCAGGACATGAATAAGTATATAATCACACAGCTGACCATTTTTTCTTCCTAATGATGTGAACAACCAGGTGAATTGCTTAAAGTTCTGCCCACTGAGAAGATTGCCTTTCATTACTGTCCTTCAGGAATATCCTAGAGAGAAGCTGTAGCGTCCAGGGTCCACTTTGAGTGGTGGCTTCATGTCTATAGTGGCAGAAAAATCTATAAATCAGGCCCATCTTCTGTTCTTCTGTCAGCTCGTGTCAGGGAACATTTCATGAAGCTATAAAATGCAGGCTGAGGGAGAGAGGCAATGTAGCAAGAATGAGAAACATGGGCATTTAAGCCATTATCTGGTTGTTTATTTTTATTGTTGTGCAATGACAGTTGTTCCCATTTTTGCCCCCTCTCATTCTCCGATCCTACCCACCCCTACCTCCCACATTCAATTCTCCCTCTACCTGGTTGTCTTTGTCCGTGGGTCCTTTATACACGCTCCTGGATGACCCTTCCACTTCTATCCCCCTCCTGCTTCCCTCTGGTTACTGTCAGTTTCTCCTTTATTTCTATGTCTCTGGTTGTATTTTGCTCACTTATTTGTTTTGTTGATTAGGTTCCACTTATAGGTGAGATCGTATGACTTTAGTCTTTTGCTTCCTGGCTTAATTCACTTAGCATAATACTCTCCATCCAAGCTATCATGAAGGGTAGGAATTCTTCCTTTTTGCTATGTAGTATTTCATTGCGTAAGTATACCAATTTTTTCATCCACTCATTTACTGATGAGCATCTAGGCTGCTTTTAGCACTTGGCTATTATAAATCGCACTGGTATGAACATTGAGGTGCATAGGTTCTTTTGACTTGGTGTTTCAGAATTCTTAGGGTAAAATCCCAGCAATTTAATTGCAGGGTCAAAAGGCAGTCTCAGTTTTATTTTATTTTTTTGAGGAAATTCCATATTGTTTTCCACAGTGGCTGCACCAGTCTGCATTCCCACCAACAGTGTGCTAAGGTTCCCTTTTCTCTACAACCTCACCAGCATTTGTTTGTTGATTTGGTTATGATGGCCACTCTGACTGATATGAAGTGGTATCTCATTGTGGTTTTAATTTGCATCTCTCGGATAGCTAGTGATGTGGAGCATTCTTTTATATGTGTCTGGGGCTTCTGTATGTCCTCCTTGGAGAAGTGTCTATTAAGCCATTTTTTAAATGTAATTACTGACCCTTCAAAGTCTGTCCAGGCCCTATTCTATACATATTACTTCCATTTTATCATAGGATTTTGCTGTGCATTCCCAACTTTATGACTTGGTAGGTTAGATAACAAGGTCATGATAGGCAGCTTAGGTTACATGGTAACTAGGTGTCCCTTGGTGAAATGTTCAGTGTCTAGTAAGGTCTAACACCAGGCCATGAGCTGTTTCTCAAAAGGAAACTACTTATCTGTGGATGATAGCAGAGGATTGCTCCAAAATCCTAAAAGCACTGTGTTTCAATCGATCTACACAGGCTTCTGAATGTTCTCAACCACATCCCTATCTCTCACTGATCCTTCAAGCATCATTGGGTCTTCTGGATCATATGGCCCAAGTGACAGAGCAGATTGCACAGCAGCCTGTACCTGTTACAGAGTCTTCTCTTATTCTGGACCAAATTATGCCCCTCCTCCCAATTTATGTGTTGAAACTCTACCCCACAATATGCTGATGGTTAATTTCTGCTGCTTAAAAAGTACTAGATGTACAGCATTTTGTTAACAACCTGAACTAAGACAGGGCCCCACTCAAAATAGCAGCTTTTTGGGTCTCTCAGTAAATGAGCCAAAGCAACATACTCCACTGGGGAATATGGTGGTTCCAAAATCCAAAGAGGCCCACTAAGTATTGTGCCTCTTTCCAGGTTGCAGAAGGAGTGAAATGCAACCACCGATCCTTCACCTTAGAAAGGGTAGCTCAACATGCCAACACACCTGGACATCTAGAAAAAATTAGTCATTATCATTCCTTATCCCAAACATCAAATGTCTTCTGTAAACAGGTGTATCTGTTCTGCCGTATTTATTTTATTCTGGACACTGAGGGAAGAATACTCAAAAGTGTTTAAATACTCGAAACTCTTTTCCAAATACCTAGCTTCTGCTTAAATCAATGCATTGTTTATTCGCTACTTCTCAGCTCATATGATTCAACTTTCCTTCTTATAAATATATTGATATCAAAAAGAACAATATCAAGTAACTGTCACATTTATATATGTCACATATTCATATGTTGCAACACCTCCCATTCTAATAAGAAAGTCAAATATTAATGAGAATATTGCCTGACATTCTTATATGAATTAACACATTGGTGAGCATTGGCAGCAGACTTGGCTTGCAAAACAAATTTAAGAATTCAAGTGTCAGCAAAGAGCAACATTTTGTTGTTCTTATTTTTTCTTGTGTGTGTGTGGTATTTCCCTAACACGTCTTTGGGATAAGAAAGAATATTAACTTTTGGGTTGTGAAGTAGAAACTCTGGAGCTGAACTTTCTGTTTACATTAAAAACCTGACTTTTAAAAAAAATTGTATTTATTGATTTGTGGGAGAGAGAGATCTGTTGTTCCACTTATTTATGCACTCATTGGTTGATTTTTGTATGTGCCCTGACTGGGGATCAAACCCGCAACCTCAGTGTATGAGGACAACACTCTAATCAACTGAGTAACCAGCCAGTCCCCAAAACTTAATTTCTTATTTACTGGTTTTATAATCTGGGGAAGTTATAAATAATGTTATCCCTCAAGTGGCCTGTCAGTAAAAAGACCATCACTATGTATAAAAGTGTTGTTGTAAGAATTAAATAAGACAATGTTAGAAACTTAGAACTGTGACTTCCGCAAACTAAAAACTCCATGAATACGAACTCTTCGTTACTATTCTCAGTGCAAATGGAAGGTGTACATTTTTTCTTGAATATTTAAAATTGTATGTGGATGCAAAATTCCCAAGCTGATTCTTGGAAACATGATTTTCTATACTTGTTTTTGGAGTGATTTTGAGAATCAGATAATATAAGAAAGGACATTGTGAACTGTTGTATTTTATATGGTTTAATTGTATTATGTTCATTATCACACAAGAATATAGATAGAATGGCTTACAAATTTCCTAGGAAGTATTTTTTTTCTTCTTTCCTTAAATGCCTTGGGCATTCATTTGAGACTGATCTCTCCTCGTGAAACTCTTCAGGAGCAAAGGAGAAATGTGGTGTAATGTGTTCTTGATACCTTGGGCTCTCAGAAAGCTCTCTAAGGAACATGACAATAAAAATTTAAATTTTCTTAGGTTCCACTGTACCCTTGCTATAAAATGCTTACAGGTATACTTTAAATATTAGCTTTTATATAAACAGTGAATAGGTCGAGCTTTTGATATTTTCATGCCAAATATGCATGAAGTATATCTTTTAGAAAACAGGGATGTACAGCTTAACTTTCACCATGTTTTATGGAGTCTTCACTGGGGGTTAAAAGGTCTTGTCTTAGATCTTTTGGACATTAATGTTTGATAAATTATGTATCATATTGGATTACTCATGTTGAATTAATAACATTAAAGTCATAATTAAAATAGTTGCTTAAGTTGAAACACTTTAAAACATTTTATTATAAACACTTCCTGATAAGAACCTGCTAAATATTGAGCAAACAAAAAAAAATTTTCCATACCCCTGTTTCCTAAAGTAAAAAATAAGAACAATAAATGGTAATTTCTGAGCTTTACATATAATGGTGTCCTTTCTTCCAAAATTAAGACAGTGAAGAGAAATGTATTTTCCATGATTTTTAAAATGAATCACTTCTTGCAAGAGTTATGATTTTTAAATATGCAGTAATACCTAAAGTATTATTTTATCTTTTTATCACTGTGAAAATATCTCAGTCTGCTCCTCATGCTCACATTCAAGTCCTGCTCCTTGAAAGAATCATTAGCTACGAGCAGCTATGTCAAGACCAACCAGCACTCTTCTTAAAACAGTGAGAGGAGCAAAAGTATCCACAGTACAAAAACGCATTAGTGTTAAGGGTATGCTGCTGAAGTTGAGATACATATTAGTTTGCTATCCTGTCTTTTTGTTTCCTGTCAACTTTCTGATCCCCTTGACAAATGAAATCTCTTTATCATTGCCCAAATCTTCTGTATATGTTTTTTTTTTTGGGGGGGGGGTGATGTATACTGTGCTCCTTTCATCTAATTTAGTTTTTCAGTTATTTATTTCACAAAAAGTGAATGCTCATTTGGCTTCTTATCCTTCCTCCCCTGGCATCTAGTGAAAATAGCTGCAATTTCTGGAAGCTGATGAACTCAGGCTCAGATCCCAGTTCTGCTACTATAAGCTTCGTGCCATTTGGCAAGTCCTTTAAAATCTGTGGCCCTTGATTTATTCATTTATTAAGTGATTATACAATAGCAATTCCAATATGCCCAATATTGCTCCGAGGATGGTACTGAATACTGTACTTAAACTGTGTATAGTAGTTCCCCCTTATCCACACAGGATACATTCCAAGATCCCCAGTGGATACTTAAAACTGTGGATAGCACTAAACCCAATTGGTATATTGTTTTCTTCCCTATGCACTCACACCTATGACAAAATTTAATGTATAAATTAGGACATTGCACAGATAGGAGCTTGTTTCTCATTGTAGCTCTTAGTATCCTCAGCGTATATTTGTTTCTTTCCTTATTAAGCAGAGAACATTCAGCTTTTGTTTTTAAAGAAAGCACTTAACAGCTTCTGTTTGGCATATTTAAAATGCCAGCATCACTACACTTGTGCTTTGTAGTCATTTTTAAGTAAAGTAAGGGCTGCTTAAAAACAAGCACCATGATCATGACAGTCAATTTGATAACTGAGATGGCTACCAAATGACTGCCAGGAGGGGCATGTGTACAGCACAGAGACACTGGACACAGGGGTGATTCGAGTCTCTGCAAGACAGAGTCAGATTATACAAAATTTTATGATGCTATTGTCACTGTTTTAATTTATTTTTCATGAATGACTAATGATGTTGAAGATCTTTTCACGTGCTTATTTTCCATCTAATGTGCTTCTCTTTATAATGTTTTCCCATTTTCTAATAAAATGTATTTTTCGGTTGAAAAAAGATTTCATCATGCTACTCAGCACAGTATATTAAATATATATATATATATATATATATTATTTCTAGAATTTCCATGTAATATTTTCTGATCACGGTTGACTATGAGTAACTAAAACGGTGAAAAACAAAACAAACACAGGGTTATTACTTCATACTCCAGTGGGTACTAAAAAAAATATTAATACAAAGGAGAAAGGTAACTTAATTCCAAATCCAGGACTTTAGGCAAATTCTCTTAGACACTACAATCCACGAAATTGCAGACAACCAAACTTTTGTTAAATGTTTATTTGTCTATATCAAATTACAAAAACATAAATGTACTACACCAAGTAGTGAACAAATTACAAAGTTGTCATTAATTTCTAATTGACTCGTTTGTATAAGTTTAGGTATTTTAAATCTAAGAAAGCATTTGTTCAGATGTACACAAATCTTACCACTATGCAATTATGCCAAAAATGATAATAAGATTTGAATGAGAATTATAGAAAATAATTCTTGTTACTCAACTAGATGTTTGAATTTCTAATTAAAAAAATGTCAGTGCTTCCTTGTATACCCTGGTTTATAATTCACTACTCCACCAGTATATATCATTAACATTTTATGAAGACCATCTTTACTGCCCCCCACCACACACATACTATTATAGAAATTAAATTTTTATTTCTTAGTAATGGATCAGTGTCAACTAGCTCATTCTATGTGATTGTTAAGAACAACAACAGTAATACAGCTGGACTTCCTCCAAAACTTTCAAAGATTTAATGCAGCACTTGGGTTGACCACTGGCCATTTATTTGGTATGCTGACCATGCCACTCAGCATGACTGTTAATGTACACTTGGCTTGGTGCCTTTTTAAAACCTTTTCTAGACCTAGGAGAGTCTCATAATATTACTTTTTTCAGCTTGCCCAAAATGAATTGATTATCTTTAGATGTTATCCAAAGTATTATTTAGAGTTCGCTGCATTTCAGATATGGTTGGTGTGCTCTATAAGAAAGTATATGTCATAGTTACATTATTTAATCTATATTAATCAGACAAATAAAGATTAAAAATGGGATTATAGATCATCGTGTGCTGAAGAGGTAATGTGATTTTGAAATACTAAACAAGGCTGACGTCTGGAGTTGTCTGTTAAATTTATCATTTTCTTCAGCACAATAGTTTAGATTTGTACATATGCCTTAGATATCCATATCTTATGAGACATTATCACTTTCAGATTTGAAAGCTGCATAACGACTTAAGGGGAAAATAACTGTAAGAAAATTATATTTCTAGAGACTTAGAACCTTCAGGGTACGACAAATCTGTCTATAGAGAATTTGTAAACAATGTATAAATATATTTTCTAAAAGTAGATAGACTATAGAAATGATTTGAATACAAAAATGAGGGTCATGTTTATTCTTCAGAAATAAAATTCTGGATTTTCTTAAAACTGAGGAAAAAAGAAATAACATCTATAATTAAGTTTCTGAGGTTTTAAAGTTTACCTTAAGAAATCTTAGTAATTTTAAATTATTATAGGAATGAAATCACCAATAATATCTTCACCATTATAAAACTAGAAAAATTAATAACTTTCAAATGAAAAAGTCTATATTATCTAGTAAGTGTTTTTATTTGTTGTTCTATTACAGTTGTCCCAATTTTTCCCCCTTGCCCTCCACAGTCCTACCCACTCCCCAGTACCTTATCTACTAAGTTTTAATTTTGCTTTGACTATCACTGTGTAAGACAGTATTGTGTGTATATCAATGTTCAATCCCATATTTTTAATTTCTCATCCCTGTTTAATGCCCACTACAGGACTGGTAAAGCTAAGTATGCATGTTGTCAAGTGCCATTTTTCAGATTCCTGTTGTCATATAAAACACATAGGATTTATGTGATATGCCAAAATTAATGAAGATATCTCAACTAAAATTTGAGACTGGAGGGCATGTAGAGGGAGCTCACACTCTCCACCACTTGAA
Organism: Sturnira hondurensis; assembly: GCF_014824575.4. Classification (NCBI taxonomy): domain Eukaryota; kingdom Metazoa; phylum Chordata; class Mammalia; order Chiroptera; family Phyllostomidae; genus Sturnira; species Sturnira hondurensis. The sequence goes on from NW_028083059.1 coordinate 16,686,447, forward strand.
GTCAATTACTCCAAACAGAAAGAGGTCAATTAGGAGCACAAATAGGAAAAGAAATACCTTGCACTTCCACACAGAAAGCACAACTACCTTACCACCCCAGGATGGAGACAGATTTTCCTCTTGCCCACACCAGGCCCACCCAATTGAATTGCAACAGCTCAGCCTTTGAAAAGCCATTGTCACCTGAACTCTTCTTACTTTGCTCCAATGAACTTTTATTTTTCTTCTGCTGATTACTCCCTCGTCTCACCCTTCTTCCTAGAAAAGCCTTCCATCTTGTATAATCCTTCAGAGAATCTCTCTGCTTGCTAGGTAAGATGCTGCCTGTTTCATGATCATTTAATAAAACCAATTCGATTTTAAATTTACTCAGTTAACTTTATTTATTAACAGTTTTAAGTGGAAGTTTTCTGGAGGACATTTGGGGAAGACATTTTTCTGATAAAGGAAGTTTTTTTCTGCCTTAAAAAATGGTTACAAAAGTTTCAGATTCAGGGAAAGTTTTGTGACCATGAAAAACAGCTAGAGAAATCATATGAAATCTTGGGCTACTGAACTAATATCAAGAGCTACCTACCTTCAATTCTTCTACTATATCAAGAGAGTAATAATCCTCTATTCTATTAAAACAGTGTTAGTCTGGTTTCTGTTATCTACTGCTGAAAAAAAATTTCTGATTGATGAATCCACTTATATATGTGTATTAATTATGAAAAATCTAAATTACTAATTTTGAAAGCATTACATTTGTGATGTAATTTATAATTACATAAGGTATAATTTTATAATTATAATTTTCAATATAAATTGAAAATTCACCCTTCTTGAATTGTCAACTGGTGCAATAAGTTATTTTGAAAGTTCTTCATGGAGCCAAAAGGGTCTCCAGATGCCACAAGAGTGTTGCGGATATATGGGAAGAATAAGTAAAATAATTATTATATTTTTAGCTAGAAAAGTTCTACTTTTATTTATTAGGCTTTCATTTTGTGTTCTTTTGACAAGATAGCTTTATGCTTAAAATATTTCTGATAGCCACTATTAGAAATACAAGAAAAGGTTATACTGTGAGTTGAAAATCCTGGTTTCCTGCCTCATCTCTGCTTTCTGACTTCTTAGCCACACTGCTTCTGATGAGACAACCTTTAAATCTTTAAACACTCAGGTACACCCCATATTCATTTACATGCAAACTTTCATGTAATAATTAGGTGAATCACACAGAAATACTTGTAGTAATGACATATACTTTTAACTACTGATTCATAGAGTTATCTTTGAAAATGTCTACATACATACACAGGATGGGGCAAAAGTAGGTTAATAGTAGTTTGTATAAAAGGAATATAATAATTAATAAACAATAATACAGAGATAAACTGTTTCATGTGCTCACAACTGCAAACCTATTTTGCCCAACTGTGTATATGATTTAAAATTTAGTGAGCAACCTAATATTTTTAATATATGATTACTACTTGAAGCAAGTTTGTGGACAGAAGGAAAAATCAGTACATAGATATTTTTGCACAAGAATAGTTAACTCACATATCTGAAAAAATTTTATACAGAGGATGATTCTCTATCTTAAGGGGAGGGTAATATAGTGAGACTATTTGGCCAAGTAATATGTCTTTATATATCTTCACTTTAATAAAAAATGTTATGCACTTCTATGTTCATGATACTGGCATCATTAAATATACTTTATTAAGTATATATATCTCAAAAATTAAGAGTTATAATTATATATGTGTATGTGTAAAGAAATTAATTCACTTGAGCACTAAAAATATTGAGTTGCCCCTAACATACTTTACATGAACCTCAGAAGGATATGAAATTTGATATACTCTTTTTCATGTAATCAGCTGTAAAATCTTTCCTTAAATTACTTCATGTCAATTTTAAACTAAAATTGAGTTGAAACTGTAGGATGATATAAAATTACCATAGTAACTCAAATTTTAAAAATAAAATCTTTAACAAGCAAGATTTTATTTCTCCAGGAAAGAAAAAAAAAGGAAAACACTTCTCAAACATTAAATAATACTTATGCTGTTACCACTGATAGTAGGAAATAGGTAAAACTAGCAGTGCCTAATCTTAGATAATGGCAAATGGATGAGTACCCTGTCCTGATAAGACAACTAACCTTGGAATGATGACAGGAGAAGTTTAAGCTTCATTTGATTCTTATGCTTCAGAACTAACTAACTATGGGAAAGGGACAAGCGTGGCCTTTAAAAGGAAAAAAAAAATGTATCAGGTGTAAAAAAATCCAAATTTCTTTTCTACATTCTTAGTTTCTTCATGTGTCTGTGCCTATTCCCGATAATGACTCCTCCACCTACTCCTTTTTCTCATACTCATCTTCCTTCTCCTTCTTAACAGTGTATGACACCTGATGTCTCTAAGCAATCAAGTTTCTTACAGCTGTAGTTTGTCTTCCACCTCTACAGGCCTTTCCATTCATAAGACCAAAGTAGTCAGCATTAATATTACTATGAAATGGCATATTTTAAAAGTGTTTCCTTATAACTCTTTCCTCTCTCTGGCAACTTTTTCCATAAGAAATAGATCTTTCTAGTCAGTAAAGTTAGCTAAGTGTTACAATAATCTCTGTTATCAACTACCATTTCATCGGCAGTTGAAGGTCTCTCTAAATGTCTTTTAGATCAAACTTTCTGGATCTTGAAAGTTATATTCAAGCACCACCCACTATTTTCAAAAGTACCAATACCTAAACCTTTTATTAGAGAAATGCAAATAATAATTAATATGTATAAAATGTTTGTTCTTGTGCCTGCAAATTGCATTATCAATGATCTCACCCCTCAAAACCACATTTTATTTAAAGACACCATCTCAGAAATTTGTTCAGACCTGTTATAATTGTTTCAGTGAAAAAAATCTCTGTAACTTCACAAGCTCTCTTTCTTGATTGCTTTACAGGTAAGCATAGGGTACTGACAGTCCTAATCCAGGAGTTTTCACATCCTGGAAGTAAGCAGTAGGGACTTGTTACATATTTTGAGTGCTGTTGTAACTGGAAGATCTCTCTGAAGGCTCATTTTCACTGCTCTTCTTTTCTCTAAAAAAAACATATGATGTTCTGCTCTTCAAAGGGGTCTCGGTATAGCAGATACCCAAGATAGATCTACAGAGTATAGCATAATTAATGGATATATATAGAGAGAGAGAGACAGAGAGACAGAGAGACAGAGAAAGAGAGAGAAATTTATAAATATGTGGAAATTAAAGTACCTACCAAAAATAACGAGGGAATTATAAATACTTTGACATGAATGAAAATAAATTTAATATGTACAGAAATATAAGATATTGCTATGAAAGTGTTTAGAGAATAATGTGTACCTATTAATGTTTATATTAAAATGAGAGATATCTCAAATTATTATCTTACTCTTTCAGTTTAAAGCACTGGTAAAAGAAAAACAAATTAAAAGTAAAGCAGACAGAAGTTGAGGCATAATAAAGATCAGAAAGAAGTTCAATACAATAAATAATTAAAAACAATAGAAAAATCAACTAAACTGAATTATGGTGTCTTACAAAAACCAGTTTGACAAAATGCTTAACTTGATTTGCCAAGACGAATGAAAGAGTATACTAGATTACTAAAACCATGGAAGGAACAGGACACACTACTACAGATATTACAGTCTTCTTCTTATTTATTTATTTATTTATTATTTAATTATTGTTCAAATACAGCTTTCTGTCTTCTATTCCCATCCCAGCCCAACCCCCCCAGCGCTCCCCACCTCCCTCCCATTTCCACCCCCCCTTAGTTGTTGTCCATGTGTCCTTTATATTAGTTCCTGTAAATCCTTTCCCTTTCCCCCTGAAATTCCCTCCCCTCTCCCTTCTGGTCACTGTCCCCCTGTTCTCTATTTCAGTGTCTTTGGTTATATTTTGCTTGCTTTTTTGTTTTGTTGTTTAGCTTCCTGTTAAAGGTGAGATCTCATACGGTATTTGTCTTTCACCACCTGGTTTATTTCACTCAGCATAATGCTTTCCAGTTCCATCCATGCTGTTGCAAAGGTAGGAGCTTCTTCTTTCTTTCTGCTGCATAGAATTACAGTCTTCTTTTTAAAGGAGTATAAGAGTATAATATGAACAAGTAGATGACAAAAAGTTAGAACACTTCAGTGAAATAGACAAATTTCTTTAAAACCACAAACTAATTTAATTGACTCAAGAAGAAATAGAAAATCTGAATAAACTTTAATGTAACAGGAGACTAAATTAATAATTTTAAAAGCCCCCCAAAGAATACCTTACCTAACCAAGATGGCTTCACTGGTAAATCTTATCAAATATCTCAGAAGAATAATACCAATTCTTCACAACCACAGTCTTCTAAAAATTAGAAGAAGAAGGAACAGTTCTCATTTTAAAGTATAAACCATCAACAAAATTAAAGGACAACCCACTGAAAGGGAAAGCATATTTGCCTATATATCTAATAAGGGGTAAATATCCAAAACTTATGAAGAACTTGTAAAAAACTCAACAGTAAAAAACATAAATAATCCAACTAAAAATGGGCCAAAGATCTGAATAGACACTTCTCCAAAGGAAACATAAAGATGGTAAATTAACATATGAAAAGTTGCTCAATGGCACCAATCAGCAGAGAAATGCAAATTAAAGCCACAATGAGATATCACCTCATGTTTGTCAGAAAGACTATTATAAATCAACAAAGAGAGCGCGGGCCTTCGAACCAGATGATCATGGTTCGATTCCCAGTCAGGGCACATGCCTGGGTTGCAGGCCAGTTCCCAGCAGGGGATGCATGAGAAGCAACCATACATTGATGTTTCTCTTCCTCTCTCCTTCCCTTCCCCTCTAAAGATAAATAAATAAAAATAAAATATTTAAAAAAAATCAACAAAGAAGTGCTGGTTACATGTAGAGAAAGGAGAACATTTCTACACTGTGGTTGGGAATGCGGATTGCAGCAGTCACTGTGGAAAGCATTCCTTAGAATTGAAAATGGAACTGCCTTATAACTCAGCAACTCCACTTTGGGGAATATATCTTAAAAAACCCCAAACGCTAATTAGAAGTGATTATGTACACCCTTATTTGATTGCAGCTTTATTTACAATAGCCAAGATATTGAAGCAGTTCAAGTGTCCATCAGTAGAGGAGTGGATAAAGCAGCTATGATATACTTTCACAGTGGAATAATTCATGGCCATAAAAGAGAAGAAAATTTTACCCTTAGGAACAGTATGGGTGGATCTGGAGAATATTGTGCTAAGTAAAATAAGCCAGTCAAAGAAGGACAAGTACCATATGATTTTACACATATGTGAAACCTAATGAACAAACTGAATTAAGGAACAACATAGAGACAGACTCATAGACAGGAGCTGGCTGACAACTCTGAAGTCAGGGAATTTAATAGGGGGGGTGGACATATCAAGCAAAAAAGGAAAAGAATTTATGAACTTATGAATACAGGCAACAATGTGATAATTGTTGGGGATGATTAGAGGTGGAGTTGGAAGAAGGTATTGGAATGATCAATTGTAAGGGGAAAATATAGTGCAAAATGAACTACTAAAAATAAAGTATAAAGTCTATACTTGACAAAATGAGACATCTCTTTATGACAAAAACACTCACTAAAATAAAATTAAAAGGTTATTTCCTCATCCTTGTACTGGATAGGAAAGCTATGGAAAACCTACAGCTAATGTCATACAGAATGATAAATAACTAAATGCTTTCTTCTTAACACAAGAGAGAAAATAAAATGATGCCCACTCTTACCATTTCTCATGGCATGAATATCTAGCTAGGTAAGTTGTTCAAGAAAAAGAAAAAAGTCCACTTGGGAAATAAGTAAGTAAAACCTTCACATTTTGCATATATTATAATCTATGTACAGAAAATTCTATTTAATTCACTAATTTTTTAAACTAGCAAATGAATTCAGAAAGTTTACAAGCTATGTAATCAGTTTAAAAATCAATTGCAATTTTGTGTACTAGCAAAGGATAATCCAGAAATAAAGTCAATTCCATTTGCAAAATAATAAAATACTTAGAAATAATTTAAAAATAAGTATAAAATATATATGCTGAAGACAGTACATTGTTGAAAGAATTTAGAGAATACCTACTAAATGAAAATGTCACATGTTCTTAGATCAGGACACTTAATGTTGTTAAGATGACAACACTGTCCAAACTAATCTACAGATTCAATGCATTCTCTATCAAACTTAATTATTTACAGAAGTGGCAAGCTGACCCCAAATTGTATAAAGAAATAGTAGGGACAGAGAACAGTCAAATAAATAATCTCAAAAAAATTGGAAAAGTCTCACATCTGATTTCAAATTTTATTACAAAGTTATAGTAATCAAGAGAGTGTGATGGTGGAGTAAGGATAAAAATACTGTTAAATGGAATAGGTTAAAGTCTAGAAATAAATCTATGCATTAATAGAAGACTGATTTTAAATTCATTCCTTTATTTCATTGTATTTATTATAGTGACATTAATAAATAAAATTATATTAGTTTCAGGGGTAAAATTCTATAATACATCTTCTCTGTATAAATTTGTAGTGAGTGTTCACCACAGGTCATCTCCATCCATCACCATTTACCCCTTCTTAACCCTCATCTACCTCCCCACACCACCTGTCCCTCTGGTAATCACCATACTGTTGTCTATGATGTTTTTCCTTCATCACATTTTTCACCTAGCCCGCTACACCCCTCCCCTCTAACAGCTGTCAGTCTTGTTTATGTCTATGAATCTGTTTCTATTTTGTTTGTTACTTTGTTCATTATATTCCACATGTAAATAAAGTCATACAGTATTAGTTTTTCTCTGATTTGGCTTATTTTACTTAGCAGAATAATCTTTAGGTCTAGCCATCCTGTCTCAAAGAATAACATTTTGTTCTTTTTTACAGCTGAGAGGTGGTCAATTGTGTAAATACACCACAACTTTTTTAGCCACTCCTCTACTGGTGGACAGTTGGGCTGCTTCCAAGTCTTGGCTATTGTAAATAATACTGCAGTAAACATAGGGATGTGTATGTACTTTAGAATTTCAGGTTTCTATGAATATATTCCCAGAAGTGGAGTCGCTGGGTCAAAAGGCAGTTCCATTTTCAAATTTTGAGATAACTCTGTACTGCTTTCCACAGTGGCTGCAACAATCTGCATTCCCATCAACAGTACAATAGGGTTCCCCTTTCTCCACATCCTCACCAACACTTGTTTGTTGATTTATTGATGATAGTCATTCTGAAAGGTGAGGCGATGCCTCACTGTGGTTTTAATTTTTATTTCTCTGATGCTTTGTGACATTGAACATCATTTTATATGTCTATTGGCCATCTGTGTGTCCTCTTTGAAGAAATGTCTATTTAGGTCCATTGCCCATTTTTTAATTGGGTAGTTTTGGGGTTTTTTGGCATTGAGGTTTTTAAGTTCTTCATAAATTTTGGCAATTAACCCCTTATTAGATGTATCATTGACAAATATATTCCCCTATTCAGTGAGTTGTTTTTCATTTTGTTGATGGTCTCCTTTGCTGTGCATCAAATTAAACATTTTGATTTGATGTACTACCTTTTTGTTTATTTTTTTCTTTTGTTTCCCTTGCCCATAGTGAAATAGGAGAAAAAAATATCACTGTAACAAATGTTTGAGATTTTACTGCCTATGTTTTCCTCCAGGCTTCTTATGGTTTTTTGCCTAGTTTTTAAGTCTTTAATTGATTACTTATTTATTTAGATATTTTTAAATTTATTTTTAGAGGAGGGGGAAGGAAGGGAGAGAAACATCCATGTGTGGTTGCCTTTTATATAGCCCCCACTGGGGACCTGGCCTCCAACCCAGGCATGCGCATTGTCTGGGAATGAAACCAGCAACCTTTTGGTTTGCAGCTGGTACTCAATCCACTGAGGTACACTAGCCAGGGCAAAGGCTATCGTTGCCTCCTTGTCGGGGAATCGAACCTGGTCTCCTACGTGACAGGAGGGGATACTCACCACTATACTAACGAGGACAAACTAATTCATTTTTAAATTATTCTTCTGTGTGTTTGATGAGCCTGCCAGGATAATGCAATTGGGAAAAAAATAGTCTTTTCAACAAATAGTGCTGAGACAAGTAGATATCCATATGCATGAGATTGAAATTAAGCTCCCATCTCAAAAATGTACACAAAAACTACAGCAAAATAAATCATGATCTAAATATAAAGCTAAAATATGTATTATTTAGGAAAAATAACAATAAATATTTATGACTTTGTATTAGGTAAAGCCTTAGACATCAAAACAAAAGCACAGGTGACAAAAACTTCTGATAAATTGAACATTGTATAAGTTAAACACTTTTGTGTTTAAAGATCATTGTCAAAAAGTGAAAGTAAAAAGGTCACCTACAAAATAGGAGAAAATATTTGGTAATTATATGTCTGATAAAAGCTAAATCAGTAATATATAAATATCTCTTACAAGTCAATAATAGAAATACAAAGTAACAAATTAAAATTTGACATTGCATCTGAGACATTTTTCCAAAGATGATATAAAAGTGGACAATAAGAACATGAAAGAATGTTCAACATTATTAGCCATCAGAGAAATAAAAATTAAAATCCCATTGAGATACCACCTCACATCCACTAAGATAGCTGTAATGAAAAGGACATGTAATATCAAGTTTTGCTCAGGATGTCAAGAAATGGCAACACCCATATATTTTTGGTTAAATGTAAAATTGTGCAGCCATTTTGGAAAATAGTACTTTCTTAAAATACTAAACATAGAGGAACTAGGATTTCTACTTCTAGATATACACCCAATAGAGATTAAAACATAACAGACACATACAAAATTTTGTGTGGGTATGATAAAATATTATTTAGCAATAGAGGGAATGAAGTACTGGTATTGGTTACAACAGAGGTAAACTTTCGAAACATGCTGAGAGAGATAAGCCAGTCACAACAGACACATGTAATTCCACTTTTTAAAAATATTCAGGGTGGAGGGGGGATAAGGAGAAAAAACTGGGACAACTGTAATAGCATAATTAGTATAATATACTTAAAAAAACAACAAAAGTATTTATATCAGATCTAGAGAAATAGAAAGTAATCTGCTTGTCCAGGGCTGGCAGACTCAGGGAAATTTGGAGTTATGTTATTGAGTATAAGGTTTTGTTTTAGGATAATGAAAATGTTCAAAAAGTGAATGTGCTGGTGGTTGGACAAGTCTAAAAATATACTAAAAACAATTAAATGGTATACCTTGAATGGGTATTTGCGTGGCATGTTAATTATAATTCAATAAAGATGTAAACATTTTTAAAAAGTCATAATGATGTATCCAAGGTGTCAATTACATTTATTCTCCGTCTCCCTCCTGAAATCCAATTTCCACATTATCTTTTCCACTTATCTGCAAAGATTATTGCTTAATTCAATTTCTATAAGAATATTTTTAAATACAGATTTTAGTGAAAAAAATCCCATAATACTTTGAATATCACCATGAGATAGGGACATTAGATGACTGCTAAAAATGCCAATCTTCGGTCAAACCTCAGGTTTAACTTTAATTTAATATTCTCAGCCACAGTAGGCCCAGTCTTGTCTGAGAACAAATTCTCTCTTAAGTTCAGAAGGGCAGGTTTTATTCCTCCTTTCTTAAATCCCCTTCGCATGTGCACGGGGAAGTGTACATTTCCTTCCATCTATCAGCATCTTTACATCATCTGTAAATCCTCAAATATGGATTGTAATTTTCCCTCCATTGATGTACCTAACGGTGTCCTTTTAAATATTTACAAGTTTAAACATTACTGATTTTTTTAAATTAATTTGGGATTTCAGGAAGTCATAGAAACCAGTGCATATATTTTTACATAATAATTCACAGATGTTTTGATGTCTTTCATGATAAAAGAGGTGAATATTATGATGATATAGTCAAATTATTTTGAAACGGTTACTTTATGGGACTGGAAAATCTATGTTATTCTGACCAAGATAGGAATTGTGGTAGTATGAACCTGATAGTTTCACATGTAACAAGGAAGAAATTAAGCGGGGGTAGAGAATTGCACATATCAAAGCTCCTCTGTAGATAGTAATCAATGACATAACTAAATCACATTTTTAGAAACATCTATAAAGCAATATTTGCCATGGCTTGCCCTTAATCAGCACTTTAAAAGTGATATCTTTACAAGAGAATTATCATACTCAGGTTAACATTTACTTTCATAGTCATAACTGCCTATAAGTAAGGCATTTCAAAGGAGACAAACCACGTCTTTTTTCAAACATTTTTCTCCCTTGTGTAATAGCTACAGAAAACGAAAGCCTTTAAAACAGAACAATTAAGACACTGTCAGTGGCAGAAAAGAAGACAACCCGTTTCCTGTTATGTGCATGTTAGCATCATAAACATTCTCAATAAGTACTAAAGAACAAAGCTTTTCACTGAGTAACAGCATCCAGAGATTAACTAGATTTTCTCCCGAGAAATGTTCAGAAACATTCTGTCCAACACAGGCCTCCAGGCCATCTGGGACTTGGTTGCCAGTTTCAAAATCTTTTGAAGAACATCTAGCAAATTCCAAAGGGAAATAAAAAATGAACAGGAAAGACAGCCTATTTTTTATTTTGAAATGATTGCACACTTTACATAACACAGTCACTCACGCTGCTTTATCACATCTGGTTGCATTTTATAAAACTGTACTACTAATATGCAAAATAATCACTCTGGTGCCCAGTCTGCAATATAGGTAATGTTATAACACCACCAAAAAATAGCGTGTATAAGGAATAATTAGATATTTGATTGATATCTGGAAAAATTGTGACTCAATTTACATAGTATTATTCACTATCAATGTATTAATTTATTTAAAATAAGAAAATCTGAAAGTATAGGACTATAATGGCATACTGTTTTTGGTTTGTATTTTTGTTTGTTGTTATTTTAAAACTAAACATTTATTTAACTTCATTGAACTGAGACTTTCCAATATGGAAATGAAATCTCACATATTATACCATGGGCAACAATAGTTTAAAGAAATTAACCCCCCTCCTCAATGCAATACATTTTTATTGTAAAACATGAAATGTTCCATTAGTAACATTGAGCAAATTCACACTGCTGTTTAGACATCACCATTATCTAGTTCTAGAATACTACCTCAAAAAAAAGCTTTGTCCCCATTATTCAGTCATTCCCCAATCCCTCCTCCATCAAGCTGGCGGAACTTACTAATATGTGTTCTCTCTCCGTGTGTTACCATGCAGCCACATGGGCTTCTGCTGTGCACCACCAATAAACTATGGAAGCAGAGGTTTGGTAAAAAAGGAAAAGGGTTGTTGATTCAAACTCTCTACAATTTTTCAAATAACGGGCTTCTGCTTCGAAGCCCATTCCCTTTAAAACACCCAAAGGCAAATACCTCACAACCACCCCTAGCCAGCCTAGTTCAAGGATGAACCTGGACTCCCTCCTCCCATTTAAAAAATATGCCATCCTTTGTGATAGGCAGGTGACCACAGCAGATTATCCAGGAGGCTTGGCTTTCCCAGTCCAGCTCCAAGCATCTTCTGCAGTCTGTGTGCCCTGGTGCCCGTCTCCTTGGTTGCTGCTCCCCGGCCCACTGCTTGCATTCTGTCCCTTAACCCCTCGGCTTGCTGGTGCATCCCTGTACCGGCTGAGCAGGGCTGCACAACACAGTGTGCTGCCCTGAGTTCTGTGTGGAAAGGTGCGGGGTTTGGTGCCTGGGCAAGCAGTCTGAGGGCTTGCTGGCCCAGAACGCTCTGGAACACTCTGGCCTCCGACAGCTAACTGGGCTCCCGAGGGGAAGAAAAGAGAGTGAGCTTCCCCCGCACTTAATTTTTAAAGTTCCTGCCCCAAACCCTCTGCGTAGCAGAGGCCAGTCTGAGGGTCGTTTTCCTGTGTCTAAATATTTTACTACACTGGCAGGAGCGCCATTCATCCAGGCTAGCGTCCATCACACTCTTCCCAGCACCTCTGCCCCTCCTCCAGCCCTGTGATCCAGAAGGGAGGAATTTCTAGCCACGCCAGGGGCACAAATCTCTTGGCCAAGTCAGAGCATCACCTAGTTATACATGTGTTGTGACATTTCAGCCCTGCATAGGCACTGTGCAAGCTGTCTTCAGCTGTATCATGCCACAGCTGCTCAGTTGCTGGGGAAACAGACATTGGTGAGTGCCCTAGGTTGTTTACTCTTGCCTAGGGGGAATGGAACCATGCCCTAGCTGTGATTGAATCCCAGGCTGCCTTGGGCACTTCCAACCCAGCTTGGGAGTCTTAACCATTTTTCAGGGGACTGCACCCTCTCAGGCGGGATTGAGGTTTGCTTACCCTCAGTGACCTGGCTAGACCCCTCTGTTACATATGGATTTCCTTATTCTAGATATATAAGTGGAGTCATGCAAATATGTGCTTTTTGTTGTTCTGTTTTTAAATAAAGATTTAAATAAGTCTTTACATAAAGATTGCATTAGTTCAAGTTCTCTGAGAGGTAGAAACCAAGATTAGATTAGATGTGCAAGAAACCTCTGATGTTTATCAGAGGTTTATTCCACTAGGGAAGGGGAGCCAGGACAGCAGACAAGGGGAGTCTAACATAGATGCAGTTCTGAACCTTGTGAAGAAGAGGAGGCACAAAGGAGGGAACGAAGACATAGTGCAGACTACAGTGCGGTTAATAGAGTAGTTGAACTAGGTTTTGGAGAGGCCTTAACCAAGGTTACCCACCAGAGGTGTCCTGCTTCTGACAGGATTGTGCTACCTTAATATTTTTTTGTAACATCTGTGGAAAAGAGCACTGAAAAAGCACCAAGGAATATAGTTAATATTTCATGAAAACTTAAAAAAATAAATTCTGGTTAAATTACTTCCCAGTGCTTGACCTAAATATTTAAATGAGATTGACTTACAACTTTGCTTTGACTACCAGAAAACAGCACAAATTAGGAAATTTCATATCTAACCTTCAAACCAGATATAGTGTCTGCCTTGTATTCATATTGAAACTAGCAGGAAAAAAACTGTATCTTTCATATTAGATACTTTTATTTTTCTTTCTTAATATATGAGAAATTATAAAAGCACAAGTAAATTGAATATTTCAACCATAAGAAATATCTTTATAAATAACAGGGTTAGGCCCTGGTTAATGTAGCTAGGTGAACTGAGTGCAGGCCTGTGAACCAAAGGATCGTGGTTCAATTCCCAGTCAGGGCACATACCTGGGTTTTGGGCCAGTTCCTAGGGGGGGATGCATGAGAGGCAACCATACAGTGATATTTCGCTCCCTCTCCCCTTCCCTCTAAAAGCTAAATAAATAAAAAATAAAAATTTAAAAAATAATAATACCCTGGAATATGATAATCAGTTTGTTTCTAAATCTAAATAAATAAATAAATAATTGCAGTTTGCAGGTTTGATCCTTGGTCAGGTCACATAAGAGAATGAACATATGAATGCATAAATAAACAAAACAACAAATCAATGTTTCTCTCTTCCTTCTTCTTTGTCTAAAATCAATAAAAATAAAATTAAAAAGATTAATCACAGAGATGGATTCTCAGGTGAATTTAGAATCATTTCTTAAGGTAACATACATCTCATTTTACTTTAAATTCCACCATATTTTTCTTAGTAGCATAGGTATGGGCCAAGTTTCTAAAGTACTTTGTCTTTGACTACAAGATACTTGAAAATTTAAATACCTTAAAGATTATATTCTCCAAAAAGTAAAAATCAATCACACTTTATTTTTATTTTAACAAAAAGTGGACATGTGGAATGCACTCTGTCTTAGTAACATCTCCCTGCATGATCTTAAAAATATTATTTTAAAAAATCTATATAAAATTCTGCATTATACATACTAAAACCATTTTTTATTGGCAGTATTTGTCAAAAGGCATTTTGATTGAGCATCTCAATTTGACTGTTGGATCTATCAACTAAGTGGCATAAATCAGAGTGAAAGTGAGTGGGTTTGACATAGATATCAAATCTCTGTAATGGGAAGTGGAAAAGAATGCTGTCAACTTGAAGAGAAGCTTCTTCATCAAATGTGTCCTTACCTAACTCGCATCTGCCAACTTCAACTTCAGGCTAGGGAAGTTTTTAAAAGAAATAACTAAAGTTTTGAAAATCACGATGGCTCATGTTTCTATTATATTACATGTTGTTTTATGTTACTGATGACAAATCTGAAGGTGATGTATTAAATCAGTGATAAAGAAATTAAGAGTCTATTAAATCAAGGAATATTCATTCTATTTTGTTTTTTAAAATTTTTTATTAATTGTTGTTCAGTTACAGCTGTCCAGACTTTTTCCCCATTGCTCTTTCCTGCCTCCCCCACTCCCATAAGAGATACCAAAAGGCACAAACAGAAAAAAGATATAAAAATTCAAAATAAAGTATTCAATTCTAGCTTATCATGTTTTTAGGGGAGTCTAAGTTGATATTACAAGCTATATCAAGAAGCATTGTAGATTTATTTTTATTGAAGTACACTTGACATATAACACCATATTAGTTTCAAATATACAACATAATGGTTTGATATTTATATGTTATAAAATGATTACCTCTATAAGTCTAGTTAATATGTTACATAGATATTTTTTTCTTATGATAAGATCTTTTAAGTCCTGTTCTTCTAGTAAGTTTCTAATATTCAACACAATATTATTAACTATATTTCCATGCTTTAATTACATTCCAATGAGCAATTTATTCCCATGACTGCAAGTTTGTACCTTATGATATCCTTTACCTACTTTGCCCATCTCCCTACCCTCAGCACCTGGCAACCACCAACCTATTCTTTGTAACTTCTCTGAGTTTGTTAGTTTTGTTTTTTAAATTGCACATATTACTGAGGTAATAAGTTATTTGACTTTTTCTTCCTGACCTATTCCATTCATTATAATGCCCTCAAAGGCCATTCATATTGTCATTGTTGATAAGATTTCATTCGTCTTATGAATATATAACATTCCATTGCATATAGATACATATATACATCCCACATTTTCTTTATTAATTCATTTATTAATGAACACTTAGATTGCTTTCATATCTTGGCTATTGTAAATAATACTGCAATGAATGTAGGAATGCATATATTTTTACAAGTATTTTCTTTTTTAAATTTTAAAACCAAAGGTGGCATTGCTAGATCATATGATAGTTACTTCTATTCTTAATTTTTTGAGATATATTCATACTGTTTTTTATAGTGGCTGCATCAATTTATATTCCCAGGACAAGGGTTCCCTGTTCTTCACATTCCCAAAACTTGCTCTTTTTGGGGAGTTTTTTGAGGCCATATCTCATTGTCATTTTGATTCACATTTCCTTTATGATTGGGAAGGCTGAACATCTTTTCATGTACCTCTTGTCAAAGAAGTCAGATGTATGTCTTCTTTGGGAAAAAATGTCTATTCAGATCCTCTGACCATTTTTTTAACTGGACTTCCGTCCTCCCTCCCTCCTTACCTCCCTCCCTCCCTTCCTTTCTCCTCCTCCTCCTCCTCTTACTCCTTCTTCTTTTGTTTTCTTCTTCTTCTATTGAGTTTTGTGAGCTCTTTATTATTTTACATACTAACCCCTTTTCAGATATTGTATAGGTAAATATTTTCTCTCGTTTAGTAGGCCAAGTTTTTAATTTGCTGATGGGTTCCTCTGCTGTGAAGAAGCTTTTTACTTTGATGTAGTCCCATTTATTTATTTTTGCTTTTGTTGTCTTTGCTTTTAGTGTCAGATCCAAGAATTCAAAGAATTCAAGTGTCAATCCAAGAATTCATCATGCCAAAGACTGATGTCAAGGACATTATCACCTGTGTTTTCTTCTTGGAGTTTTGTGGTTTTGAGTCGTACTTTCAAGTCTTTAATCCATTTTGAGTTATTTTTTTGTCTTGCCTGAAATTACTATTTTAGTAATAGTAACCATAGTACAGTTTTGTTCTTTTTTATGTGGTTGTTCAGTCTTCCCAGCACTATTTACTGAAGAGATTATTCTTTTCCCATTGTATAGTCTTGGCTCTTTTGTCATAAATTAATTAAACATATATGAGTGGTTTATTTTTGAGTTCTCTTTTCTGTTCCATCCATCTATTCTGTTTTAATGCCAGTACAAGCTTGAAACCAGAGAATGTGATGCTTCTAGCTTTGTGCTTTTTTTTCAAGATTACTTTGGCTACATGGCTTGTTGTGTGAGAGAGAGAGAGAGAAAGAGAGATTTTATACATGTTTCAGGGTTGTTTGTTCTATTTCTTTAAAAATTGCCATGGAAACATTAATAGAGATTGCATTGCTTCTATAAATTTCACTGGGTAGTATGGATATTTTAACAATATTAATTCTTCTAATCAATTAACATAAAATATATTTCCATTTATCTGTGTCTTCTTCAATAAGTTTTATCAAAGTGTTAAAGTTTTTAGCATATAGATTTGTCATGTTCTTGGTTGAGTTTATTCCTTGGTATTTTATTCTATTTCACACAATTATAAATGAGAATCTCTCTTTTTGATTGTTCATTATTAATATATAGAAATGATGGGTTTTCATATATTAATTTTGAATCCTGAAACTTTATTAAATTTGCTTATAAGTTCTAAGAATTTGGGGGGAAGTATTTAAGGTTTTCTATGTACAATACCCTGTCATCTGGAAACAGTGAAAGTTTTATTTATTTTTTGTTTGTTTTTCTTCTTTTTTGCCTGATTGTTTGGCTAAATGTACTAATACTATGTTGAATAAAAGTAATATTGGAAATCCTTGTCTTGTTCTTAATCTTAGAAGAAAAGCTTTCAGACTTTCAACATTAACTATGTTGCTATGTGTGGGCTTTTAATATATAGCCTTTATATATTGAGGGATCTTCCCTCTTACTCCATTTGGTTGACAGTTTTTATCATAAATAGATGTTGAATTTTGTTAAATGATTCCCATGTATCTATTAAGATAATCACATAATTTATATCCTTATTTTTTTTTAATGTGCTGGGTCACATTGATTGATTTGTTGATGTTTAACTGTTTTTGAATTTCTGGAATAAATCCTACTCGATCATAGTGTGACCCAATTTAATGAATTGGTCAATTTGCTTTACTAGTATTTGTTGAGGACTTTTGGATATATTTTTATTAGGGTTATAGACTGTAGTTTTATTTTTTGTGGCATCCTTGTCTGATTTTGGTATCAGAATAACACTGGCCTGTGACAAGTTTATTAAAGTAGAAGTAGTAAACCTTTCTGAAGAAACTAAAAAACAAGATAAGTCAACCATATCTGATTCGAGCGATAAAGCATCTTCAAACAGCTGGTGATGTTACAAGCTGTATATGTAAGATCAGTGTGAGTTTTATGGTAGTGCAAAGACAAATGAACAAGATGATTACAGCAATGGATTACTGTGTAAATGCAAACAGGGCCTGGGAAGACATAACCCAGAGACTGATTTATGTCTTGCTTTAGACCCACAGTGTTCTGATACCTGCAATGCAGAACATCATAGGCAGTGCTCAGTGAAGAACAAAGGGAACCCTGATTGTGTGTGCCTGCCGGCTCCCAGTGAGATGATCATGGAATCTGTCAAGTGTTGTGCATTTGGCTATGGTAGAATTGACTGTGAAGACCAATTTTGGCTGATTCTCAATATTATGGGCACCATTGTTATCATCTTCATTCTTGGCATGGTGATTGCATTGATTTTATGAGATTCAAGTGAAAAAGGATATTGAAGAACAGAACTTGATTGAGAACAACTTACAAATCTGAGGATACAGCACACAACGGGCTTCAGCTATCCAGGAACAGAAGGGGACATCTTCCTTAAAGTCAGAGTGACTACACCAAAAACAGTCAGCTGCAGAATCCTCTGCAAACAATTTGGAACCATCCATGGTCGTCAACCCAATCTATGAGCTTTTATTTTGACTAAGATACTGATGGAGAAGTGAGCAGCAGTGAAAATATGGCCTTTGTTATATAGGCCATATTTTTTCCATCTGACATACAGCCTCTCCAAATGGAAGATGTGAATATTTGCAATGACCAGGGCTTGTTTGCTACCTAAGTACCCATGAAAGTAAATGCACTTCAATGCTATTAGCACTTGTAAGACAGTTGATTTCCTCCAGTCAGTACAATGGTGGAAGTTTTTTGTTGTTTTTCTTTCTTTTTTCTTTTTTTTTCACATGGCAACAAAACCATTTCCAATCCAGAGGAAAGTTCCCCAGGGTCATTTACTCCAGGTTGGGGGCTACATTCCCCGTGCCATGTGGAACGATCCCCTATATAAAATATTTTAAAATTTTCATGTAATAATATCTACCATACTACTTCAGATTATTAGATCCATCTTTGTGTGGCCATCACAGTCAAAATGGCTGAGCTAGTAGAGCAACAAATCTGCATCGAAGTTTCCATTAAGCTTAAATATTCCTCTATAGAAACTATTCAGATGAATCAGAAAGCTTTCCAGATGATGTATGAGCACAGAGCTATTTCAAGTGTGGCACAAATGTTTCAAAGATGGTTGAGAATCTGTTGAAAGTGCTCCAGGTTCTGGTAGGCATGGAATAAGCTGAACACCTGAGAATGTTGAATGCATACCCCCTGCAATCAACAGAGATCAGAGAACTGTGTGAGGTCCCAAGGTATCTAGTTTGAAGGGAGTTGAGGTGTCACTGTCTTACGTACAACATTTTTTTTTTGTCTCTTGTATCTTCTTCAATACATTTCTCTATTTTTCCTAGTGCATGGCTTGATACTTTTTGGACAGACCTCATAGCCTACTACACACCTAGGCTGCATTGCCTATTGCTCCTAGGCTATAAGCCTGAACAACATGCTACTATACAAAATAACCCAAGACTGAATCAAGGACAGGAGAAAATCATGGCGTCAAAAGACTTTGTTAAACAGATGTATGAGGCTGCTGCCTGCATAACATACCATAATGTTTTACAGCAGACTTTTTAGTTTTTTTAATAAGTAGAAAGAATGCACCCTAAAATAATTATAAAAATATTATATTTTAATTACATAAACCAGTACCACCTACAGTCATTTATAATCATCAAGTATTATGTACTTTACATAATTATACATACTATATACTTCTTTACAACTGGCAGCTTAGTAGGTTCCTTTAGAGCAGCATCACCATAAACACGTGAATAATGCACATGCTATGAAGTTATGATGGCTACAACATCACAGGCTATGGGAATCTTTTAGCTTCATTATAATCTTATGGAACCAGCAGTGTACATGTGGTCCACAGTTGACCAAAACGTCATTACGTGGTGATGACTGCAATCTATAACATATTTTCAATAATGCTCATGCAAAAAATTTGCACAACCAGACACATTTTCTTGGATTACAACAGGTAAACTAATTTCTCTCTTGTTTAAACATAAAATAAACTTTTATAAGGCTAGAAATTAAGGAAATACTTGAGGAAAACATTTAAGGATGACATAAAGGCTATGATTTCAACCTTTAAAAAGTATGAGAGAAACTAGATATTTTAAGAATGAAAAATTTTCTAGCCCCAAGATTACACTATTACAGTGTCATAGTGTAGAAAATTGTGTTCTCTAGGAAACTTTATTTTAAGTTCAGCTGGCCAATGGGTTTCAAAGGCAATATTAGAAAATTTTAGATAAACAAATTAAAAAATAAGTACAGTCTATAAAAATATTTGATGAGCTCAAAGCATGAGCATAAGGATGGTAAAACGAATAATAAATTGGTACTCTCTCAATAAAGAGAGTGCCCAAATCATTAAGGATTCCTGAGTATAAGCCCACATAAGTGTTTTTTCTTGCCTAAACAATGGTATAATGATGGAGATTAGAAATTATGTTACAATGTAATTTGGACACAAGTTTGTTTTTAATTTAATTTTTGATTTTATCTATTCTAGCTCAGCTATATGCCAGGGAGAGTTTTGTGCCAGTCTCATACTACTTAAGTTCCCTTTGTAAAGACATTGTAGCATTATTATTATTTTCATTTTATAGATAAGGATAACTTAACTCAGACAGAAAAATTAACACATTCCCTAAGGTTACACACCAAGCCAATGGTGGAATCAGGAATCTTAACAGGACAGTTCACTTTCTGCTTAGATCACAGGGACTCAAAATGAGGTTGATGGATCTAGTATAATCATCTGTTTAATTTAAGATTTCTGGATTACACAACAGAACCTTCCTGAAGCAAATATATTTTCAGGCACCTTAATAATTTTGTATTTCATTTTACAACATTTCATTATTATTTTAGCCTAGAGGTAGGTGAAGGATAATTTATAAAACTATCCATGTGTGAATACTTTATGCAAGAAATTAAAATGTTATCTTTGACCGTTTGCATTTTTATTATAATCTTATTGGTGAATGATATTGTGAAAAAATATACTGTAATGATATCCCTTTGCCATTGATTTTTACTCATTGATAATATGGTAAGTAAATATTAAGAGTATTATGAATTTTGGGGCATTATATTTGTTTTTTATAGTATCCTTTAAAGCAGAATATTTTAAAGTATACTTTCGTCTTTCCTGAAAGAAGCATTTTTATCTTAAGCCTAGTTTTACACAGAAATTTTTACCGTGTTTTGAGACAACATAGAATTTCGATTTATTATTATAATCTAGATAATATCTTTGTTGATTAATTTACACTCTTGTTCAAATACTTAGGTTTTCTCCATGTACATTAAAACACACTCATAGCCAATTACTTATATCAGTGTAAGATGGTATGATATTACACTGCCATGCTTAGTATATTTACTTCTGTAAAATTCTCAAGTGGTTGCATCATGACAGGAACTATAACTGCTGGGAATATAAAGATAAATAATGTATGTCTCTAGTCTCCAGAGGTCACAGTCTAGTGAGACTTGGCAGAAATATGCACTACCATATAACAAATGTTGGAATGAAGTGTTCTGGGAGCTCCAAGCTAGTAAAGCTAAATTCCTGGAGATTTTAGGAAAAACGCAGAGAGAATACTTAAAAAAAAGAGGTTTTGCCTTGGCATTCCAGGCAGGGGTGTCATAGTCAAGATAAAGTAAGCTGAAAGACCAAGGAGATTTTTCATGAGAACTTAAGGCTTAATGTGACTCTTTTGTAAGTGGTTTAGATTAGTTTGCAATAAATATCAGGCCCTGCAATTGCTGTTAGTTAGATAACTGAATAGAAAAAAAAGAGAAGAATAAAAAGGAGTAAAATGAAATAAAAACAGTGGTGATGATTTTAAAAAGTCTACATGAGAAAATTCTAAATTTTTAAAATACAGATAAAAATATCATTTTCTACTATTTGATTGATGTGAATAGATATACTCTAAATATCTAGAAAGGTATTTTCAGTTTTTTTAATGAGCTATGTGTATAAATATAAAAGCATGAATTTTGTTATTTTAAGATTTCAAAGAGTCTCTCTTATAAATGGAAGTAAAAACAATACTAAATAACATTTCTTGATATATATTTAAAAGTGTTTCTGGCCCTGGCCCATGGCTTGTTTGGAGTGTCGTCCCACTCACCAGAAGTTGAGGGTTTAGTTCCAAGGTGCACACCAAGGCTGTGTGTTTGATGCCCACTTGGGGCAACCCAAGTTGTGGCTAGTTGTGTGGGAGGCAACCAATCAATGGCTCTCTCTCTCTATCTCCCTTCCTCTTTTTCTAAAGTTAATAAAAACAAATTCACACATGAGGATTGAAAATGTATATACTTTTGAAATTATTCTAATATTAGTATTTAACTAATATTATTACACAAAATAATGCCAGTTTTGTGAATATCTAAAAGTTTTCAGATAAGTAATAATTTCAATTATTATAAATTGAAACTGATATAAATTTAAACTGATATAAATTTAAACTGATATAAATTATTATAAATTTAAACTGATATAAATTATTTATGCTTTTGTTTTATATGCATTTTTCATTTATGTATATACAGCAAGGCATTTTTGTTCTTAATAGTTATTTATCATTAATAATAATGACAATCATATAAGATGGAATGTTGGAATGTCAAGTTTACAGATCATTACAAGTCTACATATTTTAAAATTTTATGCATGAATAGTGTGATTAACATGTATGTGGAAACTACATAAAATATATAATTTGAAAAAAATGTATAATTTGAAATAATTTAAATTCAAAGATAAATATTTAAAAATTAAGATAATATAATGCCTTCACTAATGTGCAAGTTTTCTGAAAGTAATGATCTACGTTAAATTCAAGTCAATTATAATTATCACAAATGCCAGTTAAAGCATAAAAATTTTATTGTGCATTTATTGAATTATATACTGTTTAAAAAAAAAGCACATGATTTGACTTTTAAGACCTATAAGTTATAGGTTAACCATGTGCTGCAAAGTATGTACAAATACCCTATAACAAATAACAGATATTAAGAAAATATAAAAATTAACTCCCCACAATATGAATTTTAATACAAAGTAATTGATTTCAAACATAGGGTAAGGCAAAAGCAAGTTTAAGTGCACAAAACATAGTTTATTCTTATATTATTATTTATTATTACATTATTTTCCATACAAAAAAACTGTAAACTTACTTTTGCCCAACTTTGTATAAAGATTAGCAAAGAGTTCTGGGCTTTTTAACTGCTCTTAACTGTTTAACAGAGAAGTGTTTGTATATTTTATATATAGGATAAAATGCATATACACATATTTATATGTGAAAATAATTTTCTCAATTTTAATTTATATTTTATCTTCCAATTTTCATATAGTAGTTGATTTTTATATATTTATTTCTTTAGCGAACACTTAGGCCTTATTACGTACCAAACACAATTCTAACAGTTTTACAGACATTACTCATTTAAAACTTAATCCGTCAGTACTTCGGGCTGCTATAACAAAATACCATATAGTGGATAGTTTGTAAACAACAAAAATTTATTTCTCACAGAACCGAAGCCTAGGAAATCTAACATCAAGACACCAGAAGATTCAGTGTCTGGTGAGTCTGGTTTCTTGCCTGCTTCCTGGTTCACAAACAACCTTTTTCTTGCTTTGTCTTCACATGTCAGAAGGGGCTAGGGGAGGGGTGTGCAGGGTGGAGGGGAGTGAAGGGGGGAATGGGACAACTGTAATGGCATAATCAATAAAATATATTTTAAAAATTTTAAAAAGAGAGAAGGGGCTAGGGAGCTCTCTGGAATCTCCTATCAGGGTACTAATTTCATGCATGAGGGCTCCACACTTAGGATTTGTTTACCTCTCAAAAACCCACCTCAAAGTAACATTACATTTGGGATTGTTTTTTAACATATGAATTTTAGGGGAGGGGCACGAATGTTCAGTCTGCATTACGTGGTAAAAATACAGTGAAGTAGTTCTCACTGTTGTCTTCACTTAAATATGAAGAGCACAGACGGGACTAAATAGCGCACTCAAACGACTGTGCAACAGAGTCGGGATTTAAGATCAGAAAGTCTGAATCCAGATCAAGGAGAAACCTTAACCCCTTCTTATATATTTTTAATATGCATTAAATTATTGTATTCACATGTAATACAATGATACACATTATTATTATTAATAATACACATATAATAATTAATACACATTATTATGCATTAATAATACACATCATCCATCCTTCAGGTAAAGTATTTGCAATTTAAATTTATTTATTTTTTCATCAATCTTTTTGACCCTGTCTTATTCCTCAACCTTAATAAAACACAATTTACATTGTATATAGAGAAAAAAAGTTTGAGTGTATTACACTCAATGTAGCTGCTATGAAAAGGCATGCTTTATTTATTAGGACAAATGAATAGGGACCATGGAGTTATAGAAAAGTGTATCAATATGTGGGAGTGACTTTCCTCGCAAGTCCCCCCAGTTGCCACGGATGAGAGTAAATATGACTGAGACATGATGTGATCTGCTTGGGGAGGAGAAGTGAGCAGTGGCCAGTTTCTCCGGGGGGAAAAAGAGTAGAAGCGGCCAGTTTCTCCAAGGAGAAAAAGGTCCTGAGCCCACCTCCTCCAGGGCTTTTATTGGGTTCTAATACAAAGGAATAAAGGGTGGCAAGGATCAAACAGTAGATAACTTTTCAAAGGAATCTGAGGGCTTAGTCTGAGTCAGAGTCTGTCAGGAACAGAGTTCTAGGGTTTCCTGCTTGAACGCTTAACATATGAATGAAAGCACTCTTACCAGAGCAGATTTCACAGGTTTATCAGGAAGTCTTTGGGAAGCCAAATTTTTCCCCAGGACACGCTCTATCAAGACAAGAAGCTCCACCTTTCCCCAACAGGTATTCAGGCTTAAGGGGATTAGAGCCAGGAAGCACTTCTCTCAGAGAACTTGGGGACTTGGGCTTTGTCAAAATGGGGGGTGAGAGTCCATTGCTCCCTCTTTGTTGCAGCCCCCCAGTCCTTCCATGAAGGCCTCCCAAGTGATTGAGTCTGGCTTAGGCTGCCTCCCACTGTGAGGGGTCTTATCCGTTATTGACTTCCAACCGAGCTTTGGGGGCAGGGAGAGAAAACTGAGGCAGCGTTTGCTACCAGAGACAAACTTTGTCTCCTTCGGCTCACAGACCCAAAGGTCGTCTCTCGCTCTTAGCCACAAGGGCTTGAGATACAATTCCTAGAACCAGGCAGAGGGGTCCACAACATCAATATACAGTGAATAACACAGTGTATTCATATAGTATAGAATGGTAAGTAAGCTTTTATTATTATTATCTCTAGTTATAAAAACTTTAACTTCATCTCTGTTTAGGCTTTTTATAATACTTTCTATTATTTTAACATTTCAAAATATGATTCTGGATGGTCCTAGGGCCTTGTTTATAAAAATCTTTTCAAATACACTGTCCATGGAAAACTATAAAACTTGTTTCCAGTGTGCCCAGTGTTTCTGTTTCTCTGTGCAGTGCCAGGCGTTTGTTAACACCAGTAGCGTTGTTCCCTTTGCTCACCCATAATCTTCTAGCTTTATTTTTTATCTTACCTCTTTTTCACTTCCAAGATTCAAATCTTTCTCCTGCTACCTTTCTTATTTCCTCTCCCTGGGTCATGGAACTTGATTCACCTTGCTCCACAAATGTTAGTATCAAGAATATGATTTCTTTGAACAAATCTGCTTCCTCAAAGAATTCTCCCATATTCTTTATCAAGACAAATACAATTTCAGGGGGGAAATGCGAGGCAACTAGAGTTCTGGGAACCACAGGGGAAGTGAGCTCTTGTGTTTGAGATGTGTGCTCCCGCTGTGCTCAGGTGAGCCTGTGCTGCCACACTGGACAAAGCCCGCCTGACTGGCTGTATGTGCTGGAGGATCCTAAGTGCTCCTTTTATACTTAGTTGTTCTATCTGACTTCACTTACCTAACCAACTTAGCTCCTACAATCAATTTAATTATTTCTTAATTATAAAACATACAATCTTTTCTCATTGTGTCTTAATTCTAAAGTAAACTTTTCTTCCAACTACCCTGTATTTTCTGCTTTATGATAACTGTAATCTTACAAAGGCAAGTCTTGAATCTTCAGGTAACTTTCCAGTAGTGGTTACAGGCATGTTATTTTTGTTTTGCTAAGATGCACAACCTCAAGTGCTCCACCTGTCTGTCAGTCAGAGTAGCTCATCCTTACCTTGTGAGACAGCAAACTCATCTTTAACTGTTTCATACTGAGATAAGCCAAGCAGGCCAAGGCTCTTGTTAGTAAATTTATGTTTTAACCTCCATGACTTCTTTAAGAGAAAAGCATTGCAGATAGTATTTATCTTTTTATTTTGTTCAGTCAAAAAAAAAAGCTTTAGCTCCTACTTTTGGAAAGTACATAAAGATAACTGCTGAGCTTGTCATATCATCCCTATAAAAACAGTCTTTCTGTAGTTCCTACTATTGGGTAGTCCTAAAAGCCAAGCTTAATTTGTATGTAAATTCTCCACTCTTGTAGCCCAACTGAAGATAACTGGACCAATACTGGACCAGAAGTAGGTACCTGAGGTAAGCTTACCATTCAGTAGGTTTGCTAGATCACAGGAGGACATGGTATGAAAATGTCTATTTTCAATTTAGCTAAGCCTGACTCCTTAGAGCACTCTATTAGGAAATAATGACAAAAGTGTGGAATTGCAAAATAATGAATGGGTAGATTGAGAAGATTGTATGATGAGCTATGTGTAAACCAAAATTTTAAGTGACATAATCAGTTATTTAGAAAATTCCATGTAATAGATAAGGTACATGGGGAAAAAGTTCAAAGAGAGAACTCATCAGAAGCAGTGACCAAAAAATGGTTGAATTTCTTTAATGAAGGAATACTGTTGCAGTGATCCAAAACACTTGCCTTTGAGATTCCTCAAATGTTTAGTTTTCTGCTGTCATGTCCCTGACATAAGGCTGAAGATGATTTTAGTTTCTGCTTGCTTTCTCTTAATGAATTATTCTTAGACTAACGCAGCTCACAAATATGCATTAACCTAAACTATCCTTATTGTCTGGCTCTTTGAATTCACTAGGAAAGCTTATAGAAAAACTCGTGAATTATGGACTTCAGTAGGGCCAGGCAGAAAATACATTCACATGTACTCCCCCCAACACACATAAACACACAAGCACAAACACCCTAAAATAAATAGTATATGTAATAGGTATACGTGTATTCTTTTTTCCTAACATTGCATTTTGAAAGTCTCTGTCATATGAGCAATTTAAAGCAAAATATAAATTACTTTGATGCCATAGGTCTACAAAATTGTGAAAAATTTCATGTATAGTATTTTTCTCTTTTTGGTTTATAAACGGTTAAGAATCATTAATGACAAGATCATTAAATATGGGGGAGTGGTTTATTTATATATTTAAATAACTAAAATACATTTTACTCATATAAAATAATATCTGAAATATCTTTAAAATGTTTCCTTTCCTTTTAAATTGAACTTATGCCCAGCGTACCAGATTTTAGAATTCAGGATGATACTCTGGCAAAAGTACTTTGGTTCCCCATGAGGCAGACTAATTTGAAAAGCAGCAGCTTTGGAAAGACAGTCACTGCATTTCTCTTTGACCCTTGAGCCAGCCACTGAATCCTGCCTGTGGCTATATTAGAGCACTTTCAGAGACCTGAATAAGAGAAGGCATTGCTGCATATTTCAGAATTTAGTTGTTCTTATTAGATAAACTCCGTCTCCTTCCCAAGACTAACTGTCACATCCTCTAAAACTGTAAATTCTATATCAAGAAATCACTTTTGGTGATATGTGAAATTCTTATGAAATGTGCGTGTATGTATATTAGTTATGCCTCGAATGATCATCTATTTTATTTAACTGGAAAACCACCTGTTTAAAATTAGAGAAGTTAGGAAAAATAGAATATGTACTTTTTAAATCAGGCTAAATTACACTGATAACATAATTTGACAAAATAAGCTTAATCACTAAGAAAAATTATTTTTACCTTGGAAAACTTCATAGGCCAGTGTTTATCAGCTATTTTCCTCATTAAATAATTGTATGAGGTCTACAAATAAGTATATAATCTCCCTCTAGTGCTGAATATGCTTTATTTTTAAGACACATTGAGATTTTTTTCTCTCAGTTTTTTATTTGATTTTTGCCTTTTCCTAGAACATTTGTAAGAGTATAACTTAAGGTAAAATGATAGACCCAAAAATATAACTTGTAGCATAATTTCAAAAACTCATGTGGCTTTATATACCTGGTATTGCAAAACCATGTCCTAAGAATTCACCTTGTTATATCAATTAATTTATGGAACAAGATTAAATATAAATTAAAAATAAATAAGATTTTTAGTTTCACTAGAAAATTTTCAAGTAATTTATTGCACAAAATTAACAAATTGAGTGATTTAAAATGATTTAAAGTACAACAATTTAAAAAAGTGGTACATTTTTAAGTTTCTGACTTTAATGACTGAAATAAAGCGATATAATTAAATAGTAAGGTTAATAAAATTACTTAGTTTAAAATTTCTCTATAACTAAGGTAAAATATTTTAAAATTTAAAATTTTCTTCATTGACTATTTCACATAGATCAAAAACATTATTAGTTTCAGTAGCTTGAAACATTCTTTACTTCATTTGTAAACATATCCCGTGACATTTAAATTTAAAATTGACAGATGGCACTTCAATGTTTCAATAATACTAGTATTTGCTAGTACTCAGTTAATATTATAAGTATACATTATTATGTAATTGCAGCTACCACTATCAGAAGTGGAGTAGAACAATGGTTAGTGAACTTTAGAATTTAAACCTAGAATGCTAAACATCAAAGCTTATTTAATAAGTCACAGAGATGCAGGAAATGAGTCAACCTGATTACATTGACTCAGGAAACAAATTACAGAGGCAAAAGGAGAACCCATGTCACTTAGGCAAAAGAAAGCAGAGAATGCACACATGAGCAAAGAAGAGGGGAAAGGCAAGAGTTTGCTGTAGAGAGAAAGCCTGTGTACTCTGGGTCCTTTGTCTTAAGGGATTTTATCTCTTCTCCAAAGGTAGAATTTTGGTGATATTTCAGGGGAAAATCTCAATAGAATATTCACCAGCTTTCAAGGTGTGTCAATTTAGGGTCATTGTCTTTACTGATTGATCAGCATAGAGGATGGGGTCATTCATCATTGCATCTGGTTCTTATGTCAACCATGGTGTCACTACATGTGGTTTTGCTCCTTTTCTTGGTAGGGAGCTAAAACACACTGAGGCCTTGATGGTATCACTGGCTGGACTGAAACATTGTCTCTGTGGTCAATAGGCAGAACCTCATTCTCATGAGGGATTAATTCTCAAGGGATTGGTTGTGCAAGGACTTGTATGGCAGTCGTATAAATTTATTTTTTGGTTTCATGTTCATCTTCTAAGGGGATCTAAACTGCATGACTAGTTATATGCTAAAGGAGGAAAGGTCACCATAGGGGTAAGGTCCTCACATATAATACTTGTTTCCCCAGTTTTTCTTATTGCTATACACCAAGGCTTTTCTGCCCTGGTGAGATTCCATGCCTGGCCTATTATTCCAGCTGTGCCTATGCCTGTCCAACTGTGTACTCTATTATTCCCTCCACAAGGATCCTTGATTCTGAATTCTCTAAGGGAAAGGAATATAGGGTCTCCTGTGTCACTGCTTTCTGCTGAAGAGTGGTGAAGAGTTTTCCTTCAAAGCAAAATGACCCTCGCTCTCTATCAGAGGAATGGTGAAGCCTGGGAACAGAGTGAGCTTTCATTGGTGTCTAGAGTTGGTAAAGGGCAGTAGTCTCAGAGTATGGGCAGGGCTTGTAACCTGGAGCATAAAAATCATGTATAAATATTGACATAATTGGAAGAAAAGCCAGAATGACAAAAATTATGACAAAAGGTTTCATAAAAGCAAATGTCCAGGCAATGACACTGGGGTGCCCTCAGGCTGCTTGGCTTAGATTATGAATATTGTTTGATTTAACTAATAAGCAATATCTCTGGTGATGTCACCAGATGCTCAGGTAAATTCTGCATGATTTATACAGCATCAGTCATTAAGATTACTTAAGTATGTGCTATTGTAGTGATTTTTCAGGTTTATATCAAGTTATTTGGCTGAATTTTGGAAGTACACAACTAAGAAAAAGTTTTAGTTCTTAATTATTCCAAATAAGAGGATGGGAGAAAAATAAAACACTAGTTTGGAGGATTGTAGCCAAATATTTAAGAAAACTAGACAAATTCAGGATCCACTTTAGTTTATAGGTGAAAAATAAAACTTTGAAGACAATTAATTGAACTGGAATCTAAAATATCCACAACTGTGTATTATAGATTCTATTGAGACACGATTTCTTCTCCTAAAATCACCTTCATTTTTATCAAAGAACCAAATTAAGACCAACTTATTTATTCCATTAAGTCCAGTTTTTATTCGGCCTGATTATTTGAATAAGCACGATAGTAATAGTAATTGATTATTAATAAGTTCCCTTAAATCTACTTTGCTGGAATGTATAAGGAATCTCAGATTAAGTTTCCATTAGCCCCTCTGGGTGAGAAAGTCAAGCCATGTAGTTGCCACGGGGCTTTACCTGCAGTGCCTGTAAGTTTGGACAAGTTCCTCAAATACTCAAAGTCCCCTCAAATACCTTAACATTCTTTTGTTGCTATTTCCTAAAGAAAAAACAAAACAAAACAAAAAACAATCCTCATCTCTTACCTGGAAAGATGGTCATAAACCATATAAATAAGCAAAGCAACAAGTTGTTTTTTCAAAGGGACTTTTTACAGCTTCCAAAGTCAATTTTTATTCCTATCTGGTGACATCTAGAGTCTAGGTGTGTCTCTCTCAAGCATGACATTTCCGTCAAAGTCATGGTTAATAAAACCAGTTTTCAACCTCATCCTATTATAAATATATCAGATTCTTACTGGGTTCATGTAAACAAACATATTGACATGAAAATAATGCTCATTCATTAAAAGTTTCTAATTTCTAGGGGGATCAAGAAGTAGAAAATATATAAATACTTCAATATCACTTATGAAAGTACACTTTACCAAACTGTCTTAAGAAAAACATAAGTATTTTTATGTCTGGAAAGCTACAAGAAAATCCTTGTCCTTTTAACAAAGTGAATAAAAATCAAATTCCCCTTCAGTATTAGCCTACTTTTGATATTTAAAGTCATGTACTTAAATTTTAAGTCAGCTTAATAGTATAATGCCCTCTCAAGATTTCTCTTCATAAACCTTGTGCAACTTTCCTGGTCCCTTCTAGTTTACTTCTTTTACCCATTCATAAATAATCAGCTTTAGAACAACTCCCTTTCTTCCTTTTTCTTAAAAAATTATCTCCAGCCCTGGCTGGTGTAGCTCAGTGGTTTGAGCATGGGCCTGTGAAGCAAAGGGTCACTGGTTTGATTCCCAGTCAGGGCACATGCCTGGGTTGCAGGCCCAGTAGGGGATGCGTGAGAGGCAACCACACATTGATGTTTCTCTCCCACTCTTTCTCCTTCCCTTCCCCTCTCTCTAAAAATAAATAAATAAAATATAAAAAATATCTCCATACCTTATACCTTCTATTATCAACTTAATTAAATTTTTTACCTTTTAGAAACCATAGTTTTTAAAGTGACAACTAATGAAATGTAAGCAATTAACATTCTTTAGATTTGCAAATGTATCTCTTTACTTATTACTTGTAGGGGGTTATATTTCTATAAACTCCTCCACTGGCAAGCACTCTCACACTTTCAAAAAACATACTTCTAATAAAGTATAGAAAATATCAAAACATACATGAACATACAGACAGACAGACACAGAGATCTTTTAGCCATAAGACAGGAACCATAAAGCAAAACTCACTAATTTAAGATGGAGCTGAAATAAATTAAATAGATCTGGTTAGGTGGCTAAGGCTTTTGTTTTTATTTTTGTTTTCCTTTTAATAAGAATTACCTCCTAGAAGCTTTTACTTTAAATGATGACCTAAATAAGAGTTCCTGGAAGAGACCAGGTATTTGCATCTCAAAGGTATAAGAAAAGAAATGTAAGCTCTTCTTAGAAGAACTTTGGTTTCACAAAACCAATTATTTATAAGCCTTTTTGGATGAATAGGGAAAGTTTGGGGAAAATAAAAGGAATTGGTGCGTTTTGAATTATTTCTGTAAAGACTTTATTTGTAGAACAAAGACAGTTGTTTTAATAGCTCAAGAATTGGGTTGCCAAGCAGATGTTGACAAAGGACTGAAAAATTCATTCACCTACCTTTGGAATGTTTCTTTCCACGTGGGAACATATTTTTTCAGGCTTTGTAGTGGAGGAGGGGTGCCAGTTATGAGTATACTATATCCATTACAGAGAGATCTAGTTTACGGGTAGTAGTACATAGCTTAGGGTCATCCCTGAGATCCCTAAGGCCTGGAGTATTAAACCTTCATCCATTTCCTTTGGGTGCATCAAAATAGGTCTAGCTATTAGAGAGTATTAAAATTGATGGTGCCATTGACTGTCCAAATCTCTCCATCACCCAGTGTATACTGGGGTTAGCACATTTTGCAAAAGATTAGCCTCCTTTTCTTAAGAGATTCAGGGTCAAATTTCTCCCAGTTGGTGAGTATGTACCCCCAAAAGAGTACATGGATGTACAATGGAATGGTTTTCCACCTCTTGAGAGACAGATATGCAAAAAGCTGAGAATCAGATGTCTCCTGCATATCTCTAGGCTGTTTTGGGCCACCCTGAGGTATGGTAGAGTGGGCACCCTCTCACCCAGGAGAAACCTGTTGTGCAGAGTGCATACCCCATACTCTGATGGCAACCTTAACAATGGTCACAGTGGTGGCTAGACACTGTGCAGATGGACTCACTCTGTTCAGACAAGTAGACTCCACTGTATATGAACAATGAGTAGGCCTGCTTACTCAAGTGAGGAGCCCCTAGCTTTGTCACTCTCTGTGGAAAACTTGTCCTATCATTCTGGTCTCTAGTAGTTGGGCTGGTGACCTGTAGCATTGCCTTTCTTCTTCCCAGCAGCCCTGGTCCTTTAAGATTCCTGGGAGGGAGAAGGCAACCACCGCTAGTAGGGGCAAGGAGGGTCCCAGTTAGGCTGTCCCTGTGGCCCTCATGGAAGTTAATAATGGAGAAAAGATGGATGGAGAGGAATATAGAAGGAGCTGAGGACGATCGCTTTCCCAGTTGCAGGGATCTTGGGGAGTATGTAGAAAAGGAATGACAGGGGACCCAGGAGAGATCAGAGAAGATCCCTAGTGACCTCCATATATTAGCTGGACCAGCCAGACAGAAACAGCAGCCCAGGCCCATGGCACATATCCTACCACTTTTCTCTAGGGAGATCATAAATTGCCAGGTACCTCCGGGTATGAGAAAGCACAGGAGTCATAATTTTTTTTTAAATGTTCAGTCAACAACAAGATTAGTTTTCTCTTGTGGAGATTCTTTAAAATCATAATCCCCCCCATTGGTTCCATATTTGATTTCATTTAGTTCTAGATACAGTTTGCCCTTCTGGAAAAAGAATATGTGGATGTCACTGATTTAAAGAAAATCTTGCTCTATCAAGTGAACTGAGGCAGATTTAATTAGTAAAAATATATACTGCCCCCTAGCATTTCCTAGTGGTAAGGAAGCAGGTTCTAATTTAAACACAGCCATTGGTTGATCCCTATCATTTATATGGAAGCTTTCGGCAAGAGAGAAGGCAACTTCACTAGGTATGGTTAAGAACAGATAAAGCAGCTCCAGTATCTACAAAGGCCTTAGCAATTTCTCCTTTCATGGTAATTTTAATTTCTTCTAAACAATTAGTAAAAAGATGGGGAAACACCTCAACCTTTAGAGCACTTTTATGCTTGCCTCTGTTTCTTTTCTCTTCTTAAATCCCATTTCAGTTTTCTATACCCCTTCTTAAGGTGACCTGCCTTTCTACAATTTCCCAGCAGATCCTACATAGTAATTGTGGTGCTCTGCTCCCAGAAACCAGTAGGTATATTAATCAGAATAGATTAGAATAGACAACATGACATATTCTAGCAGTTAAATTAAATCCCTTTTGTGAACCCAGCAGGGTTCTGGAAAAAGTTGGGGAAATCTTTAGGTAGATGTCTTAATTCTGTTCCAATCCAAAGAATGTATACAATTGCCAGTTCCCTTCCACCTAAAACTTGCCTTTCTACAAAGGAAAGTACCACAATTTTGTTTTAGTCTACGCTGGTCTGATTTTCCATTCTGAGTGACCCTTCAGTGATCAGGGAGCTGTGGTGGAGGAGGCGAGAAGAGAAAGAAAAGAGGGAGGAAGAAAGGGCAGCAATCGCAGACAACAAAGCAAAGGCTGCAGCAGGGTGGTTAAAGGGGAGGGAGAATGGTGTGTTGGCCCTGAGCAGCTTCAGAAGAGTTCCTCTGTGCAGAGACAGGCTCTACTAGTTTTTCGTAACTTCTTGTGGAAAAGAGAATTTATTTGTGCTCCTCCTACAAGCTTGTAATTTCCAATCAAGATACATTTCCTGTTCATTCGGTTTAATTTTACAGTCCCCTTTTTCTAATTTTGCATAGAAAAAATAATTTATGTGTCAAAAGAGTTGGTTTCTCTCCCTGACTGTCTAATATTGAATCACAACTGTGAGGACTTGCATGGCTAGGTAACCAGCCTTTGTGTGCTTGGCCCCAGATAAGTCAATTAGTTATGTTTTTGTTGTAATTCCCTATTGTACCCCTGATTATTTTGAGGGATGCCCTCTGACACCACCCCAAAGTTTCTTAGTCAGCTAAGAATAACCCAAATTCAAACTGGAGGGAAGAAATTGTCCTCAGAACTGAATGAGGTCAGGCTCTCATTCGTCCAGCAAAATGTGTTTCAGACTATCAGAAAACAATTCCAGTTGAAAAGATAAAATTAAAAACCAGCCACACATTTTTTTTCTCTTGTCCTGAGTTATCTCAACGCTAAACTTTAACTTGGGTTATCTCAGTGCTTAACTTTTAGTGCCACTTGGATTCTTTTTAAAAAGCAGTTTGACTAAAGTCGGGGCGTCTTCTCTCAAAATAGGAATGTCTAGAAATCCAAGAACGGCTCACCCAAGTTCACCCAATGCAAAGCGAGGAGCTGGTGGGGAAAATGGGCACCTGCTGGTACCTGGTATGGGTCTGGGCTTGCAAGGTGCTCTTGGTGGGCTTCTTGGGAACCCTGTTGCTCTACACCAGGGATTTCCGAGTCATAGTACCACTATCAGGTTCAGTTGGCAAGATGTAGGAAATAATAAGATTGTAATAATAATAATAATAATAATAATAAGATTGTTAATTCACTGCTCCATTTTAGGTGCTAAAATCAATATTTTAATTACTGAATACCTTTATTTTACTATATCTATATCTATCTCTATCTTTATTTCTATCAATCTATCATCTATTTCTACATATTCCTAGTACATATATGCCACAAAGTTAAAGCCATTATACCAGAGATATTTTGGACCAACCTTACTAAGGTTATGAAATAAAAAAAAAAAAAAGAAAAGGCCTTACTAAGGTCATGAAATAAAACAATAAAATGGTTTATTTATTTTCAAAAGTAAAAAAAAGTAACAACAATAATTATTAAATACATATATAATACTTTCATATATTGTATTTATCTTGAAATGTATAATGTTAGAAGAAACACAGGATAATGTGAAACTTTAAAAAATCAAAATCTAATTCTACGTTTTTAAAATAAACAAATGTGAAGATATGGGTGAATTTTATTAATTTTCTTTTACAAAATAAGTAAATTATATGCCTTTATTCCACTGGCTCTGCTTTCAAGTACATATAAAATAATGCTTCCAAATCTTTAATATATATAAATTATAGTTAGGGTTTTTCTTCTACAGAAAACAAAAGTTTGAAGGAAATTTTTCATTGATTATGCCCAGAAATACTTTTTCCACAGTTGCCTCTAATAAATATTCTCAAATCTTCCTGAAGAGTAGTATGACAGAGACTGCACTATATCATAAAGAGCCTCTATCTTTTGGAGGGTAGCTGAATATACCATGCCCATATAAGATGCTACTTTAGCATGAGGAGTGTTTTGAGCTAAAAAGCAGTAGAGAAGGAGAACCA
The DNA here is from genome assembly GCF_014824575.4 of Sturnira hondurensis. Classification (NCBI taxonomy): domain Eukaryota; kingdom Metazoa; phylum Chordata; class Mammalia; order Chiroptera; family Phyllostomidae; genus Sturnira; species Sturnira hondurensis. Next base: position 16,722,212 of record NW_028083059.1, read on the forward strand.
AAGAAAAGCTCTCTGACCTCACCCAATTGCGTAAGAGTAGGAAATAAACTTGTAAAGTGCCNTGACAGAGACTGCACTATATCATAAAGAGCCTCTATCTTTTGGAGGGTAGCTGAATATACCATGCCCATATAAGATGCTACTTTAGCATGAGGAGTGTTTTGAGCTAAAAAGCAATAGAGAAGGAGAACCAAAGAAAAGCTCTCTGACCTCACCCAATTGCCTAAGAGTAGGAAATAAACTTGTAAAGTGCCCTCCCACCCCGCCCCCCACCGCTTACTGGAAAAGACAGAAGTTAGTCACTGGAGACAACTCTAGACTTCTATCAGCTCAGAGAGGAATCCACATAACAAACCTTGTTAAAACGGGTCCTTATCTACCATTAGTTTCTCTAATATATCTGCCTTCTAACAATTTCCTGATCCTAAAAGTTCAAAGCCCTTTTACTTTATTTTTCTCTAAAAATGCATTTTTTCTTTTATGAAATGCATTAGAAACTCCAGGTCTAAGCACCCCTTTGGATCACTTATCTTGCAACCTCCCAGGTGTGTGCACTGTGCATATGTTAATAAACTTGTTTGTTTTCGTTTATCTTCCTGTTGTTAGTCCAATTTGTAGGACTCAGATAAAGAATCCAAAAAAGTAGTGGAAAAACATGTTTCCCTCTACAACAGTTTAATAGAGGATTGCATATTTCACATGCCCCATAGACAATAATGTTTGAATATTATCAAATATACCCCCTCTTGAAACCACTGCCAGCCCAAGAATGAAGACAGGTTCTTATTTGTTTAATCAGCTCTTGAGCTGACCTATTCCTTGCAGAATAACTAAAAGAAAGTAAATAAACTGATCTACTTATGAAGAGGTATCTAGAAGATGTTGAGAGTGTCACCAGGGCAGCTGATAGCTATAAACAATCAGAAATTTAAGAAAAGGGATTTTAAGTGTAGCTCAGAATTATGAATTGAATAAATTGGAACATTTTCTAAGTAATATAATAAAATAATTTTAATTATATTTGTTACTAATTTTTCAAAATCCCACACTAAGACTGAAACAGTGGCACATTTTTATTCAGTTTAATTGTTCCCATTAAAATCTTAATGTATAGTAAAAGTGAATATTTAAAACCAGTTTCATGGGGGTAGGATGGGGAGTGGGATGGGATGGGAGTAATAGACAGAAAACTATACTTGAAAAATAATTAAATAAAAAATTTGAAAAAAAATAATAAAACCAGTTTCATGTCACCTCTGCTTCTCCAAAGAAGTCCCTTCTATTCAACATATTTCTTTTCTGAATACTGCCCTCCCCTGCCCTGCTTTCCAAGACTTTTATATTTCTTTTCTACTCATTTTGAAAGTACTCTAATATGACTAAGACCCCCTAGTATGCTCGTAACTAGAAACGACTTTCAGATACTTTCAAGCTTTCATATGCTCATTCTTTGTCTTGACTGGGATTGTCTGTACTAATAAGCTCTGATGATTATACCATCAGCTTACTAGAGCACAGCAAATCCAACTCTCTCATAAGGTGTAGGGGTCAATTAAAATCCTCATATTTTATACAAATTTCTGTCAAACAAAATGTCCTCCAACATTTAATAACATCTTTAATTTATATGAAAAGATTTTACAGTAGTTTATGTTCAGTCATTTAACATTCAAACGGTATTTTCTTATTCATAACACTTGGAAAATAAGCCATCAGTTCCACTTGTGTCATCTGCCATTTCTATAATATCAGACAAGTTTTATCTTTCACAATGGAAGAAAATTTCCATTTCTCCTACATTATCCAGCTCAGTTAACGGCACCAGAATTGACACAATTTTCTATTTTCACAAAATGTTGTATAACCAAAATCTGGTCATGCAGTTTACCGCCAGAACACACTCACTTCAAGTCATCTGAGGGAATTGCTGAGTGGATTGAAATGGATAAAATGTAACAGATAGGAAGAGTTATAATAAAAAATTGATTCTCCTTAAACATCTATGAGCCTTTATTGGAAAGTCTATTAGAAATTGATATTTTAAAATTTTGCACCACATGAAATTTAAACTTCAAAGAAAGAGCAACTAGTAAAAAAGATAGTAACAACAAATGAAAGACTTCCATATATCAGTGCCCACTCAAATCCTACAAATATAATTTTAGTGTGGCTCGGGGTCACAAAATAGAGAAGCAAGGTGGGTCACCCTTGTGCAGGGAAAACTAATAAATGGCAAAGGAGTAGTTCAATTTAGTGGAGTAAACATATTTTTTAAATAAAACATGCTGACATGGCTGACTAACATAAAATTTTAAATCTTCTACATAATTTTATACTTTAAAATGTGTCTGAAGTATTTTCTCTCTGTGTATTAACTGATACTTCAGAAGGTGCCATGTTTGTTTCAACCATTAAATATAATTTGCAATGCTCAAGAGAAGGAAGATAGCCTATCTTAGTTACCCCTATTTTTCTTACTCTGATTTTTTTTTACTTTCTGAAATATGAATCTTTCTTTCTCCTATCATTTTCTTTTTTAGGGGATCTATTTTAGTCACTCATTAAGGGTAAGTTTCCTAAATACCAAATTTTTTGTTTTCTTTCATCCGAGAATATCTTTAATTGGCTTTTATTCCTGAAAAGTACTTTTTCTAGAATTCTTGCCTTTCAGCTTGAAAAAGCCATGCTGCTCCCTCTGACCTCCATGGTTTTAAATAAGAAATTCACCTCCTTTCCTATTGTAATATTCCACTGAATATAGGTAATATTCAATTTCTCTTTGGTTGCTTGAATTGTTTTCTTAATTTTTAGTTTTTAGACATTGAATTATGATGTATCTTAGTTTCTGTCTATTAGGAGTTTATTAGGCTTCTTATACATACAGGGTTTAGATCATTACAGCAAATTTGAAAGATTTTTACCTGTTTTTTTACATAGTCTTTCTTTTTATTGTTTATTCTATTACTGCTGTCCTATTTTTTCCCTTTGTCCACCAACACTCAGCCCACCCTCTCTCTTCTTCAGTCAATTCCCTTTCCATTGTCCATATCTGTGGGTCGTTCATGTATGTTCTTTGACTAATCCCTTCACCTTCCTTCCCTCATTCTCCTCCATACTGCTCCTCTCTTTGAGCTGTCAGTCTGTTTCATGTTTCCATGCCTCTGGTTTTTTCTTGTTCATTAGATTCCAATTATAAGTAAGATTGTATGGTGTATGCCTTTTACCAACTGGCTTATTTCACTTAACATAATGCTCTCTAGTTCCATCTATGCTACCACAAAAGGTAAGAATCCCTTCTTTTTTCCTGTGGTATAGTATTCTGTTATTGTTCCTCTCTGGTCTGGGATCATGATGATTCAAAGATTAGTTCTTTTGTTATTGTCCCACAGTTTCTTGGGATTCTGTTCTGTTATTGTCTATTACCCCTCTGTTTTTCAGTTTCAGTAAATTCCATTGATCTATTTTCTAGTTCAAAGATTTTTTCTTCTGTCATTTCTACTCTCATTAAGTCCACTCAACATGATTTGTTATATTTTTTAGGTTATTGCTTTTATCATTTCTTTATATCCATTAGTTCTTTTTCATAACTCTATTTATCCTAAGATTTTCTTATTTTTCTTCCATAATCATTTAGGTCTATTACTTAGAAATTATCATGATGGTTTATCATTAAGCCAGAAAATATGTACCAGCATGGGTCTCTGTGTTGCATGCTTTCATTTCAAGAAAGAGATTTTTTTACTTTTTCTTGTTATTAATTTCCAAATTTATTTTATTATTCTCTGATATTATAAAATACATGATACTTATTTTATAAATTTTCTGACTTTTAGGGGGATATGAATCTCTTATTTATCTTTTTTACCTTAAAAATATGTACTGTCTAATAATATACCAATGATAGGTAGAGTAGATTAAGTATTTACAATGATGTAGGTGAAATAAACAATTCTCTCTGCACACAGGAACTAAGAATTTGAATGACTATGAAGTCAAGAATAATTTTGAAAAATGTGCTTAATGCTATACTTTTCAGAGTAAAGAGTCAAAATCTTGTTTATATAAATTTTCTACCCTTGGTTAATAATTTTTGACAATTTCATAGTAGACTTCATTTTTTCAGAAAGTGAAAGTTAAGGAAAAAATCTTTTAAAAAGTATTTAAGATTTCTACTAGTGGGTTATTAATAATAAAACTTATCTGATATTTAAAGTTATATTTTTAAATTTTTGGTGAAAGCAGCTATTGAATATTGTCAAATAAGATATCTGAAAATCACTTTATTTAATTAAACTAACTCATCTATGAAAAGTTCTTACCATGCTGAAACCATTTTTTGGTTACAATATATAGTATGCATTTTCTATATACTTATTTGTTTTGATGTTAGTGAATCTCATGAAAAATTTAAGAGAAATATGTTATGGTAGTATTGGCTCATTAAGAAAGTAAAAAATGTGAAGCCCAGGCTGGTGTAGCTCAGTGGATTGAGTGCAGGCCTGCGAACCACACGATCGCAGTTCGATTCCCAGTCAGGGCACATGCCTGGGTTGCAGGCCAGTTCCCAGCAGGGGACTCACAAGAGGCAACCATACATTGATATTTCTCTCCTTCTCTCTTTCCCTTCCTCTCTAAAGATAAATAAATACAGTCTTAAAAAAAAAGAAAGTAGAAAATGTGAAGTTAAATTAAACAGTTTCCTGTCTTCCAATCTAGTACAAGTGTTAAGGTCTCTTACTAAATAATTATTCAAGAGTGGTATTTTGTAATTGTGTGCAAAAATATTCTAGAGTAATATATGACTATTGGTTATTTGAAATGGAAGACTTTATCACAAAATGATACCTTAATGGGACCTCAGTCATGCCTTAATGAATATGCCATAAAAAGTTGATATAAGTAATTTGAATTAGAGAAAAGATGTGAACAATGACTGAAGAAGAGTAGCAATACAATAAATGGTTGAATTCTGTTATATCTTACAGTGGGAAAGAAAACTAACAGTGAAGTAACTTTAGATTGTGAAGGACATTTAATCTCAGGATGAGAATTTTTATTTCTTTCTGAAACTGGACAGGCATTCATAATTCCTCAAAAGATGACCTACCAAAATATAAGTCTGTGAGATAATTTGATACTAGGTTAAAAAATTAATTAGATGAAAGGAAAGGATATTAGATGTGGAGGTACTATATATCATCTCTCACAACAATCCTGTCACACATACAAGGGGAAACTGAAAAAAAAAACAATTTATTTATAAAATATTTTATATTTATTCTTACACATATAAACTTCAGTCACCTTCAAAGTACTCTCTATTGATGAAATATATTTATCAATACTGTTTTTCTACTGCTTAAAACAGTTTTGAACTCATCAATTTTGATGCCTTTAGTGCTTCTGTCATTTTTTATTTTACCTCTTCCACATAGGCAAAACATTACCCTTTGAGTAATTTTTTTTATCCAGGGAAACCAAAAAAAAAAAGTCACGTGGAGCAAGGTTGTGTGAGTAGGGAGGGTGGGGCACATGTGTCATGCCATTTTGGGTCAAAAGCTGCTGAACCTAAATGTCCATCAGTAGATGAGTGTATTAAACATATGTGTACATTTATATAGTGGAATGCTATAAAGCTGAAAAAAGGATGGATGAACTGGAGAGTACTATGGTAAGTGAAATAAGCCAGTCAGTGAAAGACAAATACCATATGATCTCACTTGCAAGAGGAATCTAATGAATAAAATAAAGAGCAACATAGAACCAGAGGCATGGATTCATGAAATAGGCTGAATCTAATGAATAAAATAAAGAGCAACATAGAACCAGAGGCATGGATTCATGAAATAGGCTGACAGCTGTAAGAAGGGAGGAGGAAGTGAGGACTGATTGAAAGAAGGAAAAGTGTTTAATCAAAGAACATACAAGAAGGACCCATAAACATGGACAGCAATGTTGTTCCATGAATGTGGAAATGGGGGGCACGCTGGGTGGAGAGGGACAAAGGGGAAAAAATTGGGACAACAGTAATAGAATAAACAATGAAACATTTCAATCTTTAAAAAAAAACAAGACCCTTTGGCACACTCAGCATGGTGTGGGCAGGTGCACTCATAAATCACCCATCATGAAATGGGCAAACACTTTGAAAGGGTTAAAAATAAATCACTGAAGCTGAACATGATGTCTTACTACAATGCCAGCTGGTACACTCATACAAATAGGTTCCTAGAGCACTCACCTAGTGGGGGAAGCCTGTACTACAAGGGACCACCCTCCAGAAGATAATTCCACTTTTTGGGGGGCCCCCCCTCATATTTGGAGTTTTCATTAAAATGACAGAGGTGAGAATGGGAATGGGCCAAATAATCCTCTTTTGCAATTTCTAATAAACAAACACACATATCAGTGTTATTGTCTATTTTAATAGATAAGGACACTGAAGCCCTAAATTCATATTAACGCGCTCTAGCTCACATTGTTAGTGTAAGACCCGTCAAGTAAACACTCAAAATTACTTTAAAAGTCATGCTTTCTTTTTTTTCCTTTCTTCTGTTTTTTTTTTACTATATTAAGGTAATATAGAAAAATAGTTTAGATGATATATTTATAGATTTATACATTACATGTATATTTTCTTCAAATATACATTCATTTTCTCTCATTTTAATACTATCAATAGTACATAATTATAGAATATGCAAAACCACAATATATGAGACATTTAATAAAATATTTTTAACAGAAGCTTGTCTTCACATTAAAGAAATTATGAGGATTTTATAAATAATATTGTTTCATATTTTGAAAGAGTTACATTTACATTGAGTTTTGAAAATTGAATGGTTCTCTATTAATAACTTATAATATCAATTATATTTTCTTTTGAAGTTATGTTAATATTAATTATATTAAGAATGTTAATAATGTTACTAGTGACTGCTAATAACATTCGAAGTCATGAACCACCAATAATTATTTTGTTAATAGCTAAATATCTCCAAATCAACTGCCTATAACTGCATTACCAGAGAGAATTGTGAAGAAAATCCTTTTGTAACAAAATAATTTTAAATTGAAGCAATAGTGGAATTGGTAAAGGGCCTTAATAGTGATTTGCCTTCAGTGTTTAGTGTTACAAGAACACACCAATGACAGAAATCAATTAGTCATGCCTTTTCTAGAGTCAAATGCCAGATCTAGAATCTCAAGTTATGACTTCTGTTTCAGAATTTTTTTAACTTCATTTCATTGCCTTCCACAGTTATTTAAATAAGTATACAGTAACCTGTGCACAATGAAGAATCCGAAAGACATAACATACTGTTTTGGAAGTTAGAACTTTTGACTAGTAGATTTCCATGCATTGAGGCAAACATGATAAAACTAATCTTTTTTTTAAAGATTTTATTTATTTATTTATCTTTAGAGGGGAAGAAGAGAGGGAGAGAAACATCAATGTATGGTTGCCTTTTGTGTGTCCCCTGCTGGGAGTTGGCCTGCAGAGAACTAACTGGACTACAGCCCAGGCATGTGCCCTGACTGGGAATCGAACCGCGATCCTCTGGTTCTCAGTCCCGCGCTCAATCCACTGAGCTACACCAGCCAGGGGCTAAAACTAATCTTTACTACTCACTGCAGATACTTCTTAACATGTGAGATGAGTCCTTGTAGGCATTTACACCAAGTAAATATTAAAATTCCACATTTGTGAGCCTAAATGTTATAATTTAAGAGCAAACACTTTCATTAAAATACATTTATATTAAGCATTTTTTCTTATGACTTAAAAGTAATAACCCTTAAGAAACTTAAATAAGTTTTAAACGATTTTCAATACTGGGGAAAAATATTGACATATATATATATTTATGGAGAGCTAAAGATTAAATTTTATTTTTTACTTAAAATTTAAAATATTCTAAATTCAAAAGGCTCATTTTTCATATATTTAAAAATTTTTACTCTGTTTTACATAATAGCTGTATCTCTATGATAAAACAACAAGTAAATTGATAGGCAATTTTTCTCTGATTTGGCACAATGATAAATGGTTGATATAATCTTTGCTGATTATCTGAGTTTACCCAACTAATTGCTATAATAAATAAAATAAAAGTAAATTAATATTATTAACAGAAACAAGCATTATTATTTTGGAAGCTCTTTTATATATTTATCATCTTTTATGTTCTATGTAACTTATGTTCATCATGAATGGATTTCAAACTGCCTTCTAATATGAGTTTAATATTTGGTTCATTTACAAGTCTAAAATTCTATAAAATATTTATTTTTTAATAAAATAATCTGCTCAGTTAATTTTTTATCCATGGTTTTAAAAATATATGACATAGCTTAAATTTCAAATACATCATTTGGCATAACACTTAATATTGAATATTTATTGCTTGTTTGTTTTATAAAGTATTCGATAAATTAGTACTTTTCATTTCACATGTTAAATAATTTAATTATTAGACCTTGAGACAAAATTCATTAAAGAAATAAGAAATGTCCACACATATACATTAGATGTTTATGAGGCTTGTGTAATTGTTCATATATTTCATCTAGATTTCTTTCCAAAATAAATTACTATAAATCTTTTATATTAATTTTCTGAACTTTGTTTTTGAAAAATTCCTCTTTAAAATAGCCATTGTTTTTATCCGTTCATGGTCCATTCAAATTAATTATTCTCTTGTGAGGCTTTATCCCATTTCTTTAAATTCTCAATTTAGGAAAATAAAAGGTTATACATTGATTTTTTAGTGATCAAATTTTGAGTGGTCAGCCACAAAAAAAGAAGAAAGTTTTACCCTTTGCAGCAGTATAAATGGACCTGGAGAACATTATACTAAATGAAATAAGCCAGTCAGAGAAACACAAGTACCATACAATTTCATTCATATGTGGAATCAAATGAACAAACTGAACTAACAAGCAATACAGAGACAAATTTGACAGCTAATGGTAGGGGGGAAGGTTGGTGGGTAGAGGCACTGAGCAAAAAGGAAAAAGGACTCATGGACATGAACAACAGTGTGGTGACTGTAGGGGCAAGTGGGGTATAAGGGGACTAAATGGTAATGGAAAAAATACAATAAAATATTGAGAGCAAAATAAAAAATTGTTTAGAGTGGAATCTAAATTTGGATAGAATTAGTTTAAAAGAAACTTGAAGCTCTTTATTTAATATTTTACCCTTACTCTTCAAAACAAAGATAAAGCAGTATTAAACATTTTCATTATCTGAAAAGGAAAACAAATTGAACATTGATATTTTCTAATATTAACATTTCCACTCTAGAAACTACACTAAATTGCTCATGCTGATTTTGTCAAATCTGTCTTCAAGAATAATGAATCATTATGTATTTGATTTTTCTGTTTATTATCATGATAATCTTGATAAAGCCACCAAGGGGCACATGATAAAGGCTGTTATTTCATATTAATCAATAAACAGATATCCATTTATGCTAGATAAATATTTTCTCTTTTACAAAACAAAAAATAAAAATCTGCTTCTGCATCTTGTTTTGTGACAATAAAAGGAGATAAAGGGAAATAGTCATTTGAAATTATGTGTTTTGGATGCAGAATTTGACAAAGCATGATGCATTTGCTGAAGTACACATGATGATTCAGCCTGTAGGTTCTAAGAACTGGTGAGAGAGGAAACCAGAAAATCAAGCAGATGTCAGAATCTTGTAGTAGACGCTAAGAAATTCGAACTTTGTCCTGTGAGTAATTGAGCCGATTAAAGGCTTTTAAGCAGGGGAATACGTTGGTCAGATTTGTATTTATGAAAGATCATTCTGCAGTAGTGAGAAGAATGGATCAGTTGTGGGCATGACTGGAGGCAAGAAAATTTGTTAAGAAACCTTTGCAAAGAGACCTCTGACATGACACTGGGAATACAAGCCCCCCTTTCCAGCTCAGCTGCTAATTGTTGGTAAGTCACTGGGCCTCTCTGAAGCCTTCAGCTGCCTGAGCAAAACAAGAAGGTTGGATTATTTGGCCTCTAAGGCCCTTCCTCCTCCTATGGGATAAGGGTATAAAAGCTTTCACATTGTCGCTCATACATTACAAGAGAAAGGCTTTGCTTCCTCAGTGAGCATTCATGTGTACCTAAGATAATTGCTATTATTAGCATATATGTCATAAGCAGAACACAAGTTTTTCATAGAGAAACTCAGAAAGTCACTAATATATGACCAATATATAGGGTAGGGTAAAAGTAAGCTTATAGTTGCTCATATGGAAAGTAATGCCATAATTAATAAATTGGGAATAGATTCTATTTCACATACTTACAACTGAAAACTAGTATTCGTCTCACATTGTATATTTATTGAAGAACTAATTTGTTTGTAATTCCCTTTTGAGGCCCTAGTCTGTCTTTATATTAAAATCTGAAGAACAAAGATTCTAAGATGATAAAGTATAGTTAGTATTTTTTAGTTTTTTAAGGTAAGGCAGTGATTGGCATTTATCAGCTAACCCTTGTAATTCTTAAAAAAAAAGTTGTGTATTCATATAGCATACTGGTAGGATAGTTATAATATTCTTACTTATAAAATACCAGGAAGCATATTATAAATATAGATGATAACACAGAATTTTCAACACATCTCTGTATTTCAGGGTGTGTTTTTTAGCAATTTGCATTTTCATATAGACATATTCATTTCAACATATTGCTTTTAAATAGTGTGATGTTTCCTAATTGGATGGGGTTGGTATACATGATTTAAACTCAGGAGAGTAGGACCTTAGTGTAGACTAAACAGTTGCCATTATCTTCATTAATCAAGTTTCAGAAACCAATAACATACATTCCTTGCTCACCTCTAGACGTTTGTTCAATATAAATGACCGTAGGTATAATATCTCTGTTGAAACATATCCACAATAATCTTGAATCACTTTCTGTAAATGCTACATACATTTGCATACGGTTCATAAACTAGTTAAGTTTATTTATTTTAACTTTATTTTTTAAAAGATTTTATTTATTTATTTTTAGAGAAGGGAAGAAAAGAAGAAAGGGAAAGAGAGAAATGTCAATGTGTGGTTGCCTCTCATACGCCCCTTGCTGGGGACCTGGTCTGCAAACCAGGCATGTGCCCTGACTGGGAATCAGAGTGGTGACCCTTAAGTTCACAGGCTGACGATCAATTCACAGAGATGCATCAGCCAGGGCTATTTACTTTTATTTTTAACTGAAAAGTTAAAAGTGGAAGAATTTGAGTTTCTTCTACATTAGCTTTGATACTCTAGATATTTTTTTACCTTGAAAATTCTGAAAGAAAACTGTAATTGTTTCTAAAATTTAGTATTTTCTGGGGAAATGTACAAAATCTTCATTATAATATAGCATATATTTTCAAAGACATATATTTTAAGAAATTATATCTCCATCAAGCATCTTCTCTGGGTATTTGGGCACTTCTGAGTCTTCAAAAATATTTATTCTGGTTTCTATTTACTGCCTGCCTTGGTTTCCTATGGGAACTGCTAGTAAGTCTGGTTTTGACAATTTTTGGCTTTTCATAAATTCTTTTAGTGCTTGTTATTTTTTCTTGTAATATCTGACCAGGATTAATATATTATATAATGAATTATATACTATACATTAAAGTATTAAAGATAAATGAATATTTTCAATTTCTAATACAAATAGCATATTAAATATTCTATACCTGTAAGAATAGCTTTTCCAGATTTTAGGGCCATTTAGAAAAAAATACTGTGAATTGAATACAGCTCTAGAAATAAAGAATAAGCATCACTCTGTCATTAATTATCTGGAAAATCTTGAGTAAATCTATTTGTATCCATGATATTCAGTGTGCTTGTCTTTAAAATGCATATGTTGGATTAAAATGTTTTTCTTCACATTTAAAATATTTAATTCTGAGAGCATATATTCTTTCAGAAATTCACATTGGTAATTATATAGTTATATGTAGTATAATTCAAATAAAATATCTTTAAATATCCTACCTGTATAATACACTTGGAGTTTAGTTTACTGTACAATCTAAGTAGATAGTGTGATGTGGCTCTGAAAAGATCTAATGAGATCTTCAACTACAAAGACAGTCAAGTAACTGTCCCACGCATTGTTTCAAGTACTGCCCTCCTCTCCAACACCTCATCATTGCTTTAGTTCGGGTCTTCACGTTTCTTTCCAACGTTTTGTAACTTCCCCTTAGTTCTTCTCTTTCTAGATTTGCTTCCCACCAATCCTGTATGCTGGCAGGCATTCTTCCAAAAGTCTTTTGGAAGACTCTCTTTTTTGCCCATAACAATAATAAAATAACTTTCTTTTACCCTCAAGATTAAAGTCCAAGCTCATTAGCAGATAACGTAAGGTCCTGTTTTCTGATGTAGTCAGATTTTCACCTGTGCCCTTATGACTAAATTCCTATATAGTTCTATAGATATTTTACTACCCGCCCTCTTAATTTTATCTTAGGTTTTAGCACTTCTGAAAAAACGATTGCAAATCATCTCTTCATCCTGCAAAGTGTGTATTTATGTCTTTAACATGCTATTAAGGTACACATGCATACCTCAATCAGTACCTTTTTTAGACTGGGACAGAAGAGGCCCCTGATCTTTGTCAGCACATTAGAAAATCCACAGTTCATAAACACATAGAAAAAATAATTTAATAAAGTACACTTGGACACATTTGTCACTCTGATTCATTTCTCAAGGTTTACATAGGGAGACCATAACCCTAAATGTCTGGTCCTGTGAGTAATGCCTTTCTGGACCTCGGGTAATGCTTCACCACATCACTTGCACATGTCCTTGAAATAATGGATGTCTGAACACTGAGCACATTTATGGATTGTGCTGCTGCCTACACAACAGAATGCTCTGCGACAGAGTGTGGAGACAATCTGAGCAGCAGAAGCATTTAGCTAAGAGAAAAGACAAATTAATTAACTTGTCAAATCCTTTTCTCTCAGCATGCATGCAGTAGATTCCTGACTAACCAAGTATCATTTTCCACTAGTGCTAAGCGACCTTTTATTTTTTCTTCATTTTTGTTTCAATTTGTGGCTCCATGTTCAAGGGTTACATGGCATTAAGAACAGTTTCACAGGTGATGGAAGAACATACCGAAACATTAAACAACTTTTCCTATTATAAGTGGAAATATTTATAATATTACAAATATTTGTATAGCATGATATTGTTTACACCAGTAGTAAGATGGAAATTGAATGTAGAAATTTGAATAGTTTTATTTTTCATAACATTTAATATTTAACTAATTAAAAAAATTAATTACTAACTTGATGAGAAGCTATTGGAGGGAGGGTTAAGTGAGAGGTTTGAAGGATTGAGCAAAAAAAAGAAAATAACTTGTGGGTACAGACAGCCCTGTACTGATTGCTGTGGGGAGGAGAGTAGGAGGGAGGTGGAGAAGGTACAGACAGGGTAAATGGTGATGGACAGAAACTTGACTTGGGGTGGTGAACACACAATACAATGTGTAGATGATGTGTTGTAGAATTGTGTGCCTGAAACCTGTAAAATTTTGTTAATTAGTGTCACCACAATGAATTCAACAAAAAGGAAAAGAAATCAATTTAAATTATTGATTTTCTTTTAAATTTAGTAAATAATAATTTCTATTTAATTTTTTTGAAAAATATGAATTGTTTGAATTTTATACTATAATATAAATTTTGGAAAATATATAAACTATACATTTGAGTACAATAATTATTTATTCTTAGACTCTTACTATCATTAGTGAGGTTTTGGAAAATCATTCTTATACCAAAAAAGAGATTTTGATGCCGTCATGACAAAAATACATTTTATAAAATAATTATATAGAAATTTAATATCTTTAAGTTATTATTCATTTAATTATAGCTACCCCATCAGTTAAGCAGTCAAACATAAAATATAAATAGTAAATTACATGTTGTCTGTTATTTTGCTGACATTGTCATAAGTATCATAGTTTTAATATAATTTCTGTACATAATTTATTGATATGACAGTATAATCATGACAGTAGGAGGGGAGAGCATATTTTAACAATCTGTTATATATATTTCTAACACTGAAATAGAATTTTTCCTATTGTTCTTGACCCCATAAATGTATAGGATAAACATCTTCCTATTATGTCAAAATAATATACTTCCTTCTTTTCTGGCTATTTCATAATCCTTGTCCTTGGTCAAGATAAAAAGTCAACCTTCTTACAAACTAAATTGTTCTTAGCAGTTGACCAGTCCCAGTCCAAATTATGTTGACATGGAAAATTTTTATTTCATAGAAGGGATTAACATGTAGAATCCTGCAGTCCAAGTCCAGGTTTAATGACAATTTCTACAGAAATACTTCAAGATTTCCCTTGCCTTGCTGAACCTCAGCTTCTAGTTTGAGATTGCTGTTGTCTAAGGCACTTTCTTCCTTAACGCTGGCCCTGAAACTATTTTGATCAGAATGTGTTCCTTGGCATCCTTCAGGGTACAGGTGTTACTTCAACAGTTTCTCGGTAGATAATGACCTGTGTACGGGAGATGGTTGCTTCTGATTAATCTTTGCATCCCTAATACTTTGCTTAGTGCTTGGCATACAGTCAGCACTCAATGCAGAGTTGTGGAATAAATTAGTGATGGACAAATTAATGAATGTGAGGTGATGCTATCAGTGTTCTTTCAGGCTATGTGTTTTATAGGTTTCATTTTTCAGTTTTAGGTTCCACATATTAAGTGTGAAATATACACAAATGTGTGTTGAGAGATTAATAGGCAGGCCATTTCAGACCTTTAAAATGCTCCTTTGTGATAAATGGATGATAGGACTAGTTATGTCTAATGTAAAAAAGGTGAAGCATTCTGAGACGAGCACTATTTTTTAAAAATATTTTTAGAACTCCCTTACAAAAGTACTTCTTTACTGTGTATATATTTCTTGTGTAGATTTTATCTTGGGTAATAATAACTAATGATTATGTATTTCTCCTCATCCTCAGGTATTGATTTAAAGAGTCTTAGAAATAACTCGTTTCATTGTTTTAACAGCCCTTTAAGATTGTTACTTTCATTATTCATAATTTACGGGGGAGGTCACCAAGCTATGAAGCGTCTAAGTAACAAAGTGTCATGTAACTGCTCATAGTCAGTGCTCTTAACCACTGCGCACTCTACCTCTCTTCCATGTTTTTCTTTTTTTCTTAATTTTTTCCCTACGAGGTATGAATATTGCACTGTTAGTCATATAGTGAAGAGAAAGGAATTAGAGAAAAAAGAATCACGGGAAAATGCTTAAAGAAGGTAGGGAAGAAAATATCTGTCTCTGGTAAAGACTTGTTTTCTGATGTCTAGGTGTTGATTTGTTAAGATTTCCCAGTATGAGTTTTTGGCTAATAGCACCTATTTCGTACCACCACATGTAGACACATCAAAAGTTCAATTAATATAAAGTAAATAGCATCAGAATGCAATTTTGGTTAAAGATCAGATTGTCTAATTGTGGTTGTTTAATCTGTGAGATTTTAATTTTTTTTAGTATGATAGGATTTTCCCATCTGTAATAAATGATGCTAATGAACAGGTTATGTATCCAAAATGGCCCATAGTACTGTGTGACACAGATAATTACGAGTGTGTTTCTACAAGAAGAGTCAGCCTCTGCATAAGAGAAGTAGTTTGGTGCCACTTAAAAATTCTCTGTTGCTTAAGTAAGAAACAAAGAAACTCGGTTTTATATTTTTTAAGAAAGGTACTTACTTTTCTTATATATTGATATGTAAAAGAGATATAAACTTTAAGGGATCTTACTTTTTACATATTCAGTTTCACAGGATAAAATTTTATAAAATAATTCAACTTCTTAATTATGAGCAATGCCTTATTAATAGCACAGAGCCTTTAAACCTTTTGGAATTTATTTCAAGGGAAATAAAGATATTAAAAATTATTAAACAGGTAGGTGACAAATAATATTTGTATAACAAATAACCTCTTCTAATGACCATTCTAGGGAGTGTTGGGAGATAGACAGATCCAGAATAAAAGAGAAAAAGAGGGAGAGAAAGAACTCATGGGCACCCACAACAATGTGGTAATTTCAGGGGGTAGGGAGTAGGCAGAAGTGGAAGAGGGTATAGGGGGAATAAATAGTGATAGAAATTTAAACAATTAAAAATTGATGTAAATAAAAAATAAGAGAAAAAGGTAAGACAGAAAGCTGTACTTGAACAAGAATTAAATAAAAAAAATATTTAAAAGAAAAGAATATTATGTAATGGTAACATTGGATGTGGGAAGTCCAACTAGGAAACTTTTGGTGGAGGCAGGTAATGAGTGGTGGTGTCTACAGTAGTAATAGGACTACAGTAGTGTTTAAGTATGCAGAAGAGTGAATGAATTTAGTCTAGATTTAGGAAGAAGCATAAGAATATATGATAAATTTGGTGGTGCTTACGAAGATAAATGAGGAGTAAGAATGACACACAGATTTCTTTCTTGAGCAATTAGGAATAAAAATGACAAAATGTCTCTTGAAATTTCTATGGAACATTCATATGAAAATATACTTGGAGTTGGGTATAAATCTAGGGGTAGTCACCATAAATATGCCCATTCATTTAATAAGTAAGAAGTAAGTAATGACTGTGTCAGGTAGCTGGTTGTCTTTGAGATTACATTGGGATCCAAATCTAATGTTGCTTCTGCTCAGTAGTTGTGTCAGTTTTAATGAGAAATATACATGCTATAAGGCATTATCTAGCATTTGTGGTCAGGGAAGATCTCCAGAGAAAGGAATATTAGACCGACATGTCACTGAATTTAGTGTGTGTATGTGTGTGTGTGTGGAATTTTTTTATTTGAAATGAGCAGAAACAAAATTAATATTGGAAATAGAAGTGTAATGTGACTATAGTTCAAAAATAAAAGTAAGTAGCATAATATTTGACAGGTCCTTTTGGTAGAAGTCACATGATACAAGCCTTTGTGGGCCACACTGACAGTGAGATAACTTATCTGGATAAATATTTTAGTTATGTCTTAAAACTTTAGCTACTCTGTGAAGATACATTGAGACTATGAGGGTTTGGAGTGGCAATGTGATTTTCCCAAACTTCTTTCATCTCTGTAGAAGTTTGATATTATTTAGATTAAGATACTTGCAGTAGACTAAAATGGAGGCACATAGAATGAAATACATTTAATATGTAGGATTTATAGGTATTTTAAATGTATTGGAAATGAATGAAGATAGTTAGTATGGCCTTTTAGAATTCTGACTTGAACTTATACATTGTCTCTTAGGGGAAAAAAAGAACAATAGAGAAGTCGCTTTTTTTTTTGTCTGTGAAAAAAAAGTTAAAAGAATCCACACTGGGCATACTAACTTAATAGAACATGAGGTCAAAAGTTTGATTATATAATTCATCATATAGATATATTATTTAGTTCTAAAAGATGGAGTGATAGAGAAAAAGGCATCTATAATTGGGAAGCTCTATTGAAGACATATATAACAGCTTGAGTGGGAGTTTTTTTATCAGTCAAGGTATCACAGGACAGAAGATTGTAATTAGAGATTGAGAAGTTTGACTTATTAATCGCAGATGTATGATAATTTTCAGATGACTTTGTTCATGATTTATCCTGTACTCTCAGGGCAAAGTGTAATATAAAAGAATATAAAAGAGACAAAAGACTTAGACAGAATCCTGAGAAATTATACTTTAAAACTGGTAGTTAAGAAGGGACTAGAGAAAAACTTAAAATAGGAGATGCAAGATGATTTAGACAATACCAATAAAACTAACAAACCAAAATAAAATGGAGAAGTAAATAAATAGGTAGTTATAATATCCTTAAGACAAAGATAAAAATATTTTCTCAAAGGAAAAAAAGTTTATCTATTTCAAATCTTGCCAAATGGAAAACCAGAAAAAGAATTGCAAATTATAATTTGGATTTATGATACTGGTTTATGACTAATGAAGTGGCTATGAGGAAAAACTGTAGATAATTGGTGTGAATAACAGAATCAGTTTTTGTCACTTGTTAATAATATAACAAGTGATTATTTCACTAGGAAGTAAGAATACACAAAAAAATATTACACCTGCCAATAAGAATCTGTAAATCTAAGATACTAGGACTAGTTCATGTTTATCACTGAAATTCAAAGTTATTTCAAAAGAAAGATTCTAAAGATAAAAGTTGTCTACTTAATATTTTGCTCCAAATATTAGACTTAGTGTAAGATATTTGAAACTACTCTTTCAACATGATAGTATTACTCACTAACACATAATCTGAAAATATACTTATTTAAATATTGATCTCTATCTAAAATAGAGAACAACAACAAACAAAGCCCAGAGCTAGTAGAAGGAAGGAAATAATAAAGATTAGAGCAGAATTAAATGACATAGAGACTAAAAGAACAATTCAAAAGATCAATAAATCTAGGAGCTGGTTCTTTGAAAAGATAAACAAAATCAACAAGCATGTAAACAGACTCATCAAGAAAAAAAAAAGGAAACCCAAATAAATAAAATCAGAAATAAAGAAATAGAAATGACTGCTGATACCACAGAAATAAAATAGGATTGTAAGAAATTACTACCAACAACTACACACTAAGAAGTTTCAAAACCTGGGGGAAGTGGGCAAATTTCTAGAAAAGTATAGTGTTCCAAAACTGAATCAAGAAGAAGCAGAAAGCCTGAGCAAACCAGTAACAACTAGTGAAATTGAAGGAGTAGTCAAAAAACTCCTGGCACACTAAAGCCCTGGACTGGACAGTCTCACAGGAGAATTTTACAACTCATTTAAGGGAGAGCTAACCTCTACCCTTCTCAAACCATTACAAAAATACAAGAAGAGCGGAGGCTCCCAAACCGTTTTCCTGAGGCCAGATCATCCTGATTCTAAAACCAGACAAAGACGTAAGAAACAGATAATTATAGGCCAATATTGCTGATGAACTTAGAGGCTAAAATCCCCAACAAAATATTGGCAAAGTACATTAAAAAGATCATACACCGTGATCAACTAGTATACATGCCAGGATGCAAGGATGGTACAATATTCACAAACCAATAAACATAATACATCACAGAACAAAAAGAAAGACAGAAAATTACATGATCCTATCAATAGATTCAGAAGTAGCATTTGATAAAGTACAGCACCCATTTGTGATGAAAATACTCAGAAAAGGTGGAAGTAGAGGGAACATCCCTCAAGATGATAAGGGATATATATGAGAAACCTACAACCAACATCATATTCAAAAACTGACATCAGGACAAAAACTGACATCAGGACAAAAACTGACAATGAGCTTTCCCACTGACATCAGGAACAAGCCAAGGGTGTCCACTTCACCACTTCTATTCAACATAGTATTGGAAGTCCTAGCCACAACAATCAGACAAAAAAAAAGAAATAAAAGGTATCCAAATTGGAAAGGAGGGGGTAAAACTGTCATTGTTTGCAATGAACATACAGTGTACACAGAAAACCTTATGGACTCCACAAAAAAACTACTCTGCCAATAAGTGACTTTAGCAAAATAGCAGAATATGGTCAATATTCAGAAATCAAAGGGATTTTTGTATACAAACAATGAAATATGAGAAACAAAATTCAGGGGAAAAACCCACTTACTATAGCAACAAGAAGAATAAAGTACCTAGGAATAAACCTAACCAAGGAGGTAAACAACCTGTAATCAGAAAACTGTACAACGCTGAAGAAAGAAATTAAGAAAAACACAAATAAATGGAAACAGGTACCATGTTCCTGGGTTGGAAGAACTAACTTCATCAAAATGCCCATGCTACCCAAAGCAACTTATAAATTAAAAAAATACCTATTAAAATACCAATGACATATTTCTCAGATATAGAACAAACATTTCAAAAGTTCTGTGGAACTATTTTAAATAACCCCGAAATGCTGCAGAAATTTTGAGAAAGAAGAAAAAAATAGAAAGTATCACAATCCTTGATATCAAGCTATATTATAAGGCCACTGTAATCAAAACAGTCTGGTATTGGCATAAGAAGAGACACATAGGTCAATGGAACATAAGAGAGAACCCAGAAAGAAACCCATGTCTCTATGATCCATTAATACTGAACAAAGAAGGCAGAAGCATAAAATGGAGTAAAAATAGCCTCTTCAACAAATGATATTGGGAGATCTGAACAGCTACATGCAAAAAAAATGAAAATTGACCATCAACTTATACCATACACACACAAAAAAACCTCAATGGACAAAATATTTAAATATAAGTGGTGGCACCATGAAAGTCCTAGATGAGAAAATAGGCCAAAAAATTTCAAATGTCCCACAAAGCAATATTTTCATTGATATGTCCCCTAGAGCAAGGGACATAAAGGAAAGAATAAACAAATGGGACTTCATCAAATTAAAAAAGCTCCTGCATGGCTAAAGAAAACAACAGCAAAATGAGAAAGGAGCCAACCATATGGGAAAATATATTTGCCAAAGAAACCTCAGATAAGGGTTTGATCTCCAAAATATATAAGGAACTCACACAACTCCACTCCAGGAAGACAAACAATTCAATTAAAAATGGGCAAAGGACCTGAACAGATATTTCTCTAAGGAAGATGCATAGAAGGCCCAGGGGCATATGAAAGGATGCTCAGCATCTCTAGCCATCAGAGAGATACAAATTAAAACCATAATGAGGTACCACTTCAAACCAATCAGAATGTCCATCATTAACAAATCAACAAACAGCAAAGGTTGGTGAGGCTGTGGAGAAAAAGGAACCCTAGTACATGGTTGGTGAGATTGCAGACTGGTACAAGCACTATAGAAAACAGTATGGAATTTCCTCAAAAAACTGAATATTGAAATGCTTTTTGACCCAGCAATTCCACTGCTGGAATTACAGCCAAAGAATCCTGAAACACCAATTCAAAAAAAATCTATGTATCCTGATGTTTAAAGCAGCACAGTTTTTTTAATAGCTAAGTTCTAGAAACAGCCTAAGTGCCCATCAGTAAATGTGTGGATGAAAAAACTTGGCACATTTACAGAATGGAATATTACAAAGCAGAAAAAGGGAACTCCTACCCATGACAGCATGGATGGAACTCGTTAGTATTATGCTAAATGAAATAAGCCAGGCAGTAAAAGACAAATACCATATGATCTCACCTCTTAGTGAAACTGAATCAACAAAACAAGCGAACAAAAGACAACCAGAAAAGTTGAAACAAAGAACAAATTGACAGTAACCAGGGGGAAGAGGGGAGAGAGATAATAGGAGAAAGAAGGATAAGGGCCATCAAGGAACACAGATAAAAGATCCATGGACTACAACCAGGAGGGATTGAATGTAGGAGGTGGGATTGTGTTTGGGCAATGGAAAGTAATGGAGGGAAAGTGGGGACAACATTATTTGAACTACAATAAAAAATTTAAAAAGTATGATTCCTGAAAAAAAATAGAAATTCATTACCGAATAAGTGTGCATAACTTCAAAGCATATGGAATAGTCTTTTGGAATATAATAATATTTATATAGTCTCTTTTAGCCGAAATTATACTAAATGCTTATTTTCACAGTAGAATGTGTTTCCCAAGACCATACAAAAATAAAATATAATCAAAGTTGTAAATAAAGTATAAATGTTCTTGTTTACTAGAAAAATAGAGCAATTCCTTCAGTCTACCTTTTTTATCAGGACGCATTTATTGCTTTTGCTTTTATCACTCAATCTTCTTTACTTTGTGTTGAAAGTATTTGTTGCTATAAATTGAGTGTTTTCAGAGATGTTTAAGATCAGTAAAAAGCAAAGGAGGAAATAAAGTCACCCCTAAAAGAGCCAAAGACACTATTTAGTGTTGTGGAGCTTCCTAGGGGAACTGAGAATTAAAACCACTTCAGATAGGTCTTAAAATCATCTAAAACTTTCATAGTATGGCAGTGTGCTGAAAAAATAAATAAAAATTCAAGTCATGCTAGAAGCAGTTTTGTTTGCTCATCTTTTGAACATTCAATCCATTAAAGGAGACTGTGTCACATTCCATTTAAACACTATTTAATAACGAGCGTCTGATAAAAATTTCACATATCACACAGCCTGCAGTAAAAGTAATTTCTCATATCCTCATCAACAGTGAAGCTGTCAAAGAAGTAAATAATCTCACTGAAGAAGACAACGTATTCACAACTCAGAGTCTTTGTTCAGTTTTCACAAGTTACTTAATGCAAACGTTGCTGCAATTTTATTTGACATAAGTGTAGAAAAAACTGGTGAAAATAAGTTGAAATATTTTGTTTGGGCTTGTGAAAAACTGTAGATGTCACCAATAGTTTGTTATTACTATTTACTGCTTAATCTGCATGCTAAACATTTTTCTTTTGTCCTTTCTTTTGGTAGGAGACAAATATTTTCTTTGGGGTTAGATGAAAGAATTTGAGATAGAATTCATTAAAAGTAGAAACACAGAAAAATGTATGACTTAAGGTAGATAAATATTAAGATATATCTTTGTTGAAGAATGCAGTCTTGACTGGTAAAGGTACAGATAAAGTTGTCCTTCATTTCAAATTATGAAAGCTATTCTGGCATTTCTGAAGTCATTATTAACTTCTGGGTAGTTTCTTTGGGCAAAACAAACAAACAAAAATATAAAATGTTTTCAGTCTTTAATATAATTTTATTGTTGTTCTTTTACTTCACTAATAATTCATTTAATAATATTACCAAAAATTTCTTTATAACTATTTGCTGACTTTATTTGGGTTTTAGATGGATTGACTTGTTGTTCTTATATTTCTTTTTCTTGGCAAATATCATCCATTATCTTCTCATATACATACAATCACAACATGTCCTTAAATTCAAAATATAATTTTTTAGCAAAGTGATATGATATCTTAGCCACTTATTGCATATTTAATAGCTGATTCCATACAGGATGGACATAATAATGAAGACAGACCTTTGCATTTTTTGTTATAATTTGAAACAGGAATATCTTAGACCTGTGTATATTGGCAATAAAGCATTATTGAGGATAATCAAAAGCATATAAGAAAATTCACTGAGGGCATGTAATCATTATAAATTAAATCTTTTAAATCAGTAGCTTTTATGATGTCAGCCTATTAAAATATTACCATTGTTTAAAAAAAATCCAACATATAAAATTTCAAAATGATAGAACAGGATAATTCACTCTATAAAGGGTTCTTCTTTTATCAAATGATTTTGTTAGTGTCATTAACAAAACACCTATTTAGATATCATATTTATATAAAAAGCAAGATTCACCCTAAATAAAAGTAATTGCAAAGTAAATGTTTATCTCCTTTTACAACTATGAAGATGAGCAATAAACCTTCAAAAAAGGTAATAGCCAAAGCATATCAACACTTGTCAGAAAATTTGCTAGTGCTTTCCACACAGTTTATATAGTGTTCTTCAAAGTGCGGTTTCTACATCAGCAGCTTCTGAGAACTCGTTAAGAAACGAAAATTCTCACTGAGAACTCAAGGTGATTATGACACAAGTTAAATCTTGAGAACTACTGAGCTAAAATGATTCTCACAACCTTGGTTTAATGCATGGACTTTTATTATTCACATGTGACAGAGGACAGAGTCTTATCTAGATAGATATCTTGCCCAGAATGGCAAAGCAAGTAAGTATTGTGTTAGGTTTCAAACCCAGACATCTTGATTGACTCTACTCCTGCACCTCACATCATGACACTATTGAAGTGTAAATAATGTTAATTCCCTTTTGATCAGGGAATTAATGGTCACGTAGGAATTACTGTTAAGGACCGTGGAGTCAGGTCACCCAAGTATGAAATTTGGTTCTTTATGTCTTATTTTTTCTATTTATCTGTTTTCCTCTATATAAACATAGTATTTTGCTGTCGGTTTTAAATTAGAAGCTGTATCTAAAACACTTGACACTTAAATATTAATTGCATTTTCTCTATAAAAATTAGTGTCATGGAAGTTTTGCAGGGAAGATTTAATTTTAGTCATTAGTCTATATGCAACTTTTTACTGATTCACCTTGACATTGTGCTTGCTGTGCTTAATGTCTATAGCTAAAATTCACCAGGTCCATAAAACCCACAACAGTCTTAAAATCAAATCAGAACAAGGAGGGCGTACTCATAATATTTTTAGGTATGTTTAAGAATACACACACACACATACACCTATAAGCACATAACAGCATATCTCTGGCATTACACTTGGGGATTTTAATGCTGTCTACATTGTATAAAAAGCAATGGAAATCCTTTAGTACTTTAAAAAATATTTGTTTCTTGCTCTGTCAAACTGTCAACAATTCCACTAAATTTGTAGTGTCTCCTTAATGATATTTGTGTCATAAACTGCCCTGCCAACCTATCCACACCATTCATGTTAAATAGAATCATTTCATCAGATATCTTTTCTTCATAAATTACTTTATTCTTGTTCAATTGTAGTTGTCTGCATTTTCTCCCCACCACTCCCTCCCCCAGCCAAACCCACCTCCCTCCCTTGCTTCCACCCTCCTCCTTGGTTTTGTCCATGTGCCCTTTATAGTGGTTCCTAAAAACCCTTCTCACATAGTCAAGTGAATGAGAATCAAAAGCTCCTAGGGATGATTTAGTTTAGTTTGATTTTGATTTAGTGAAAGAAAGACAGTTAGGTGTATGGCCTAACTGGGTGCCTCAAACATAGAACTTGTCCATGGATTCTACCACGGTTGTACTCCTAGTCACCTAAATGCCACTGAAGATCATGGCTACCGATAGTGGCAGAATGAGTTGAAGGAGGAACAAAGAAAACATATTTGGGAGAGCTACTTGGTTACTTCAGAAAACATACACAGAAATTTTGTTTGTTCGTTCTCATCTTTGTTTTTTTTTTATCTCATATGATTTTTGGAAGTGCTAAGAAATGGCTCACTGCACCTATATACCCAACTCAATGTAATTTGAAAAGTAGTCAAAAGACTCACATACATGAACACTAAAATGCTATCTTTATTATCATTAAAACCTACTTTTGGAGAATACAGCTTGAATATTCATCCATAGACTTGCTAACATTCGCTTGAAATGATCTCACACCTGCGTATGTAGAAATCCACCACAAAGCATAGTCTGCCCTGCTAAAGCGATCGAAAGGAAATACCCGTGATCCTTCTTTCTGAGACAGGCAAATCAACAAAGAAAATGAGAAGAAAAGTTGAGGTGAACAGATATGCTTTTTTCTTCCAAATTGATCACTACTGCTTGCCTGCAATATAGTGGAAAAAGGGAGAATAAGGGGAGGTCAGAAGTTTATACTTTTTGTAGTTTTTCCAACATGAAAACATAAAGAACAGTGAATAGATTTTTGTATGCTATATTATTTGAAATAGAAAAAGTAGCTCAACAAAAATTCAGTGACTTAATGAATATAGAAATTTACTTCCCATTCATGTTTATTATGTAGCAATGTTCTAGATCAGTTGTAGTTAAGCTATGAGATAGGATGGAAATGGCTCAGCCAGCTTTAGGAACCGGCTTCCTAGGAAAATCCCATCCCAGTGGAAGTGAAAAGGCATGGAGCAACATACCAGGAAGGTGTGCTCCATAACCCAGGCCAGGCTTGAAAGGTGTTCACATCCCTTATGCTCACATCTTGTTGGACAGAACTTACTACAGTCAAGTAAGAGAGAGAGACTAGTGGATGTAGTGCAGTTATGAGTTCAAGAAGCAGAGGAGAACAGATGAATAGACAGCAGCCTAAAACACATTGTTCTTATTTAAAAACCAAGTATCTGGGGGCAGCCTCTGTCTCACAAAGAGAACACGTCCGATGTTCTGTTGATGTCGACAAGCTAAAGTCCACCTGGTCTCACATTCACCTCGAAGTCTATGACCTCTTGGTGAGAAGCAGTTCTGCCAGCTAGGTCCCATGGACTTCTCGTGGCACAGTGCACTTACAAAATAAAAGGCAAGTTATAATGCTGCTCTCTCCCACCAAACGTGTGATACATAATTATGAAACCAAGAAAGATTAAACAAAATAAAAATTTTATCAGAAAGGAAAGACTAGAAAATTATGACTCTTCCATGGCAGTTATTGATAAAAACCTGGTGGCTATGAGAAAGCTTTTTTAATAAACCAAAGTCCTAATCTCTAAAAACAACTTTCTTGACCACCATTATTTATGGGTACAGATCAAATTTGTCCTCTGTAAAGTTCTTTCTTGCCCAAATGCTCAGTTGACCCCATCTGAATTGAGTGTTTTACTTGATACTGTAAACAGGGATTGCGGCTTTCAAAGCCTGCTTTCTCCTGGTGCAAGTTTGCCAGACCGTGGTTTATTTTATACATCACCAAGACACAGACTCTTTCTACACAGTCCGTGGACGGTTTGCCGTGTAATTTCTTTGAGAACTTAGAAGGCTTCCACTCCTTTCGCTTCCAGCCATTCCCATGTGCCAGTAGCCACATGGTAACCAAATTATTTTTTTCTGGTTATGTTTATTACATTGGATTTATTTATTTTCTTCCTTGCATTCATGCCTGTTTATTCATTTATGTCATTATGTTGACAGCACTTGAAATAATACTTTCAGTGGGACCACAACACTTCTGTTCCTATCTTTGCTAAAGGACTATGTCACCACAGTAAATATAGGCTATGCTACTATAGTTATTAAAGGGCTTTTTGTGTGTATGTAAAATTTTTTAATGGGCCTTGTTGCTCAAAGTGACTTTCACCTTTATCTCATCTCTTCATGGTTCAAAAGCAATTTGGATCCTTTAAGCTGTGAATAGGATTACAAGTTTTAGCAAATAAAAATTCAGGGTGCTTGGTTAAATTTGAATTTTAGATGAGGAGTTACTATTTTTATTATATTCCATGCAATAGTTGAGATATTCTTATACTAATAAAATTTTTTATTATTGTAAAACAAGTAAAATGAGTGACTCAGATGGTTGAAGCATTGTCCTGTAAACTAAAAGTTCATGGGTTTGATTCCTGGTCAGGACACATTCCTGGGTTGTGGGCTTGGTCCCTGGATGGGGGCACAAACAGGAGATGGCTGATCCATTTTCTCTCTCATATTGATGTTTCTCCTCATCTCTTTCACTACCTTCCACTCTCTCTAAAATCAGTAACCATATCCTCTGGTAAGGATGAAAACAAAAAAGTAAAATTGTCATTACTTGCAAATGATATGATACTATATAGAGAGAACCCTAAAAATTCTACCAAACAACTACTAGAACTGATATGTTAATTCAGTAATTAGCAGGATACAAAATAACTATTCAAAAATTGGTTGCATTTTTATACACCAATACTTATATATCAGAAATGGAAATTAAGAAAATAATTCCATTTACAATTTACAAGGGAAACAAAATAAATAATTAAAAATAGGACTACGCTAAACTAAAAAGTTTTTGCACAGTAAAGAAACTCATCAACAAAGCAAAAAGACAAGCAAGTAAATGGGAGACATATTCGCCAGTGATATATCTTATAAGAGGTTCATATCCAAATTTTAAAAGAACTAATGTGGGAGAGGGGGGAATTTCAGGGGAATGGGGAAGGATTTACACAAACAAATATAAAGGACACATGGACAAAAACTAGGGGGGTGGGCTGGGATGGGAGACAGAAAACTGTCTTTTACTACTACTACTTATTATTATTATTAGAAAGAAAGAAAGAAAAGAAAGAAAGAAAGAAAGAAAGAAAGAAAGAAAGAAAGAAAGAAAGAAAGAAAGAAAGAAAGAAAGAAAGAAAGAAAGAAAAAACTAATGCAACTTTAAACCAAAAAAAATCCAATTGAAAAATGGGCAAAGGACCTATATGGATGTTTCTTCATACAAAACACACTGGTGGCTAATAGTCATATGAAAATATTCTCAGTGTTGCTAATCATCAGAGAAATGCAGATTAAAACCACAAGGAGATATCACCCTACAATTGTCACAATGGCCATCATCAAAAAATCAACAAACAAGTGTTGAAAAGGATGTGGAGTAGAAGGAACCATTGTGAACTGTTTACAGGAATGCAGAGTGGTGTAGCTACTATGGAGAGCAGTATGATAGATCCTAAAAAATTAAAAATAGAACTGCTTTATGACCCAGCAATCCCACTTCTTATAATATGTGAGAAGAAACACAAAACACTAATTTGAAAAGATCTGTGCACCCCTTATGTTTCTTGCAGTAAGGGGGATAATGGGAGAAAAGTTACCGGGAATAAGAAGCATAAATGGCAGGTACTAAATAGACAGGGGGAGGTTAAAAATAAGTATAGTATGGGAAATGGAGAAGCCAAAGAATTTATATGTATGGCCGATGGACATGAAGTAAGGAATGATGGTGGAATGATGGTGAACGGGGATGTACAGGGCAAAGTGGAATAAAGGGGAGAAAAATGGGATAACTGTAATAGCATAGTCAATAAAATACATTAAAATAAATTTATTTTTCATATCACGTGGCTGGATTCTTTCTGGACATACCTCATATAGTATTTTGCATTTTGTATACAATCTTATACATACATGTAAGAATGAATCAAAATTCTTTATAAAGAATCTCTTTTCTGTAGTACTCTACAAATTTTCCCCAGATAAAATGTTGATTTCTGTGTTGCTCTATATCTGGCCACTGTTTTTTTTTTTTTTTCAGGGTGTGTATTTTTTCCTTCTTGACTCAGAACTACACTGTTCTAATTTCTGTAGCTTCATGGAAGTTCTTGACATACAATATGGTAAATTACTGACTGGAATGTACAAGAATCTTTTTATCGTTAACAGGTTATATTGAACACTCACTGGCAGCATAATACTATCGTGCTGCTGGGCATCTGATTAGGTGTCAAAATTCCAGTAAAAACCCAAACTCTTTGTAGTATAATTTTTCAATTAGTCATTCGCCTTTGTAAAAGTCTCTTTGTTCTTTGCCTTTTGTACCTTCATATATATATATTTTAATTAATAAATAAAATAGTCAATGTTCTCTTACTTCCCATGGCTGCATCAATGGTTTTAGCATACCCACATGATACACAAAGCAGTGAAAACAACCTATATAATACCATAAAAATGAACACCTGTCATTGTACTTTTGTTCAAACCCACAGAATGTACAATACCAGGAATGAAACTTTATGTCAGCTAGAGACTTGAATGATTATAAAGTGCCGATATAGGTTCATCAATTGTAACAAAAGTATCAGTGAGGGAAGGGTGGGTAATGGGGAAAGCCATGAATGTTTTGGTGGTATGGATAATCCCTCCACCTTCCCCTCAATTTTGCTGTGAATCTTAAGTGTCTCTAAAACATAAAGTAATAGTAATAATAATAATAATAATAATAATAATAATAATGGTCCATTTAATATTTATTTTATGTGCCACACTTCCTTTAATAACTTTACCTATTTTTATCAGTTTGGCATGAAAGGGAATCCTTCTCAATTTCTTGCTAATTTTTATAGCTGTGAAGATCGCATTTCAAATAAACTGAAACTCAATTCTTGATTATAAGAGGGGTACCATACAGTTTTTTTCAAGATATTTTTTATTGTTCAAGTAAAGTTGTTTCCATTTTCTCCCTTCCAATCACCCACCCCAACCCTTCTTGCCTCCCACCCTTGATCCTCCCACTTTTGCTTTGTCCATGTGTCCTTTATACATGTACCTTGACAACCCTTTCTCAATTCCCCCAATTATCCCTCCCCTTGCTCCCCTCTGGTTACTGTCAATTTGTTCTTTATTTCAATGTCTCTCGTTATATTTTACTTGTTTGTTTTGTTGATTACATTCCACTTATAGGTGAGATCATATGGTATTTGTCTTTTACTGATTGGTTTATTTCACTTAGCATAGTGCTCTCCAGTTCCATCCATGCTGTTGCAAAGGGTAGGAGTTCCTTCCTCCTTTCTGTTGCATAGTTTTCCATTGTGTACATGTACCATAGCTTTTTGATTTACTTAGGTTGCTTCCAGCACTTGGCTGTTATAAATTGTGCTGCTATAAACATTGGGGTCCATAGGTTCTTTATAATTTTGATAAATATGCAACAACAAAAACAGCATATTGTAAGATATGGTATAAAAATTGTTGTGTGTCAGTCTTTACCCTGCAATTGAAGGATTACTGACTGGAATGTGGAAAAAGCTTCTCATCTTTGACAGGTTACATTGAACACTCACTGACAGCACAATACTATTGTGCTGCTGGGCATCTGATTAGGTGTCAAAATTCCAGTAAAACCCCCAAATTCTTTGTAGTATGGTTTTTTAAGTAAAGGGTTTGATTAGTTTTCTTAAACTTTTCTGTTGACTTTAAAAAGCATTATGCTGAGTGAAATAAGCCAGGCGGTGAAAGACAAATAGCATATGATCTCACCTTTAACAAGAACCTAAACAACAAAACAAATAAGCAAGCAAAATATAACCAAAGACACTGAAAGAGAGAACAGGATGAGAGGGACCAGAGGGGAGAGGGGAGGGAATTTCAGGGAAAAGGGGAAGGATTCACAGGAACAAGTATAATGGAAAACATGGACAAAAACTAAGGCAAGGGGAAATGGGAGGGAGGTGGGGAGCACTGGGGGGGGGATGGGCTGGGATGGGAGTAAAAGACAGAAAACTGTACTTGAACGACAATTAAATAAATAAGTTAAAAATAAATAAATAAATATACACACTTTCTTTTTAATCTTCTAAGTGTAGTAAAGGCTAATACAAATTATTTTGTTATTAGTATTAAAATTATATGCAAGGCTTGTTTAAATACACTTCTTAGGAAACAAAAATGCCAATTATTTCTGATAGTGAAGTATTCTTCATATATGTATATATATATAAATTATTTGATTAAATCAACATACATAGGCATAATTTGACTTTGTTCAATGATACCAGAATATATTATATATTATTATATATCATATATATGATTGAATATTGAATATACATATATTCATATACATATTCAATCATATCAAGTGTACTGGTGTTTAATGACAATTTTCTTATTTATATAAGTATTTACAAGCAATTTCACGTAAAAGTTTAGGTAAGGAGACAAAATCCTTGGACATTATAAGAGATTCCAGAGATTGGGTGAGAAAATTTATGGTGTATATAAAGACAAATCTGTATGACCATATATTTCTTTATTATCTTAAGAACATTTAACATGAGATGTACCCTCTTAAATTTTCAGTGAACAATGCAGTATTGTTAATATAGGCAGACAGTTTTACAGCAGATCTCTAAAATTATTCATCTTGCATAACTGAAATTCATATAGTTGAACTCTTCATTTTTCCCTCCCCTCAACCTCTGGTTAACACTACTTTCTGTTTCCTTGAGTTTGAGTGGCTCTCATTACTTAAATTAGTGAAATTGTAGTATTTGTTCTTTTGTGATTGGCTTATTTTTGTATAATGTCCTTCAGGGTCATCCATGGTCATATTTCTTTTTCTTCTTGTACATCATATTATTTCTATTACATTTTACTTTTTAAATAAAAATCAATTTATTTGTAAAGTCTAAACAAACAAACAAATGAGCAGTATTTACAGCTATTTGAAATAAAATTTGATATAGTGCTAATGGTCGATCTCCTTACCTGCCCCAGAGACAGCCACTGTTCAGAGTTAATGTGTTTCAGTACAGACACTTGATAAATGCACATTTCCATATATACTTTCATTATTTTGAAAGTTCTGTTTCATTTAATATTTTAACTTATTTTGCAGAAAATATTGTACCATATGAGTGATATTGTGCTTATACGTAGATATGTTTATGTGTAGATGTGTACCTTATTTTCTTTACAGTTTTTTTCAGAAAAGGTTTTTCGATGTTCTACAGTGATATTTTTTCTTACAAAGAATAGATATTGGATTTCATTGAAAACCCCTACAACATTACAACAACCAGTTTTAATATTTCAAGCTATAACTATTATGAATTAGTAAATAGAATTCTAATACTAAAATATTCTTTAATTCCTTCAATAAACTACAATTGGTCAAAATGTATTATTCTTTTAATATCCTGCTACACTGTGTTAGAAATTATTGAAGCTTTTTGCTTCTATGTTCAAAATTATATTTTTATGTCATTTGCCTTTGTGTACCTTATCAGACATCGGCATCTGTGTTACTCTGAGTTTATACAAAAGCTTGCGGTCTGTATGGTCTGCATAAGTTTAAACAAGAGTGCCAGAGATCACATCTTGTATACTTGATACAATGCATGTCAGAATATTTTTTGCCTGCTGATGTTTGAGAGAGGGATCATTTTGGTAGTATTTATTTTTATTGTAATAGTACCTGAATAGTATGAGTTTCCTAGCTTCCTTGGGATGAACGTTTTATGTTATATTTTCCTAAAGAAGTTCACATTTCATTAAAATGTCCAAATTTACACACTAATTATGTATGTTTGTGCTACTTTTCTATTATACTTATAGCTGTATCTATTATAAATTATGTTCCCCCTACTTTTATTTACTTCGTTTTTATCATATATATTTGATATTTGTTTTTTGATGTCTAGCTTTTTTGAATTATTTGCTATTTTAAAAACTATATATATATGTAGCTATATATATATATATATAGCTATATACATATATATAGCTATATACGAATACATATGAGTATATTTATAATTTATCTCTGGATTATTTGGTGTTTTAAGAATTCTTAACTATTCAAATAATCAATTACATTATCTCAAACTTGCATTTGTTTTGAGGATTATCATTTCCTATGCAGACATATAAGAAGCACAAACTTAGTACTTTTATTATTATTATTTATTTTTTCCACTGGTAATACTATTTTATCTTTTCTTTCCCCTTTTTTATCCTTCACTTCCTCCTGTTCCATTCTCCTTTTTTTTCTTGGCCCTCAGGGGTGGAGATATGGGTGAATTCTACCTTAGCACTTATAGATTTATCATTAGTCTTTTTAGTTTCTATCTTTTTGGATGCATTTGTTTATCCATTTATTTATTTGTTTTTTTTTTTCCTCTCCACATGTTTTTCTCTCTCAATGTAGGAATCCTTTTAAAGCTTTTGATGGATATTGCAAATAATACCTCGGACAAAGGTTTGATCTCCCAAATATATAAAGAACCCACACAACTTGGCTCTAGGAAGACAAACAATCTAATTTAAAAAATAGGCAAAGGACTTGAACAGACACTACTCCAAGGAGCACATACAGGAGGCCCAGAGACATATGAAAGGCTGCTCAGCATCACTAGCCATCAGAGAGATGCAATTTAAAACCACAATGAGATACCACCTCACACCAGTCATAATGGCCATCATAAACAAATCAACAAACAACAAGTGCTGACGAGATTATGGAGAAAAGGGAACCTTAGTGCACTGTTGGTGGGAGTGCAGACTGCTGCAGCCACTGTGGAAAACACTATGGAATTTCCACAAAAAACTAAAAATGGAACTGCCTTTGAGCCAGCAATTCTACTGCTGGGATTATAACCTAAGAATCCTAAAACACTAATTCGAAAGAACCTATGTACCTCAATGTTCATAGCAGCACAATTTACAATAGCCAGATGTTGGAAAAAACCTAAGTGCCCATCAGCAAATGAATGGATCAAAAATATATGGTACCTTTATGCAATGGAACACTACTCAGCAGAGGGGAAGGAGCTCCTGCCCTTTGCAACAGCATGGATGGATCTGGAGAGCATTATGCTAAGTGAAACGAGCCAGGTACATACCATATGATAAAAGGCAAACATCATATGATCGCACCTATATGTAGAACCTAACAAGACAAACAGGCCAGCAAAATATAACCAGAGACATTGAAATTATGAATAAATTGACAGTAACCAGAGGGGAGGAGGTAAGAGGAATAATGGAGGAAAATAGGGGGAGGGTTGTCAAGGAAGATGTATAAAGGACACATGGACAACGTCAAAGGGGTAAGATCATGGGTTACAGGCCTGGAGAGGAGGAGTCAAAGGGATTTAGGGGGAGAAAATGGAGACAACTGTGCTTGAACAACAATAAAAACAAACAAACAAATAAATCATATGCATCTTTGCCAAAAGTAGTTCTAGTTTAACTTTCTGTACTCTTTGGCTCTGAAACCCAGATTGCTTCTAATTTCCTGCAACTGCACCCGATGCAGAGATAACACTTTATACACTTCCCTTAACTGGAGATTACTACACTTTAAGATTTGTAGTTGCTGTGCTAATTGGCTGATGGGCTTAAGTATGATAGTACAGTTGAGCTACTACTATAGAAAAACAAAAAATGTAGTATCATTTAACAATTGAATTTATAAATACCATGAATATATACTGTTTATTTACTTATTGATCATTTTCAGAGCTTTTAATATGACAGTGAATATTATGAATCTTTAAGAAATAATGCACTATATACACGTTTTATATTTATTTTAAACAATCTTTTATACATAAAGCATCGTGTGAAACTGGAAGTGCACGGGGAACACTGCTGAAAAATTATTTTTCTCAATTTTAACTTTGCATTTTTAGTAATGTCTCTTTTCTTTTTGATATGAATATAAGCTAGGTTATTTTTATTTTATTGCAGGACTAATTAATTTTTCTGCAGAACTATTTAATCAATTATTATATATATTCATAAATATATATTTCTTTTAATCTTTGCTTTTCAATAGAATCAAATTCTCTGTAAGTTTTTTGATTATTTATAGTAGTGCATTCAATTAATCCACTCCTACTTACCTTCTGCCAGTAACACTTGCTTATATAAATTAATAATCTTTTTGAACTTAGGTCTGTCCATGCTACTTTTATGATGGAACTTTTTATGCATTTTTTATCACTTTATTAACTTCAAGTTTCATTATAGAAGTTCCTTCTTCTCCAATGTCTTTGTTGACCATTCAAGAGTATATAGTTTTCTCTTCGACAATCTTCTGTATTAATTTCTACTGGAGCATTGATCAATTCTGTCATCATTATTTTTGTTTCTATGTTTTTCCTACCAAATTATAATTTTAAAAATCTGTTTTGCTCACCATTGTACTTTCAGGACTAGCATTTGTATCCCCTAATCCATATTATTGAACAGATATCTCAATAAATGTTTAAAAGGATATTAAAGTATTCTTGTTTAATGACTAATATGCCCCCCCCCAAAGGTAGCACCTACTACTAGCATATTTTATACTCTTACTAGAGATACAGATATTTATGAAGTGTATATGATAGCTTGCTGGTTTGTTTTGTATTTTGAATATGATTATACTTTATTATTCTGCCACTTGCACTGTAACTCAGCACTATTTTTGAATAGTTATTCATAAAGAAAATGTGACTATTTTATTATGATAACTACTGTACAATGTGACATTTATGAAATACCATAAATCATGTATCTATTTTTCTGCTTTTTGACTTTTGAATTGCTTTAATTTTTTTGTATCTCATACAAAAGAAAGATAAATATTGTAAAGACATGTATGTCATACAATGCATTTCTATTCCCTTAGAGAGATACATTATATAAATTAATATGGAGAAATTATCATCTATAATCAGAGTTTGACTTTTTGTTTTATTCCTATTTAATGTGAATATATTTATAGTACTAATTTAATTTAAATGAGTAAACACTAATGCCAGAATATAACATTTTTCTATTTAGGAGAGAATATTTGCAAATATAAAGTCATGTAACTTCAGAAAGCAATTGTTTAACTCTAAACACAAAGGATAAATATCAATTTCTGGTTTTAAAAAATGTATTACTAATTCTGTTCTTTGATTGGAGTCTGGAAGTAATGATATTCCAGTTAAAATAAATGTTCTTAATGTCCATATTTTATTTTTTTAATACCATACCCTGATTTTTTTAAAAAGCCAAAACTCCCAAGAAAATGCCTTATTATCAGTCTGCAGCATGGAAGTATGACATAATTTGGGGGCTTCTTGTGCCAAAAAGCAAAGAAGTGTTAAAAGTTAAATGGAGGTGAAACAAATGGACTTAAGCTCTTAATCACCAAATTTAAGACAAGTGAACAACAAAAGCAATAATTTCAAAGAACAAATAAATAAAACATGATGAGTTTGTGGTGTTACTCAATTTAGAGTTTTACAGTTTTATACTTCCCATGTCAGATGACCATATACCAACTCTTATATAAGAACATTAGTTCAATTTTCTGGTCCAGTGGAGACTTCCCAGATGGTTACAATAACACTCAGTAATAAATGCTGTTGCAATGTTTAGTATGCAACAAAGGCTGTTGGAAAAATTGGACAGATTGTGCAGAAATGTGAAATTAAACAATTTTCTTATACCACACACAAGAATAAACTCAAAATGGATTAAAGACTTAACTGTAAATCTTGAAACCATAAAAGTACTA
The DNA here is from genome assembly GCF_014824575.4 of Sturnira hondurensis. Taxonomy (NCBI): domain Eukaryota; kingdom Metazoa; phylum Chordata; class Mammalia; order Chiroptera; family Phyllostomidae; genus Sturnira; species Sturnira hondurensis. Next base: position 16,758,689 of record NW_028083059.1, read on the forward strand.
GAAGAAAACAGACAGTATAGTGACATTGATATTTCTCATATCAATATTTTTTATATGTCTCTTTGAGCAGGGTTATCAAAAGAAAAAATAAACACATGGAACTACATCAATTAAAAAGTTTTTGCACAGCAAAGGAAACCATCAATAAAATAAAAAGACAATCTATTGAATGGGAGAACATATGGGGTTAATGTCCCAAATTTATAAAGAACTTATTAAACTCAGCACCAAAAAAATCCAATTAAAAAATGTACAAAGGGCCTGACTAGACACTCCTCCAAAGAGAACATACAGAAGACCAATAGACATATGAAAATATGTGCAACATCACTAATCATCAGAGAAATACAAATTAAAACCATAATAAGATATCGCCTTATATCTGTCAGAATGGCTATCATCAATAAATCAACAACAAGCGTCAGAGAGGATGTGGAGAAAGGGAACCCTCGTTTCCTGTTACAGAGAATGCAGATTGGTGCAGCAGCGACGGTAAAAACATCATGGAGTTTCCTCAAAAAATTAAAGATGTAACTGCTGTATGACCCAGCAATTCCACTCCTGGGAGTGTATCCAGTGAAACTCAAAACACTAATTTGAAAAAATATAAGCACCCCAGTGTTCATTGCAGTGTTATTTACAATAGCCATGATTTGGAAGAATTTCCATTTTAATTTGTAGGATACCATATAGCTGTCCCCAAATATCCAATTTGTTTTTATAGTTTTATTACCTGACTAAGGGGTTGTGGTTTCTCTATCACACAGTAGACAGAGAGGGCACCACCCATTCTAAATATACTGGGAACCAGTTAAGTGCTCTAAACATTTTGTTTTTATTATTTATTTTTTTCATGTATTATTATTACTTTTAAAATGTTGCTACATGATTGCTTAAACAGCTCATATACTAAAATGTTAAATAATATTTCTACTTCACTTTCAAGAAGCATTGTTTACTTCGTTATTTGTTTTTATTATTGCTACTTCATGGTCTTAAATTCAGATTATAAAAACTGAATTTATTTTATGGAAGCCAGATAGTTACAGTATATTTCTATTATATTGCATTCTTATTAAATTAGCCCCTAGAATTTGATAGCATTATTGTCATTAAATTTCTTTGTGAATCTAAGGTAAATTTTTTAATTCTATGCATTTTTTTCTGATTTATGTTTGGTGGCTGGTATTTTGCATTGCTTGCTGTTGTATTTGTTAATGCAGTTGTTCTTACCTCTCTGTTAATTTGATACTTTCAGGGCTCATTTAAGAGCTTTAGGATAAATGAAGGATAATCTTTACTATAGGCCTAACTATGTCCCCTCTCTAAAGTAGACCATACTGTGGTTTCTAATCATGCCATAATGATTCACTGAGATTTAACCACGCTTTTTGTATGTGACTTGAGTAACTTCTTTTCTATTTGATCTCTGGGAATTACTCTAAATCTTAACATGTTTCAACTGGTTGTTCTTTCTTCAGAAGTTCTGTTGTCTTGCTCTGGAACACTAACAAATTCTTTCTTCAACCTCCCTATGTTTCTATCTCTATCTCCTTATTTCATCATGAATCACCTTCCCTGCACAGCAGCTTATAAAAAGCACTGAAATATGCAATTAGAGCTTAACCTGACAATGTAAAATAGCAGACCTCTTTGTTTTTACCAGCTATGTTGTATAAGCCCCATATTAAATATCCAAGGTAGGACAATAATGCAAACATTATTTTTATAAAGGTGTCATAGATTCACATATTTCTTTTTTTAAAGATTTTATTTATTTATCTTTAGAGGGGAAGGGAAGGAGAGAAATATCAATGTATGGTTGCCTCTCGTGAGAAATGTATGGTTCAATCAATGTATGGTTCCCTGCTGGGAACTGGCCTGCAACCCAGGCATGTGCCCTGACAGGGAATTAAACCACGATCGTCAGTTCCCAGGCCCGTGCTCAGTACACTGAGCTACACCAGCCAGGGCGGATTCACATATTTCATTTTTTGTTTTATTAAATTTATTTAAAAAATTTAAGTATTTACTGAAGAACTATATTACATTAAAACAATGTCATAATAAAGATGATACTATTGGATAGTCAAATCATGGTTTTAAAATTTGAAAAGCTGCTATGTATCATATAACATTGAGAATATCATTTTTTAAAGATTTTTTTATTTATTTATCTTTAGAGGGGAAGGGAAGGAGAGAGGGAGAGAAATATCAATGTATGGTTGTCTCTTGTGGGTCCCCTGCTGGGAACCAGCCCACAACCTAGGCATGTGCCCTGACTGGGAATCGAACCGCGAACGTGTGGTTCGCAAGCCCAAGCTCGATCCACTGAGCTACACCAGCCAGGGCTGAGAATATCATTTTTCTATTAAGATATTCTTGCTTTAATGTCAAATCCACACATACTAAACATAAATACAATAAGTAAAAATGAAGATTTTTAAATACAAATTATTTTAATTTTGTGATATTTTGAAGGTGTCTTTTTTATTTGATTGAATTGGTTATGAGGTTATATACCATATATGGTAAAAACAAAGGAAATTAATATATTGGAAGCTAAACTTTCAATATGAACTTTCTCTCCCAGGTTTCTTAATGAGTAGATTATTAAATATAATAATCTACTATTTTAGATAATGGAAAAATGCAACTTATGGTTATACTTTTGTTCAGTGTATTTATAAAATAATTTATGTTTCTTTATCCTAAACCCAACTCTAGAATCTCACAGAAGGCAGAAGGCAGTGTAGTCCTGAATAATTTTTTTTTTAAAGTAAGAAATACTTGGAGAACCAGTTACCATATTCTCATGGTAATGAATGAAGAGAGTGCACAGACCTTAAGCTTCTGACCAGCGCTTCACACTCACTTCCAAATTGTATTAGTAAGAGTGAAAAAGGAGACCCAGAACCATGAATGTTCTGGGGAAAAAGCTCTGTTTGTTCTTTTAACATCTATTTCTCACAGCCATATACACCTTATCTCCCTGGTAATGAACAGGGTTATTTCCATAATAACATTGTCTCATTTGTTTTTTCCTTGAGAAGTCCCAATTCTAGGTTATCTCATACCCCTCGAATCTACAACCCAAAAGATATTTCCCATCACTTTGTCTGACCTCATTTCCCGACACTCCCTCTTTACTCTCATAACTATTCTTCTAAACCTTCAGATATTCCCTGTCAGGTATCAGCAAAACACCTGTGTCATCAGACTTTTCTAAGAATGGTCCTTATAACTTTATCTTTGGAAAACTGGTAACATGCATTTCCTGAAGCCATTTTATTTTTTATTGCTATTATATTCCATGTCAATTGGCAATGAGATAGAGATATTTTCCTGAGCTGCATTTCAGATCATCTCTTTGTTCTCCATATAGTAGAAAAAATAATAAATAGCAATGATAACAATAATAAACAATTATGAGGATGAGGTGATCATTTGTATGATCAACTATTCTGTTTTATTGTTCACTGGATATTTCAGTCCTCATGATAACCAGTATTCTTTATTAATTAGGTACCTCACTTTTAATTATTTTTCTCCTTCACTCTAACTCAGTCACATTCATTGTTATAGCTTTCTTTTGTCATTACTAATGCTTAAACATCCTTCATAATTTCCACTTTTATTATTCCACTTTCTGGAACACATCTTCTGTATATCTAGTTTCCTTGCATGAATACCTAACTCCAGTAATTCTGGAACTATAGCCATTTCATCCTACCCTCCTTTGTAACCTAATTCCCCCTTTTATGAAGCTTAAATTCTGGTGAGCATTATGACTTCCTTATAAACACTGTCTAGTCACTTTCTCCACCTTACCTTCCAAAAACAAAGTGAAACTTAAAGCTTGGATAGAACTGGAGAGCATTATGCTGAGTGAAACAAGCCAGGCAGTGAAAGACAAATAGCATATGATCTCACCTATAAGTGAAACTTATCAACAAAACAAACAAGTGAGCAAAATATAACCAGAGACATAGAAATAAAGAAGAACCAGAGGGGGAGGAGAGGGGGATAGAGGGGAAGGGTAATCAAGGAACATGTATAAAGGACCCATGGACAAAGACAACAGGGAGGAGAGGATTTAATGTGGGAGGTGGGAGTGAGTGAGGCAGGGGGGAGTAATGGGGAAAATAGGAACAATGGTAATTAAACCACAATAAAAACAACAACCAAAAAAAAAAAGAGAGAGAGAGAGAGAGAGAGGAAAATTTAGTTAAATCCAGCTGAAAACATTGAAATAAAAGAAAAAGGACATGAAAGTTCTGTTGAACAATTTCAGTCTCACAGAGTTTGGACTCAACAATGAAAAGGAAGGAGGGAACTAAATGGAAACTTGGAAGAATCTCTGTTTGCTCCTCTGAGTTAAGATGTTATCTCATCATACACAAAATCCCCCAATGTATTTAGAACTGTCTATGAGGTTTTTATTTTCTTCCATTTAGCTCTTTGTTTCACAATCAATAAGACATTTCTTCAATTACTGAGAATGTATATGTTTTAATATCTGATGGGACTGGCCCTTACTTCACTTCTTTGCACTTGCTTTCATTTAATATCAGTTTTATGTTATAGTCTTTATGACATACAGAATTAACTTATCTAGATTTAAAAATGTATTAACATTGCCATATTCATTAAAATTACATTAGTTTCATAGTGAGTTACGAAGGCTTGACCACTATTTTGTGTAGAAACTTGTTTTTCCACAAATGATAGGTCTTCTAATCTTTAAAGAATATTTTAGTATATCAATAATATTTCAAAAATTTCCCCATGTGGGCTTTGCACATTTTTAATGGAGGATATTGCCACAGATATCTGGTAATCTTTTGCTACATATTTATATTATGATTAGGACTCTGAAATGTTGCTTCACTATATGGTTATTGGGTGAAAACTGGGACTTTGGTTAGTAATCTTTAAAAACACGTCTTTGATTTTAGGTCATATAGATTTCCCCAAAAAGGAATATTTTAATATTCTGCCAGGAGTGTATAAGATAGACTGCCAACATTCTGTTTGTTGAATAAAAAAAGTTTTCATATCTCATGATTGAGTTCTAGATTTGCACTTAAAGCTAGATTTGCACTTTAATGGGATGAGTTCATCCCTTTCCTTGGCTGTTCATTTTGAGTCCAGAGACATTAGTCTTCCACTTTGGGCTGGGAAGTCATCTCAGGCTCTATGTGCTTCTCCTAAGTTTGTTTACAGTAGTCTCCTTTATCAGCCATGGCCTGCACCCAGTCTTAAGAATACTGATGTTTCTAACCTTTAGGCCTTTGTGTGTTTGTGCAATATAAATTCATCTTCCCTACTTAGATTCTTTTTATGCCTAGGTCTCAGTTCTCTTCTGGCAAAGCACTCTCTGAGTTCTAAATTTATTTCTTCATTTCTTTAGCATTTTGTTTTTATTTTTTACTCACTATAGTGTTTTAGTATGGTTTCAGGTGGAAATAAAATTAATGTTTTTAAAGGTATTTACTTGATTAAAATCATCATGTATAATCAAAATCAAAGACAATTTTCAATTTAGTGTTGTTTTAAGAAATGCAAGGAATGAACAAGTGCTAGAGTATAGGAAGAGGTATGCTAATTAAAAATGATAGAAGCACAGATATTTGTCAATTAAATACAATTATGGTAATTTATTAAATGCATTATATTCAGGGGAGCTGGGGAAGGAAATAGTTGTTGAAGGAGGGCAATATCACACTAAAAATTGATAAGGACGTGTCAGAGAGAGAGTGGGAGAGAAGTAAAATGTAATAGATGTCTTTTTTATTTTTAACCCACATGATTGTCTAGTTATTGAAACACATATAGAAGCATTGTATTGAGCAATAAGTTATTGTAAATAAAATTAAGATTTATATTTTATTTTTATATTTAAAATCCAGTAAATACAATACTATTCTTTTAAGTTATGCAATGGATTTCTGTCTTTGTGTCTTTTACCTGGGCCTTAACAATTGTTCAAATATGATTTTCTTTGCTATTTTCTCTTAATCTTTATCAGTGTCAGTGATGAAATAGTGCTATGAGCAAATGATTAAATTATATCCTATAAATAAATATTTAAAAGGACAATATTTCCCTTAGTTTTAATTTTTACTTGACTACTGTATCTCTCTAAATCTTACAAAATTGGGTTCTGTACTCTAAGCTTATAAAGATCATTTAAATAATTTTGAGATAACACCATTAAACTGCTCACTGAAGTCTTTTTGTATGACAGATTCTGCAAATGGAGTTTGGGTTCAACATTTAGATATTTACAACCTATTGTTTTTTTAGTATTCTCATGATAAAACACATCGATTTCCCATTACTGTTTTATGTTTCTATCCTAATTTTGACACTCTTTTATTTTGCACAATGATAATTTTATAACTTTAGTTGTTATTTCAAACTTTATTTAGCCACATCAAATTTAAATTTACTTAAAAACTATCAAATAGTTTCCCCATTACATTAGTTTGAAACACTAGAAAAAACGCCATACTGAATGTGTCATTCACAATCAGACAAGACCTATGAAGGGTAGTATTGATACGTGACCTCTAGAAATGTCTCCAGAAGTCACATGGGTCCTCAGATGTTCTTTGGTTGTGAGTATTTTAGATATTTAAAAAATAGGGCATTGTTAGATTTCACTATGAACATATGTTCAAACTCATAGGACTACTAGGGAGTGTAATTAATATACAAGCCATCCTCAGAATAAAATGAAGTACTAAATAATTAGACAAAATTGATTGTACCTCTATGAAATAAAGTATTGATTTTGAAGTTCAAATTAAATGACTCACAATGGGCATTATGGTAGATATTTTTCAAGATCTTGGATAAATTACAACATATTTAGTACTAAGCAACATCAATTTTACCTGAGGAAAATTTAATTAGTACTTGGGTGTCATAAGCAAGAGTGGTGCTAATTATAAACTTGTGACATAATTGTTGAGATCTTTTATTACTGATACTTGTTTAGTGGGAACTTTGTATAATAAAACTAAACTTTTGACATGGCAAGAAATATTCCAATGGAAAGATATCATTACAATATAGATTTGAAATTGTCCATTTAGAATATGTTTAGTCCAAAGGAACAAATACATGATAAAAAAATATTATCTATGCTGTTTTCTGTAGAGAACATTGGTTTTCAATTGCCCATTATTTTTATAAAGGTACAAAGGGTGACTTAAAAGAGCATTTGCATACAAAAGAAATGTATACTTTTGTTTGTTAGCTCTCTATAGTATACTATGTGAAAAAGTATAAGAACAGCTATCTTTTAAGCATAATTTTTATTGTAAGTATTCAATTTGCCAGTTTCCAAGCTAATGTATTTTAGAAAGAAAAAAGTATCCTTAAAGTACATGGTATGCCATTGTAAATTTCCCTTACCTTTATTTTCATTCTATTTACCTTCACTTTTTGACAATTCTAAGAAATTAGATTTTCTTGCTGTTAGTATAAGGGTACAATAAATTTGACTTATTAATATCTTTTTAAATCAAATTATATGTAATATATATGTTGTTCTAATAAAATTTTATTTACATGAGCATGTCGTGGGTGAATGTTAAACCATAGGTCATAGTTTGTAGACTAGGGAGCTAGATCAATACAAAATAAAGTTAGCAATCTATTTCTAAAATACTGAATAGAGCACCTGATTCTTTTAACCTTCACTGAATTGTCCCTTAAAAATCATTTGAATAGTGTTAAAGTGAAATTTTATATATAAATATTAATTATTATATATTATATAGAGAGGTATATGCAAACATCCTTTTCCCTTTTTTCATATTTTTGCCTGCTTGGTATTTCTAACAGCGCACCAAAAACATAGGACCTCAAATCACAGACTAAGGTGCTTGCTAAGAAGGACAGATTTAGAGTCAACACATTTTATGCTCTAAGTGGAGCTGACACGAGGACCTGCTGGTCAAAGCACAGTGAAATGACACACATGTCAAACTGGCCTGGAAAATAAGAAGACAACCTCATCCATAAACCGTTCTGGCATTTCTGGAGGTCATGTATCGATACTACCCATTGTAGGCCTCGTCTCTCTGTGAATGACATATTTGGAATGGGAACGTTTGGCACATTTGCACATCAGGGAAGGCATAACTCAGAGAGTTCTGTAGCTCTAAATGATTCAAATCATAAATGCATATTTTGAAGGACATGATGTTCAGGTCAAAATAACATAAAAATGGAAAGCTGTCAAATAGTCTTTCAGGAGTGTACAGTAATCCAAGCATCAATCTGCTTTCAGTGCCTAGGACCTGAATCAGGTTTTGAAAGCAGGCTGCTGAACCACCTTAAGAAAAAAAGGAATCTAAACAACAAAACAAACAAGCAAGCAAAATGTGACCAAAGACAATGAAATACAGAACAGGCTGACAGGGTCCAGAGGGGAGAGGGGAGAGAATCACAGGGGCAAAGGGGAAGGACTCACATGAACAAGTATAAAGGACACATGGACAATAACTAAGGTGGGGGGCGGAAATGGGAGGGAGGTGGGGAGCACTGGAGGGGGCAGGGCTGGGAATATAAGACAGAAAACTCTACTTGAGCAAGAATTAAATTTTAAAAAAAGTGAAAAAAAAGTCTCACAAACACATTGAATCAGCTTTTATGCCACTATAAACTTTTGCACCTACAACATGAACACACATTTGAGGTATTTATGATGTTATATTTCTTTATCACTTGGTTCTAATGAATTCCAGGTAATTAATAGATATCACCTTATTAAACATATATGAAATAATCTGCATTACATAACCCTTAGCTTTTATTACTTAGATTTAAGATAGTAATAACTAATGTCCACAGAGGCTGAGAATAGATTAATGTAAAAAATTAGACATACTATAATAACTATGCATATATACACATATTAATTTGATTGCAGTAACATAAATAATTCAGCATGGCCTTAGAATAAATATTTAGGAAAAAAAATACATGCAATCTTTTAATAAGTTAGTTTTGTTTCAATACATTCTGCTGAGAATTTGTCAATATTTTTTCTGCCTGAATAAACAATATATAATGAAGTTTTATTTTCCTTAGTAAATTAGTATATGATAATTTAATATTTTTAAATTTCATGGTATATCTTGGAATTAACTTATGAATTCTAAACAAAAACAATAATCCACCTAAGGTAACAGGTTTTTGTGGGCATTACACTTTTTCAAAAATTTAAATGCACTGTGACTCACTTTGTATAAGGTAATGAAATTGGTTATTATTAAGTAGAAATCCTAATATAATGTGTTTTTAGCATCATAATGCAAATTTAAATTTTTATAATCAGTTTTCTTTTTGTCCTTGAAGTAATTGGGATTTTATTATTATTTAGCTGTTCAGTGAATCCTGGGTTCACTGTGGCTCATAGTAATTGAGAACATGTTGATCCTCCATACTGAATAATCCAATTATTAATATGTTTAAATAATATGTTTGGAATTATGGATAAAATACTGATTTTAAACGTTGATTTGTTGTATCAATAATTTGTACTTACAAAATATACATAAGCTCCAAAAATGAACACTAGTGTTTTAGATTTCTTGTCTTTAAAATGGGGATGATGAAAGTACATACATCCAAAGATAACTAGCATTTGTAGTAATTTTGTGCGCTTGTATTTCAATCTGAGGGTCTAAACTCAAAACACATTACTCAGTAGCTGTTGGGGTTGTTGGCCACCCATCTTCAGTCATCTGAAATGTAGTTGAACTTGTTTTTCTCTTCCATTGTGGGTTTTGTTTTCCCCAATTTTTAAAAAAACTTTTTCTGACTTTATAAAGATTTACAAGGTTTTAAAAGTCAAAACTACACAAAAATGCATATTCAGAGAAGTATTGCTTTTACATAATAATTCTACTTCATCTCTACCATTCATTATTATATATTTTTAAAATATTCTTTATAGGTAATCACTCTCCATAGTTTTTGGCTTATCTCTTCTTTCTTTTGGTAAAAATAAACAGATACATGCATATGTTCCTATTTCTTATACAAAAGTTATTAGTGTCACACTAATGGTATCTTTTAAACTTTGTTATTATCATTTAAAGCTGTATCTTAGGAATTACTCCTTACTCATTCAATTTATAAATGTATTCTATATTTTTATCAGTTGTACGATACTCTTGTGAAGATAGATGTACATTCCAAAGTCTAAATATCTAGATTATTGCCAAAATATTACATTGATAAGCAATGGATATGCATGGTGCTGTCAGAAGATCACAGTCAGGGTAATAATTTATAATGGTGCCTGGGTCACAAAGTGAGCATACATATCATTTTATTACATAATTGCCCAATTTTCTACAAATGCACTCACTGGTTTTTCATAGACAAGATTTGAGAGTTCCTCCTTCCCCACAGCCTCACTAAAGTAATGTTTTCTCAAGCTTTGTAATTTTTCAATATGATAATTGAAAAATAGTGTTTCAGGGTAATATTTTATATTGAAATTTTTATTAAGATAGTAGTAGATATAATTGCAGTCATAAAAATAATAGAGAGAAAACGTATTGTTTTTCTAGTTTCCTCCAGTGGGGAAAACATCTTAGTAAACTACAATAAATAGCCAGGATATTGCCATTATATAATTCATCACTCACATTTAGATTTGCTGAGTTTTTCTTTGTTTCATTTGTTGTATGTGCCTCTATGTGTACAAATTTATTTCTACATAATTTCATTATTACTGTATGTAGGTTAATGGATTAACCACTATCGTGTACATAAAGTTCCATCATAATAAGAATCCCTGGTGTTATCACCCTTTTATGACACCCAAGTCCTTCCCACCCCTCCAGAACCCCATCACTAGCCCTGAAAATGTATAATCTGACCTATTATTTCTAAATTTTTGACATAAAAAAAAGACATTGTATAAATGTTACCATACAGCATGGATTTTGCATCTCTCCCCAGACCTGGTTGCTGTGTGTAAGACTAGTTGCTCCTTCACACTGCTGGGATAGATTCCATGTATTCCCGTGCATGAATGTGTCTCAGTTTAACCATCCACCTACTGAAGGGCGTCTGAGCTGCCTCCAGGTTTGGGTTATTACAGATAAGCTTTATAGAGACATTCAGAAAGAATTTTTATGTAAACATAAACTTTCATGTATCTGAGTTAAATGCAAAAGATTGTAGTTGCTGAAAACTGAATATAGTTTTTAATGAAATTTGAAAATTGTTTTACAGAATAGCTACCCTGTTTTACATTCTTATTTTTAATATATGATCTTTTTCTCTGTATCATCTTCAGCACTTGGTGATGCCACTATTTCTCATTTTAGCAATTCTGATCTATTTTAAGATACGTTATTGTGGTTTAATTTGGATCTTCCTGATGACTAATTATATTAAATGTCTTGTCACTTATTTTTGTCACCTACATACCTTCTTAAGTTAAATGTCCATTCATTTTTTGTTCATTTTAAGTTTTCACTGTTGAGGTTTGAGATTATATATATATATATATATATATATATATATATATATATTGTAGGTATAGATATAGATATATAGATGATGTTAATCTTTTGTGAGACAAAGAGTTTGCAAATATATTTAACCAGCTTTTAATTCATCTTTTTACCTACATTACATGGACTTTCATAGAGCAAAACCTTTTTGTTTCGATCAGCTACAATTTATTTTTATTGTTTTATTTATCAATTGTAATTTTTGGTGTCAAGTCTACAAACTCTTTGTTCAGCCTTAGATTTCAAGAAGCACCCTTAAGTGTTCATTGGTAAATGGGAAGATAAAAAAATTGTGGTACATTTACACAGTGGAATACTATGCAGCAGAAAGAAAGCAGGAGCTCCTACTCTTCATGATACATGTATAGACCTGAAGGGCATTATGCTAAGTGAAGTGAGTCAGGTTGCAACAGACAAATACCATATGATCTCACCTGTAAGTGAAACCTAATCAACATAACAAACTAACTAGCAAAATAGAAGCAGAGGCATGGCAACGTGGAACAGACTGACATAAACCAGAGAGGAAGCGGGAGATGGATAATGGGGGATAATAGAGGAAGGGCCATCAAGGAACATATATAAAGGAAACATGGACAAAGCCAAAGAAGGTAGGTTCAAAGGTGGGAGGTGGGGATGTGTGGGTTGGGGGCATGGTGGCATGAAAATGGAGACAACTATACTTGGACAACAATAGAAAATAAAAAAAATTTTCTGTGTTTTGCTAAAGTTGTTATAGCTTTATATTTTTAATATAAGAATATTATAAATGTGTTTATGTTAATATTTAATTTGTTAATTGTCAAATATTTATTTAAATATTTCTATAAAACCAGAATTTTTCGCATTAAGAGAAAATCGCAGTTGTCCCTAATGAGTTTCATGCGAGGTACTTTAGGAGATACATGATGTAATAAAAATTTCACAGGTATAATCACAGTTTGGAAATAATTGAGTAACTAGTTAACACAGATGAGCCGTGTAAAAACTTATGGTAATCTATAAATATGTAACAAAATTTATAAAAATGTATAAAGCAATTCAGAAATTTAATACATTTTGGTGGAAATATGTCATTTGTACATGCTTTATAAATGTATCTAATTTAATATATGTAAATACTGATACATCATAAATACATGCATCCATTCACAAACATAATATGTATTCAAAGATATTTATTATAACACCCACAGTATGGTTCGAGAGTACTACTTGGTACTTTCAACCATAAATGACAGGGCTAGATTTGCTATACTGCCCTTTTCTTAGTCTGAGTCACCTGCCCATCTGTGTGCCCACTCCTGGTCTCTCTTGCTGCCGTGACATTGCACTGTGGTGAGCAGTGACTGGAAAAGGAGGGTGCTTGAGGCACTATAGAAATGCTCAGGAATAGTCACACTAAAAATTAAATATGAGAACATTAGTGTTGCTTGAAATGGGTGAGCACTTTATACCATTCATAACTCTGAGTCAGAGTTACGATATCCTAATCTTAGAAGTTAATTAATAAGGAATTGGTGACAGTTTTTGAAAAAATAGTCTGAGAAAGTAAAAAGAAGACACTATGGTTGAAAGCATGTTGGTGCTACAGCAATTTATGAAGGGACATAAATCACTATCAGTGATTTCCAATGTTAGCAACACATGTCCCTAAACACTATGCTGGGATTTCACATTTAGTTGAATTTAATTAGCACTTATTTAAGAAAGGTGACATCTCACTTAACAGAGAAGGGTCTTTATTTCATAAAATAAGCACCTTCTACAGAAGAGAGATACAGTTATACTAAACATAACTTACCACTTATACTGAATAAAATAGATGAAAATCTTTTCAAAAGATATTTTATAAACATTATATATTATATCCCACTGTTCTCTGGTGTGAATTGCCTCTGTAATGTTTACAAAATTATTCTTTTTTATATAAATACATAATTTATAGTTACCATCAACCTCTTATATTTTTCTGGTAGTACTTTGCCAATTAAAAAATGGGCAAAGAATCTAAATATACTTCTCTAAATAGAAAAAAAGATATTGCTAATAAACATGAAAAGATGCTCAACATCACTAATCACCAGAGAAATGAAACTTAAAATTACAATAAGATATCATTTCACACTCATCAGAATGGCTATAATCAATAAATCAAGAAACAAGTGCTGACAAGTATTGGAGAAAGGAAAACCCTTTGGCACTGTAGGTGGGCGTGAAGATTGATGCTGCCACTGTAAAAAGTGGTGTGGTGATACTTCAAGAAAATTCAAAACGGACCAGGCCACCTTCTTACGCTTACACAAAAAACAATCTCATTCATAATCACTCCAAAAAAGAATAAAATACCTAGTAATAAAGCTAATCAAGGATATAAAAGACCTGTACTTGAAAAATTGTGGCACTAGAGAAAGAAATTGAAAATACAAATAAGTGGAAACACATACCATGATCGTGAGTAGGAAAAATTAGCATCTTTTTAATGCCCATACTGCCCAAAGTGATCTAGAGAGTCAATACAATTCCTATCAAGATTCCAGTTGAAGATGTATTTCACAGAACTGGAAAAAACATTTCAAATATGTATGTTGAACTACAAAAGGTCCTGCATAACAACAGAAATCCTGAGAAAGAAGAACAAAGTTGGAAGAATCTCACTACGTATTATCAAACTGTACCATAAGGCCATACTAATCAAAACAGCATGGTACTAGAATAAAAACAGACACATATTCTGCTCTCTATTGAGAGCAGAATAGAGAGCCCAGAAATAAACTCACTTCTTTATAGTTGATTAATATTTTACTGAGGAAACAAGCACGTACAATGCACTAATGAGTTTATTCAATAAATGTTGGGGAAATTGGACAAAAACTTGCAGAAAAATGAAACTAGACCACCTTCTTACACCACACACTAGAATAAATTCAGAATGAATCAAAGACTTAAATGTTAGACTTGAAACCACAAAAATCCTAGAAGAAAACATAGGCAGCAAAATCTTAGACATCACTCATAGCAATTTTTAATTGGATATATCTCCCCAGGCAAGGGAAACAAGGAAAAAAACTAATGGGAATAGATAAACTAAAATTTTCTTTTCACAGCAAAGGCAATCATCAACAAAATAAAAAGACAACCCACAGAATGGAAGAACATATTTGCCCATACATCTAATAAGGGGTTAACAACCAAAATTTATAAAGAACTTATGAAATTCAGCACCAAAAAAAAAAGAAACAGCCCAATTAAAAAAATGGGCAAAGGACCTTAATAGACACTCTCCAAAGAGGTTATACAGATGGCTAATAGACATATGAAGAGATGCTCAATATCACTAATCGTCAGAGAAATGCAAGTTAAAACCAGAATGAGATAACACCTCACAACTGTCAGCATGACTGTCATCAATAAACCAATAAACAAGGATAAGGAAAAGGATAAGGATAAGGAAAAAGAGAAACCCTTTTGCACTTCGGTGAAAATGCAGATTTGTGCAGCCACTGTGGAAATCAGTATGAAGATACCTCAAATTATTAAAAATAGACAAGACCATTTTCTTAAACTTAGACAAGAATAAACTCAAAATAGATTAAAAATTTAATTGTAAATCACAAAACTATAATCATGGCAGAAAAAAACAGTAAAATCTCAAACATTTCTCATAACAATATTTTTTGCCAATATATCTCCTATGGCAAGGGAAATAGAGGAAAAATTAAACAAATGAAACTACATCAAACTAAAAGCTCTTGCACAGCAAAAAAAAAAAAAATCAACAAACTGAAAAGAGAACCTACTAAATGGGAAAACACATTTATCAATGATACACCCAATAAGGGGTTAGTTTGCAAAATACATAAAGAATTTAAACAATTCAACAGCAAACAGTCCAAGTAATAAATGGGAAAAGAATCTGAATAAACACTTTCACAAAGAACATATATAGATGAGTAATAGACATACGAAAAAATGCTCAATGTCATTAATGATCAGAGAGATGCAAATTAAAACCACAGTGAGATATCACCTCACACCTGCCAGAATGCCTATCATTAATAAATCAACAAACAACAAGTGCTAGTGAGGATATCAAGAAAAGGGAAACTTCATGCACTGTTGGGAATTCAGATTGGTGCAGCCACTGTGGAAAACAGTATGAAGTTTCCTCAGAAATTAAAGAAAGGACCACCTTTTCACTCACCAAATCCATTTCTGGAAATGTATCCTAAAAAATACTGATTCAAAGAAAATATGAACCTTATCTTTATTGCAGCATTATTTATAATAGCCAAGATCTAAAAACAGTTTAAGTCTCCATCAGTGTTGAATTGGGGGAAAGAAAAAAAATTGGTACATTCATACAATAGAATACCACACAGCAGTAAAAAAGGAACTCAACTTTTGAGAAAGCATGATGGACCTGCAGAGTATTATGCTAAGAGAAATAAGCCAGGCAGTAAAAGACAAATACCATATGATCTCACTTATATGTGTAATCTAATAGGCAAAATAAACTAGCAAATGAAATAACTGCAGAAAAAATTTACTCTGAAATTATTCCCTAACCATAAGTTTTCTTCTTCTACTTGGACTGAAATGTCACCAGAAAAAAGACCTACTTACCTTATTGTCTATTTGTGATAACACCTTTAAGTGGGTTGCTCTTTTGAATAAGTACAAGAAGATTTCAGAAGCCAGAAAATTATTTAGCCCTGACTGGTGTGGCTCAGTTAGTTGGAGCACCATCCCATAAATCAAAAGGTAACAGGTTCAATTCCCAGTCAAGGCACATGCCTGGGCTGCAATACAGGCAGCTGAGCTGATGGATGTTTCTCTCTCACATTCATGCTTCTCTTCCTCTCTCCCTTCCTTTTCCTCTCTCTAAAATCAATAACCATGTCCTCAGTTAGGGTAAGAAATGATTTCCTTTTTATTGCCTTTTGTATGTGAATATCCCAGTGATGAACTATTGTTCATAAAATTAGAACTTTTAATAACCACAATAATTCAAAATTGTAGCTCTGTTTCTGAAAAACTTCAATATGTTTTCATTATTAAAAGGTTTTAAAATAATGTGTTTAATTTATTTAAAATTTAATAAATTCTGATAATTTTGATATACAGCATTGCAACTAGTAAAAGAGCGCTTAATCTCAGAGTCAATATGATTGCATAAATTTCTCTTTCCAATAGAAAAGAACACCAAAAACATTAAAAGCATAAGATCTAATTTTCATAGTCTGTTTTCATGCTGAGTATTAAAATGAAGTAGGTTTCTTTCCTCTATCAGCTAGTGATGTGTCCTAGAGTCATATTAAAATTACCTACAAATAAGACTATAGATAATCTCTCTCATGACAACATAGTCTTTTATTTTTTATTATCAGTCCCATGTCTAAATTCCCATAATGTCCAAAAGAAAGAGCTATTTCTCTAAAATTTATTGCATTATACCCTATAAGAAAAAGAATGAATTCTAGGATACCACATGCAAGGTAACCGTTATGTGCTGAGAATATGAAGACAAATAGAGCAAAGTGCCAATCCCTAGTCAAGCTTATGGTGAAGTGGTAACACAAGATATACGACAATGTGAATAATATGAAATGTTCATTGTGTAATACATTGGAAAACTCAAATAGCTCAATGAGAGTGGCACAAAATAATGTGTGAGGTGACATTTCACAGGAAAGCGGCATTTGTGCTAACTATTGAGGACATGTGAGAGTTCACTGGCTCTTGATATAGAGAATGGGTACTCAATAGACAAGGCAACAGGATAAAATACATTTAATAGTGATAGTACATAGCATATATTATCCATTTAAGAAATATTTATTGAGTATAAATTAGTTGCCAAAGGAAGGACATAACCCATAAGTTAAATACTCAGGATATTTCTACTTAAAAGTTTATAGTCAACTGAGAAAATACAGAAAGCTGTGTATGTCAATAAGGGACTATTAGAGGTGGGCACATGAGCATCTTAGAAAACATTATTAATCAATGAGTCGATAAGGTGCAGTCTTGTAAATAAAGTACTGCCTATTAATATAGAATGAATTTAAAATTAATCAAAGTGTACAAACAAGCCAAAGATAAGCACAACAATAAAAAGGAGTCTGTTAAGGTGTAACCATGGCTGACGCATGGCAACATTGGGAAATGGAAATTAGCTGACTGCCATTGTTGCAGTGAAAGAGAGATGCGATGAAGTGCCCATCTCACAAGTAGTGAAAACTCATTCATTGTAAAAATGTGTATCGATTAGCTACTTGGTATCAAGGTATATGATCATTTAGTGCAGTTTAAATTGATATTAAGCACATTGAATTATTTAATCTGTATTATGTTCAATTCTATTTATATTAACATTAAATTAGCCTTTCAATTTTAAATGTTTTTCTCCATTTTACAAAATTATAATCCCTTCAGCACTAGTTTTGCTACAATTTACTAATTCAAAAGAAAAACAAAATCTATAGGAGTCAACCACCTTTAGATAAAATAAACATTTGGTTTTTGTCATTCAACTTTTAAATTTTATTACATGATTTTGAATGCTTGTTTGGAAAAAGCAAGTAAGAATTAAAGTGAAAATGTAAAAAATCACCTGCATACTGAAAAAAATTTTAGAGCAATTAATGTTATAAGAAAATTTTATAATATAAACTTGTTAAAGGGGAAAATTTTAAGTGGGATTTAAATTCAATATTAAATTTGTCTTTAATTTATGTTTAAATTTGGATCTCAGCATCAAGTTATTCTAAGTTGAATATTGTATTTTAATTTGAATGTATATATTGTTATGTAAAATAGTATATTTTTAAACTTTCCCATCTTTGATTAATAAGAACTCAAAATATAGCATATAAGCAATGAATTTTAAAACCTAAGTCTGGAAGTATTGATATACGTGTATATATAACACTTTTACCTGTCAAAAGTAGTACTGTCATTATTCACATCACATAGATTCAAAAACTGAAACTTCATGTAGATAAAAGATTTCCATGGTCATAACACGGATACGGGGCAAAATTACACCAAACGCAGATGAAGGATGGGAACTGCCTATTTCAATTTTATGATCATGATATACTCCTGAAGTAGATCTACCTTCTTTCCTCGTGGTCACTCTATTTTTATGTGCCATTCTCTACACCGAAAATGTGATTCCATCTTAATTTTCTTGTAAGAACAGACATTAAATATGAAAACCTATGATGTGGCAGGGAGGTATAAAATATAGGACTAAGTGAGAAGAAACGAGACATCTGTTTTTCACTTATCAAAAATAAGTTACGACATTTGGGATCAAGTGAGAACTGCTTAGCAAATGTGAAAGTTGTTCAGTGCTCTCAGGAGAAGCTGTAAAAGGCAGATGTTAGTGTTGACTTTTTATAAGAATTAAGCCATGTACTTCCAACCATTGATGTTTTTGGAGCTCTTCTTGTATTTCATTGTTCACTTCAGTGACTTAGAAAAACAGGAAAAAATGTTTGGTTCCTTACGAAAAGTACCTAAATCACAAACACACCCTCACATATACATGCAAAAGAAACATAAAAATAAGAAATGTAAAGATTATTATAACAAATATTAAGCAATGAGGGCTGGTGTTGCAATATTAGTACCAGACACAATATAATACTTAAATATAAAGAAATTCAGCATATAATAATAAAAGAAACAATTCAGTAAGAAAATGTAAAAAAATTTTAAATGAGAATTTGAAACATGAAGTAAAAGTCGACAAATTTATGTGGACACATTGAATTATAATGACACAATTTACATAAATACAAAATAAAAATACAACTGATACAACACGTTTAGAAAGAGACTCACCAGTCATATAGCACAATTTCAATTCAACTAGTTGAGGCAGTTGTGAGAAGACACCCCGAACATCTGGGAAGCACTGGGGGCGGGGGGGTGGGCTGGGATGGGAGTAAAAGACAGAAAACTGTACTTGAAAAATAATTAAATAAAAATTTAAAAAAAAAAGAAAAAAGAAGAACATCATCTGAGATTTCCTGCCAAGATGGAGGTGTAGGTAGAAACTCTTCACTTCCTCACACAACCAAAAGAACCAATCTAAAAGCAATAAACAGAAAGAAGGGCCAGAAAATCAAACTGCATGGAACTCCAACAACAAAGGAGTCAAAGAAACATTCACCCAGACCAACAGCGCCACAGCGTAGTGAACAGGGTTGACCCACTCAGGGGGAATATCTAAAGCCCACCCCCTTACAACATAACAGGTGCACTGAGACAAAGATCTTGGCTCAGTTGAAAGAACAGATTAAAACTCCAGAAAAAGAACTAAGCAATGAGGAGATAGCCAACTTGTTTGCTACAGAGTTCAAAACACTGGTAATCAGGATCCTCACAGAACTGACTGAGATGGGTGACAAAATGATGAAACGAATGAAGGTTGCCCAAAGCGAAATAAAGCAGAGCACACAGGGAACCAACAGGGAAGGAAAGGAAACCTGACTCAAATCAATGAGTCTGAATGAAATGAAGAAATAAACATTTAACCAGAACATAATGAAGAAACAATAATTCAAAAAAAGAGAAGAGGCTTAGGAAACTCTGGTATAACTTTAAATGCTTTAACATCAGAATTATAGTGATGCCAAAAGGGGAAGAACAAGAGCAAGGAGTTGAAAACTTATTTGAACAAATAAGGAAGGAGAACTTCCCCAATCTGGCAAAGAAAATAGATTTCCAGAAAGTCCAGGAAACCCAGAGAGTCCCAAAGAAATTGGACCCAAAGAGGAACACACCAAGGCACATCATCATTATATTAGCCAAGGTTAAAGATAAAGAGAGAATCCTAAAAGAAGCAAGAGAAAAGGAGAGTTACCTACAAAGGAGTTCTCATTAGACTACCAGCTGATTTCTCAAAAGAAATCTTGTAGGCAAGAACGGGCTGTGAAGAAGTATTCCAAGTCATGAAAGGGAAGGACCTACATCCAAGATGCCTCTATCCAGCAAAGCTATCATTTAGAAGGGAAGGGCAGATAAAGTACTTCCCAGATAAAGTATAGTTAAAGGAGTTCATCACTATCAAGCTCTTATTATATGAAATGCTAAAGGCACTTACCTAAGAAATAGAAGAAGATCAAAAAGTATGAACAGTAAAATGACAGCAAACTCACAACATCAACAACTGAACCTAAAAAATGAAAACAAAAGCTAAGCAAACAACGAGAACAGGAGGGAAATAAGAGAATTGGACATCACATGGAGGGTTTTCAGTGGGAAGGGATACGAGAAGAATGGGGGCAGGAGATATGGGAAATAAGAGGTATAATTGGTAGGCATAAAATAGATGTGGAAAGGTTAAGAATGGTATAGGAAATAGAGAAGTTAAAGGATTTATACATGCAACCCATGGACATGAACTAAGCAGGGGAATGCTGGAGGGTTGGGGTTGCAGGGCAAAGGGGAGGATAAAGGGAAAAAATTGAGAAAACTGTAATAGCATAATCAATAAATATACTTAAATAAAAGGAAATCACCTGATAGCTACACTCAGGATGGTTTTAGATATTTTGTAGTTTTAATGAAAACCATTATTAATCAAGAAAATGAATTTTTACAGGTTGGCTTAGTTTTTACTTTTATTGTTTATGGAAATATCACATATACATGATTAACTGAATAAAATATGTGTAGCGTAATTTAACATTCTGTTCATGAAATCGATTTCACATTCCACCTAGGCTCATAGGCAGAGTACATTTTCCAGCATTTACTGCAGTTTGGTTCAGCCATGTAGCCAAATTTTGGGTCATGTAAAATGGTTGAAAGTAATGCATGCATATATCACTTCAATCTAAGCCTATAAATAACTTGTATCTGCTGCTTGTATGTTGATATTTGGAGAAACCTCAAAAGTAGTTTCATATTTACTGGGTCAGGATGGATGGGTGGATGATAGGCAATAGATAGATAATAGATAGATAGATAGATAGATAATTGTGTGATATATTAACATATGTAAATCTGAATAGACGCCTTTTTTCTAAATATCCACTAAACTTCCTTTATTTGTGAGTAAAATACTCCAAAGTTTTTCTTAAATTCTAAAGTTCTGCCTTGACAGTTGAAAGGTAACATTAATTCTTGCTGAATTTAGCAAGTGTAGGGAATTAGCAGCAGGAACAAAGGCAAATGTTCCTCAGTTTCTAGAACTTAAGATGCCTGAGATCCAACACAGACTCCATTATCACTTGTGGGTTTGTTTAGACAGAAAGAACTCAAAAAACATCACCGGAATCAACAGAGCTTGAGCAAACAAATGAAAAAAAAAAAGGAAGTCAACAGTAAGAATAAGAATAACCAGGTAAAACACTTAAAGCAGTCAACTCCTGCTGAAATAAAAGAAGTATAAAAGAAAGATCAGGTTTGACTTGTAATAAAATTAAGGGTCAATTACAAGGAATTATTTCCCTGGAAAAAATGAATTTTGAATTATTCATCCCAGCTACTGAGCTATGAGAAGATAATAATTATTGAGTACTGAATTATTAGTCTAGAATATCAAAAGAAAAAATAGTCTTGTACAAATAGGTAATGCAGAAACTAAAAATAAAAGACACAATGAATAGGAAGAAAGGAAAGAGCATTTCAAAAAAGAAAAAGAAAGGATAAAGGAACTTGGAGATTTTACTTGATGATAACACAAGTTCCAAAAAGAAAATAAACAAGGAGGTAAAATCATGGAGTAATAAAAATGATAACACCATCTATAAGTGTCTATAGATTGAAATGATTCACCATGGTCTAGACAGATTAAATATGAAAAAAAATTACATCAGTAAAGATGAATGTTTTCTAGCCTAAAACACACACACACACACACACACACACACACACACACAGATCTTTTTAAGGGAATACTTGGCATCTGACTTTATTCAAAATACTCTATAGGGAAAGCAACATAAGAGCTAAAAACTACGATAAAAATGTACAGTGACACTAACATCCTAAATATAAACAAACTTTGTAATGTTCTTACTAGTATTAAAGAAAGACATTAGTTGATATATACCAATTGGGAGAGTAAATCAGGCACGTATGGCATGTGAGGAAAACACTTCAAATTGAAATCAGATGAGTAAACTATAGCATTTTGATATAAGAGATTAATGGTGCAGGACAGTGCTAACCAATAAGCTTTATACCACTGAGGTTTACATAAAGAGAAAACCATTGGTTACTAGCATTCCTAGAATAGAATAGACTCATTGCAAGGAAAGGCTTACCACCTAATAGCTAAGAACCTAATAGCTAAAATTATTAAACCTCATGAATGTAGGCTTTTGGAGATAAAGTCTACAGGCAGTTATCGAAGGAAGCAAAGAGAGTTTAAACACTTTTTAAAGGTTTTGCTTAATTGACATCAAAAAACAAAAGTGTATATAGAGGATACTTCAGTGGTGATGGTATGAGGAGGAATTAATTAGATATCTTTTTTTAATAATGATGATAAGGGCAAGGATAGAATTAATATTTCAGAAATGAGAATGTAGTTGCTGGAAGAGTTAAAATGTAGAGTTGAAACTTACCAGAACATAAAACAAAGTACACAATATCTTGCAAAACAAGGACAAATTTTAAAAAGGGAATATTACTATTAAAATAGAAAAATAAAATTATTTGGAATATAATAAATTGCCTAAATATTAGGTGACTTTGTTCATTTATTACAAATATTGGGTTTCATAAACAAAGACAGATTATTTGTTATTTTAAAGAAATATTCTTAAAAGAAGTATTGAAAATTAAAAATAAGAGGGGGTGAGCTGGGATGGGCATAAAAGAGAGAAAACTGTACTTGAACAACAATTTTTAAAAATTTTAAATAAATTTTTAAAAAATAAAAAAGAGGCAGAAAGATACCAGCAAATATTAATAGTAATAACAAAAACAAAGTATCAAAATATTCATGCAGACAATGTGACATTTAATGTTAAAAGCATTAAAGATTTTGTTGAAGAAAATATTATATGAATAAATTAGTAAAACATTTGTTATGCTAGACTATGATTAACCTACATACAAGTGCCAGAAAATAATAATGGAATACCTATTTTCATCTATCAGATTGATAAATACATAAATTTAAACATTGATACTATTTAGTCCCTTTATGGTGTATGAAGAAATGCATATTCTTGTATAGTTTGTAAGATTAAATTTATAGAAAAATTATTGCAACAGAATCGCACAGAGTACAATCTTTTGACTTAGTGATTTCACTCTTGTATTCTACAAAACAATTTCTACTTGGTGTGTTTATCCTTATACTTTTTTTTACTGTTGTGTGTGGAACAGTTATTCTTGCATTATTTTTCCAATGGATTAATTTATTTTTTTAAATTCAATTATTGTTCAAGTACAGTTTTCTGTATTTTACTCCCATCCCATCCCGCCCCCTTGTGTTCCCTCCTCCCTCCCATTTCCACCCTTCTTAGTTGTTGTCCATGTATCTTTTATATTTGTTTCTCTAAATCCCTTCCCTATTTCCCCTGAAATTCCCTCCCCTCTCCCCTCTGGTCTCTGTCCACCTCTTCTCTATTTCAGTTTCTTTGGTTTTATTTTGCTTGCTTGTTTGTTTTGTTGTTTAGCTTCCTGTTAAAGGTGAGATGATATGGTATTTGTCTTTCACCACCTGGCTTATTTCACTCAGCATAATGCTTTCCTGTTCCATCCATGTTGTTGCAAAGGGTAGGAGCTTCTTCTTTCTTTCTGCTGCATAGAATTCCATTATGTAAATGTACCATAGTTTTCTGATCCATTCATTATCCTTATACTTGAACACAGGCTTGAACACATGCATAGAAAAGTATTTTCACAATTCTAATATAGCATTAGGATAATATTCTAAGGAAGAGTAATATATAAACAGTGTTGATGGTTAGATGAATTAGGAAGAGCTTAAGTAGAGTTCTGGTAAGTTCACTATCAATATTTAATATTATTTTTCTAATATGCACAGCACCACTAAAATGCTTTTCTGAACAAAGCTATCTATTAGGCAGGACTTATTTTGGGCAAAAAATGTCTCAAAGGACAAAGGGCAAGGGAAAAGCACTCAAATATATTTAGATCCATTAATAAAATAAGCCTCAAGTTAAAATATTTGTATTCTAGTCCACTTCTGATGGTCTTTATTAAGGCAACTCATATTTTCTATGCCTTGAAAAAATATCTTGAGTAGAGGGGCTCTGATTGAGGGACCAATAATACCTATGGAAGTGACACGTGAAGTAGAGATATATCTAGCCTGTAAAATACACATCGTAAAGGTTTTGCCATTAAAACTTATTTGTCTTATGTGAAATATATTCATGGAGAGTAAATAGCTTAAAACATTTGAGTTAATATTTCATCATTCATTATTTAATTTACTTGTCTTTGTAAGACTGCTAACATTATCATTAAAAATATTCTGTTGGGTTTCACAGTTACCATCAGCAGTCAGCTGCCTGTTATAGACAGCGTTCTGGCTATGTCACTGATCATCACCATTGTCACTTATGGAATATTTATCAAAACTACACAGGGTATATTTTACACAAGCATGTTCCTTTCTACAATATTTCTTAAGAACTTATAGTAATTTTAATAAAAGGTAAATATTCTGAGGATTTATTTCCCTTTCAACACACATTAGTGGGAAAAAATAACATTCTACAAACTCTATCCTTCATTATTTATCATTCTTGTGCTTCCCTGTGTTATGTTGAAGTTTCACCAGGTGGCTTGTTCTTTAAGTTACAACAGATATTGACCATATTTTTCTTTGTATAATGCACATCTTTTGTCCAAATTTTTGAAGGAAAAATAAAGATGCACATTATGCATGGATGGTACTAATTCTGTACCTATATGAATGATTTTAATTCTTTTATTTATGCTTATGTATTAAATGTGTAACTTTAGAAAGCAATAACAATATCTATAAGCAAAACAATGCCCTGGAATATGGTAATTGGTTTTATTTCTAAGTATAAATACATTAAAAATAGAATTAAAAATTTAAATTTTTTGAATTTTTCAGGAAAAAAACAAAGGTTTTTTTTTTTGTTTTCCTGAAACTTTGGGCCAAAAACATGGGTGTGCACTACCCATGGGAGCACATTATACACAGCAGAAAGATCCTAAAGTAACACTTCTGTTGAAAGTCAAAACTAGAGGAAAAGGAAAAAAAAGACTTTGGAACTATTTTTTTTTTAATCAAAAAGAGATAAATAATGTATTCACAAACAGAAGTAAGTAAGCAATACAGGGTCTTCTAGATTTTCTTTTTTCCTAGTTATCTAGTTGTATATCTTTAAAATATACATACACAAGTTTCTAATAGAATATTAATAGAGTATATTTAACAGTGTTAATATACTGTTAAATATATTTTAATATATACTTATTTATATTTAGGACATAATATATATTTAGCCTTAATATATAAGACTATTAATTAACACTGTTAATGTCAACATTGATATTATACAGTATATTTAACAGTATACAGTATAACAGTATATTAAATATATCAAATTATATAATAATATATTATTTATTATATTAATATATAATAAATATCTATTAAAATATATTTAACAGTATACTGTTATACTGTATACTGTTAAAATATACTGTATAATATCAATGTTGATATTAACAGTGTTAATTAATAGCCTCATATTATAGTCTTTAATGTGTGATATATTAACATTGATTAAAAGAACAAAACACTTAATGTCAACAAAGTGAAGAAACCAGGACAAGTTATACCTACATATTAAGAAGCATAATAGGAAAATATCACACATTATTTATTAATTTACTCCAACTCATAGCATTACCAAAATGTTAGTGATTTCAAAGTATGTAAATGCAATTGTAAAATATCTGGTAAAATATCCAGCATCATGTCTAGTAAGTGTGATCAGAGTATTTATTTTCTCCGTTCTCTGCTTGCTGATGTGCAATGGGCTGACTGTTTCCCTTTAGAAGAGCCATAATTCCAGTCACGATGCCTTCATACTATCTACACCATCTGTACATTCTGGAGCTGATCTTTTATTTTTTTCAGGCTTTAGGTTAAGGCTTCAGAGTACTTGTAATCCTTGCTGGTTTCCTCAACACCCAACCACACTAATGTGGTCAATAGTCAATTTATTAAGAATGCCACAAATTACACAGTTGAGAAGACAATTTGTTGATAGAAATTTAGCTCTGGTATAGCTGAAGATTACAGGTTGTAATTATATGCAAATGTAATTGAAAAATGATTTTAGCTACACTTAACAAACTAGTTTTTTGTTGATTTATTTTTTACTTCTTATTTTAAGTGGACAATACCATAATCTAATTAGCTATTGATCAGAGTACTACTTAGACTTTTAGTCTTATAAAAATTCAATCTTATAAATTTTGTTTTTTAATATTTACAGCAATTAGTATATTTTACTAAATAATATAATATTAAAGTCTGATAGTAATCACTGAGAAATGACAAACATAATAGATGAGGTTCTCTTTGCTTTCAAATGACACTTCATTTATACTAAAAGAAAGAAGAAACTGTAAAAGATTATCATGAAAATGTATCTGCCACAAATAAGCTTTATAAAAGTTTTAGTTGGGAAAAGAATAAGCATACATGATGATAGAAAGAGGAATGATATTCGCTGTTTCTCATTTATACTCTATTCATGCTAAACTAATCTCTTGAATTGTTAAGATTTTTTTAAAAAATCAACCACGATTAAGCCATCGTGACTATTTCATTCATTACATACCTAAAACATTCTGTATGAAAAGTAACCTAAACTTTTAGTTTGGACATCATATGAAAGACAAAGCCATAATTCTTAGAATGCTGTAAGTTTTAATAGGTAAAACAACAACTACGCAGTTGAGTCATGGACTAAATAAATAAGTCCTAAGAACAGATACATAATAATTCTTTTATTCCCCATGTTTCAATCATGAATATTTTGTTGAATGCCTTCATTGCATAAGAAAATTTAGAAAGTAATGGATAGATTCTGTTACATTGTATAAACAATCCTAGTGTGGTAAGTACGGAGAACTGCAGTCTCAGAGTTTTAACTTACAGAAGAAAGTGAATTTCTGAAGCCTGGGAAATGATAAGATAGAGGTGAAAGAGAAAGAGTGTGCTGCTGACCCTGGAGAGTCTGAAAATGTTATGATCTTGTCTTAAGAGAATCCCCTAAAAGGGGCAAGGCTGAATGTGTAAAGAAAAGATCTTGCTATCAAATGCCTGAAAACAGGGCAATCAAGAGCCATGGGTGGGCAGTGCACCGGAACCTAAGTTACTCAATGTCTGCAGAGTGAGGCTGTGCCTGTACTGCCAGAAATGAATTAACCAGTGCCATTGTTTCCACCCTCCCTACTAAAATTAACAGACTTGTATTTTTTCTTTGCGCGTGTGTAATGTGGGAGTTGGTAAATTCCTAAATTGTGAAAAATACACAAAGGCTATTTTATGAAAATATCTGACATGATATTTGATACATGAAACATCAGGTCTGATAATTCTTTAACGTTGTGAGTTCATAGTTCTCTGACCTGTGCCCTTAATAGCTTGAAATCAATGTATGTTAGTTTTTCTTCATTTCAGTTATACATCAAAACATGTACTCTGTAGGCACTATCATCACCATAATTATGTCAGACTTGAAATAGAGAGCACACTGACAGTGACTAGAGGGAAGGTGGGAGGAAGTAATGGGGGAAGGAAAGGGAGGGGGCAAAGGAACAGGAATAGAGGATTCACGGACCCGGCCAATGGGAGGATTGACTATGGGAGTGGGGGAGACTAGCTGAGAACAATGAGGGAAAGGGCAGCACAACTGTAACTGAACAGCAATAAAAGCAATAATGAGTTAAATAAAAAAACGTGTCAGGCTTTATATCTCAAACTCATGAATCAATTCCAATATTCCTATCTTTCCTGCCTTTTTATACTAAATGTACTGATACCTTCCAAGCCTTCCTTTCAATTTCTGGTGTTTCTCTCTGTAATTAAATCTCTCTGTAGGAAACAAAGTGTGTACACAACCAACAAGACTGAAGTACTGAGCATTTTGCCCCATTTCTTAATAGATAGCTTTAGCTTCCATTATAATATTTAAAGTGACACAATGAAATATGAGGTTTTTAAATATTATTTCCCTCACCTAAACAATTTAACAGATTTTTTCTTCATTCCTACCTTTTTTCTTGTCTATGCTGCAGGGAAAAAAGTCTCTATAGTTCTGAGTGGTAACAACACCAAAGTTGAGGGGCACAGGTATGAAGGAGCAGCAGACTCTAAATAACCAACTGCTGCTTTATCACAACAGTCTTTTTACACAGTACTATTCAAAGGCAGTATCACATATTCACCACAAATTATATTATTCATTCTTCTAAAAATTCTAGTTCAATTGTATTAAAAAATAAAAACTGCCACATTGAGTAATTTATTTTACCTTTTCTTGTTTTGCTTTCTTTCTTCCTTCTTCCTCCCTTTCTTTCTCTCTCCCTCTCTTTTCCTTTCTTTCTTTCTCTTTCTTTCTTTCCTCTTTCTTTCTTTCTTTCTTTTTTTTCTTTCTTCCTTTCTTTCTTTCTCCTTTTTAATATAATGGTTATTATAGACACATATTCAAGTCTCATCTTTAAGAAATGGGGAGCTGAGTTTTCCCTTCAAATGGCCAGTAACTTGATGACCACAGTTATTTGAAAAGAGCCATGAGCAGCCCACCAGAACTTCTACCTCTTTTCATAATCTCAAAGTCTTGGCATCCTGGACTCCATATTCATTATTCTTATAATACCAATTCCAAGGAACAGACCATGTTTTCCTTCTATTTATAAATTGAACATTGTACTGAGATAATTGTAAGTTACCTTACATTGAACAGTATCCTGTTCCCATACAAGTATAAGAAATAATGCAGGGAGCTCTGCTGTGTATTTTGTCCGATTTGACTCAATGATAATATTTTACAAAATGATAATGTAATATTACAACAAGGATATTGACATTGACACAATCCAAGAATCTTACTCAGATTTCTTCAGTTTTATATGTATGTTAAGTTTCATACAATTTTATTACTTGTATAGGTTCTATATTCACCAACATAGTCAATATACTGAATGTTTTCAGCATCACAAACATCTTTTTTTTATAACCGTATATACTTCTCTCCTGTATCGGGCTACTCTTTATAACACCAGGCATCAAACAGTTCTTTCTGATTTGTTTGCATTTGGACAAGATTCTTCCTGGCTGGAAGTCTTCTTAGATCTTTTCAAAAGGGAATTTATCCCTGATGCTGGAGCAACAAGTTTCTAGCTGGTTTGATTTCCTTGCTCTTTGGCTATGAATTAGGTTCTTCAGCTTCCAAACAGATTATATGAGAAAACCCTTTTGCTCCCAGAGAGAGAATGTGCATGAGACTTTCTAGCAAGGCATTTTTCTTTCTTGTTTCCTTTCCTGCTTAACCCTCTTCCTCTTAGGAGTAGCACTCTCTCTACTTGGAGTCTCTCCTTCCCCACCACTGACTTCATGCCGTATTCCGACTGAACTAACTCTGTCCAAGGTAATTTAAAATTGCAAAAATTCAAAAAGTATACTGTGGGACATTAAAGATCTCTTAGAAAAATTTGCTATTTCTAAGTTGGCTCAGGTAAGGCTTCTTCTTTCCATCACCTATGTTCTTCCTTCCAACTTTTTATATCTTTGACTTTCAGCTCCTTTGAATTCTTTGAACTGTCTTGCTCAATACCCCTGCTTGTTCTCCTCATCTTTCCTCTCCTACCAGAACTTTCCATTCCCATTTTCACTTCTTGACTCCTTTCATCATTAGCATTGAGGCCTCCTGCCCCCATTGGTGACCCTTGAGAGGCCTAAAATCCACAAAAAGTGACCATCTGAGACTAAAGAAGCTAAATGGAAACAGACTGCTTATTTTGTCCACACAGATGAGTTTGGAAATACCCAGATGGCCAAATGGTGTCTCCTCTATCTGTTGTCCCAAATTCAGCCCAAACTCTCTGTAAGATGACATGTTTAAACAAAAAGAAATCTTAAAAGTCTCTTCCACAAACATTTGTGGTGACTCTTTAGCCTTTATGTTGAACAGTTAACCTACACTTGCTATGTGTGTTATATTTTCTTATTTCTAGATAGTATTATCAAATTAATTTATAAAATGCCATGAAGTATTTCCAGTCTAATCAGATAGAGATAAATAGATGCTTATATAAATTAAATAAACCTAAAATTCCAGAAATTTTAAAAAACACTGAATTTCTATGATTTCAAATGTAAAAAAATCATGAAAACTAATGCAAATTTTTTAAATCGTTTTTAAGTTATATTTTATTAATTATGCTATTATGGTTATCCCAATTTTTCCTCCTCTTCCTCCTCCAACCAGCACCCCCCATTCCCTTAGGCCACAGGTAACAAACACAAGGCCCTTGGGCGGAATCCTGTCCTCTACCTTGTTTTATCCGGCCAGCATCTTGTTTCTACCCTGAGCCTGTGTGACGCTCCTTACCCCTGGTTAAGGAGTGGTTACATTTATACAATCTTAAAATTACTTTCAGGCCTTTGAAGGCAACCTCAAGGCTGATGTGACACCCAGTGAAAATGAGATCGACACCCTGCCTTAGTCAATCCCCATACCATTGTTCCTTTCCAGGGGTCATGCACGGGTTCTTTAGCTATTCCATTTGCTGTACTGTATTTTACATCCCCGTGGCTATTTTTCAAGTATGTATTTGTACTTCTTAATCCCCTGACATTTTCACCCATTTCCCCATATGCTCCATATCCATGATTCTGTCTCTTTTCTTCTTTTTGCCTAGTTTGTTTTTTAGATTCAATTGTTGACAGATATGTATTTGTTGCCATTTAATTGTTCATAGTTTTGATCTACACATTGGCTAACAAGCCTGTTCCTTCATCCTCCTTGTTCTTCCTGTATTAATTCCCCCAGACCTATCGGGACCCAAAGCTGTCCTTCATTCAACTCACGGCACAATCTCACGATTATACTATTGATGGCTGATTATGTATCCCATTGTTTTGAAGTTCTTTAGTTTACCCCAAATTTCTATATCTGTCTCAGAAGATGTCCGAGTTACTACTTAGAGACACTTTAGCTTTTCTCTCTATACTTCAAAATAAATGTATCTCAATTTCAATTATTTCCCCCAAAGTTGGGGGTGCTTATATGAACTTCCAGATACAAATCCATGAGATAGTTTCGTAAACCCTGGATAACCCTTATGAGGTATGTTTTGTGTGCGGTAGCTGTGTCTATCAGTATTTGTCTGCACTGAATCAATTTCTGAATAGGGAAGGAAAAATTCGAGCCTGCAGAGACAGAGAGGCTTCCTGTTCTGAGTCCACATCTGAGTCTCTTTTTCCTGTTCCATCTGCCTACCCCAAGTTTTATGTGAAAGAGAAGAGTTTTGGCTTATAGAGTCAAAAGTTTCCTGGAGTGCTCTATTCACAATAGCTGGTTTTGTCCTGCTTTTTCTCCTGGTCTACCTCTGTATTTTCAGGAGGAAATGGAAACTTCACATTTAGTGTGGAAGTGTATCATTTCACTTGGACATTTATTTTTGATGAAACTTCTAATTCTACCTTGTCTGTGGTGTTATACTCATTTGATATTGCTAGAGGGATTCTCATTTCAGGGATGACTAATCCTTCCTATTTGAAATTCTCATTTTTCTTGTTTGCATAGCACTAAAATTTACTTTTTTCTCTACTTTCTTCAAAACAACCTTTCTTTTCCTTGTTGGATCATCTTTGTGCTCAATATTTAGACATAAATATTCCAGAAAGAATAGGTTTTGTCTTTTCTCTATAATCATGTTATATTTTATCTCTTGATTGACCACATTATTATTCATAGTGTTTAAGTATTATCACAATTTGTAATAAATTAGAATTTGTTCTGGTCCCCAGCATTATTTTTATAGTTTATTGTTGGAAATAGTTAATGAATGTGTCAAGGATTTGACAAAATCAATACAGGGGTGGAGAAAAGTAGATTTATAAGGAACTCTGTGACAAGTGTGCTTGAATACAGTGAGTAGACTACAAGAATGTGTAAACAACGAAGGCTGTCAATTTGAGTGCTTACAAGATTGTACCTAAGTGCACTGTGCCATTGTGAAATTATTTTGAGTTAATCAAACTATTGTAATATCCATAACCTGCATGTCTTTTCCATATAAATAACAGTAAACCTACTTTTGCCCACCCCTGTTTGCTTAAAAATTTTCTCAGTAACTATGCTACCTCTGGTATTTCTCCTTATATTTCCTAAATAATAAACCTGGATAATGTTCTTTGTCTTTCTATTGTTGCTTTTTTAAAGAATCTTTTTAAAAAGATTTTATTTATTTATCTTTAAAGGGGAAGGAGAAGGAGAGAGGGAGAGAAATATCAATGTATGGTTGCCTCTGGTGTGTCCCCTGCTGGGAACTGGCCTGCAACCCAGGCATGTGCCCTGACTGGAAATCAAACCACGATCTTCTGGTTCACAGTTCCGCACTCAATCCACTGAGCTGCACCACCCAGGCCATATTGTTGCTTTTAATAATTTCTCATTTAAATTTACTAACTTGAACAAATCAGATAATCATTGTCCTGCTCAGAGAATTGCTGCAATATCTTTTCAACTGATCTTTTTATATCCACTTTCTTCTTCATGTAATTCTTCCTTCATCTTACCACCTCAATTAAGCAATGACACATCTTCTCATGGAAACTGTACTAGTCCCAAATGCCCAAACATACATCAGCTCTACTTGTCTTTACACTCTACTCAAATATTTATTTCTGGTCATTTTTTAATTGATATAATATGTACAATTCTATATATTTTATAAGCCTATGCTCAAGTCCAAATTTAAATCTTGTTTATTAATATCTATAAACTTTCTGTAATATCCCAA
Organism: Sturnira hondurensis; assembly: GCF_014824575.4. Classification (NCBI taxonomy): domain Eukaryota; kingdom Metazoa; phylum Chordata; class Mammalia; order Chiroptera; family Phyllostomidae; genus Sturnira; species Sturnira hondurensis. Next base: position 16,792,267 of record NW_028083059.1, read on the forward strand.
TCTGGACTATATTTCACTTATATTTTCACTTATATTATGTGGTAAACAGCAAGTCTTAGTTACTGTGCATGTTTCTATTATGTCACTTATAGGAGAAATCTTAGATTTATATATCTTTATCATAATATCATGGCATAGAGGCCTTATTCAGACTTGTATTCAAATCATTCTAGCACATACTTATGTAAAAATACACTAAATTATTAGTTTTTAAAATATTATAGTAGGTATCTTTAAATATATGATAGCAACTTAACTATGTTAGGGATTGTAATAATTTTATTTCTTTCCCCAAATTCCTAAGTGTCAAATTTTCATACAAATACTACAGAAACAATTTAATAAAATTTAGATCAAGAAATAAATAAGGAATGCTATTATTTATTTTTTCATTACAAAAGGTAAATCTTTTTTTATTTAAAGTATAGTTCATATAATATATTGTATTAGTTTCAACATAGTGACTTGACTGACATCTATATTCTTTATAAAGTGATCATCATGAGAAGTCTAGTAACCATCTATTATTATAAAAAGTTATTGCAATATTATTGACTGGATACAAAAATAATTTACCATTAAATTTTTATTATGATTGTATCAGTATAGATGAACATGATATATAATTCATAAGGAACAGACGATCGCAATTCTTTCTTAGAAGAACACATTTTTACTGACTTTTAAATTTTACTTTAAGACAGAGTCTACCAAATAAAAGCGTGCCTATGTAGGTATTTCTCCCTCTCTCACTGTTTCCCTGGTTTGTTTACACACATCATATCAAGTGTTACAAAATGCTTTTAACTTGCATTCTTCCTTAAAATAAATATTTGGGGGATTGTTCTATATCAATAAATATAGACTTAAATTTATTTTAATAACATAATAATATTACATTTTAAATATATTCTATGTATTCCTCATAATTTATATATGATATGCTGGACATATCTATGCATGTATGCCTTATTCTGGACATATAAACTTCAATATAATTTGATATTGCAAGTAGTAATGCACTGACTATTCCCTTAAGACTGTGTATGGTCTGAAACTTCACCCTTCTCTCCTATTTCATTCAGTTCATCACGCCGCTGTTTTGGGGATGCTGGCAAAAGATATGAAACTCATAGGTTAAAGACATTGCTCACAGCAATAGCAGTAGCCAGTATTAGTATTTGCACTAATTCCTGGTGCTCCAGCTCACACAGGGTAATGTAAAGGGGACCAGGTGACATCTGCAAACTGTGGAGGGTGTTACAAAAAAAAGAACCTGAATTTACAAAAAACAGAGTCTACCTAAATTTTGCCCTGGAGGGAATCATTGTTTTGATTATACTGAATAGTGAACATAACTGATGTTTGTTCTGGAGGAAATATTACCTCTATTTTCCAAGACTGTTCACTATACAAAGTTCTTTGAAGAGAAAGTCTGGCAGAAAGACTGTCAATTACTCTGATTGCAATGTATGTGGAAATGTGAAAAACCTATGAAGGACTGTCTCCCAATATGTCACAGTTGCCTTTTTAACTGAGGGATACATTTCCAGTAATAAAATTGCTGAGTTGCATTTATATATGTTTAATTTAGAAAGACATTTTTAATTTTTATTTTTTCATCACCATTTATCCTGCGTATACCTAATTCCACCTCCATCCCCCCCCACACAATTATCACACTGTTGTCCATGTCCATGAGTTCTCTCTCTTTCCCTCTCTCTCCTTTATTGGTCAGTAGTAATGTATAGTGTCCACTCTCATCAGCAATAATAAAGAGTATCTGTTTCATGAAACCTACTTAAATTCAGGGATTTATGAAACTTCTTAAGAAATATATAAACATAACAAATAACTTTATATTAGTTTAAGATGTATAATATAATGATTTGATTTTTGCATGTATTATGACATAATTCCTATAATTAGTATAGTTAACATCCCAAATCAACAGTTATAATTATTTTTATGTGATAAAAGTTCTAAGATTTATTGTTTTATCAACCTACAGATATTCAATACATCATTATTAACTTTGGTCCCCATGCTGTACATTATTAGAACCTCATGACTTATTTTATAGCTGGAAGTTTGTATTTTTTGATTTTCTTTATCCATTTCACCCATCCCCATCACACCTAAGGCAAAAATCAATCTGTTTTTTGTATCTAGGAATTCTTCATTTTTAATTCCACATATAATTGAGGTCATAAAGTAATTGTCTATATTTTACTTATTTTGCTTAGCATAATGCCCTTGAGGTCCATTCAAGTTGTCTTATATGGCAGGATTTTATTTTTTTATGACTGGATTATGCATGTGTTTTTGTGTATGGTCTGATGGTCTGTTCAAAAATAGTCCAGCCCTTGTTAATATAGAAAGAACAGTTTGTGCAACATCAGTGTAACCTGGCAGCCAAGGAGAGTGGACTAGAATGTGTATGTGTGAACAACGATGATTTCACTGTACTAGTCAGTGGGAAGTGGTAGATACCTTTGAGTGAGCTCTAGTACTGTGTGACCATCACATTCAAAATTACTTGATTTCATTACACTCACTTACGGATTAATAGCACCTTGTTCTACTTCCATGTCTTTGTGTATTTTTCAGTGTTCTTCTGATTGATTTTTAGTTTCATAGTGTTGTAGTCAGAAAAAGTACTTAATATGATTTCAATCTTCTTAGATTTATTGAGACTTGTTTTTTGCCCTATCATGTGGTCTAAAAAATGTTCCATATGCACCTGAAAAGTATGTATATTCTGCTGCTTTGGGGTGAAATGCTCTGAGGACATTAATTAAATCTATTTGATATAGTGTGTTATTTAAAGCTGCTGTCTCCTTGTTGGTGTTCTGTCTGGAAGATCTATCCAGTGAAGTGGTGTTGAAATGTGGTGTTGAAATTCCCAACACCACCAATGTGGTGTTGAAATTCCCAATTGTGACTGTATTCCTATTGATCTCTCTCTTTATTTCCATCAAGAATGGCTTTATGTATTTAGGTGCTGCTATGTTGGTGCATAAATGTTTATGAGAGTTATATCCTCTTTTGGAATTTTTCCGTTTATCATTAAGTAGTGTCTTTCTGTGTCTCTTACTATAGCCTTGGTTTTAATGTCTATTTTGTTGGATATAAGCATTGCTACCCCAATTTTTTTCCTTTCTGTTTCCATGAAATATCCTTTTTCAACACTTTACATTTAGTCTGTGTGTATCTTTTGATCTGAGGTGAGACTCTTGGCCTATCTCAGACACTGCCTTTGACTGCCCCTGGTCTACCAGCAATTCATAGCCTGTGGCTTTCTCTGCTGGGCCAGGGTGCATGCAGAAAGAACCAGACTGTGAACCAAGCCCGACTTTACTAGCACAGGTTTCAAGGGAGGGTGAGCTAAAGTCTCAGAGCTCCCAGAGATCCACTTGAGTTGTTAAACTTAATCACTAAAATAACCTCCAGCTGTGCTCAGCAGCCAGGCTAATCTTCACAGGGTAGAGAGAGTAATTCCTGTGGGTAGGACCAATGTTTTCCCTCAGGCTGATGCCACTTGGTGAAGACTGCTCTGTCTGAGAAACATTGTCTCTGCAGTAGGTGAAATGACTCAGCACAGGCATCCTGGCTACTGACCTTTATTATTTGCAAATGAGGTTTATGTTCTTCTTAGTTTGCCTAAACTTTTTCAAAAATATTAAATTTTATCAAAAGATTTTTCAATTGAAAAATTTTGAATTTTGAATTTTATCAAATGGTTCTGCTGTATCTGTTGACATGATCATACACTTTTCCTTGTTATATTGAAAATATAGTCAAATAAATTGATTGATTTTCAAATGTCAGACCAAAACTAATTTATGAGATAAAACTTATTTGGTATGGCTTTATTATATATATTATCTTACTTATTATGGATTTCTTGGCTAAAAGTTTATACAGTAAGTCCTAAGAATGTACAGTAAGTCCTCACTTAACACTGTGGATAGATTCTTGGAACTGCAGCAAAATGTCATAAAACAAAACCAATTTCATTATAAGATAATTCATATAAACAAAAGTTAAATTTCTGCATGCCATTAACATTATACCTGAAATGACATAGAATGAAACATCATTATTCAAGGACCTGCTGTATGTATTTATATGCATAGAGAATACTTGTGTAATAGTTTTATTTGTGATGTCTGTATCTGACTTTGATGTGAGGATAATGCTTATCTCACAGTATAAATTGAGTAGTTTGTTATCCTTTATTTTCTTGTAAAACTGGGATTTAATCCTTTCTTAAAAATGTATAACATTTACCAGGAAATCTATGTGGACATAGATCTTTGCATTTTAGGAAACTAAATAAAAATTCAGTATGTTAATAGAGATAGAGCTATTTTTGTTATTCTCAGTGAAGTTTCAGTATCTTTCAAAAAGGAATTAAAGCATACTGGCATGAAGTTGTTCTTAATACGCCCTTAATTTTATTTTAAAGTCCTAAGGATTTCTATTCTGAGTATCCTCACTGAAGTTTTTGAAACTATGACCTTGTGTCAGGCTTCTGTGTTTCCTGGTGATTGATACGCCTGATGCTTCCTGGTGATTTCTCCATGGTCTTGGAGAGTTTTCTCACGTGTGAGCAGATACGTACTCATCTGAAGACCAAAGAAGTACCCATTTCACATATGTAGAGCTGTTTCTATTTATGGGCAGCTTTCTTTTATCCACTAATCTGCTCTGGGGATTTTACAACTTGGCTTCCATAAACTCTTCTACTCTGATTTTTCTGTCTCAGTATCCCTTCCCTGTATCACGGTCTGAAAATCTCTTCATGTAGTGACCTGGGGCCATTGTAGGGATTACTTCATTTGTTTGCCCTCTCTCAGAATAACTAGCCCTTGTTGCCTGATGTCCAAAGTCTTGAAATATATATTTATTTTCTGTCCCTTCATTATGACTGAAAGAGTTTTGAATGTTGTATTTTTAAAGAGAAATGAGGAAAGTGAGGCAGACTAAGATGAAAGATGCTTGTAGAAATGTACTTGAGGACATCAACAACTATCTGCATCTCTTTTATCATGTTCTTAGCTCCCTCTTTCTGCTCACATTGGTTTTTAGATTTAATTTAGTTAGCTGGTTTGGTGTTTTTATTGTTTTGACTAGGATATAAAACATAACAAAAAATAAATGCTATCACAGAGAAGAGAAAAAAGGTAGTTTAAAACATCTTACATTAGTTGAGGAAAAATGCATCTTTCAATCAAGAAACATATAATTCTATTTAATATATAATGGAACAGTTTAATAGCAAATTTCAAGGCTTGCTGGCAATATAGAAGACAACTTGGTTCACTGATTTATATTTTATTTCAGTAAAGGAGAAAAGTACAGATGCTTTGGACCTAAGTTCAGAGCTCAATTAACTTTGAAAGATTTGAAAGTAATTTCCAAGGCCATACAAGTATCTAATGAATCAAGTCCCCGGGGAGGTGAAAGTGCTTGAGCAAGAGGCAGTAATAAACCTCCCCCTTTTTAACCCACAAACCATGGATGACTTTCTGTGGCTTGGAAAGTAGGACAACGCATTGTTCATGCCCAAGATGAAGTAAATCAAATATACAGAAAATAAAGGCATTCTTTACAGAATAAATGAACAAGCTCTAAGCATACTAAATTTTGAATAATTAAAATTATCTAACAAACAGTTTTGCTCTGACATTTCTTTAAATCTTCTTAGAATATGAAATTATTGTCTGAGAGAGTTTCAATGCCCAGCTTTTATTTGTTTGGTTTTTTTTGTTTGTTTTGGTCAATCTACCTCTTTCTAGAACATATAAATATGTCAAAAATACCTATTTTTATTATTTTGATGCTCTATTAGATGTCTTACCACTAAAATCTTTAGAGTCATTTGAATAAATAACTCGTGTGTTCTATCTATGTGTCCTCTCTTCTCTGCTTAGTTTTTACTATTACCTTTTACAGTATTATTTTGAAAATAATTTAAAAATAGCTTCTCTTACTCTATAATATTATACCATCTTGGTATGAAAACTCTTGGATTCCTATATTACATTTTTCATTATATTTAAAGTTTATTATGCTATAATTTTTATAACATATGTTTTGGTACTGAAAATACTTGTACTAGATTATATAATAAGAAATGAATTTTAAACTCATATACTGCATTAGTTAATATAACTGTCAGTCAAAGTTAAATACATATTATGCAATTGACTGTAGGATAGGCAGAGGAGTGTGAAGAGGAAGAAATTAGGGTAACTGTAATAGAATAACAATAAAAATGACTTAAAAGAGAAATGTAATTAAAATAAACAGGTTTTTACCACAGAATAATATGTTAGTTAATGCATTAATCAAAGCTAGATTTAAATATATTTAACACCAAGTGCCTCTATATACTTTAAATCTTATTTAGGAATAATCATATATACCTCTGAGTAATTAATAATGAGAAACCAATAATTCCTCTTGAAATAGAAATATTGATTAGTTGGAAGAATGATACAAACCATGTTAAATATTTGTCTTTTTTTTTTACAGATTTCACTTTGCAAATTCAGTCCTACATCATTATTGCTAGCACGCCTTCTTCATAAGGTACCATCCAAACGTGTAACATTTAAGCACAAAAGAATGAAAAGAATATAACTCATCAGTATGCCATCTGAGGTAACCATATACAATTTGTTTTCACAGATCAAATATTCCAGACCCAAGTTATCTATTACATTGCCTTTGTTAAAATCCAGTTTGTGATATTGTTTCCTTATTGCAAACAATTAGTTCCAAAATTGTTAAAATTACTTTTTTCCCAATTTGTCTGAATTGTAACTAAACTAATCTCTATATTTTTAAGAACTATTATAGATTAGGAAATTTTTCTGAACACACAGTGTCAAGCCAAATGGCCTCTGAGACACTGTCTTTCTCTCAGGTTTCACTTTACCTGTCTACCTAGATATTTCTTTAGTGGTTTATATATTACTTAGCTTAAATAATATAAGTTCTAAAGTGTGTTCACATGTTGTTCTGCTATCTTTCAGTCACTTAGACACATTAAAAATCAACCTCTTTATTAGTATATAATAATTGAAAGAAATAGCAAACTGGCTTCTACAAAACATTCACAAAATTCCCATCATCCAATAAAGGGTAAACATATATAGAAATAAAGAATGTAGTTACAACAATAACAAAATTATAAATTACAGATGTTTGTAACTTTCTTCAAAATAAAAAAATATAGAATAAATAAAATAGAATTTTGCTTTTTTGAAGATATTTTGTGAAAATAAAAATTTAAAATCTGTGTTACAAGGTTAAGGAAAACTTGTGACTTAAATTTTATTAGATTTGTCAAACGAGAAACATCACTGAAGTGAATCAATTAAAATAGGTTTTAATACAACAATTTTAGAGACATGCTGCAATTACATATATTTTCAATAAAACTTTCTTTTAGATGTATTTCCAGGTGAGAACTCAGAAGATTATTTCAGCAGTAGAGGCCCATTCTCATCATTAACATTCATTAAGCATCAATTATTAAAAATTCTAGCTTGCTCTTAATACCCTGCAATTTAATTCACAAATATAAAGTTTTCTCACATTTGAAGAACTGTGCGTATGAAATCTCACCCTCTGTAAGCAATGTCTCATCATTTGAATGACCTTTGGGGATTTATTAAATTAAATATATATTCATTGGTTGATGTTTATATAAAGGTTATTATCTGTTATTCATATACATATATATATATATATATAAATGCAAGAATAACATTATCATTCTTCTATATCTTTTATTGAAATAGTAGATAAATACACTGAGAGTGAACTTAAACAAAATACCATAACTTCATTGGTAAAAGGAAATTGGGCCACATGACCTTAGTAGTAAATTACTGTATGTTTAATTTAAAGACCCAAATTGAATCTTTGACATGCTTGACTGCTAGTCATATTTTATGCAGATAAACCCAATAGCCTTTTCTCCAGGCTTGGGCTATAAATTAAAAAGGCACTGATTTTATAATATTGACATCCATGGGAAGTGCCTCTGCATTTCTCTCAATTTCTAGAAAACATGTTTATTAAAAATGTGTAATGCGGTTCCAAGGTAAACAAAAAATGTGTAATATAGGATAATCACATTGGAAAACAACATTTACTTAAGATTATGAAAACTGATGTTCATCTCTGCCTGCACTGTGCATTGTGCAATCAGTTTTTGATCTGTATTTGACCTCATCAAGCACTCCATTTCATCTCTGATATTGGAAAACAGAATGTATATCCCACAAAGCATATAATAAACCAAGCTGCTTTTTATGTATAAACTTAAGATGTTTCTATGGTAAATAAGCACAGTTTGTCTAAAAGTAAATAGCATATATCTTTATACTTAACATATTAAATATTTAATAAGAACAAGAAATAACAAATAATGGTTGTTTATTATTTGTATTTCTGGGTTGTTTGGTACATCTCAAGCTACCTAGGTAGTTATATAGATAAACCAGTAAAAGGAAAATAAAAGTTCTTAGCTAATAAATTAATTTAAATACTAGAAAGGGAATGAAATCATGGCAAATAACTCCTTAAATTTTTGAATAGTATTGATAATCTGTGGAGGAAAGCAAAGCAATTAGAATTTAACTTTTTAAGTTATATTTTAAAAAGGAATCTTTATTTTGAATAATTTTTCTCTTTCCTTGAAAATAATATAACTAGGTTCAAATAGTTGTTAAATACAAAATAGTGCTTCAAATATTTTAATAATCGTCATTAGCACTGAACATTAGATTCGATGTATCATATATGTGTTATTGCTTATAGGTTTATATTTTATCTTTTATTTCCTGGTAGCTCTGTGTCTTCATTTTTTCTTTTCTCTTGTGTTTCTGTCTGTTATTATACTTTGGTGGCATTCTATATTTTTTCTTCTTTTCCTTTTTTTATATTATGTGTACCAGTTCTAGATTTTTTGTGTGTGTTTACCATTAGGTTTATGCAAGAGAAAAATTCATGAACACAGTAGTTCTTTTTCTTCTAAATGCATTTTATCTCCATTCCCCCATGCAAATTCAGACCTTTGTTTCCCTTTCCTTTTATGTTTTTGTTGTCACAAATTATCTTTTTTTTAAAAGATTTTATTTATTCATCTTTAGAGGGGGAAGGAAGGAGAGGAGAGAAACATCAATGTATGGTTGCCTCTTGTGAGTCCCCTGCTGGGAACTGGCCAGCAACCCAGGCATATGCCCTGACTGGGAATCGAACCACGATCATCTGGTTCGCAGGCCCGTGCTCAATCCACTGAGCTACACCAGCCAGGGCACAAATTATCTTTGTTTATGCTCTGAGTTCATTTCCAAATTACAATAGAGTCTTCTCTTTTTTCTAAAGTTTTTATTTTTTAAAAAAATATGCTATATGTAAGTGTATAATACCTATTATGAATAAGATTGATTTCCTGTTTCTGTCTGTTAGTCAATTTATTTATAGTTTTATGTCCTTTTGTCTCAGGTACAATAACCCCCTCCAGTAATTTTGTAATGTGGATCTTGTGGTGATAAATTTCCTTGGCTTCTGTATGTCTTGGGAAAAAAAAAGTAAAACGATTTCCAATGCCCTACAAAGAATATCACCATAAATAAAAATAATGGATAGAAATTAACTTTACATAGAGATAAAACTATAGGAGGTGAAATAAACTCCTATTTGATTTCTTCAAAGTAATTTGACAGTATTTGCCAGATTAAGAGAAATGCAAAGTTTCTCTCCATCTCTCTTTCACCTGGGATTAATGTGTGATTTTTTTTAACAAAATAAGCAGAATTGCACCTGAACTTCATTTTATGTAAGAGAGGACTGATTTCTGTTTAATATCACATAGAGATAGGTGTTTCATAAATATGCTTATTAGATTGGCTAATGATAAAAATAGTATCTATTAATCTCATTTTCTTACTTATATTGGAAATAAAATAGGAAGGACACAGTTCTCTTTTCTTTGTTCTCTATTCTCTTTAACAGTTACCCTAGTCTATTTGGGCTGCTAGAACAAAATACCACAAAGTGGCTAGATTACAAGCCTCAGAAATTCATTTCTCAGAGTCATGGAAGCTGCAAGTCTGGAATCAGGTGGCAGCGCAGATGAGAGCATCCTTTGTTCTGGGGTGCAGCCTTCTGTGTTCTCATACAGCAGGAGTTCTCTAGAGTCTCGTTCACATTACAACACTGTCCATCCTCATGACCTAAGCATTTCCTAAAGTCCCCTAATACCATCACCATGAGATGATTGTAATCACCTCCTACGACCATTGGGATTTCAACTTATAAATTTAGGGTAGGTGGAGTGCACAAACATTCAGACTGTTGTAATAGTTTAAACCAATGCACTTTGCAGTTGCACTTAACCCAAGTTTAGATATATTTGGCATACAATCACCCAACAATGGTTCCAATAGTAGGTTTAATTTAACTAAATAACAAGTGAAGCATTTTAACAGAGTATATAAATATGGAGAGTAAAATAGTGGCCTATGATCATAAATTATGGCTTTCCTTACCAACTTTAAATATTAATTGTTTAGTCTACCATGTTTACCCTTACCTGCATTTAAAAAAATTACAGATACATAACACAATAAAGAAAAAAATTAGTTTAATGTTAGGTTGACACCTTAGGTAATGAAATCCCAGCTCAATATTCAGAATAATTGACATTTAGAGATACTTGGTTAAAAACACCACCAAAACAGAGGAGAAGGAGGTTGGGAGATGGGGTAAAAAAGGTTGGGACATGGGGTGAAGGGATTAAGAAGTACAAATTGGTAGTTACAAAAGAGTCATGAGGATGTAAAGTACAGCGTATGGGACAGAGTCAGTAATATTGGTATAACTGTGTCCGATGCCAGATTGGTACTGACAATATCAGGACAACACCTTGTGAAGTATGTGATTGTCTAACCACTGTCTGATATGTACATCTGAAACCAGTGGAAAATAATATTGAAATTAAACTATAATAAAATAGAAAATACTAATGGAACATTTATAATAGCTCCACATAGTCATTGGTAAGAAAGGTACAGAAATGACACGTCCCTGCTAATGACTATTTCAGATTTGGAGATGTAATACATTCGGTTTAAGCCTACCACCTGACAACACTATGGACACAAGCTAATTGATACGTATAAAATTATTTTTACTTTCCAAACATCAGAAGGTTGGCTTTTATATCAGATGAAAGTTTTAAATTGAAAACTTGAGTGAAATTCACATTTATTTTATCAACAAATTTCCATGGAGCTCTGCATTTCTCGCCGTGTGAACCACATAATGATTCAGATATTTCATATTCTACTTCCAAAGGTAGTAGTAATATCATGCACCCAGCAGTGTGCATTCGATTTAAACTGCAGTTGAGCATATTTTAGAAACAATCTATTTTAGAATTTCATGCACAATCTCAATGTTACAAATTTTATCCTTAGGAAAAATATACTTCATAGACCCACAGCTTCAAATAAAGGAGGAAAATTCAAGAAACAAGATTTAAGTGCTGGTAAGTAGATGATGTGTTACTTCTTTGAAGTTATTTATTTCACTAAAAGTGGCTCTCCTGTTAGAAGACACAAAATAATATTCTTTAGTATTTAAACAAAATCCATTTGAAATGGCCACAAAATTCAAGTGATACTTTAACTTTAATCTTGAAAGGTTTCAATTATTTTGTATCTAAAATTTATTTCTAATATAATTTTTTAAAGATTTTATTTATTTATCTTTACAGGGAAAGGTAATGAGAGAGGGAGAGAAATATCAACGTATGGTTGCCTGTCTTGTGTCCCTGCTGGGAACTGGCCTGAAACCCAGGCATGTGCCCTGACTGGAAATCAAAATGCGATTGTTTGGTTCACAGGCCCGTGCTCAACACACTGAGCTACACCAGCCAGGGCATAATTTTCAGAAAGATTATGAAAAATAGGCTTTATTCTGTCTCTGTGCTTTGAGGTAGTAGTGGGCAACCAACACACATTCACAACACCTGTTACACAGCTGTTCTCTGCATAATGAAGTTTTGGTGAACAATGGACCACATGCATGTAAATTAGTGGTCCAGTGAGATTAGAATGAAGCTCAATTTCCATTAAAAATGGAAGAATTTGTGGTCCAGGAAGGTTTTTTTTTAATCGGTAGCAATATCTGTAGGGGTTGGCAATAGATTTCTTCTCATTCACAGGAGCTTAATTCTGAGTACACAGATTACATCCTAGTCCTTTGGCCACAGACCTGTTTCAGCACAGGTGATCTTGTTGCTGCAGTGCTACAGATTCAGAGGGCACTACAGCCCTCCCAGATCCAGCCTAATGGTCTTCCGAGTACATTGCTGTAAATTATTTTGGGGGGATTTAAAACCCAATACAAGGACCCATGTCCACAGGACCTACCTTAGCAAGTGTTAAGTTGCCACTGACACTTTAGTAAAAGGTTTCTGAGGTAGTGTGCTGTCATGACTTTGGAAATATTTTTAGGTTGTAATGATGTAAAGCATAGATCAGTTTTATGCCTTCCACGAATTCGATGCCGGAGAAAGCCTTTTGTGCTAGGTAGGGTCAATGGAACCAATAACAAATTTCCAAAGTTAGCATTTGGGTCCTCAATTCTAACCTCTCTCCACATTAAATATTCTCTTTTTTATGAATACCACAAAGAAGCTTAATCTGACCCCGGAACCAACAGGCAATAGCTAAAGCCACATTGCTGTGGCAAAGTGTGTTTCTTATCTCTGAATCTTAATTTCTCATTCCTACTGGTCTTCAGGCGGTCTTTCCCTCCTTTTTGATATTGACTATTACAGTCATCTTTACCCAGCCAGTTTCTCCTCAATATTTCTAATCAATTTAGTCCACATCCCTGGTCATGGGCTACATTAATAGCTTTGTCATTTCAGACCCTGTTGGTAGGAAGCAGGGAGAAGGCTTGTAGACAATGTTATGAAGTCTAGAGTAGTGCATGAGTGTACACTAATGTCCTAGGCTTTCATATTCACTCACTGGATCAGCCAGAAAAATGTCTAGCTTTGTAAGCTCCATTCACGATAAGTATCCTATACAGGTATACCATTTTTTATCTTTTTTTAAAAACATGTGTGGGTTTTTTAATGATTTTATTTATTTATTTATTTATTTATTTATTTATTTATCTTTAGTGGGGAAGGAGAGAAACATCAATGTATGGTTGCCTTTCGTGCGTCCCCTGCTGGGAGTTGGCCTGTAGGGAATCAGCTTGCAACCCAGGCATGTGCCCTGACTGGGAATCGAACCGCGATTCTCTGGTTCCCAGGCCCGCGCGCAATCCACTGAGCTACACCAGCCAGGGCTTTCATTTTTTATCTTTTATACCATTTTTTCTACTTTTTCTACATTGAAATAAATTTATATACACAAATATATACTATTGTGTTATAATTATCTTCTGTATTGAGTACAGTAACATACTGTACTGGTTTGTAACCCAAGAACAGTTGGCTATATCACATAGCCAAGGTGTGTAATAGGCTATATACCACATAGGCTTGTGAAAGTGCCCTCTATGATGTTTCCACAATGATGCGGTTGCCTAACAATGCATTCTTCAAAACATATGCCTCTTGTTAAGCAACACATGACTGTATTCAAAATATTCATTTGATTACTATTAGGATAAAAACTCAATTAACCATATACATCTCCAATAAATACTATTGTTGAATAAAGGAAGATATAAATATAAACAAATGTAATATAAGGGGGGAAAGTTTCCTGAAGGAAGACAGGTGAAGTACTGTGAAATTTCATAGAAAGGAAAAATATTTGTGTTTGAAGAGCCAGGAAAACCTTAACAAAGGAATTCATACTTGAACCAGAAAAGAGAAAAATTATTTAATTCATAGGAAAATGGGGAGTTAAAATTATTCAAGTCTATGGGAAAATAGTTAGAAAATATATAGCAATAAAAAAAGTATTTGGCCCAGAAAGAGAAATTAAGATTGCCATATTTTTTAACACTAGAATATATATTTAAAATGATTTTTAGAAGTAAAAACAACAAAAAACAAAGTTTAGCAATTAGATATATGAGTTCCAAGCATGGGTTTTGCACACCACTTCAATATGCTTCCATAAATTATCAAAGTATGTGGGATCTCAAAGAGATAGCATATATTTTAAAGTATTAAAAACATGGTAATATTACTTTGTGGGCCAAATATTTTTCAGTTGCTGTACATAACTTCAGAGAGAGAGAGTAAAGAAAACAAATTCATAATGATTTCACATATCTCCTACACATAGGATAATAATTGTGTGTATAATTTTAGATGTTAAGTTTTCATAAAAAGAACACTGGAGTTTTGGATCCAATTATTATATGGTAAATAAAAATTCATAGGTAAATATCTCTAATTAATTATTTTTTCATATGGCTATATGTATGTTGACATTCCTATGTATATATAGTTCCTTATCATTTAAGTCAATTCTTAAAAACAAATGAATTGATAATTAGATCATTGCATTTCTTGATAGATAACTCTATAACAAGTCAAATTTTAAACAAAATGTAGATTTCAATTTTAAATATGTCATGTAAAAAATATTGAGTAAATAAAGCATGCACAACTGATGTTTTATTAGCACCTTAGAAAATACTATCTATGTAAATGTATTAGATGTTTGCTGCATCTAAAACAATTAAATGTTTTAGAATTGCTACTTAGTAATTTTAAAAATAATTGCAATGAAATTGATCTCATGAATTTATAAGATTTAATTAAACATTCTTTTGAAACACGAGTTTTTTCATACTGGTTTATAATGGTTTGCAGAATAGACATAATAAACTAATATGAAATCACACTTGAAATTAAAATTTGAAACAATAATTTAGGATAGTAACAATATAAAATTTTACAATTAATTTGAAGAACTGAACTTTTTTATGTCTTTTTTGATAAATTGCTCTATTCTGAAGTGTACTAAATATGAAAATACATATATTTTTTTCTTGGGGAGGTATATATATTGTTGTGTTTAAAATAATATTTTTCTTTTCATTAAATTTATTGGGATGAATGACACTGGTTAGCAAAATTATACAGGTTTCATATGCACAATTCTACAACACATCATTTGTCCACTGTACTTTGTGTTTACCACCCCAAGTTAAGTCTCTGTCCATCACCATTTATTCCCCCTACACTTTCCATTTTTAATATTTTAAAAGACTGTAACCTCTATTAGAGACTGTGAAAACAAAATTACTACTTTAGGTTTTTGTGTTCATTGTTCAACAAAATTTAACAAAAAATTACAGATATTACTTTATTTTTTCTAAGTAAAAAATTAAGATGAGGCGTGGCTTTGAGCATATGAATAATTTTTCATGTTAATTTTTATTTTATAATTTTGAAATTAAATATGTTAAGGTAACATAGGTTAATACCATTGTATAGGTTTCAAGTGTACAATTCTACGATAGGTCATCTGTACATTGCATTGTGTGCCCACAGATAAAAGTTAAATTTTCTCTCGAAAGAACACCAATAGATACTCACCTTCACATCAACACCTCTACTGCCATTACTTTTCTTTCTGGAGAGAAGCAACATGCATTTATAAAGATCATCACACATTTTATACCTTTGTCATACTTCTATGAATAAGATCTTTCATAACGTCCACATTTAGGGGTAAATTAAAGAACTCTCAGTAAATTAAGTAAAGAAATCATATTATAAAAGAAAAATAACATGCCATCACAAACGACCTTGATAAGGTTTATGTGCAATCAGTCTTGTCTGCAATTCTTCTTATGTTCATCATTGATTTCTATGGCCTTCTCTAGTAGACAATAGATTTTAAGTGTGTGCCAATAGCAGTTGGCACAGAGTTTTATTAAATGGATGAATGCTTCCAAATTTTTGGACTTGAACTCTCGTTGTCCTTTTCTAAAAGCTCTGTTTTTCTTACTTGGTAGAAAATCAAAGTATCTGCTTTTCAAGTTTTGTTTTAACCTTTGTGTTTCTCCTCTCTTGGGAATATGGTGGTGGAGAGTTCTGTCACCTTGTAAATGTTGAGGAAATCACAATTAAACAATGTTCTAAGTTATTTTTCAGAATGCTCCCATGTTCCTCAGAGAATATAGGTCTTAGGTAAGGATTTGAATTCAAAATAATGTTCTATAACATCATAGAATATTAAGTCTGGGAAGGATCATAAAGTTAATTCCATGCCGACAATCTCATTTTATCCAAAAATAAACAGTTTCAAAGGGAGAGAGTCTAGCCAAAGTCACAATGTCCGTTAGCAACTGAAGACAGACAGGAACTTAGGCCTCCTGATCTAACATCATATTTTGCAACTAATTGGATATGACATCTTTTATATGTAGAAGCAGTGATGATGTAACAATGCATCATCCACCTTAATGAATGACCATACTAAAAGGCCTGCTTACCACAATAAAAATAAGTGCGGCAAGTAGATTTACTGAAATTATAAAGCTCTAATGTCTCTCTATGGTCTGCATGTAACAATGCAACCATGGTCCTTTTAATCTGCTTATGTTACTAGATCTGTGAAACCTGATTATTCACATAGCCATAAGGAAGGGGAAAAATCAAGATGAACAATCATGAGAAAGTGTGTAGTTACAGAGAAATATGTCACCCATATGGCCTGGGAAAAATGTCTGTATTGTGTATAAGTATGTGTTTAATTAATATATGTAATAAAAAGGTTTCCCCATACATTCATTAGGAAATATTCAAAGAATAAAAAGTAAATATGAACTAAATAGAAAAGAACTACTTGGCTTTTTAAAATGAAAGTAGGATTAATTTTAGAAATTTCTGAAAGTTTGTTAACATTTACAATTAATTATAATGGCAAATAGTGTTTTATTTTAAGTTTTATTTTTCAAGAGCCTTTATAATCATCATGTTATTTGTCCCCATAATAGCTGTGGGAAATAGTAAAGAGAAATTTTATTTTCCCCTGATTGCTGATGAGACAACAAAGTCAAATAGAGTCAAACAGAGTCAAACAGAAACAACAGGGGTTGGTCGCGTGGTTTGCCAAATTGAGTTGTTTAGACCCTGAATCTGTAATTATCTATATGTCAGATTAACAGGTTCACTCACTTTTAATACCAAATTATTTATAAAAACACATCATCTATAACTCACATGGTATGATTATCTATTTACTATTTTTGTTGAAAATACTTTCATAATTGGTTTATCAACTCCATTTTCTTTATTCCAAAGACACTTTCCTTAAAAAGCAACTTATATCATTAACTCTTACCAAATGCATTCTATTAATTGCACACCACTACCTACAAAATATAGCCCAAAGTACATAAAGCCTTCATAAAGTCTGAAATTCAACATGATACAAAAAATAAAAAAAGCAGGAAGTATTCAATATACCAGTTTAAAGGTCTACTAGTTTGTAAGAATATACTGCACCTAACATATCTTCACAATAAGCACTAGTAAAATAATTTTATTGTATAGGCTAATCCATGCCACATTCCAAAATAAGTTCTTATTCAGACATATGCTTAGCTCCTAGAGTTGATGATGGACCTTGCATTAGTCATGATGCATTACAGTGTGAGTGCAGTGAATCAGTTTTCTCACTAAGATGTGAACTTGTAGCCATGTTCAATCATTCTGCATGAGGGGGACTTGTATTTTCAAAACTCAACAAGCTACTTTTTATTTTATTGAATCATCATGCCTAGGGTTTATGTCTTTTTTTCTTTCTACCTTAATGTGACCTAGTTTTTCTATCTCATTATAGAAACTTTAGTTTGTATACTTCGACTGCCTTGCTCGCTGTGAATACCCCTTGTCCCCATTCAACAGTGATCTTCCCAAACTACCTTCAATCATCTAGAATGTGTGATTTTAAAATATTCATTGGCAGTGCTGAATTTTGATTCAGCACAAGGTACATTCGTTAGGGCACAAAGCATTACATTTTTAATGTGACTTTTCAGCAATTCTGTTCACCTTGACAATTCTTTACACAGATTCACAGCTTTTGCTTTTACCTTTCAATATCAATAGTTTTGTTCTCAGATATTAAATTTCTCATCAGACATAAATTAAGACACTTATCTAAAATCTAATATAAACTGTGTTTTATCCTACCAGTTAAGGACTGTCAGGCAAAAGATTGAAATTACTGAGAGAAACATTATTGACCACAATTTTATTAAACTCAACCTCTAGAACAACCAGATAATTAAAAAGTATCCAATTGCATGGAAATTTTAAGGTAAGGTATAAATAATTCATGAATGATAGAAGAAACAAAAATGGAAATTAAAATGTTCAAATTTTCAAATAAAACATTTATTAAGATAATTATATAGTTTTAAAATACAGAAATCAATAGCCTTCATTTATACAAGAAATGATTTAGAAGACATATTGTAGGGAAAGGTCATTTAAAATAAAAACTGTTGCCAGCATATGTTCATGATGTAGTCTTTCCTATAAACCAGCCTTCAGTCCCAACTCAGATTATCTGATCTGGGTTTTAAGAGGTGAAAGAACTGAGCCACTTGTAGGACCGCCAGTCCTATAGGTGGCGCTGACCCAGAGAAATAATGGAGAACCAACAAAGGTGGCTAAGCTATTCACTTGGACTTCATTAATACAGCTTTACTCAGCTTTTACTAATGTGGATTCAATCCAAATTTATACTAACCTAATGACAGTACTAATTATTCAAAACAGCCAGTAATAAGATCACATCAGAGAATTGGGGGATAACAAACCCGAGTCCCGAATCTCAGTCTGTGAGTCTGGGAGACAGCCTGGTTAACAACAGAGCCATCAACATCTCGCAAGGGAAAATCTCCAGAGTGAGGTGGGAAGCTGGGCAGATAAAGTCTTCAGTCCAGAAGGACTGAAGCCAAGGTGGGTGATGCCAAGGGATATCTGTGTGGTGCGGAGCAGCACCTTGGTGTATGGAGCTCAGCTGTCTCAGCAGTCATCTGGAGCCTGCCTCACGTATACCTTGAAAGTGGTGTACTCCCCACTTCTGGGTCTCTTGATAAGTGTCTTGACACCCCTGATGGCAAGTGGGGAAAATCCCCAGAAGCCTGTCTGTGGGTGACCCCGCTCTGCAGGCAAGGCTATTCCGGTCATATGTACTGATATCTTAGGTGTGTTTCCTTGCCAGGTGTGTCTAGTGTGATTTATATAGTTTCCCTCTTGAACCGAAGTGCCATGGCTGACTGGCAGCCATTTTGGTTGACATGAGTGGCTCCATGGTGTTTTATATACTTTATGCTATTTTGACCAGACAAATGCCATTTTATTGGTCCTGCTTTCCACAGAAACAAAGAAGATAAATGTAGTTTCAAAAAAGCTGAAGTAAACAAAAAGTCTAGAAATATTTAAAATGTAAGGAAAACCCTAGGACACTTCAATAAATACACAAGTAGAATTAAAAAGAAATATGTACTCTTTGTAGATTACTACATTTTATAAAGATGTGAGTTCTAATTAATTTATAAATTAAAGCAGTCCCATTAAAAATAACTACAAGCTTTTTATGTAGCTACACAAATTGATACCAATAAATATAGATAAATGAACACTCAGGAATCATTTGAAAGAAAAATGAAGAACAATAAACCTGCAAGTAGAACTAACCTTATCACATATTAAAACCACTATACTTTATATTAAAAAATTATAAAACCACCATAATAGTATAGTGTTGGTGCATGAATATGCAAACATAAAACATACATAAAATTAAGAAAAATTACAAGTAAATACAACATTTAATATATAATCAATTTAATATATGATAAAATTGCCATTATAAATCATTTGGCAAAAATAAATTTTCAATAAATTATTTTGGGATAGCCAGAGAACTATTTTATGAAAAGGATTAAATACAGCTATGCACTAAACAGAATAAACTTTAAAATATATCAGAGATAAGATTTGGGAAACAAACAAAGATAGGTGAATTCCTATGTAAACTGGATATAGCAGGTTACTTTCTTGTAATCGATGTTAGATGCAAGAAAGACTGATTTAAAATTGTAAAATAAAATTGTATAGACACATTTTATGTAAGCAAAAAATCACTAGAAAAAGTGTGACAATATTTAAATATTAGCAAAAATATTAAAAATATATTACACAACATGCCATATATATATATATATATATATATATATATATATATATGAAGTATATTTTATTGTTTTGGTTTTTACTGTTGTCCCATATTTTTAACTTTGCTCTCTTCCACCAGGTACCCCCATCCTCTTCAGAAATTTTCCCCATTAGTTTATGTCCATGGGTCATGCATATTAAGTTCTTTGGCTTCTTGCTTTCCTATAACGTTTTTAACATACCCATGTCTATTTTGTTCCTACCAATTATGCCTCTTGATCCCTGAACCATTTTCTCCTTTTTTTCTCTTCCCCTTCCCATCTGATAACCCTCCAAATAGTCTCTATAACTATGATTCTATCCCTATTCTGGTTGTTCCAATTTTTTTCATTTTTGTTTTTATTTTTATTTTTTAATGGCATTGATATTTTCTCTTTTTAAAGATATTTTAATTATTTATTTTTAGAGAGAGGGGAAGGAAGGGAGAAAGAAAGGGAGAGGAACATCAGTGTGTGGTTGCTTTTCATGCACTCCCTACTGGGGGCCTGGTCTGCAAACTGGACATATGCTCTGACTTAGAATTAATCCAGCGACCTTTGGTTTGCAGGCTTGCACTCAATCTACTGAGCCACACAAGCCAGGGATGTTTTTATTCATTTATTTGTATTTATTGAATTTTTTTATTGGCCACCCACTCCCCTTGCCTCTCCACCCCTCAGCCACTATGGCTGCCAACACCTGCAGGCACTGGGACCCACCCACTTCCGCAGGCCCTGTACTCCGGCCTCTGTGTTTAATTTTTTAGATTTAGTTGTGAGTTCATTGTCATTTAGATTTAGATTTGTGAGTTCATTGTCATTTTTAAGTTCATAGTTTTGATCTTATTTTTCCTAAATAAGTCCTTTTAATATTTCATGTAATAATGGCTTAGTGATGATGAATTCATTCAGCTTTACTTTGACTCAGAAGCATATTTTTCTAAATGATAGCTCTGCTGAATAGAGTAATCTTTGTAGTAGGCCCTTGCTTTTCATTACTTTGAATAATTCATGCCAGCCCCTTCTTGCCTACAAAGTTTCTTTTGAGAAATCAGCTGACAGTCTTATGGGAACTCCTTTGTAGATAACCCTCTGCTTTTCTCTTACTGCTTGTAAGAGTCTCTCTCTTTTTTTAACCCCTGGCATTCTAATTATGATATGTCTTGTTTTGGTCCTCTTTGTGTCCAATTTGGGATTATCTGTAATTCCTGAAGTTGCATGTCTATTTCTTTTGCCAAATTAGGGGAGTTTTTTTCATTATTTTTTCAAATATATTTCCAGTTTCTTACTTTTTCTCTTCTTCTAGCACCCTTATGATATAAGTGCTGGACATCTTGAAGCTGTCCTAGAAGACAACTTATACTATCCTTATTTTTTAGGATTCTTTTCTCTTCTTGTTGTTTTGCTTGGTTGTTTTTTGTTTCCTTATGTTCTAAATCATTGATTTGATTCTCAGCTTCATCCACTCTTCTGTTGTTTCCCTGTAAATTGTTCTTTATTTCAATTAGTGAATCTTTCATTTCTCACTGGGTATTTTTATGCTCCTGAGGTCCTCACTAAGTTCCTTGAACATCCTTAAAACCAGTGTTTAGAATTCTTCTCTGGTATATTCCTTATCTGCATTTCATTTAGCTCTTTTTCTGGAGATTGTTTTTTTTTTTTTTTTTTAAATTTAGGCCATATTTCTTTGTCTCCTCATCTTGACAGCCTCCCCGTGTTTGTTTCTATGTATTAGGTAGAGCTGCTTTGACTCTGTGTCTTGATAGGGTGGGCTAATGAAGTAAGTGTACTGTAGGGTCCAGTGGTACAGCCTCCCCTATCATCCAAGCTGAGTACTCTAGATATACCCTTTGTGTGGGCTGAGTACACACTCCTTTTGCGGTTGAGACTTGGTTGCTGTTGGCAGATCAATGGGAGGGATTTATCCAAGCCAGTCAACTGAAAGGATTGGCTGTGACCATTTATCACCAACCTCCATCCTACATGGAGGATCAGCTGTGTAGGGGCAGGGTGGAGGAGTTCTGAAGTGTTCTGTAGCTGTCCAGTGGGTGCACTGGCCCTGGGGTTTCCCAGGCAGTACAAGCCACAGTCAGCCCCCAACTGTATTATGCCTGGGCCTGTCCTTCCTTAGATATAAAGTTATCTGAGAAGGTTGCTCTGTGTGCTGGACTTGGAGATTCCCAGGTGAGGCCAAGCTGTGAAACTAATCTGGCTGCCTTTAGTGCCTGGCCTGGAGCTCACTGAGGTCTGCTAGTATTTGTTTGATAGGATTTAGGGAGTTGTGAAACATGAGCCAAGACCATCCCGTCACATGGAAAAGCAGCTTGGGTGGGCCTGTAAGTTGAATGGGACAGAGTCTCTGGGGATCTCCAAGGTAGATCAAACAGTGTTAGCCAGGTTGATGGAAGTCTCAGATACTTCACCTGCTTACCAGCTCCATGGTTCTGTGAGGGGAAACCCCAGAAAAGGGACAGTGGCTCGTGCTTGCCCCAATGCCAGATACTTCAGCCTCTCCCAGTATTCCACTCATGTCCTTCAAGCTGCCACTGTAGTGCTGGAGCTTAGAGGGAGTGAGTCTGAGTATATGAGTCCATGTGGATTCTTTAAGAGGACTGCTTAGAGCTTCAGCAGTTTCTTCCACTAACTCAGTCCCCACTGGGTTTGCAGCCAGAGTTACAGGGACTTACCTTTCTGGAACTGGAACCAGAATGGGTCCCCTGTTGTGAGGCTGGGCCTGCTTGTTCCTGAGATATCCCTTCTGAATTTTTATCTACCCCATGTGGGTGAGAGACCTGTGTATTCCAAGTCTGTGGCCCTCGTACCAGTCTTGGTGGATGTGGTTCTTTAACTTAGTAGTTGTCAGGCTTCCATTCAACTTGATTTCTGACAGTTCTGAGTGATGGGTTGTTATATATTTAAGATGTAATTTTGATGTGGTTGTGGGAAGAGGTGAGCCATGTCTGCCTACCTCAACTGGTCATCTTGGCTAGAAGCCCAAAGTATACAAATTCTTAATGACTGAGGTAAATAATAGCAAAAGCAAATTAACTACAAGCAAAATAACTATGGTAAACTAACTTGTAACCTTAAAATATGTTTAATGTGATGAGAACTTTTAAGATTTACTTAGCAGTTTTCAAATATGTCAGACAACACTATTGACTATAATTGTCATGCTCTGTATTACATCACATGACTTATTTGTTTTGTAATGAGAAATACATACCTTATAACCCCTTCACCTATTTTGCCAACACCCCCTTCACTCACCTCTGAAAACCACAAATGTGTTTTCTGTATCTAGAAGCTGCATTTTTCTGTTTTTGAATTTTACATATGAGTGAGATAATATGTTATTTGTCTTTCTCTGTCTGACTTATCTCTCTCAGTATTATGACTTCAAGGTCAATCCACGTTGTCACAAAGTCAAGACAACATATAATTATAAATATACAACTATGCATATTTATGTAACTATAAATATAATATATAGTTGTATATTCATTCTATGTAGTTATGTGTATTTGTTATATATAGTCCATTATATATATGTGTGTATATATATATTTTTTCTTTAATCAATTCATTCATCCATGGACAATTATGTGCTTCTACATCTCTGCCACTGTAAGTGATGTGATGGTGTAACAAACAGAAGTGTACATATCTCTTTTCAAGTGAATGTTTTATTTTTTTCAGATGAATACCCAAAATTGCCAGCTTATATAGTAGTTCTATTTTTAATTTTTCGATGAAACTTTGTATTGTTTTTCATAGTGGTTGTGTCAATTTGTGTTCCCACCAATAGTGCACAAACATTTCTTCAAATTTTCACCGATACTTTACATTTTTGGTCTTTTAATAATAGCCATTCTAACAGGTATAAGATGATAGTTGTCAGAGAGAAGTATAGGGTTTGGCAAAATGGGTGTAGTCAAAAAGTACAAACTTCCAGTAATAAAATAAACCAGTCATGCAGCTATACTGTACACCATGGGAGCTATAATAAATAATACTGTGCTGCATATTTGAAATTTTCAGAGAGAAATCTTAAAAGTTCTCATCATGAGAAAAAAATGATAACCATGTATACAGGTGGATGTTAACTAGATTTACTGTGGTGGTCATTTCACAATATATACAAATATCAGATAATTATGTTATTTGAACTTATTTTTTATTATTTTTTAAAGATTTTATTTATTTATCTTTAGAGGAAAAGGGAAGGAAAGATGGAGAGAAATATCAATGTATGGTTGCCTCTCGTGGGTCCCCTGCTGGGACCTGGCCTGCAACCCAGTCATGTGCCCTGGCTGGGAATCGAACTGCGATCATGTGGTTCCCAGGCCCACGCTCAATCCACTGAGCTACACCAGCCAGGGCATGAACTTATTTTTAAAAATATTTTTTATTTATTTTTAGAGAGAGGAGAAGGAAAGAAGAAAGAGAAGGAGAGAATCATCAGTGTGTAATTGCCTTTCATGTGCCTCCTGCTGGGGACCTGGCCAGCAACCTAAGTATGTGCCCTGACTGTGAACTGAATTGGCAACCCTTTGGTTCATCGTCCCATACTCAATCTACTGAGCTACACCACCCAGGGTTGAGCTCATTTTTTTGTGCAGGAGGACAAATTGTATTTTAGTTTCATTCTATTTTATGTGGCTTTCCAGTTTCCCAACACCATTTATAGAAGATAGGTTTTTTCCATTTTATGTTTTGACATCTTCACAAAGAATCATTTACCCATATACATGTGGTTTTATTTCAGGGATCTCTCTTCTGTTCCATTGGCGGTGCCTGTTTTTCTCCCAATACTATGTTATATTTTAAAATTAATTAATGTTATCAGGGTAACATTGGTTAACAAGATTACATGGGTTTTGAATGTATATTTTCATGCTCTTTTGATTATTGCTGCTCTCTAGTATAATTTGAAGTCAGGTGTAGTACTACCTCAGCCTTTTTTTTTTCCTTTTCAGAGTTACTTTGACTATTCGAAATCTTTTGTGGTACTATTCAAATCTGATGACATTTTAAAAAATACCACTGGGATTTTGACATAAATACTAAACTTATTAACCTTGGTCTTAGAAAAGAATTTATGAATTTGACTGTAATGCAAATACAAATGAATGGGACTGCATTAAACTAAAATGTTTCTGCACAGCAAAAGAAACTGCCAACAAAATAACAAGGCAATCAAACAATGGGAGAAGATATTTGTAAACAACAGCTCTGACAAGGGGTTAATATCCAAAATATATTGAAAAACTCATAATACAACTCCTCCCCAAACAAACAAGCCAATTGAAAAATATGGGAAAGACTGAAACAGACACATTTGCATGAAGACATATAAGTGGCCAAAAGGTACATGAAAAGATGCTCAACTTCACTAGTCAATAAAACAAGTAATTATAGATGTTGGAGAGGTTGTGGTGAAAAAGGAAACCTAATTCACTGCTGGTGAAAATTAAAATTTGTACAGCCACTATGGGACACTGTATGGAGGTTTCTCAAAAAATTAAGGATAGAATCACCATGCAACTCAAAAAACCTTCTTCTGGTTATCTACTAAAAATTTTTGATGTGTTTATTTGAAAGATATATACACCCTTACATCCATTGCAGCACCATTCACTGTGGCCAAGACATGAGGACAGCCAAAATGTCCTTCACTAGATGATTGTATAAAGAAGGTGTGGTGGCCCTGGCTGGTGTAGCTGAGTGGATTGAGTGCGGGCCTGCGACTCAGACGATCGTAGTTCAATTCTCAGTCAGGGCACATGCCTGGGTTGCAGGCCAGTTCCCTGCAGGCCAACTCCAGCAGGGGACAGACGAAAGGCAACCATTGATGTTTCTCTCCCTCTCTCCTTCCCTTCCCCTCTAAAGATAAATAAATAAAATCTTTAAAAAAATTTTAAAAAAAGAAGGTGTGGTGCATGTATGCTAGAATACTACCCAGTATAATAAAAGATGAAATGCTGCCATTTGTGACAACATGGATGGACCTTGAGAATATCATGATAAGTGAAATAAGTCTGAAAAAATAAAAACATATGATTTTACTCACATATGTTATATAAAACTGGAATTCATAAACACAAACCATAGTGGTGGTTACCAGCGGGAAAAAGGTAGAAAGTAGTAAAGGGTAAAGGAGTCAAATACATGATGATGGGAGATGATTTGACTTTGTGTGGAAGGGTCACACAATGCAATGTACAGATCATGTATCATAAAAATGTACACTTGAAATCTATATAATCTTAACCCATACTGTCCCAGTAAATTTAATACAAAGCAACTACAAATAAGTTCAACTATTAAAAAAGCTGTAGCTATAAAGAATAAATCTTGAAAGAAAAGAAGATATATAATATAAATTATAAATAAGCAACTTGAGCTTGAAAGTTATAGAGCTCTAAGACACCTTGAACAACAGGATGGCAGGCAGAGGCAGTGGAAGGTGGATCTAGCAGTGACTTGGGTCATTAGCTGACACACCCCTGGACCCAGTGCTCTTAAAACCCAGCTGTGCAGAGTAGCTTGGCTCTCCTCAGCACAGCCAAGACCAGAGCAATCAGCCACAAACTATGGATTACTGGTAGCTTCAAACAGGCTGCCAAGGGCTACACATGGACAGTGGCTGACTTAGAATGCAGCAGGCAAGCAATAAACTCTGCTAAGATGAATTCCACTATATTCTTTTTCAGTGTTTTTGTTATTTTTTCTATTTTACAGACTTTTCACTAGTTTTTTTTCTATTTCTTCTATTTTCATTGCTATATTTTTTCTGTCATACCTCTCATTTTACTCTTACCTTTCCTCTTTCCTTATACTTGTTGATTCTTTCTATTTCGTTGTCTATTTTTCTTGTTTTCCTCTTTCAATTTATTATTTGTATTCATTTTCTCCTCTCATAATAATTTGTTGGCCTTTGGTCTTTTATTTTTTTTCTTTCAGCTCCCCATTCCCCTAATATTCCATTACTCTTTCCACTTTTACTATTATCTGATCTTTTGTCATTGAAATTGCTGTTGTGGTTGGGGGTGTTGCTTGTTTTTGTTTCATTTTTTGGGTTGTTTTGCTTTGTCCTGCCAGCACCTGTACAAGAGCATATAAGACGTGATGTGGGTCAAACCTCTTAGTTGGCCAGCCTGAGGGGAGACCCCACCAATGCACAAGCCAACAATAGTCAGAACCCAGATAAGGCAAGAAAATCCACATAACCCACACAAAGAGCATTCCTAGAGCATACAAATCAGTAGACTGAGGAGTCGACACCACTGGGTACCACAAGACTCTCACCACATAAGCGTTTCCCATAAGATAGGGAGTCAAATTAAAGCAGATATATCTAAAACATAAGAAAAAATAAAAATAGCCAGCTAAAATGGGGAGGCAAAGAAAAAAAAACTTCCAAATGGAAAAAGGAAGAATCCACAGAAAAATAGCCAAATGAAACTGAAGCAAGCCAATGATCAAAAATTGAGTTCAAAATAATGGTTATAACAATGCTCAAGGAACTTAATGAGAGCTACAAGGGACTTAGTGAAAATTACATCAGCTCGAAAAAGGACATAGAAACTATGAATAAAAATAAGACAGAAATTAAGACTGAAGAATACACTTGGAAAAATAACAAGCAGGCTAGACAAAGCAAAAGACTGAGTCAGTGATTTGGAAGACAAGTTGAAAAAAACACTCATTCAGAGAAAGAAAATTTTAAAAGCCTTAAAATGAATGAGGAGAGCTTAAGGGAGCTGTGGGACAACATAAAATATAAACATATTTGCATACAGAAGAAAAGAAGCAAGGGATAGAAAACATATGTGAAGAAATAATGAAGCAAAGTTCCCTAACTTGGTGAAGAAAAATGTCACACATGTTCGGGAAGCACAGAGAGTTCCAATCAAGATGTATCTAAAGAGACCCACACCAAGAGACATCCCAATTAAAATGGCAAAGTTTAAAGACAAAGAGATAATTTTAAAGGCATCAAAAGAGAGACAGTTATTTATAAGGGACCGCTAATAAGGCTGTCAGCAGATTTCTCAACAGAAAACAATATAGGCCAGAAGGAAATGTCATGAAACTTTCCAAAAATGAAAAGCAAGGGTCGGCAACTAAGACTACACTATCTAGCATGGCTCTCATTTAAAATGGAAGGGAAAATAAAGAGTTTCACGGACAAAAAAGAAAAATAAAAAAGAAGTGTATTTCCATAAAACTAGCATTGCAGCATTGCAAGAAGTGCTAAAGGGACTGTTTTAAAAAGACAAATAAAGAGAGAGAGAGAGGAACATAGGTACAAAGGGAAAAATGTCAGTGAGTTAGTACATATAAATAATAACCTTAAGTGCAAATGGATTAAATGATCTAATAAAAAGACATAAGGTAGCTGAATAGATAAGAAAACATGACACTAGCTTTTGCTGTCTATATGAGGTTAACCTCAAAACAAAATTGTTACACAGACTGAAAGAGAAGGGAAGAAAAGAAATGTTCCATGCAAATGGAGACAAAAAAAGTTGGGGTAGTATTACTTGTGTCTGACAAAATGGACTTCAAAACAAAGGTTATAGTAAGAGACAAAGAAAGAAACTACGTGATACTTAAGGGTTCAGTCCAACAAGAGGATACAATGCTTGCACCCAAAATAAGAGTACAAAAATATATAAAGAAAATCTTGGAGGGCTTTAATAAAGATCCACAGCAATGCAGTCATAATAGGGGATGTTAATAACCACTATCAACAATGAATAGATCTTACATGCAAAAAATCAATAAGAATATAGCAGCATTGAATAACTTGCTAAATTCAATGGATTAAATTGATATCTACAGACTATTTTATCCCAAAGGAACAAAATATTCATTCTTCTCAAAGCACATTGATTATTCTCAATGATAGACCCCATGATAGTACACAAAATAAGCCTTAACAAATTTAAGAAATTTGAAATCATATCAAGCATCTTACTGGAACATAGCCTGAAAATAGAAATTGATCTCAGGAAAAAAAACACAAAAAACAAAATATTCAAATGCATGGAAACTGAATAATGTGATATTCATGAATGAATGTGTTAAAAATGAAATTGAGGAAGAAATTTTAAAATACCTAGGAACAAATGAAAATGAACACATAAACCCCAAAACTCAGGTTTGGGACTCAGCCAAAACAGTCCATGGAGGGAATTTCATAGAATCACAGGCCTACTAAAGGAAGACAGAAAAATCTTTAATAAACAACCCAAAGCTATATCTAAAAGAACTAGAAAAATAACAACAAACATAGGCCAGAGTAAGCAGAAGGAAGGGAATAATCAAGATCAGGCAGAAATGAATAACATGTAGAATAAAAAAATCAAACCAACAAATCCAGGAGCCAATTTTTTTAAAAGATGAATAAAATTGACAAACTTTAATCAATAAAAAGAGAAAGGACTTAAACAAATAAAATCAGAAACAAAAGAGAAGTAACAATTATTACCACAGAAATGACAAGGAATGTAGGAAATTACTATGAGCAACCATATACTAAGAAATTGGCCAACCCAGTGAAATGGGTAAATATCTACAAATGTACAATCTTCCAAAATTGAAGCGAGTAGAAGTAGAAAACCTGAATAGGCTGAAAGCAACCAGTGAAGCAGTAATCAAAAAACTTCCAGCACACAAAGCTCTGAATCAGATGGCTGCACAGGAGAATTTTACCCGACATTCAAAGAAGAACCAAAACCTATCCTTCCTAAACTATTCCAAAGTTTCAAGAAGGAAGACTTCCAAGCTCATTTTAGAGGCCAGTATTATCCTCAGTCCAAAATGAGGTAATGCCACAACAACAAGAACAAAAATTATTGGCCAATATTTCTGAAGAACATAGATGTTAAAATCCTGAAGAAAATATTGGCAAGCCAGAACCATCAATACCTCAAAAATATATACACTATGAGCAAGTGGGTTATATTCCATGGTAGCAAGGATGGTACAGTATCAGCAAATCAATAAATGTGATACATTACAAAAACAAAAAGAAAGACAAAAATTATGTGATCAAACTATAATACAAGGTCATTGTAATAAATGCTGAAAAAGCATTTGATAAAATCCAGCACACATTTGTAATAAAAACACTAAGCAAAGTGGGAGTAGAGGGAGCATACGTCAACATAATAAAGGACACATATAAAAAAACCTACTGCCATTATCATACTCAATGGACAAAAGAAAAGCATTTCCCTTAAGATCAGGAAAAAGACAGAGCTGTCTGCTCTCATTGCATTATTCAACATTACTGTAAGTCCTATCCACAGCAATCAGAAAGGAAGAAGTAAAGTGCATCAAAATTGGAAAGAAGAAATTAAAGCTGTCATTATTCACAGATGACATGATATTATGTGTAGAAAACCCTATCAGCTCTACCACAATACTACTGGACCTAATAAATGAATTTCCTCATGCAGCATTATACAAAGTCAATATTCAGAAATTGATGAAATTTTTATACACTGATAGTGAACTGTCAGGAAGAGACACTAAGAAAATGATCCCATTTACTACTGCAACAACAACAAAGAAAGTACCTAGGAATAAATTTAACCAAGGAGGTCTAAAACCTGTACTTGGAAAACTACAGAACACTGAAGAAAAAACTAAAGAAGATACTAAGCAGTGGAAGCACATACCATGTTCATGGATTAGTAGAATTAATGTAATTAAAATATCCACACTACACAAAGCAATCTATAAGTTCATGCAAATCCTAATAAGATACTAATGGCATATTTCACAGATCTAGAACAAACATTCCAAAAATTTATATGGAACCCAAAATGACCCCAGATATTCTTAGCAAGAATCAAAACAATGTAATCAAAACAATCAGGTACAGGCATAAGAACAGACACATGAATCAGTGGAACAGAATGGAGAGCCCAGAAATAAACCCATGACTTTATGGTTAACTATTATTTGATGAAGGAGACAAGAGCACGCAATGAAGTAAAGACAGTCTTTTCGATAAACAGTGTTGGGAGAGCTGGAATGGTACATGCTAAAAAATGAAATGATCAACATTTTACAACATACACCAAAATAAACTCAAAATAGTAAAAGACTCAAATATAAGTTATAATACTGTAAAAATCCTAGAGGAACACGCTGGCATCACATTTTCAGATATCTCATGCAGCAGTACTTTGGCAGATATATCTCCTAGGGCACAGAAAATAAAAGAAAACATGAACTCGTGGGACTGCATCAAGTTAAAAAGCTTCTGCACAGCTAAAGATACCATTGTTAAAATTAAGAGGGAACCAACCATATGGGATAATGTATTTGCCAATGACACATTGGACAAGGCTTTAATCTACAAGATATATAAAGAATTTATATCACTCAATATCAGGAAGCCAAATAATTCAACTAAAAATGAGTAAAGGACCTGAGTACACACTTCTCTAAGGAGAACATACAGATGACACACAAGGACATGAAAAAATGCTCATCACTAGCCATTAGAGAGATGCAAATTAAAACCACAATGAAATGCTATCTCACACTGATCAGAATGGCCATTATTAGTAAATCAACAAACAGCAAGTGTTGGCACAGATGCAGAGAAAAAGGAACCTTACCCAGTACACTCTTTTTTTTAATGCAGACTGGGGCAGCCACTGTGGAAAACAATATAGAATTTCCTCAAAACATTAAAAATGGAACAGCTTTTTGACCCAGTGATTCCCCTGCTGGAACTATACCTTAAGTGTCCTGAAACACCAATCTAAAAGAATTTCTGCACTCCCATGTTCATAGCAGCACTATTTATACTAATCAAGATATCAAAACAGATTAAGTTCCCATGGGTAAATAAATGGATACAAAAAACAAAAAACACTGTGATATATCTACACAATGGAATAGTATGCAGCAAAAAGAAAGAAGGAACTCCTACCTTTTGATATGGCATGGATGGAACTGGAGACCATTATGCTACATGAAATAAGCCAGTCACTGAAAGACAAATACCATATGATCTCTCTGATAAGAGGAATCTAATAAACAAAAAAAAATAATGAGAAGAATGGAACCAGAGTCATACATTTATAGAACAAACTAACAACTGTAGGAAGGTGACTGATTGAAATAAAATGAATGGATTAGTCAAAAAACATATATGAATGACCCATGGACACACACAATGCTAAGGGAACTGATTATGGAAGTGAGGGGGTGGGTGGAGGGAGTTAAAGAGAAAAAATGTGGGGAAACTATAATAGCTTAAAAATAAAATAATTAAATTAAAAAGAATATGCATTTTCAGAGAAGCTGATAATTAAGGAAATATGTAAAAGTCAAGTTTAAAACATAAATTAATAAATCATGTACTTAACATATTTTATGTCAATTCAACATAAATTCAACATGAATTTTATGAAATGCAACAATTTCAACTTACAGGGGAAAAATATTTAGACCTCCATATAACTACAGACTTTAAATAGTACACAGATTTGAAAGTTACACTGTAATAGTACCTAAAATTGGTATTAATTATAAAAAGGATAATAATAATATATTTAGTAATTACTTTCTAAGTGCCACAAGATTAATTCCATATTTTAAATACTTAAAATTTCAAACTAACACCATAAATTTATTTGGGCATTATACAAAGTAATGCTCCTGATTCTACTCTCTACAGCCTCACCAATTCTTATTTCTAACTCTGTCCCATCAAAAGGCCTGTATCCACTTTGTGTTTGGCCCTAAGGCCTGAATTCCCCTTAATTTCACCTTTTACTTGTCTTCTTATTTCAAATCCATTATTAAGTGTGACCGTATCTGCTTCCAACCCGTATTTCAAATCTGATCACTTTATTCCTGGCCTCAATTCTACAATAAGTTTACATCTTTTCTGGATTGGAATACTGCATTTGCCACATGAAAGATTATTTCTCATAGAATATGTCAGATTTGTTTTATAGAATATAAATCTGATCTTGCCTTTCCTCTGCTTAAACCCTCCAACATCAATAAAATTTAAACTTAATAATATCACATTCTAATTTCTATAGAATGGAGTCCCTGCCTATATTTCTAAACTCATGTTATACAAATATCCCACTCAATTCATTCACACTGGTGTTATTCTTATTTCTTACTATAATAAGCACTTTTCCCATTACTTTACATTGCTGGTTCTTATGTGGAATCTATTCCTAAGGTATTTCAATTGGCCAATGCCTTTTCATTTTTCAAGTATCTGTCAAATGTAATTTCCAAAGAAAAGATTTCCCTAAGTATTCCACCTAACCAAAGCTCCACTACAATTTATCATATACTTTATGTCTTACAAAACNCAAATATCCCACTCAATTCATTCACACTGGTGTTATTCTTATTTCTTACTATAATAAGCACTTTTCCCATTACTTTACATTGCTGGTTCTTATGTGGAACCTATTCCTAAGGTATTTCAATTGGCCAATGCCTTTTCATTTTTCAAGTATCTGTCAAATGTAATTTCCAAAGAAAAGATTTCTCTAAGTATTCCACCTAACCAAAGCTCCACTACAATTTATCATATACTTTATGTCTTACAAAACATATTCACGAGCTGAAATGATTTTTATTTGTTTTATGAATTTATTATTATTTCTTAATTCTTCGCAATAGGACTAAGATCCTTGATGGATCTGACATTGTCTATCTTTAACATCTCCTGAGCCTAAAACACTGACTTGTGTATAGCAAACAATAAATATGTAAAATGATGTTTTGTATTGAAATGATATAAATGATGAGGTTGCATCTCTCACAGAGTAGAATTCTAATATCAAACAGGAAGGTAAAAGTATATATAGTCAAAATTTCAATCTCAAATATACTTTCGATTACTGATGATTACAAGGTATGCATTTTGTGTGTAGGATAACACCCTCTATGGACAATGTTAATGGTTCCTCTAATGTTTCATTAGATATGTTTTCTCCATGGCAGTCAAATAAGTATCTGATATTTTTTTTCTTGACCTTTTTCATAATTTTTTCTAGCCAGCATTGAATATTTAATGTTTACTTTTATAAGCTATGTTCAGTTTCTTCTCCTCCTCATCTCCCTTTCTACTTTTTTTTTTTAATTAAGAGGAAAAGTGACTACTTTTCCAAATGACTATGAGTGTTTTGTAAATTTTATATATCATAAACCTTATTTGTAATATATAAAATTAATGAAAATTTAATAATCTCCCACCCCACCAAAATTGTGCCTCTTTGTTTTCTTACAATGATGCAATAGACAGAAAACTGTACTTGAAAAATAATTAAATAAAAAATTGAAAAAAACAAAAAACAAAAAAAATAAAATATATACATAAAACAAGATTAAAAAATCTGAAATTAGGTATTAAAAATTCTGAATAAGTCAAGTCACAGAAAAATCATTCAGATGGAACATAAAGTAATGGTATGAATGGAGCACCTGAATGAGTGTTGGTTCCACTTACAGAAATGGAGAAGTAGCAAATAATGGGTAAAAAATAATAATGATGATGGTTTCTGTTTTAGACAAGTTAGATTTGAGATTCCTTAAAGAGTCCAAGTAGACTCTATACTTTATACAGTTTTATATAAGTGCAAAATCTAGTAGAGAGATTGGCAAGATATTAAACTTCTGTAGTCATCTCTTTAGAGGCAGTATGTAATATTTGCACATGGGTGAGATTAGTATTGCGATTATAATTGACATTGCACCCTGGAAAATTCACAATTCAATATTTTGTGACTGGGAGAAGCAGGAAAACTGATAAAAGAGAATGGAAAGTAGGAGGAGGAAAGAAGAATGATAATATATTTCAATGAGGTTACTAGTTAAATGCTATACTTAATGAAAATGAATAATGTTTTATTTCTCTCTCCATATGTGTTGTGTGTGCATGTGAGTATGTTTCTGTGCTGAATATCAATATAAATATTAATGTTACAACCAAAATTATTTTATAACCACTCTACAGTGCTTATTCTAAATCTCAATATTTCTCTTTCAGCATGGAAACCATTTATAACAGTTTCCAATGAGTAAAGTATATTTTCTTTATTATTTTATGCTCAGTTTTTTTCTTGCTAGATATTAGACTGAGTGAACATAATTGCATTATTTGACATAATGTATCTCCTATATTTTAATTTAATTAATAGGCACATACTGAACTAAAGGGTTAATTTTTTTATATTTCATTTTCATTTGTTTATGCCACAGGTCAAGGTTCTTCAAAGAACACTATAATTTTCATTTTGTGTACCATAGAGTAGATGTCAAATGTTATAGATTTTTTCCACCATTGTGTCTAAGTTGATATATTTTTAGAAAAGCCAACTTAAGTATAAATTTAATTATAATGTTTATATATGTAATATATAAACTATTGTATTTTAGAGAACAAGAAATTATGCTCATATTTATGTATTAACATATTGCAGACTCTTCTCCAAGATTAATCATTTGAGCATACTCTATAATAGAAAAGAAAATATTCAGTATCTCCTAAGAATAATGTATTAGACTTCACAGATTATGCCACATTTATTGCACATACCAACTAATAATCTCAAATAATCAGCATTTTTCAATAGGAAATCACAAAATTATGTTTACATAAAATCAACCACAGATAATTTATGACTCAAGGGGAAATTGTCTTATAACAGATTCTTTTTAGCAGTTTAGAGGTCTTCCTCCTAAGAAACTATGACATATGTAATATTAATTTTATATGCATAATCTATGGGTATTTTGGGTATAATTAAAATTAAATTAATTTTATTTGGACATTTTTATGCATGATTTTATATTTCATGATGATTTTTATAACTATGTTATTGTCTTTATACATTTAATATTAAACTCTGTAATGTCGATATATAACTATTATTATTATCACAAAGTTGAAATATGAAGCTAAACTGCCACTAAGATCAGCAATCACCAGTTCTTTTTTTTTATGGTCACAGATGTTTCTATCTGTATCTCTACATGTATACACACATATTATTTCATGTAATTTTGGAGAAAAATTTGAAGGGTGCTGGTAGTAAAACAGATTATTTAAAATGGATCACAAACATATGAATACTTTATTATCTTTTAAATATAATTAACATTCAAACAATTACTTAATGTATATGTTCGCTATAGTATTTTGTGAGTAAAATGTGGTTCCTGATCTCAAGGTCATCAAAATTTGGAAGACAATATATGTATGTAACTAATCATATCCCATAATTTGGGGAGCTGTGCTATTAAGAAGTGGTATGGAAATATAAAGGAAAAGGGAAAAGATGGTTCTTTCTCTGACATTGTAATGGTTTCCAAGTAAAAGTAGATCATGAAGAGTTGAGTATCATTTAACTCACGTGAAAGAGAGAGAAGAGAAATGTGAAGACCATGAATCAAGCAGGTAAACAAATAAACAGGGACTGTGCCTTACTATATTTTTATCATCATAGGCTGGTCTAGTTTGAGGTATAAAACAATGTATTAAGGTTGTGGACTCATTAAGACAGAAATAAAAGAGATTGGGAGTGGAGTTGGTAGAAAAAGTGTTGAAATGACAAAATGTCTAAGAAAGTAAATAAGATTTTATTTCCATTAAACTTTGTATTAAGAAATACAGAATCCTTCATGTTGACGGTATGAAATTCTGAAAAGTTCTTAAACAATGCTTTAAATTTTTTAACTCTATGAATGATTTAAGAAAAGAAAGTGTCAACATGCCTTGCATGTTTAATGAGGAGGCTTTAATACTTCCAGTGTAATATTGAGACAATAAATGGAAGATAGAGAAAGTTGAGTCAATGAAGATATTTTGAGAGAAAAACAGCAAATAATTTGGTACAAAACACTAAGTTAATTTATTTTTGTGTGTATGTGTATAATCTCATTTAGTTTTTTAAAAAAAACATATTGTATTTTCCCATTACCATTTAGTCCCTTTAAGCCCCCTCCTTCATACAATCACCACACTGTTGTCTATGTTCATGAGTCCTTTTCTATTTTTGCTCAATCCCTCTTCCTGCTAACCTCCCCCTGGCCATAGCTGTAAATTAATTTATTTAACAAATATTTTGAAAGTTTTTGAGTTTAAGCATTTTATTCAGTCATGTCCCTAATCGCTAAATTTTATCTGCATTTATTTAAAAATGTAGGAGCATAATAAGAAATACTGCCTTATTGTGGCATATAAGTACTACATAATAAAATGCTATGCACATCCACAAAGTAATGGGAAATATGTAATCAGCCAATTACATGAAAGAAGCAAATTAGGTGATGACTTATGGGAGCTTTTCTACTTTATGCATACTTAAAATAGTTGTCTATAGTAAATGCCTTTGTTATTAAAATATATATGCATAAGATTGACATGACTTGTATGTAAGAGTCAGAACATTTAAAAATATTTGTGCATTTATTATGCATATATTTTCTCTTATACCTACATGTACAGATATTCAACCAAAATATTTCATGTTCTTAGTTTTTCTTTCACAGAGTTTTTAGTTCTCTAGGATCAAGCAGATGTGGACTTATAATTTTTGAAGTTAGAGAATTCCAAGTTTGTTTGATAATCCAAATATAGATAACTGTCTATGTATACTACTACTTTGTATAATAAATAATGCATTGGTGTTTTTACATTTAAAACAAATTATTTATTGTTTTAGTATCATTTCCTTGCAAAGATTGCTCAGGACCTGTTGTTAAACATGTAAGAAAAAAACATTAAATTTGATTTTACAGAAATTCAATTATTATAAATGTATTGTATATAAGTTTAATCTAAAAAGTATTTAACACATCAAAAATAGTGAACATTATATTTTTCTACACAAAAGTGATTTTGTATAAATGATTTTCATCTTTTTTTCTACGGATTTGCACTGCAATGATTCTGTAAGTTTTCTTAACTCCTACAAGGATGGTTGATCTTTAGAATGCCATTGAAAATGAACTTGCGGAACAGATAATTCCTATGTGGCAAACCTATTTGCACACTGCCACCAGCATGTAATCACAAGATATAAAAACTGTCAGAGCAATTCATGTGAAGAACATCACACTACATAATATTGCAGAGAACCTGTGGAACTAATAAAAACAAAATTTCCCTATCTCTTTAATGTTGTACATGTAATGAATTATCTACCTAATTGTATAGTATGAAATCTACAATGTATTCAAACCATGTTGTGTGTTTGCATGGATAATAAACATGCAAATACACACACAGAGAATGTTTCCAGTGCATTAAGTTCCAGTGAGGAAAAATATGAGACCCAGGCGGAACTGGAGACTCACTGATAGAAGCAAACTTTTATTAACCTATGGCACCTCTGTAGTAGTTCTAGCCCACAATTCCACGGACACTTAAATCTAAATTACTTAATGGTCCTTGTCAGCAGCCTGCACTTTTAAGGATGCTGCAAAGTATTTCTTTCTTCCAGTCACAGAGAGCCTTGACTACAGTGAAGGATATTGAAGAAGTAGAGCATGTGCTATAAATGAAATATATTGGATCTCTAATGTACATCTCCTAGAAACCATTATTATTCCTGAGTTCCTCAGCCTGAAAGTCTAGTAGCTGCCAACAAGAAATAGTGGTAGTGGCAGTTAGAGTAACCAAGGCTTAAAAGGCAAATGTCTTCTAGGCACGGATAATTGATAGCTTGAGATCAAACAAAATCTCCTTCTGTAAATGCAAACCTATTTTAAAATGAACTAAATTAAAGAAAAAAAGGTGATGACTTTAGTCCATGGCATCATCTATTTATACATTGCTTGCTAATGAAAAGAAAGTACTATTTATATACTGTGTGATCTTGGCCCCAGGTTTTCTCTTCTCTCAGATAAGGATGACAATGCATAACTTATAGGATGATTATGAGTGAATATTTTTATACTTTTAAAACCCTTAGAACAGTGCCTGGAACACAGTGAGTATGATATTAGTGCATGGGAAATGAACCCAAGGGAGAATAGTGAAAACTGATCAGACATTTTAGCCCCAATCACTGTTTATGAAAATAGCATGAGGTAGATCTCACCCCTGCCTCTAAAGTTCAACATTCTTAGATAAATTGCTTAATATGGCTAAATTTCACCTGTAAAATGGAAACACCACTTTTTTCATAGTGAAACTGAGAATGAAAGGAGCGCCACCTCTAATGCAGTACATAGAACAAAATAGATGCTCGGCACAGAAGAGGCAATATCATCTAGATTCTCTTGTCGCTAATTTGAATTAGGCTTATCTCCAGGTTACTTTCCACTTGTCATCCGTGTAACCAATACTGAGCTTGATTCAAACTCCTTTCACATATTGTTAACAAAAGCCTTTCAAAGCAGAGGTTATATAGTGCAATCCTAGTGGAAATGAAAATGTTAAAAAGAAAACTTCAGGATGCTATAGCCAGAGGCATGTCTGAAAGTATAACTTATAAAGTTACTTGGAATCAATGACTTTTGTAAAATGCAGAAAACTTGCTCAGGTTGCATTCAACTAAGAAGTTATAATTTTTCTACAAAAATCAGGAACTAAATAAGGTATATGGAATGACACAATATGGTTCTATAGAACAGAGGTATAATTAATGAGGTCTCTACATTTGAGTTTAAAGGGTGAGCAATTACAAACAGGGGAAATAAATTTACTATCCAAGTAGCAGTGTATAAAAATCACCATTTTGACTTAGATTAGTTTACAATGAGAAAAGGCAGTGGATGAAATAAAATATAGGTGAGAAATAAGATATTCCATAGAGGATCAGGTCAAAACATCAATCTCAGCAGCAGCTAACTGAAGTGGTATCAGTTTCTTTATGTAAATAGCTGCATGCTAACAATACGATCATACTAAATTTTATGTGTTATTGGTAGAGTGAGAATACTTATACTGTGTACATGTGTATTGTGTGCATAGAACTATAGAAAACTAATATAATGGCAAATGGAGATGAAGTAATAAGTAAACAAATATTTTTGAAGGTTTATTGAGGAGAAGAAAAAGATCAACATATTGAAAGGATTATTCCAAGAACATCATGGGAAAAGGGCAAATGGAAGAAAAAGTATGGCAAGAACCAAATTGAAGTTCACTAGTTTTCCTTTTTCTCCTTCAGTAAACTACAAAATAGGTTTGGGGATAAGCAAAATAAAACTCTGGATGAATAGAAGTGGGATAATCTGTCTAAGAACAACCACCATAGCAACCACTGTTGATTGGCTGACTGATTGTAGTATAATCCTGCAGGAACCCTACTTGCAAGTATGATTGACTATTGGAAAAAAAAAACAGTCTTGGTATTAGTAGGTCAGTCACAGGGTTCTCCATTGGATTCCAGAGCAATCCTTAGAGAGATATGAAAGCATATACAGATCAACTTCCAATATAAGATGCATGTTCCTATATGTACGTATTTGAGATACACTTAGGTTGCCAATAAATTGAGAGTTGTATAATTGAAAATGCCATAGCGTTATAATCCAAAGACATTAATTTAGAAAAAAAGTTGGGGTTGGGAGAGGGGCTTAGAATGAGATGGAACTAAATTTAAATTATGAGAATGCATTCTTTTTTTTAACTTTGAGGATTCAACCCTGCAAACCTCATTTATTTAAGAAACATATATTCAATTATTATGTGTCAAGATATATAATAAAGACATAAAAACTGCAGCTCCTGATTTTAGAGAACTTTCTGTTTAGTGCGGTCAGTGAACAATGAGCAGACACTAAAGCATTATACTAGAGTACTATGCATGCTAGATGGGATAGAAAGGGCTATGATCAAGTCTGGACTATAGGGGATGGAGGATGTCATTAGATATTCTAAAGAAAGTGAAATATTAGCTAGACTAAGGAAGCTGAAAATAACCAAGTATGTAGCTGAGAGATTATTTTTTGAAGATGAAGCCACCTGTCCAAAATATATACAAATATAGGTAGGCGTGAGTACCTAAACATTATTAACAGATCTGTATGTGTAAAGTGTAAGGAAGGATAAATTAAAAGGGAATAAAAAGCATGCCATTATGTGTAATTTAGAATTAATACTGAAGCCCACAAAAAGCCACTGATGGATTTTAAACAGGAAACTGGAAGGGTTTTAGAAAACCACTTGGAGGGTGTAGTGGGTATGTTTGGTATTCTGCCCAGATAGCTTTTTCTAAGCAGTAGAACTTCTGTCTTTCTAGAACTGCTGCTATTGCTGTGTATGTTAGCGACTCATGGCTCAGAGTCGCTCCCTTTCATGGAATCTGTCTCAGCTGTGGTGACCTGACATACTCAGTATGTTATGTTCCCTCCTGCCTAGAGGGCTCCACAGGCAGAATGACTGACTGATATGAGGGTGTACAAGGCTGGTCCAAGGGTGCACTAATACTATAGAGTAGTTTATGCTCCAGCAACCCCCAAGACATCAGCTTGAAGGTAGACAAGAACAAAGATTTCATCCTGGCTTAGCTTTTCTCTTCTGTCCTATCCTGTATCTACTTTTTCCCTTCTCTGGAGAACGGTTCCTACATATATACCTAAATGAG
This sequence comes from Sturnira hondurensis, assembly GCF_014824575.4. Lineage (NCBI taxonomy): Eukaryota > Metazoa > Chordata > Mammalia > Chiroptera > Phyllostomidae > Sturnira > Sturnira hondurensis. Next base: position 16,834,119 of record NW_028083059.1, read on the forward strand.
TTATTTCTGTAAAGGATGGGCCTGAATAGGATATGAAAAATTGGGGAGAAGAATAAATTGGAAATCAGAGTAATTACACATTTCTTACTGAAACTGAAATTAGAAGAACTAATGAGGACAGGAAATAAGGCATAGCACTTAGACTAGACAGACAAGATGGTATCGTTTCTGGGGATAGGGAGGGCCAAATTGACAAGACTAAGAGGTATGTGGTGAAGGAGAATATAATGTCAAAGATCATATCCAGCTGTAGTCATTGGCATTAATAATTGCTGGAAAAAATAATGCATTTAACAATGTATGTAAAGATTCAAGCACACATAAAAATAACAGTGAATATTTAAAAATATACATTCAGTTTTAAAGACACCAAAGACAATAGAATTGGTGTTAGAATTGGGAACCAAAGATGAGATCAAGGATGGAGAAGAATATGAAATCAAACTGGGCCTTGTAATAATGATTAATAATAGTGGGCTATGACTTAAAGAGTGTGATTAACTCAACTTGCTGTTTTCATAGCAAGGTAGGAAAAACAGTGTAAGAGAAGAATGTAAAGTAAGTGGAGGAAATTTGATGGAGGAAGAGTTTATTTATTAATTTCGGATCTGTCTAGTAAACAGGGATGTCATACTCATTTTCATCAGGGCCACATCAGCCTCAAAGTTGCCTTCAAAGGGCTGATTGTAATTATAGGGCTGTATCAATGTAACTATTCCTTTTTTTAAAAAAATTTAATTGTTCAATTATAGTTGTCTGCATTCACCCCCCCTACACTCCTACCCACCCAAGCCAAACCCAACTCCCTCCCTTTCTTCCACCCACTCCTTGGTTTCATCCATGTGTCCTTTATAGTTGTTCCTGAAAACCCTTCCTCCCATTATTTCCTTCCACCTCCCCTCTGGTTACTATCTTAATTCTTAATCTCAATGTCTTTGGTTATATTTTGCTGGCTTGTTCATTTTATCGATTAGGGTCCTGTTAAATGTGAGATCATATGGTATTTGTCCCTCACTGCCTGGTTTATTTCACTTAACATAATGCTCTTCAGTACCATACATCCTGTTGCAAAGGGTAAAAGCACCTTCTTTCTCTCTGCTGTGTAGTATTTCATTGTATAAATGTACCATAGTTTTTTGATCCACTCACTTACTGATGGGCACTTACGTTGCTTCCGGTACCTGGCTATTGTGAATTGTGCTGCTATGAAAATTGGGGTGCATGGGTTCTTTAGGATTGGTGTTTCAGGGTTCTTAGGATATAATCCCAGCAGTGGAATTGCTGGGTCAAAAGGCAGCTCCATTTTTAGTTTTCTGAGGAAATCCCATACTGTTTTCCACAGTGGGTGCACCAGTCTGCATTCCCACCAACAGTGCACTAGGGTTCCCTTTTCTCCACATCCTCTCCAACACTTGTTTGTTGCTGTTTGGCATGGCCATTCTCACTGATGTGAAGTGGTATCTCATAGTTTTAATTTGCATCTCTCTGATGGCTAGTGATGCTGAGCAGCTTTCCACATGTGTCTGGACCCTCTGTAGGTCCTCCCTGGAGAAGTCTCTTCAAGTCTTTTGCCCATTTTTTAGTTGGGTTGTTTGTCTTCCTGAAGTGGAGTTATATGAGTTCTTTATATATTTTGGAGATCAAACCTTGGTCCAAGGTGTCATTGGCAAATATGTTTTCTCATATAGTTGTTTCTCTTTTCATTTTAATGCTGTTTTTCTTTAACCATGCAGAAGCTTTTTAATTTCAAGAAGTCCTATTTGTTTTTTCTTTCTTTTATGTCCCTTGCTCTAAGGGACATATCAGTGAAGATATTGCTGCATGGAATGTCTAAGATTTTCTTGCCAATGTTTTCCTTTAGGACTTTTATGGTGTCACCACATATTCAAGTCTTTTTCTATCTCGAGTTTATTTTTGTGTCTGGTGTAATTTGGTGATTGATTTTTTTTTCTTTTTTTTGCCTGTAGCTGTCTAGATCTCACAACACTATCTGTTGAAGAGGCTATTTTTGATCCATTTTATGCTTCTGGGCTCTTAGTTCTGTTCCATTGGTCCATGTATCTGTTCTTAAGCCAGTACCAGGCTGTTTTGATCCCAGTTCCCTTATAATACAGTTTGATATCAGATATTGTGATCACTCCTACTTTGTTGTTCTTTCTCAAAATTGCTGCAGCTATTCTGGGTTGTTTAGTTTCACAGGAGAATTTTACAAAGCATTTAAGGATGTAACTACTCCTTAACAGTCGAGAGCCAGGCACTGTCGCCGGGTAGAAATAAGGTGCTGGGCCGGATAATACAAGGTTGAGGGTAGGATTTGGCCTGCGGTCCTTGTGTTTGTCACCTATGGTGTAGTTGCAAATTGAAAATTCTGGACTTGACAAAAATTATGACTCTGGTATTCATCTGCAGTAAGAAAACAGTTATCTCACATGGTGAAAAATTATTCTACACTATGTGCAGAAAATACCAATTTCTGCCATTAACACATGGCAATATTTTTATCATTCCTGCCACCTTGATTTTGTGATTATATCTGATAGTATCCTGACAAAATAAAAATTAGTTTGCGCAATTTGCTTTATTCCCTAATATCAGTGTTTTTGAATTTGATGTTTGGTACTGCTCAAATTTTCATCTGATCCACTTCTGAACTAAGGACTTTGTTGTCAAGCCCTCTGCTTTGCTATTAACTGATTCTTTCGGCCAAATTACTACAGGTTTATTTTGAATTTCATCATTCACCAACAAACTATTTGAGTTAACTACCAAATCTAATCACCTCATTAATTAATATATCCTACGTTAAGCTTCCTTGTGTGGGCAATGTGGAGTTGAGGGGAAAAAAATCCCTGTTATTATCCTTGTATTTCCTTGCAGGAGTGTCAAATTCATTTTCACCGGGGGCCACATCAGCTCTGCAGTTGCCTTCAAATGGCTGACTGTAATTTTAGGACCGTATAAATGTAACTTCTCCTTAACTGGGGGCAAGAAACTTGGCATTGCTACCGGATAGAGACAAGGTGAGGGATAAAATAAGGTGGAGGGCCAGATTCGGCCCAAAGGCCTTGTGTTTGTCACCTGTGAAAACTAGGGTCTAGCTCCAAATCACTGGAATTGTATAACCTGGTTACTTCTGCTTAGTTTGCTTCTTTCAAGTCCCTTAGTATAAAGAAGTCTCTCCCTTATCATTTCTTTCTTTTTTCTCAACTGAATTAACTAAATTAATTAAATTAATTTTATAATATGAGCATCAGAGTAAGGGCTTAGGTTCCCCTATCTCCAGCATCAAAAACTGATAAAAGCCCTTGCACTTACCCTAAGATGCCAATTTAAAGAACAGAAGCAATTATTCTCTAACATTATGCAATGCAACTTTTTAAAATTAGGAGAGCTAAAAAAAAATCTGTATTGGCCAGTACTAAATTTTATCCTAAAACTAAACCTGAGAATCATGAATTTCCAGTCAATTATAATCAAGATAAAAGACCAGAAATTCCTCTCTCTCTCTTTATGTGTGTGTGTGCATGTGTGGAATAATATATACGTGTATATACACACATATGTCTGTATATGATAAAACATATATGTATATATTACATAATTATTAATTTTGATACTTTACACATAGTCACAGTATTAACTTTTCTAAAGCATATGCAGTATCGATACTTAAATCCATGTACTGAAATAAAGTTATTATTCCAGAAAAAAGCATTAAGACTTATTGTCATTTTAATTTTTTGTTATTAAAGCTTAACAACACAGATTTAAAAATTCTCCATTAAGCATGTTTTTCTCCCAAATGGAAAGGATTACCTTCAAGACTGCTCAGATGATTAATCTACTTATGCTGGGTTTGGGGGCTAATCTTCTGTTTATTTTCTTTCATGTTCTAAAAAGTATGCTATGCCATAGAATTATACCAATGGAAAGAATTGTAATAAATCACAGAGTAATTTCCTTTGCTTCGGGTAAGACTGAAAAAATATTTTAAAACAGTTATTTATCACAATTATTAAAATATAGGGAATATATGTAGCAAAATTTACTATCAACTAAATATACTAGTGACTGTGCTTATAACTGAAATAAAAGACTACCTGGTGTGGCTCAGCAGGTTGAGCATCATCCCACAAAGAGAAGCTTCACTGGTTTGATTCCCGGTGGGGGGCCCATGCCTGGGTTTGGGGCTCATCCCTGGTTGGGGTGTGTATGAGAAACAACCAATTGATTTTTGCATCTTACATGAATGTTTCTTTCTCTTTAAGGACTTATGGACATGGACAATATTGTGGTGATTTCTGTGAGGGGGGCGTGGATAAGAGAACTAATTGGTAATGGAAAAACATAATAAAATTATTTTTAATTTGAAAAAATAACAATTTTATTTATTTTTAGAGAGAAGGGAAGGGAGGGAGAAAAAAAGGGAAACATCACTGCATGGTTGCCTCTCACACTCTCTCTGTTGGAGAGCTGGCCCACAACCAAGGCTTGTGCCCTGACTGGGAATAGAACAAGCAACCCTTTGGTTTGCAGGCCAGTACTCAATCCACTGATCCACACCAGCTAGGGCATAAAGAGTAAATTTAAAAAAAAACATATTTAAAAGATGAATACTACCTCAATTGCCACTCTAAAACTTCTAATGTTTTTATCAATTTATTGAAATAATAGGCTGTCTAATTAGTGCTAGGTCTCTAGTACTTTTTCTTTTTTAAAACCTAATGTTTTACCTAAAAATATGAACTGAAAAATGCATGTTTAAGTCTTCACTTTGAATCACATAAAATACATTTTTTGACTCATAATGTCCTTCTAAAACAAAAATCTTGCAAATACACACATGTAGGCACATCCCCAAGAATCCACACACAGAATTTCAAAAATTCCCATCTAAATGAGCTGTGTGATGAAGGTTGCATCATTACATCGTTTGGCAAGTTAAAGGCAATACTGAGAAGATAACCATTTAAGTAACAAATTGATGTTGATGAAGAACCAAAACAGCAGACATTTCGAGCATTCCAGGCAAGAGAAAAAGCAACAGCCAAGGGTCTGTAATGAGAGTATGACTGAGGTGCTTGAATTGGGTAAGGAATTCAATGTTGCTGAAGTGGAGTGTGAAAAACAGATGAGAACCGAATCAGCTAAGTGTCTTATTGTGTGATCTTTGGCTTTTACTTTGAGTGAGATGGAAAACCACTGGACGATTTTGAACAAAGTAACACAAATTAACAAGTTTATTATGATCAATGTGACTACCTTATTAAGAAAAGATCAAAACTCAGAAGACCAAATACCAGCAGGATGCCATTTGTAATTTCCAAATCATTGAGCAGAAGCTATTGGAAAGTTAGTTTGTTAGTTCTTAATTTTCAACTTTTTCTTTTTTTAACTTAAGATATATTCATTTATTAAGTTAGATTTTTAAAAGTAATCATCTACACTTTGCTATGAACGTACTTCAGAGCAGAATGACCTGAGTGACATTAGAGATTAGACGAAGAAATACTGTATAAAATATATTCATAGTCAGGGAACAAATTATGTGTTCAGGAGATCCTCTTTGAGCAAAGTAACTTGAATTAAAGATGAGTAGGAGACTGTCAGGCTAATATTGGAGAGAAAATAATCATAAAGTCAAAAGAATAAAGTGAAGATTCAGAGAGGGGGAAAATCTTGGTATAGTGTCCATAAATTTAATGAACTAAAAGTGACTGTGAGTAAAAAATGGAGTTACTGAAAGCCTTAGGATGAAGTTGGGGATCAGACGATGAAGGACCATTGGATTGTTGTGTTAATCTCATATTTTATCCTGAAAATGGGGTTACTCATTGAAAGACTTTAGCTAGGGAAGCTTTATTATTTTTTTTAAGAATTGCCCTTACAGCTCTTGAGAAATAGAACTGAGATGAAGAAACAAAAACATAAAAGAGCAAATGAGTAAATATATCATTACAGAGGACTGATACTACCTACTTAAAGATTTATAAAGCTACGCTAATCAAGACAGTGTGGTAGTGATGAAGAAGAGACAAATTGGAAATTCTAGTCATTAAGAAAGCTATAAAAATAGTACTACTTACGGGTCCCTGTTTTGATGTAAAGTTGCAAATTTATTCGATAGAGGGAAAAACATTTAATTATTCTTCATTATTTTAAACCATGAGTATAAGATTTTTTTATATTTATTCAGATGACTAAATTCATGACACTAAATAAGCATACAACGATAGTAACAGTAAATAAATTACATGTGCTAAAGTATAAAATTATCAAGAATCAATGTTTGAATTAAGTCAAATCAACTTTATAACATTGATTATAAGAAAACAATGATATTGATATAAATACTTTATAAGGTTTTTGCTCAGAAAGGTAGATATCCTCTCCAGAAAGTTATTATCATTTAAGTGCACACAATGATAGTAAAGCAACTAGAGTTACATATTATAGTGTACCTCAGAAGTGTATAAATTCACATACGTTGAGGCAAATAGATTTTATTCTCCTTTGCTAGAGAGAGAGAGAGAGAGAGAGAAACTGACCTGGTAATGATACAAGTAAAAAGACTATGAAGTGATATAGAAACTCATGGTGCTATTGAAGAAAGTGTTTTCCTTTCACCTGTCAAAATGTTTGAATTTTTTTTTCTATGAGAGCCATGAAACATGTCCTTAGTAAAACTACCCATTATCATCCCACTTTTTACTTTTTTAAACCTAATTTCTCCTAAAATTTATTGTTGATTAAGTAAGAGTTATAAAGTTATCACATATGTGCCTTTCTCCTTGCTGCAAATGTGAACATTTCTAATTGGATTGATTATTATAATGTTTATAATGCACTTGATAATGATGATCCCAAAGCACTCAATCCAGATCTCCATCCAACCATTCATATAAGTTGACTGACAAGATCATATAAGTTCTTTACATGAGCTCCTTCATGTTGTTAATCAGTCTGTCTCTCTGAGTATATTGTACGCTCTACTACTAAGCTTGTATCATATATTTGTACCTCAAAGTTTCCTTTAAATAGGTGTGCAATACAAATTTATTCATAATAAAGACATAAAAGAAATGGGCTAGAGCCCAACGTTAATCATGTTGTTGGCCACGAATGGTTTCTGATTCTCTTCAGAGCACTGACAAAATTGTACAACCCTGCTCTTTTGAAACTAAATTTAGACAAGATTTGTCTTACACAGTGGTTCTCGTGCATCAGAGGCTACTGAAGGGCTTATTAAACATAGATTGGTAGGCTCAATTCAGTACGTAGATGACAATGAGTTTGAAATCTCCATCAGTGAGGAACTTATAGAATTTCTAATTCTGAGTTTGGGTACCCAGAGTATGTAAACCCAGAATTTAATTCTAGAGGAAGGTTCAGAAACTTTGCATTTCTAACAAGTTCCTAGTTGATAGTGTTATTTATGGTATAGGAAACACCTGTTTAAAATCACAGTTAAAAGAAATTTGAGTGCAAAAGGCTGATATGTTAAGAGCTAATGAGTTTTTTTCTAATCTCTCTCTCTCTCTCTCTCTCAACTATTGTATTCACCATGGAAACCTGCAACATCCACATACTGTATTCTCTGGAAGCCTGGGTTCCAGATTTAGGAGAAATGGAGGAAAACCCAGATCAAGTAAGACATGTAGTACATATGCAATATGAGGGAGAAATATGTTTTAGGTTGTTGGTTCCCATAGCATGCATAACCCAATTTAACAGAAAAATATGCTGTCCAATTTTTCAAACATCATCATGTTTTTAAATAAGTATCTGATTATAAGCAGGAGAAAATAATTTCTATATCTCTTTCCCTTCCTTGATTAAGTATCTCAGAATTAAATTTGCACTCATTTCTTTATATTAACTAGATTAAGCCACTTTCTAGCCTAATTTCAAGTATATAAGAAATAGTTGAGTAGGTATTTATGCAAACTAAAATAAAGCATACATTTTTATAGATCAAGTTTGGTAAAACTGACTTTAGTAGTATTTAGTAAAAATCAGATTTTGCATAACTAGAGAAATTTGTTGACTAGTTGTTTTCATTGTGTAAGACCATAATTGCTTAAGAGAGAAAATAATGCAACATAGAACTATAATAAATCAAATATAAGATTTGTAGAATATAGGATGCAAATATATAATATTTCTAGTTTTCAAATAACTGAAATTCAACTGATATGATTCAATATTAAGATTAGAAAAAGTTATTCAATGTTTTCTCAAAGTCACCAATTACAAAGAAGGATTCTTTATAAATAAGTCATATACTAAAAACAGGGTAGCATTTAAAATGTCTCTGGATAATAATTATTATTTATTTCTCAAGACACACATTTGTTACTTTAGAAGTTCAAAATTGAAGATTCTATCATATCTCATATTATCTGTACTGGAATTCAGACAGGAGTACTGGAAACATTTGAGCTACTGTATAGAAAACAATCTCTAAACCAATTTCATTTGACATATCTTGAAAAATCAAATTGCACATATGAATCAGAATAATGTGTCATAAATATCCTCCAATTTCTTACAAGATTATATCAGCACTATAAGATCATTCAACTCTAAATGATTAAAGTACAGAGACTTACAAAGTGAAAAGATAAGACAATTTTCCATTGTTAGATCTGATTAAAGTACAAGAACAAACTTCATTTCAAATGGCTGTTGAGGAAATAATACATTTGCTCATCTTCTCAGCAATGCATTTAATTGCTTTATGTTTATTAAATTGCTCTGCATATAAACTTTTTCTTTGGCAATTAAAACTTTGGAATCTGCTGTTAAAATACTTGCTTAACTTAATCGTTATACTTTGGCCATTGCTAGGTATATAGTGTGCTGTGTGTGATAGAATACTCACCACCCACCTAGTAATTTAATTAGGATAAAAATTCTTTTATCATAAAATATCTTCCTTGACATAATGTAGGATCTTCAAATAACTGAGAAGAATTTAAGTAACTTTGAACATATTGGTATCTCCAAGGGACTGTTCACTCCCTACATTGACCAATTTTTGAGTATCTCCTATATATCTCAAGTGAACCTCATCTTGGTTCACTTGACCAATTTTTAAGCATTTGTATTTTTTTTTTAATTTAGAGGTTGAAAAAACCCTCACAATGTAATATGTCATTTTCTATTGTGGACTTTCTGTAAATCAACTTTTTGGTGTAAAGTACTGTTCTTAAATTAAAATTTACTTTTAGGACTTTAAATGTTATCCATGTTCCTGTCACAGTTCTCACAAAGGACTATGTATGAGTGTAATTCGTGTGTAATATACATATATATTTATGTGTGCATTCTATATAAAGCACATATATGAATACATGTATATGAATTATACATACAAACATAAATATCATCATATATGAATTTATTAGCCTTTTATTGGATTTTAAATACATAAATCCACATGTATACATATATACACACATGTACATGTTTTAGATATATACTGTGTATGTTTTTGTTTTTAGCACCAGTTTATGTTCATTCATCCATTAGTTATTTTTCCAGTTTCCTTATACCCATTATATACATTCTGCATGGCAATTGGCTTAAGACATCTTGCTTAACGCAATTTTAAATGCAGAAACTGTAGACCTACCCCTATAGTATCCAAAGTAATACTTCCAGGACCTCATTAATGCTTATATGTGTAATATGAAAAGAGTTTAAAAAATAATTTACTTTTGGTTATATTTATTTTAACTACAGTAGTAATGATTATATCTATACCTGACCGTGTATAAAGTACACATGGACAAAACCGAAGTGGGGTAGGATCGAGGATGGGTAGTGGGGATGACTGGGTTTGGGTGAAGTAGTGGGGGGAAGTAGAGACAACTGTACTTGAAAAACAATAAGAAATGTGAAAAAATAAAAGAAAAATAAATACATTGTCTTTCTTTAAAAAAAATAAACAAAAATAAATAAAGGCCCTAAAATAGATTTCCACTGATTTTATAAATATATGTAAACTGAAGAGGGTAAATGAAAAAAAATCTAATAATTTTAATGATGTTTAAATAACTTCTCATATTTTAAACAATTGTGTAAGGAAGACCGAATGACAAGAGTTTGCATCATGTTATATTATTATACCAGATATTTTATTTATTTTAAGATTGTATTTATTTATTTTTAGTGAGAAGGGAAGGAAAAAGAGAGGAAGAGAAGCATCAATGTGTAGTTGCCTCTTGCATGTCCCCTAACTAGCCCACAATCCAGGCATGTGCCCTGACTGGGAATCAAATGGCAACCCTTTGGTTCACAGGCCCACACTCAATACACCAGCCGGGGCTATATAAGACATGTTATTGGAAGAAACATTATTAAATTATTTTACTCCTAGGTCAGTTAATAAACTATGTGAAAAGGAATTTAAAAAATGCAAGGGAAATGTCCCCAATGAATGATAAAATAAACATTTAACAAAAATAGTCTAAATTCACTTATCCTAACAAATTTGTCATTTTATTTTTCTTTTCCTGAGATTTGTCAGAATACACTGTTGCTAGCTGTCAAGAGTAGATCATGGGAAATACTAAGCACTTGTAGTATCTGTCTATCTATCTATCTACCTACCTACCTACCTATGGACCTATCTATCATTAGTAAATGCATATAATTAACAATACTAAACCAAATATGATTATTTAAGTGTTTTTCAATATTCCATGCTCAATTACTTATAAAATATTTTTTACTCCTGAAATTTATTCCCTTGAAGTTGCAATTATAAAATTTCTATCATGTTTTTAAAGGTTTGGTGTTTTTACATTTTGTGAAGTTTTCAAGGAAATTATTTATTTATATTTCAGTTTAAAATGCCTATGTAGTTACTTGCTTTGAGTTCTAAAAGTACTGTTGTTTGGGTGTGTTTTATTTTGAAACAAATTTCAGTTTATACATTTCTTGACACTAAATACATAAGTATTTTTAAATTGTATCTTATCTGTGGCAGCAAATATTTCTGTGACAAATCTATTTACATTATTACTGTTTCATCAATATCTATGTATTTTATGAAAATAAGATAATAAGCTTAAATTTCTAGTAGTAATTGAATAAGTTCCGAATTCACTGACTCTATGTGCAGGCTCTCACAAAATGCCAGCCAGTACACTGATACAGATGAGTTTCTAGGGCACTCACCTATCAGGGGAAGCCTTTACAACAAGGGGCCCACCCACCAGGATATAATTCTGTTTTGGGGGTATTCCCATTCACACCTGTACTAGTAAGAATACTTGTTCATATTATATCAGAAATATTCCCAAAATTTAATGTAGATAATATGGAAGAATAAAAAGTGTAGACTAAAAATTTTTGAGATTATGCATGTCTGTTTTCTTTTAAAAATTGTGTATTTTTTCTAATTAAATTATTATTTACTCAAGGATATTTAATTGTCTATCATTGTAATACTCTTGTGTTTTGTTAACTGAGCAGGTTAGCCAAAATAAGTTGTGTTTTTTTAAAATTTTTCATTCTGTACAAGTGCAAGTAATCAAAAGTCTTTTATTTTATGTTATTTTATTTTATTTAGTTTATGTTTTTTTAATTTTATTCTTCAAATAGTTTGCAATCAATATTATTTTGTATTGGTTTCAGGTGTATAGCACAGTGGTTAAACAATCATATACTTTATAAAGTGATCTGCTCAATATTTCCAGTACCCACCTGACTCTGTACACAGTGATTACAAGGTTATTGGCAATATCCCCTGTGTTCTACTTTACATCCCCTTACTATTCTGTAAAACCAATTCATACTGCCCAATTGCTTCTTCTTTTTCTCCCAGTAACCCCATTCCAACCAGAAAGAAGAGTTCACACTGATGTTGATCAAAGTCCAAGGTTTCCTCTGAGAATTTTTACTTTATGTTTTCATTCATTATAATACAGTCCAGTGAAATTTTTATTACTTTTCTATAAAATCAAAACTTCTGTTTTGTTTTGCCATCATTAATACAATTGAATGACACTTTTGTTGTTCTGTTTTGTTTTTTTTTTTAATTTACAAGTGGATTCAATGACTTTATTTAAAGTAGATACTATTTGGAGAAATGCTAGAACCATTCCTTCAGATGAGCACTGCAGTACTTTTTTAAAATTTAATTATTGTTCAAGTAAAGTTTTCTGTCTTTTACTCCCATCCCAGACCACCCCCCACTGCTTCCCACCTCCCTCCCATTCCCCTCCCCCTGCCTTAGTTTTTGTCCATGTGTCCTTTATACTTATTCCTCTGAATCCTTCCCATTTTCCCCTGAAATTCTCTCCCTTCTCTCCTCTGGTCCCTGTCAGCCTGTTCTGTATTTCAGTGTCTTTGGTTATATTTTGCTTGCTTGTTTGTTTTGTTGTTTAGGTTCCTGTTAGAGGTGATATCATATGGTATTTTTCTTTCACTACCTGGCTTATTTCACTCAGCATAATGCTTTCCAGTTCCATCCATACTGTTGCAAAGGGTAGGAGCTCCTTCTTTCTTTCTGCTGCATAGAATTCCATTGTGTAAATGTACCATAGTTTTTGGACCCATTCATTTACTGATGGACACCTAGGTTGCTTGCAACTCTTGGCTATTGTAAATTGTGCTGCTATGAACATATGAACATTGCTTCATAGGTTCTTTTGGATTGGTGTTTCAGGGTCCTTAGGATATACTCCTAACAGTGGAATTGCTGGGTCTAAAGGCATATTTATTTGCACTTTTCTTATAAAACTCCATACTGTTTTCCATAATGGTTGTAGCAGTCTACAATCCACCAACAGTGAACTAGGGCCCCCTTTTCTCCACAGCCTTGCCAATATTTGTTGTTCGTTGTTTGTTTATGATGCCATTCTGACTAGTGTAAAGTGGTATCTCATTGTGGTTTTAATTTACATCTCTCTGATAGCTAGTGATATTAAACGTCTTTTTGTGTGTCTCTGGATCCTCTGTCCTTCTTGAAGAAGTGTCTGTTCAAGTCCTTTGCCCATTTTTTAATTGGGTTGCTTTTCTTTTTTAGAGTGGAGTCGTGTGAGTTCTTTGTATATTTTGGAGATTAAACCTTTGTCTGAGGTATCATTGGCAAATATGTTTTCCCATACAGTTGGTTGTCTTTTCATTTTAATGCTGTTTTTCTTTAACCATGCAGAAGCTTTTTATTTTGAGGAGATCTCATTTGCTTATTCTTTCCTTTATGTCCCTTGCTCTAGGGGACGTATCAGTAAAAATGTTGCTGCGTGAAATATCTGAGATTTTCCTGCCAATGTTCTCCTCTAGGACTTTAATGGTGTCACAACTTATATTTAAGTCTTATATCCACCTTGAATTTATTTTGGTGTATGGTGTAAGTTGGTGCTCAATTTTTTTTCCCATGTAGCTGTCCAGTTCTCCCAACACCATTTGTTGAAAATGCTGTCTTTACTCCATTTTATGTTATTTCCCCCTTTGTTGAATATTAATTGACTGTAGAGAGTTGGGTTTATTTCTGGGCTCTCTGTTCTATTCCATTGGTCTATGTGCCTGTTTTTGTGCCAGTACCAGGCTGTTTTGATTACAATGGCCCTGTAATACAGTTTGGTATCAGGTATTGTGATCCCTCCTACTTTGTTCTTCTTTCTCAAAATTGCAGCTGCAATTTGGGGTTGTTTATGGTTCCATATAAATTTTTGAAGTGCTCTATGTCTGTGAAATATGCCATTGGTACTTTAATAGGTACTGCATTGACTGTGTAAATTGCTTTGGGTAGTATGGACATTTCGATGGTGTTAACTCTTCCAATCCATGAACACAGTATATGTTTTCATTTGTTTATATCTTCCTTGATTTCTTTCTTCAGTGTTGTGTAGTTTTCTGTATACAGGTCTTTTACCTCCTTGGTTAGGTTTATTCCCAGATATTTTATTTTATTTTTGCTATATTGACTGGGATTTTTTCTTGATTTCTGCTTGTGCTGTTTCATTGTTGGTATACAAAAATGACTTTGATTTCTGGATATTGACCTTGTATCCTGCTGTTTTGCCTAATTCACTTATTACATCAAGTAGTTTTGGGGTAGAGTCTACAGGATTTTTCATGTACACTATCATGTCATCTGCAAACAATGCCAGTTTTGTTTCCTCCTTTCAGATTTGGATGCCTTTTATTTCCCTTTTCTTGTCTGATCGCTGTGGCTAAAACTTCCAATACTATATTGAACAGAAGTGGTGAAAGTGGACAACCTTGTCTTGTTCCTGATCTTAGTGGAAAAGATTTTGGTTTTTTCCATTGAGTCTGATGTTGGCTGTAGGTCTCTCATATATGGCCTTTATTATATTGAGGAATGCTCCCTCTATTCCCACTTTGCTGAGTGTTTTTATCATAAATAAATAAGGGTGTTGTACCTTATCAAAAGCTTTTTCCATATGTATTGATATGATCATGTGATTTTTGTCTTTGCTTTTGTTTATGTGATATATTACATTTACTGATTTGTGAACGTTGAATCATTCTTGCATCCCTGGGATGAATCCCACTTGATCGTGGTGTATTATCTTTATAATGCAATGTTGGATGCGATTCGCCAATATTTTGTTGAGGATTTTAGCATCTATGTTCATCAGCGATATTGGCCTGAAGTTTTCTTTCTTTGTTGTGTCTCTATCTGGCTTTGGAATTAGGATGATGCTGGCTTCATAAAAAGAGTTGAGGAGTTTTCCCTCCTTTTGGATTTTTTTGGACTAGTCTGTGAAGAATAGGGGTTAGCTCTTCCTTAAATGCTGTATAGAATTCTCCTGTGAAACCATCTGGTCCAGGGCTTTTGTGTGATGGGAGTTTTTTGACTACTGCTTCAATTTCATTTGCTGTTATTGATCTGTTCAGGTTTTCTGCTTTTTTTTTTCATTGAGTTTTGGAAGATTATATATTTCTAGAAATTCATCTATTTCACCTCGGTTTTCAAATTTCTTGGCATACTCTTCTTCATAGCATTTTCTTTCAATCCCTTCTATTTCTGTGCTGTCAGTTGTAATCTGTCGTCTTTCATTTCTGATTGTGCTTATTTGGGTCCTCTCTCTTCTTTTCTTGATGAGCCTAGTTAAAGGCTTGTCTATTTTGTTTATCTTTTCAAAAAACAGCTCCTGGATTCATTGATCCTTAGAATTGTGCTTTTAGTCTCTATGTCATTTAATTCTGCTCTGATCTTGCTTATTTCCTTTTTTCTACTTGCTCTAGTCTGTCTTTGTTGTTTTTCCTCGAGTTCTTGTAGCTGTAGGGTTAGGTTGTTTGAAATGTTTCTATCTTCTTTAGATAGGCCTGTATTGCTATGAACTTCCCTCTCAAGACTGCCTTTGCTGTGTTCCATTAGTCATGGGTTGTTGTGAGTTCATTTTCTCTTTTTTTTTTCTCAGAAACTTTTTGATTTCTTCCCTAATTTTATTCTTGACCCATTTGTTGTTTAATAGCATGCCATTCAATCTCCATGATTTTGGGTGTTTTGGGTTTTTTCCTTTGGGGTTTGTTTCTAGTTTCAGTCCCTTGTAGTCAGAGAAAATGCTTGGTATGATTTCAATTTTTTTGAATTTGTTGAGTCTCATTTTTTGTCCTATCATATGGTCTTTCTTTGAAAATGTTCCATGTGCATTTGAAAAGAATGTGTATTTAGCTTTTTGGGGATGAAGGGCTTTATATATATCAGTTAAGTCCATTTCATCTAGGGCATTGTTCAATGCCGCAATATCTTTGTTGATATTTTGTTTGGAAGATCTGTCCATTTTTGACAGGGGGGTGTTAAAATCCCCTACTATAATTGTTGCTGTCAGTATCTTTCTTGAAGTCCTCTAAAATTTTCTTTATATATTTGGGTGCTCCTATGTTGGGTGCATATATATATATATATATATATATATATATATATATATATATAATGTTTATGCCTTCTTGGTGGATTCTTCCCTTGAGTATTATGAAGTGACCTTCTGGGTCTCTCTTTATGGTCCTATTTTTGACGTCTATTTTGTCTGATATGAGTATTGCTATCCTGGCTTTTTTTTCTTGTCCATTTCCTTGGAAAATTTGTTTCCAGTCCTTCACTTTTAGTCTGTGTTGGTCTTTTTCCTGAGGTGGGTCTCTTGTAGGCAGCATATGTGTAGGTCATACTTTCTTATTCATTCAGCTATGCTATATCTTTTGATTGGAGCATTTAATCCATTTACATTTAATGTTACTATTGATTAGTACTTATTCATTGCCATTTTTGTACTTGTGTTCCTCTGTGTTTCTCTCTTTTCCTTCCTTTTCTTAGACCAGTCCCTTTAGCATGTCTTGCAGAGCTGATTTGGTGGAGGTATATTCTTTTAGCCTTCTTTTGTCTTAAAAGCTCTTTATTTGGCCTTCTATCTTGATTGAGAGCCTTGATGGGTAAAGTAGCCTTGGTTGCAGGCCTGTGGTTCTCATTACTTGGAATATTTCAAGAAATATTCTCTTCTTGCTTGGATGATTTTTATTGAGAAGTCAACAGCTATCCTTATTGGGGGTCCCTTGTGTGTTACTTCTGTTTTTTCCTTGCTGCCTTTAAGATTCTCTCTCTGTCTTGGAATTTTACCATTTTAACTATGGTGTGTCTTGAAGTGGGCCTCTTTGGGTTCCTCTTGATTGGGAGTCTATGTTTTCTGGGTTTGTGTGACTTTTTCTCTTATCAAATTAGGGAAGTTTTCCATCATTACTTTTTCAAATAGGTTTTCTATCCCTTGCTCTTCTTCTTCTCCTTCTGGTATCCCTATTATTCAGACATTATTACGTTTCATATTGTCATGCATTTCTCTTAGCCCCTTTTCATTCTTTCTGAGCCTCTTTTCCTTTTCTTGCTCTATCTGGGTGTTTTTTTCTACTTTGTCCTTCAACTCGCTGATCTGATCTTCTGCTTCATTTATCTTGCTTTTGATTCCTTCTACTGTGTTCTTCAGTTCAGATATTGTAGTCTTCATCCTCTTGGCCCTTGTTGATAGTTTCTATTTCCTTTTTCATGTTGATATAGTTTGTGGTGAGTTCATTGTAGCTCTCCTGTAGTTTCTGGTAGCTCATTGTGAGCTCTTTGAATTTCCTGATAACCAGTGCTTTGAATTCAATATCTGATAGTTGATTTTCCTCTGTGTCATCTAACATTCTTTATGAGGCTTCCTCAGCAAGAATATTTTACTTTATTTTATTTTGTTTTGTTTTTGGCAGTTGTTCAACATTTCTGAAAGAGTAAATGGAGGCTGCTAAGTATTATTAAAATACCTATAATATTTAATAAATCAGTTCTAATTTAACAAGTGCATAATCAGACAACCATCTTTACTATGTATATATTTAATTCTTTTTTTATTAAATATTTTATTTATTTCTTTATCTTTAGAGGGGAAGGAGATGGAGAGAAACATCAATGTATGGTTGCCTTTTGTGTGTCCCCTGCTGGGAGTTGGCCTGCAGGGAACCGGCCTGCAACCGAGGCATGTGCCCTGGCTGGGAATTGAACTGCGATCCTTTGGTTCGCAGGCCAGTGCTCAATCCACTGAGCTACACCAGCCAGGGCCTATTTAATTCTTTTTAAATTAGTACTGTGTATACTTACTAAGAAAGGGTTTAGTTATTAAGCATTTATTTTCTATGCATCTTTATTATCAGAATTTATGCTGTCAAGGTTATTGTCCATGTTTCTAAACAATTGTTATGTGTTTCTTGTTTAATAATATATGTCTAATATTTTAATAAACTATATCATATATATGTTGCAAATGTTCCTATTTTTGATAACTTTTATAATATCTAAATCTGCTACTCTTTTATTTTAGTGGCTTTTCTGTTATGGCAAACTTGTGATGAGACAAACAGAAATAAACCATATGTTAATATTGTAAAATTAATTTAGAATGCTTTAGAAACTCTATAACACAGTCAATTATAAAAAATAATTTTATAGTTTATACTCCATCAAAAAAGAGATTTTTCTTAACATAGTAACAAATCAGTTAAATAGGGTCCAGGTAAACATCTAGAGAAAATAACTTTTTAAATATGGCATCTTATATAAGTCTCTATTAGACCATAAAAATACACAATGAGGCAAGGACAAATTGGCATTAAGTAGAATATGGGTAGATCTTTATACACTGTTTAAAAATGTGAGATTAGACTAGCTTTTAAATTATTGAAGTTAGAAACATCAGACAAACACAAATTAAAGAACATTCTAAAAATAATTTTCAAAAATGTTTAAGATAGTAAAGTCAAGAATGAGGAGTTGTTCAGAACAAATGACATCTAAGTATAACATGAACTTAGGTTGGATCTTTTTGCTGTAAAAGCTATTATGGGGACATTTTTTGAAACCTGCATGAAGTAAATGAATTGAGGACATATGGGACATTTTATACTGTGTCTTTATTCTTTATTTTTTCTCTGAATTTGAAATGAATTCAAAATAACTAGTAAAAGAGAAGAAAGAAAGCAACAACTTATTTAAGTGTGCATCTTTTTAAAAATTATATTTGTATGATTTTATTTTTAACAGGAACCTAATCAACAGAACAAATGGACAAGTAAAATATAACCAAAGACACTGAAACAGAGAGCAGGAAGACAGTGATCAGAGGGTAGAGGGGAGGGAATTTTGGGGAAAAGAGGGGAAGGGTTTGCAGGAACAAATATGGGGAACACATGGACAGAAACAAGGGGGGTGGAAATGGCAGGGAGGTAGAGAGGGCTGAGGGGTGGGCTGGAATGGGAATACAAGGCAGAAAAGTGTACTTGAACAACAATAAAAATAAAAATAAATAAAATAAACATATTTGTTATATATACCTTATTGTAAATTATAATTTTTATTTACATAAAATAAGAAGGTACATATCATAAAGATATGTACATATCTTACATAAAATAAGAAGGTACAGATCATAAACTTAAAAACACAAAGTGAACAAACAGTTAATAAAAATAAAGAACAGCTAGCTTATAATAAGTGAAAAGTAACCAATTTTATGCACGCTTAAAACAATATGTCTGTTAACAATTATGGGATTGATAAATACTTTAAAATTTGAAGATATGCAATAATGTGAGGGCTTAGATAAATACATCCTCTTATATAACATTGAGGAGTATAATATTGAATATGAGATTTGAAGATATATTAGAAATAGCCCAAACTATTTGCTATTAGATTTGTGAGAATGATTCTGCTTTGCTTTGTATTTTTTCTTAGTTTTTATTTTGATAAAATGGCATACTTTCTAAAGAAAATTTCTTTCTTTCAATCTAGTAAAGTTATTAGGCCTTTTTCTCTTCTTTTGATTTAATGGTGAATTTTCAAAATCATTTTCTGTATCCAATATTTCAATTATAAAAATATATTTTGTTTAAAATTTTGATAATAGATTCTCCAATTTATTCTGAGTTATTGTTTAGCAAATCCAATGTCATTCTTTATTTTCTATATAAATCTTTTGCCTCCATATAGTTTTTTATTTTATTTGTAATCCCATGTACTCATATGTTTTCCATTGTATCTTTCATTATTTGATTTTCCTAAAAAGTTTATAATAGTTTTCACTACTTTGAAAAATAGAGAATTAGATTTTAATTTATTTCACTTTTTTGGAAAACAATTTCAGTTAAGATTTTTATTGTGTTTTTATGTATTTATCTCATATATAATTCCTAGGCCATTGGTTGTGTATATGCTTAATTTACCAAGTAGAGCAAGATTGCTCTTGAGAATAATTATACCAGCAGGTCAGTAGAAGATCAACTTCTCTATATTCCAGCAAGACTTGCCATTGTCCAATTTGAGAGGTTTAATGTGATAACTAATTATTTTTATTTAAATTTATCTAATTACTAAGAAACTACTACATATCTTATTCTTTTCAGTTTATGAGTTTGTTTTTCTGTAAATTGTTTGTTCATCTCCTTGGCTCATTTTTGTGTTTGTGTTTCTGCCTTTTTCTAGTTCATTAAAATTGTCAGTATATTTCAGTATAACCCCTATATACTAAATAGTAATTATTAGTTTTATCCATTCTTTCATCTTTCATATTTTTTATATCTTACTTGAACATTATCCTTATTTGATTTTTTTATTTTTTGGCTTAATGATTAGTACTTTTAAAATCTTGTTTAAGAAAGACTTCACACTATCTTAGTAAAATGACAGTCTCCAACATTCTTATTTGTTGACTTTATAGTTTTACATTTCGTGAAGTTTTTAAAGCATCTGGAGACCACTGTTCTGTGTAGAGTTAGGCAGAGATACTTTTCTTCATGTAATGAGCCAGTTTTTCCAATACTATCTAATACATAATATATAATTTCTATATATATCTGTGATGGCACTTTTATCATACTGTAAGTTTTTATATATTGATGAAAATGACCTGAGAAACATCAGGAAGAGCCAGTTCACAAATTTTGAGGTTCAAGGAAGAGGTGATGAAAAATAAATAACTATGAGTGACTGGTGAGGCCACACTAAGATTTTATCAATTTCACTTTTGCATAAGTCATTGATCCTGACCTGATATTACTCCATTGCCTCATACTGCTATGCTAAAGAGTGAAAAAGAAGAGTGGTATTTAAAATGTTTCTTGAAAAATATTTTAGCCCTGGCTGGTGTGGCTCAGTGGATTGTGATCCAGCATGTGAACCAAAGGCTCGCTATTTGATTCCCAGTCAGGGCACATGCCTGGGTTGCAGGTCAGGTCCCCAGTAGGGCTGTGCAAGATACAACCACACATTGATGTTTCCCTCCCTAAACCTCTCCCTCTCTCTAAAAAATACAAATAAAATAAATAAAGTTTAAGAAAAAAATACTTATATTCATATCTATGTATTTTTTTTCTCTTTTCTTCTCCCAGTCAGGTTCTGTAACCATCAGTCTTCCACCTAAACTAACCCTAGACAGACTTTGGCATTCTTACATTTCTCAAGTTGGTTGCATTTGTTGTTGCAATTTATTCTATTTTATTTTATTTATTTTTTACTAATACATTTCCCTTTAGCTATTGTAGCTATTCAACGATTATTTTTTGTTTGCTTGCTTGTTTGTTTTGCTTTTTTTTTTCCTCTCTGCAGACTAAGTTGGCTATTGATTGGGCATGAACCAGAATCTCCTCAATGGCTTCTTCGTATGTCTCACTTGTCCTAAAATCTCCCAGATTACTCTTCTTAATTTACAGGAAACCATCTCTTGTCAATTTTGTTGTTCAGTTGACTTAGGCTTTTGGTAACAAATATCTTCTATGGTCCTTCTTTGAAATAAGGAATCACAAAATCTGCTACCTGGTTAAATGAAAAACAGGAATAAAAGGAAACTTGGGGAAAAATTAACATTAAAAAAGGCACTTTCTACAAGTATATAAATCGTAATTAAAATGAGTCTGTGGCACCACATTATGACAACTTCCAATTCAGGATATATCTATATAATGCTCTATAATTTACACAGTATTTTTAATCCATGAACTCACAGAACATTAGGGTAGTAAAGTATATTCACTTCACTAATGTGCACATGTATGAAGTTCAGTCAGCTTTTCACAACATAGTCTGGTGCGTGATTCCCCTGTTTTTCACACAGTAATCTTTTGTTATTATCAAGCACTTTCAACTAACTTTCCACGTAGTTTGTACTGCTCAAGAAATTTTTCATGTCAAGTAACAAAAGCGCCTGTCTTTCCCTTATCACACAGTATTTTCCTGAGCTACCAATTATTATGCCCTAAGGAAAGAAATCCTAGTTTTGTTATTAGCTTAGGTACAAAACAACTGAAAAGTTAAATCTACTACAGATAGTCACTTCCTATAAATTCTTCTAAAATTAACTGCACTTTTAGATTATTCACGTCCCTGCTTCTCTCCAGTAGTGTGGATAAGTGAAAGTTGATGAAATTGCTAAATTGAGTTCTTCAGAACAGCAAACTGAAAAGTTTCCAGTAAGTTAACACTTTTCTTGATTGAAGATCAAATCATTTATTTTAAGAAATAGTCTCTTCACAGTAGCACCCCAGAGCATTTGAACTTGGGGTTTCAAAATCACAGTTTGAAGTTTTTCATCTCACTAACTCCCACATCGAAGCTAGGGTCAAATATGTTGTAGTTATGAAACAATACACTCAAAACTAGAACCAAGGAATTTTTTTTAAAAAGTGGAAGTTGTAAGAAAGTCAAGCAAAGTAATCCCATTTTTTTCTACTTACAGACTCTTAAAT
This sequence comes from Sturnira hondurensis, assembly GCF_014824575.4. Lineage (NCBI taxonomy): Eukaryota > Metazoa > Chordata > Mammalia > Chiroptera > Phyllostomidae > Sturnira > Sturnira hondurensis. Next base: position 16,856,364 of record NW_028083059.1, read on the forward strand.
GTTAGGGGGAATGATGTCTTCTGAAATCTTTGGATGTTTGTTACATAATTTTCAGGTTTCTTTCTTTACTTTTTATCTTTAATTTAACAAAATAACTCAAAGATATATAATCAAGCATTTTACATAATACATACTTTCTCAATATTTGCAGGTAAGATGAATAACAGAAGGCAAAAACAAGTGTACTGTATTGCTCCCCTTTGGTAAGTCACCAATATTACTCCCTGCAGAAACACAGGACACGTGTGAAAACAAACAAAAGCCGAAATATGGTCTTCAAATACCTGTTCCTCAATATAAACAACAAAAATATTTAGCAATAAAATAATACAGCAGATGGATTTTCAAACTGAATGAAATTTATAATACTTTATACCACAGGGATTAAAGTAACAAGCTGTTTTCCAAAATTCAAGTCTGCGGCAATAATTTGGGAGTGAAGAGGGAGACCCCCTTTTCCAAGTTATATCCTGGCTGTTTTTAATTGAATAATATCACATTCAAGCTCTACCTCTCAGATGTCATTGTAAGGAAAACAAAATCCTTTCCCTATACAAAAACTCTGTGTTACTTACAAGTCAGTTTTCTGATTCCCCCCCACCAAACACATATTTTATATGTGGCAATTCAGCTTTCTTAAGTCAATATTTACCATCTAAATTCAGTGTCCCCCCCTCAAAAAAAAACCATTTCCTTTCACTTTGCAGGAAAGATACATAGTGTGGCTCTACTAAAACAATATATACATGTCAAAAATAAAGATCAGAAAAGCAAAAGAGTCCATTCAACACATGGCAGCTTATATCTAAATATGTACATGCATGTATGTTTCATAGTTAAATTTTAGAAGGAATTCCATTTTCTTTTTTTAAAATTTTTATTTATTTATCTATCTTTAGAGGGGAAGGGAAGGAGAGAAGGAGAGAAATATCAATGTATGGTTGCCTCTCGTGAGTCCCCTGCTGGGAACTGGCCTGCAACCCAGGCATGTGCCCTGACTGGGAATCGAACCACCATCGTGTGGTTCACAGGCCCGTGCTCAATCCGCTGAGCCACACCGGCCAGCAGAAATTGCATTTTCTATGTTCAGAAATATTTCTCCTATAATCTATAAATAAGATTTTTAAAACTGATCAAAATGCAGTATAAGAACATATCGAGTTAAATAAATCTTAATACAGTAATCCCTCACCTATCACAGGAGTTACATTCCAAAGACCCCCATAATAGGTGAAAAAAATTCGTGAGGTAGCAGTGTTATATTTATTTTGTTTTATGTATATATATATATATATATATATAAATACACATATATAAAAGGCTATATATATATATATATATATATATCAATCCACTGAGCTACACCAGCCAGGGCTCCCACTCTCTCACAAACACTTCATATGTTCCTTTCTACACTCTTAAACCTATGTAATTTTAGCAACATATACAATTCTATATGGGTACTCACCAGTGAAGTATACAGTTGTCCCTTGCTATATTGTAGGCTTTAAAAAAAAAACCGATACAGTGAAGCTGCAGAAAGTGAACCACGATATAGCAAGGGATGAGTGTAACAGGTATTTGAAGTCAGTAAATCTTGAGGTTTGGGTGAAGTGTGTCTGTCAGTCCCTACTAGTAGGGAAGGCAGAGTCTTCCAAATATGATAGGAGAGAAACTACAACACTCTGGACGGAACTGGGAGCTCCTGGGCATCACTCTCCAGATTGACGGGCAACAGAAATGCCTAAGGCTAAGGATTCACCTTGGAGTGACCCAAAAATACACACTTCCATCACGTGTCCCAGCAGCTAAAACACTGCCATGAGTAGAAAAGGCACACCAAAGACCGTTGCTCAAGGTGCAACTTGTACTGGATAATCCTCATCAATTATCCAGAATCTCACCATTTTTTCATCAACAAGGCTTGCAGTATGCAGTCTATCAACTAAAAGATACAGCTCTTACCCATCTGTCATTTGCTCCTCCAGCAAATATTGGAGTAGGTGGAGGAAACAGGCTCAAATTCCATCAGAATGTCTCCTGTATGTGGATCTCAGATATATATTCAAGTATCATAAGATGCAGTAGCCAGTAATGCTCCATCAGGAGAACAGTCACAAGCTACAACATTGTAGTCATGTCCTTCTAGTTTCCATATCATGGTATTTACCCATATTCCCAAGGAAAACTGCTTACCTGGCTCCCACTGAGCACAGCATGGAAGAGTCAGTAGAGAATGCACAGCTGTACACCCAATGCTGATGGGCCCTCAACACTTTCATCATGTTTTCATCATCTTCCAGGTCCCACACTCTCAGTTTTGTCTCTTGAAGCTGACACAAGGATCAAGTTCCCATCTGGAGCAAGAGTTAAATCTCTGAACACTTCACTGTGATCTACCAAGTTAAGGAGGAGTTTTCCTGTTTATACACCCCACATTTTGATATGCCCATTGTTTAACCCTGTGGCAAGGAGTAGCTGATCTTGTACTAATTTGAATTGATGTCATTCTATATTTACACAGCTGCTCTGTGTTTCTGGGACTGAAGATCCAAAAACAAGACTCCAGACTCTATCACCACAGACTCTGATATGTTCATGAGGCTTATTTTTTGGAGCACCATCACTGTTTTGTTTTGACAATCTCAAACTCTTTGAATTGGTGATATTCTTCACACCATGCAAGAGATAGTTCGTAGGATCTGACAAGGCTTCTGAGAGTATTCGCTGGGAGTTGTGTCTTCAGCTAGAGGTTTGAGTTGAAAAAGTCTGGTTCCAAGCTCTCTTGGGTGGTTGGCTGTATTTATTTTCTTGCAGCAATATGATAGATGTTCCCCTTTCTCAGTAGTCGTAAGCAGGAGACCTTTCTAAGTTTCTACAGATCGTGCGCAAGTCTTTGTCACATAGGCCCCTCCATAAACCTTTAAAAGAGGCCAGTACCTTTTAAAACTCACCTGATTGGATCAAGCTTACCTAGAATAATCTCCTTTCTGATTAATTCAGACTCAACTGATCTGGGGTCTTAATTGTATCTACAAAATACCTGTAATTCTGCTCATTTTCAAAAGGAGGGAATGATACAGGTTGTGTACACCAAGGGATAAGATTCTTGGGAAGCACCTCAAAATTCCACCTACCAGGGTGGTTTTGCTAATAGATGTGAAAGACTAAGAGAATCTAAATCAAAAGCTGAGCAAAATGCAAATGTCTTTCCTTCTTCATTATAAAGAATTGCATGCGGTAATTTTAGAACACTAAAATATAAGAAATATTTTCATTATATTTCCCCTCAGTCCTGTGTAATGCAATCAATTAACCTTAGTGTTTTAAGAAACAGAAGTACCTGAAAGTTTAATGCTTGCCCAATGAAGCCTTTACTGGAGAGGGGATATGCTGTATAATTACATGTTTGATGGATGAAATATATATTCTTAGATAGAGGACCAAAATATTTCTCTACTTTGTTCTAATGTTCTTTCTGAAAAAAGCATATTTTTTAGCTAAAATAATAGTGATATGCAGTTTTATATTTCTTGATTTTGCTAATCAAAAATTCTACCTCTTAATATTCTTATCCATTAAATTTCTATAACATCTGAGTTTTTACCCATTTAGGTAAGTATTATTTATGTAGGGTCCATAGAATCTCAAACTTATGAAAATCTGAATGATTTACTAATAGTGAGATGGTTATTATCCCTATTTTAATGCATACTATGTTACTTCTCTTTCCACAGATGTCTACTACAACCTGTATGTAACTGATTCATACATATGTCTATCTCTAACACACGTGAGACTTTTTCATTTAAAAATTTACTTTTATTGAGATTCAATTATAAGATAAAGTATGTGGTGTCAGTGAGATGTGAACTCTGAAAAACAAAGTCAAAATCTTAGAAAGAGAGGCTAGAAAGGAGTTGCCAGAAAGTAGAGGACAAATGGAGAGAGATGGGTAAGAGGAGACAAAGTTTCAACTACAAGACTAACAAGTTGTGAGAATCATATGTAAAGCATAGGGACGCTAGTTTATAGCACTTATCGTATAATTGGAATTTGCCGAAGAATAAAACCAAAACGTTCTCACAAAAATAATAAATAAAGTGAGAGTTGTGTTACCAGAATGTGAAGGATCCTTTCACTGTGTATACATTTATAGAATTACCACATATGTGATTTTAACAGTAATAACATCATACTATAATATCTGATTTTTAAAAATTAATATAGTCAAGTATTAAATGCATATTGTATTATAAGCACTGTTCTAGCTATCGGGGGGTATAGTAGTGAACACACAGGAAAGGTTTCAAACAATATGAATCTTGCTTTTCACTGGGTGGGGAGAAAGGAAACAACTAAAAAAGTCTAAGCAAAATAATTGCAAAGATTAGGAGGGACAATAAATAAAATAAAATTGTGTAATCAGCCACTCTAGTTCATTAAATACAAGTTTTAAAATTTTAATCTTATGTTTTACTTTTTCTCAAAATACAGATGGTTTAAATAATCCAAATACTGGTCTCCCTCTCTCCTTCTTCTTTTTTTTTGAAATGGCAATGTCTTTTTTTTTATTTGTTTTTAGAGAGGGAAAGTGAGGGGGAAAGAGAAAGAGAAAGATCAATGTGTGGTTTGCCTCTCATGTAGCCCCCACTAGGGACCTGGCCTGCAACCTAAGCATGTGCCCTGACTGGGAATCGAACCTGCGACCCTTTGGTTTGCAGCCTGCCCTCAATGCACTGAGCTATGCCAGCCAGGGCCAAATACTGGTCTCTCTTACACTAGAAAAAAGCTATTCATGAAACACTGACCCAATAATATTAATTTAACCATATTTGAAATATTTATATTAATTATTCTATGTAAGTTTTCTACATCTTCTTGTATATCTTTGATGCTTACATTTTGTGAAGAAGTAACATACTTCTGAAATTGATTTTTTTCAATCTGCCAACTGTTAGTAGGTGCCTAAAAATGACTCCCAGTGATTCCTGCTTCCTGTTAGTATATGTTCTTTTATAAACAACCTCCCCTTGAGTGTAAACAGGATCTAATTTCTTTCTTCTAAAAATTAGAAGGATGTCATTTGTTATATTAGGGCATTTAGAAAACAAACGAACAAACTATGTCTTGCCCTGACTAGTGTGGCTCAATGGGTTGAGTTGCCCCATAAAGTCTAAGGTTGCTGGTTCATTCTTGGTCAGAGCAAGTGCCCAGGTTGTAGGCCTGGTCCCAGGTAGGGGACTGGGGACATGTGTGAGAGGCAATAATCTATGTTTCTCTCACACATCGATGTTTCTCCCCATCTGTCTCCTTACCTTCCTCTCTCTCTAAAATAAATAAATAAAATCTACAAAAAAATTTAAAAGACTGTATCTTCAATTCCTTCTCTGTCTCTGTCTCTCTCTCACTGTTTTTGTAGGTTCTTTTTAATGAAGCAAGCTTTCTTGTTGTGAGCTGACCCATGGAGAGTCCTATGTGCTAAGGGATTAAGAAAGGCCTTTATTGCTAAACCCCAGAAAACTAAGGCCCCTTTCCAACCTGGGAGGAACTGTATCCTAACAAGTTATTGAGCATGTGAGGAAATCCTCCCTCAGTTGATCCTGAGAGAATTATAGCTCCTTGCTGAAACTTTTGCAGCCTTGTGAAAGACCCTGAGCCACAGGAGATAAAATCACACTTGGATTTTTAAGGCACAGAAACCCTGAGATAATAAATGTTGTTTTAAGTTACTAAGTGTTGGAAAAATGTGTTTATAACTATCACTATAGATTTATATATAGCTTTCTTCTTTGGTTTTAATCTTTTCTGATTGCCTGTTTTTTTTTTTCCATCTCTAGCTACTAAATCTGTGCGTTTTGTCTGTCTTTTTCCTTGAGTAAATTTCAGAAGTCTTTCTGGGACAGGATAGTAAGAAGCTAGAAAAATTCCTAGGCAAGTGGAATGGGAAGTTAAAAAGGGCAAACACTGAGCAATTTACAGCCAGATAGTGAATCACAAGACCTTATCTCCCCTAACCAAGGACACTAGAGAGCAAATGGTTTATACCTCTCCTCCCTGGCTAGAGAATACATAACCTCCGGGCCATAAACCACAGGCCTCTGGGGAAGAGATGAAGAGGAATTCTAATGAAAACAGAGATACTATCAGAACTCTGGAGCCAGTTTGGGAAGAAGCTGCGGACTGACTTCCATTCCAATGCCCCTCCCAAGAGAAATACCATATCTGCACTCCTTTTAAGATTTTTCCCCTCCCAAATCCATATGGTTCCCCTGTATAAACCTGCTTCTGAAAGCTCAAGGTAAGGTGGGTAAGTGTTTTGACCAGTCACCTTCTCATACCACTAGCCTCTGATATGAATTAAGAAGTGCAGTTACGATCCAAGCCCTGTCTGTGCTTTTTGCCTAAGCAGTGAGAGGCAGCAAGAGCCCCAGTGTCAGTTGCCTTCCATTTTCATTTGTTTTTTCTTTGTTTTTCTTTCTTAACATTTTCAAAGAATGATATTTCAGATTTCTCTGCCTTTATGTTATTTAGTTTTAACATTACATATCAATTTGTTACCTCTCTGAAATGTTTAAGGCATGCAAAATTTCCACAACTCACAAATATTCAGGTTTACTTTTGGCAAAGTTCACAGCTTATTTTTGTGTGTATTCCATGAACATGAAAACAAAAAGTACATCTTCCCATACTTAAAAGAGTAGTTCTAAATGTATCTAACTACACTGAGTTTCTTTAGTCAAATTGTTCTTTAACCTCACTGTCTACTAGATAATTCTTATTGTTTAAAAGATAAATTACCCACCTTGCTATAATTTTATTCACAACAAATTTTTCTTTCATCTCTAATACAATTTTTTCTTTGTCTAATTAGTTGCTGTGGAGTTTGATATTGTTAGCATATTTACCTTTTCTCATTATTTAATGCAATTTTTGTCCTATTTGTAATGATCGTATATTTAATCTTGTTTTGTATATATTTTGCCCATTCTTCATTTCTGTATTATTTATCTAGGGCGACCATAGCACAATATCATCAACTAAGTGGCTTAAACAACAGACAGTTAATCTCTAACCACTCTGGCTGCTGAGAAGACAAAGATCAAAGTACTGTTTGATTCTGATCTTGGTGAGAGCTCTTTCACTGGCTTGCAGACTGGTGACTTTTCATTGTGTTCTCACAAGGCCTTCCTAGGTTCATGTAAGCAGAGAAAGGGCGGGGGCCGGGGGGAGAGAGAGAATAGGGGACAGAGGGAGAAAGATATCTTCTTACTTAAAGGCATTAATCTCAATCCCAAGGTCCCACTTTCATCATCTGATCTAACTCTGTTATCTCCTAAAGTTTTCATCTCCAACTATCATCACATTGGATATTCAGTCTTTAAAATATAAATTTTAAAGGGACACAAACATGCAGTGTGTCACACTTTTCACTTTTTTCATCATAGTTTGAAATATATTTCTAATGAACATTTTTATTAAAGTTCTTAATTTGATCTTTTTAGAGGTAATCATTTACTCGTTTTTTATTTTTTATTGTTTATTCTATTATAGTTGCCCCGATTTTTCCCCTTTGCCCCCTCCACCCAACCCCCCTCACCCATAGTCAATCCCCTCTCCGTTGTCCATGTCTCTGAGTCAATCATATGTATTCTTGATTAGTCCTTTCCCCTTCCTTCCATCATCCCTCCCCCTTCCACCTCTCCTCCTATAGCTATCAGTTTGTTCCATATCTCCATGTCTCTCTAGATCTGTTTTTCTTGTTAGTTTATTTTTTCATTAGATTCCACATATAAGTGAGGTCATATGATATTTCTCTTTTACCAACAGTGTTATTTCACTCAGCAAACTAGTCTCCAGTTCCATCCATGTTATCGCAAAATGTAGGGCTTCTTTCTTTCTGCTGCATAGTATTTCATTGTGTAAATGTACCATTTTTTTAATCTATCGATCAACTGATGGACACTTGGGTTATTTCCAACACTTAGCTAATGTGAATTGTGCTGCTATGAACATAGGAGTGCATAACTTCTTTTGAATTGCTGTTCAGGTATCTTAGGGTATATATTCCCAGCAGTGGAATTGCTGGGTGATAAGGCAATTTTGTATATTTTTTTAGGAAATTCCATACTATTTTCCATAGCGGTCTGCATTCCCACTAACAGCACACTAGGGTTCCCTTTTCTCTACATCCTCACCAGAAATTGTTGTTTGCTGATATATGAATGATAATCTGTCTGAGAGGTGTGAGGTGATATCTCATTGTGGTTTTAATTTGCATCTCTCTTATGACTAGTGATGTTGAGCATCTTTCATATGTCTATGGGCCATTTGTATGTCCTCCCTGGAGAAGTATCTCTTCAGGCCCTTGGCTCATTTTTTGAATTGTTTGTCTTCCTGGTGTTAAATTATGAGTCCTTTATATATTTTGGAGATTAAACCCTTATCTAATGTATCATTGGAAAATGTGTTCTCCCATACAATTTTTTCCCTTTTCATTTTGATAATAGTTTCTTTAGCTGTGCAGAAACTTTTTGATTTGATGTAGTATCATTTGTTTATGTTTTCCTTTATTCCCCTTGCTCTAGGAGATATATTAGCAAAAATATTGCTACATGGAATGTCTGCTAAGATTTTTTATGATATCATGACTCATATTAAAATCCTTTATCTATGTTGAGTTTATTCTGGCATATGGTATGAGTCAGTGGTCTACTTTCTTTTTTTTTTTTTTTTTGCATTTACCAGTCTAGTTTTTCCAGCACTGTTTATTGAACTGTTTTTAATCCATTGTGTTTTCATGCCACCTTTGTTGAATATTAATTGACCATAGAGACATGGATTTGTTTCTCATCTCTATATTCTGTTCCATTGAGCTCTGTGTCTCTCTTATGCCAGTAACAGATTGCCTTGATTACACTGCCTTGTAATGTAGTTTAATATAAGGTATGGTGATCCCTCCAGATTTGTTCTTCTTTCTCAGGATTGCTGAGGTTATTTGGGTTCTTTTAGTTCTGCATAAATTTGGGGGGTACTTTTTCTACATCTGTGAAATAGGCTATTGGTATTTTAACAGGAATTGTGTTGAATTTATAGATTGTTTTTGGATAGTATGGACATTATAATGATGTTAATTCTTTCAGTTCATAAACATAGTATATGCTTCTATTTATTTGTATCTTTCTCAGTTTCTTCTGTTTTCTGTAGCTTTTGTGTACTGGTCTTTTATATACCTGGTTAAATTTATTCCTCGGTACTTTATTTTTCTCGTTCCATTAGTAAATGTGGTTTCTTTTTCACTTTCTGATAATTCATTATTGGTATGCAAGTATGCCATTGATTTCTGTCTATTGACTTTGTATCCTGCCCTTTCCTGGATTCACTTATTAGGTCAAGTAGTTTTTTGGTGGAGCCTATGGGGTTTTCTATGTACAATATGTATCTTACTTAGGGCTGTATTGAATGTACTTTAACATATTGTAATACTCTTGGGACTGTCTTCTCTGTGTCTCGTAGGTTTTAGGTTGTTGTATGTTCATTTTCATTTGCTTCTGGATACATTTTGATTTCTTTCTTGATCTCATTGTTAACCTATTCATTATTTATTAACATGTTATTCAGTCTCCATGTGTTTAAATGTTTTTGAGTTTTTTCCCTTGACATTGCACTCTATTTTCAAGCCATTGTGATCTGAAAAGATGTTTAATATGATTTCATTTTTTAAAATTTGTTAAGGTTTGTTTTGTGTCCTACCATGCGGTCTATATTTGAAAATGATACATGTGCATTTGAGAAGAATGTATATTTTGCTATTTGGGGGTGAAATGTTCTGTAAATATCAGCTAAGTCCAATTGATCTAGTGTTGCCCAATGCCAGAATTCCCTTGTGATTCTTTTGATTCTTTGGATTGTAAGATCTATCTATTGTTGCCAGTAGGGTGTTTTAATGACCTACAATAAGTGTATTGCTGTTGATCTCTGTCTGAAAGTCCTCCAAGATTTTTTAAATGTATTTAACTGCTTCTATGTTGGGTACATGTATGTTTGCAATGGCTCTAATCTCTTGTTGGACAACTTCTGTAAGTATTATGTAATGATTTTCTTTAACTCTTGTTATGGCCTTTTGTTTTGAATTTTATTTTGTGTGATTTAAGTATTGCTCTCTCAGCTTTTTTTTTTCATATCCATCTGCTTGGGATATTTTTTCATTCCTTTATGTTCAGTCTGTACAGATCTTTTGTTCTGAGGTTGGTGTTGTATAGGCAGCATCTATGCATATCATGTTCTCTTATCCACTGAGCTATCCTGTGTCTTTTGATTGAAGCATTTTATCAATTTATACTTAAGCTTATTATTGATAGGTACTTATTCATTCTCATTTTCCCCCTTATTACCTATGCTTCTCTCTGTTTCTTTTTATTTCTTCCTCTTCTTAAAGCAGTCCCTTTTATATCCCTTGTGGTGCTGGTAGAGATGTACCCTTTTAGGCTTGTTTGTCTAGGAAGCTTTCTATTTCAACTTCCATTTTAAATGAAAGTCTTGCTAAAAATAGAAGTCTTGGTTTTAGGTCTTGCTTTTCATTACTTAAAATGCTTTGTGCGAATCCCTTCTGACTAGTAGTGTTTCTGTTAAGAAGTCAGATGACAGCCCTATCAGAGTTCCTTTGTATGTTACTAGCAATTTCTCCCTTGTTGCTTTTTTTATTGTTGTCTTCAAAATTTGCCATTTTAATTATAATTTGTCTTGGGATGAACATCTTTGGGTTCATCTTGATTTGGACTCTCTGTGCGTTCTGAAATTGTATGACTTTTTTCTCACACCAAGTTAGAAAAGTTTTCTGTCCTCTGCTTCATCTACTCTATAATTTCTTCTAGTGTGTTCTTCATTTCAGATATTGTATTCTTCATTTCCTCCTGGTTCTTTTCCATAGATTCTATAACCCTTTTGATGCTGCTGTGGTTCCCACTAAGTTCCTTGCAGCTCCCATAAAGTTTCTTCTAGTTCTCATTGAGTTCCTTAAGCATCCTCTTGACCATTATTTTGAACTCTTCATATTGCCTTTTTGAACTCTGATATATTGCTTCCTTCAATTTCAATTAGCTCTTTTTTCAGGATTCCTTCATTCCATTTCATTGGGGGTTGTTTTTTTCTCTACATTTTATGTGACTCTTTTTGTTTGTTTCTGCATCTCAGATTGCTCTGCTTTGACTGCCTGTCTTCTTGGGTTGACCAACTGTGGTAGTAGTTATGTGGGATTCAGTGGTGTAGACTCTTTGATCTTCTTATCTTTATTGTATAAGGTTGCTCTTTATTCAGTTTTTGTGGGCTGTCTTGTCAAAATTCAGCTTTGATTATTGATAGCTCATTCATTTTAAGTTCTTTCCCTCTGGCTGGTTGACTGACAGTCACAGCCTCCACTACATATTTTATGCTATTTACAGGTGCTGTCAGAACAAAGCAAAATTACCCAGTAATTCAAACCCAGACCAAATAAATAAATAAATAAATAAAATAGCTGTCTACCATATCAGCAATATTAATATCAAGTGAGCAAAAATTAATAACAGTGGAAGTTGATTAAGAATATTATATGATAGTAAAAAAGATGCCCAAAGGAGAGAAAACAATGATCTTGAGAGGGAACATGAGGAGAAATAATAAGAGTAGGGAACAGAAACAAAGGTAAGAAAGGAAAAAAATAAAATTTAAATATTGAATAAAAAAGAAGGGCAATGGCAAATTGAATAAGAAAAGGGAAATGTATAATATGAATTTTGATATAAAATAAAAAATTGAGTACCAATAGGAACAAAATTGAAGAAAAACCTCAACAGGGTCTATAACAACAATAGATGAGTAGAGGTAACAAAGATGGAAAGCAAATAAGAGTATTATAAGAACAAGAAAAAAGAATATGGGATGTCTACATTAAAGAAAAAATATATATTTTTAAAATATTTTATTTATTTATCTTAGAGGGGAAGGAGAGAGAGAGAGAGAGAGAGAGAGAGAGAGAGAGATCAATATATGGTTGCTTCTCATGCGTCCCCTTCTGGGAACTGGCCTGCAACCCAGGTATGTGCCCTGACTGGGAATCGAACTGTGATCATGTAGTTCACAGGCCCACACTCAATCCACTGAGCCACACCAGCCAGGGCAAGAAAAATATTTGTGAGAGGTTAGAGGGAGGAGAAGTAAGAGTAAGGAATAGAATCCAGGTTACTAAAGGAAAAAATAAAATTGCACACTTAAATATGCAAGGGATGAAGTAAGGCAAGATGGAATAAGACAGAAGGAGAGTAATCTATGAGATTTGAAATAAAAAAATATTACTGAACAAATAGGAATAAAATTGAAGAAAAACAGCAATATTTGCTATATCCACACCAAAGTTGGAAAAAATAAGAATATGATAAGAAAGGAAAAAGTAATATGAGCTGACTAAAGGAAAGAAAAAAGTGATTCTGAGAGGATAGAGGGAGAAGAAATAATAAGAGTAAGGACTAGAAACAAGGTGTAAAAATGGGGAAAATAAAATTAAAAATGAAAATAAGTCAGGAAGAAGGCAAAATATAGTAAAATAAGGGAAGGATAAAATATGAAATTTGAAATTAAAATAAAAAAATTCTAAATAAAGGCTCGTAAAAGACAAAAATATAGTGAATTAGTTGGGATACAATTCAAGGAAAAGAAGAATGCTAGAGGGCTATGTGAGAGAAAAAATAATGCAAATACTGAAGAACAAAGTGGGCTGTTCCTCAGCAGAATTTGATGTTTGCTTTCTGTCTTCTGGATTCACTTCTGGCTTTTTATCAGCTCAAGGTATGGGGGTGGTCATCCAACTCTGGCAGCACCTCATGTATCACCTTCACCTGCCTCGATGGGAGGTTTCTATTGTGACTGGGAGGGTAGAGTCCCTGTTTTTCCTCTGGAAGGTGCTGTTCTCAGTCATCTGGGAAAGTTGTGGGTGAGTTCCCCTGCCCCTGAGCTACCCATCTTGGTCTGTGCCAGCTTAAGACTAATACTGTGTAGTTTCTAATGAACTAGCTGTCCATTACAGGGGTGGGGCCAATCTGTGTAAGAGCGGCAACTCTTTCCTGCTTGGTGCTGGTTGCAGCTCTGTGTGAGAGAGAGACTGAGAAGGGTCCTAATTACCCCTTGTACCAATTTCTGATCTCTCCGCCTTACTGGCCTCAGTGGAATAAGGCTGTAGGAATCAGAGTATTCTGTCCCCCTGACAGTGGTTCAAAATGGGTCCTTAGAGTTTTTCTTCCTTTTCCCCCATTGTGAATATGCACCTTGCAGGAGGTTCTTGAGCCAGTTGGGCTTGTTCTGTAAAACTTCCCCAATGGATACAACACTTGCAATCCTGCAGGAGATGGGGGATGGGTATGTCCTTCCCTTTCCAAAGGTCTGAAATCTGTCACATAAGAGAATTCTACCTGGCTGTAAATTTCTCGGAAGCTCAACTCTTGTCCATCAAATTCCCAGCCCACTGCCCTCGAAGTAGACACAGTCCCAAACTCTCCTTTTTGTGTAGTTCCTGGTTGCTAGCCACACTGGGCTGAGATTCAGAAATCCCTTTGCTATGTAATTTTCTGATTTCCCTGCCCACCTATATTCAGTGCAAGCAAACTGTGCTTTCAATCTTGTCCCTTGGCTGGCAGTACAACTGTGCTCAGATTCCCTGCTCAGCATGCTTCAGCCTCCCTTTTAAAAAGTCTATTTGTGGCACACCCACTTCAGGACAGAGTCACTGTCTGGCTTTCCCATGCACATTACCTCTCCATATTACCTCTCTGATGCCTCCAAAAAAGGCAAAAGTCTCTCACAGTCATGGCTGGCTGCAGCCTGCCTCCACACAGCCCTTGTGTAGCTCTTGATTATTTTGAGAGATAGAGTCTCTCTCTCTCTCTCTCTCTGGTACTCTCCCAGTTAGCATTTGGTATTATAGCTAGGGACATGCTGCTTCCTATGTGTTGTTATCCAGGATCTCCCTGATTTTGTATATCTCTCCAAGTCACTCCTAGACCAGGTCTGAGGGTTCCTTGACCAGGGACTGGGTCACATTGCCCTGGGAGGGGAAGAAGCTACAAAGCTGTGATTTCTGATTCATCTCTCCTCTGCTGCAGCATTGTGAAGCACTTCTGTACTCCTTGGTTCAACACTTTATATCAGCTAACAGTTAATTCATTGTTCAGGTTATCTGTAGGAAGATCAACTGAGAATATGAGTTGGGGGCAAGAGCAAGTGGGCTCAGCTTCGACCTACTTGGCTGCCATCTTCTCCCCTCTATCAGTCATTCACTATTTAAAGATAATATGATTCAATAATTGCATATTATAGTTTTCAAAAATGCTGATATGGTTTTCAATAAAAAAGAATGGAAGAACAGGAATGAAAAAAAAAGTAAATGGCAATACATTTGCAGACACAATTCAGTGTCATCTGGCCAGGAAACACAATGGAATTAGTCTTCCTTTCTTGTTTCTTATGTGTCCACTCCTTCTCTCCATTGCCTCTGTTGCTTCTTCAAGCAGGAAATACTTTTTTTGAGTATACATATTTCAGTAAAATTTATAAAACTTCTCAAATTACATCTTCTCTTTTATGAAAGCTGTACTTTAATAAAAATATTCCAGCTCTTTTTTTATTAAGCTAATTTTATTGCAATATAACTAAATGACAGTATTTTGTATCATTTGCTCATTAAAAGATATGGACCTGTCATTATGACTTACTAAGTTGCCAATATTTTTTCAAAAATATATATTATGCAAAATTTCAAGCAAATATTCATGGAAAAATTATGTAAGTGCCAATGTAAGACACGTCCAAGACTGCAGAGAATTTTGTAATAGTTTATTTAAGCCAAACTGAAGACAATGCTGGATAGTAAGATCTCAAATGGTCCAGAGAAGGACAACTGTCAATTTTTAATGAGTTTGGAAACAAGGAGAGAACAAAAGGAAGATTATATGAAGGTAAGAGAAAGATTGGATTTCTGTAGATTGGATTACAGAAAAGTTTTTATAGATTACAATAGAGTTAACAGGATTATTTGCTCTTTTAAAGATGGTCATGTTTCCAGGAATCTGAAAAAGAGGAGTTTCAAGCTGTGTTAACCCAGATGCACAAAAACAATGAACAGGGCTGGCTGAAGGCAAAGACACACCTTTAAATAAAGAAGCTACAGGCCTCGGGCATGACCACCCACTATGACCTGCCCAGTTAGGATTTATGATCAATTCACCCTATCAGGTTACTTTTAGTTAGAGTTATTGCAGTAGTTTTCTTTTGTTCATATATGAATGTGATATTCAATAATTATAAAAAATAACCATGTCTGTTTTATCTATTTATATCTATAATTTTAAAAAATATAAACATATATAGAGAGATCTAGATATTCAAAGACAATAGTAGAAGAATCATATGTAAGTGTTGCTATTCATTTGGCATTTGTTTCAAAACAACTTATGAAAAAAATCATAATACCTCACCATTAAATGTGCATCTTATTTTATAAAGTACATTACCCTGCATTCACATTATTAAATTTAAAACTACTTAAGAATCATTTCTTAAAATTATTTAATATGTATTTCATACTCAAATGACCTCAAATATACACTGTGACAGAAATATCTATTATAAGTTTTCAAACAGGTTTACTTGATGCACTTGGCTGTTATATTTTATTAACTTCACTTTGCTAAAAAAAATAACTCTGTAGCAAAAAGATAAAGCCAATGTATGTAGCATGGCCCATGTTCTGGATTTGTATGATTATTTTCCCAGGGCATTATTTAACGCTTTTCTGCATTCCCTATATTTCCTGGAAACTGGAAATTGGATTGGTCTAATCTAGAGGACCGCAAGGTTTCTTTTCTTCAAGGTTGCAAACGGTACCTGACCATCCCTTTTCCACTTGAAAAATCCAGGACCCAGTCCTTTCAAGCATTCATACACTGGTTTTGCTATAAGTCTCAAGTTTGGAATCCAAATTCAGCAGGACCTTGTAATTCCTCAGAACCCATGAAACTGCCTTTAGTTTTCTGGGGTTTCTGTTGTAGCAATGGCTTATTTTTCATCTGCCAGTAAGCTCCCAGTGTCCTGTTTCAGCTGAAAAATTAGGTATGCCACCTCCAGTTTACAAATCTGGGCCTTGTGAGGCGATACCTTATATCCTTTTTTTGCCAAATGATTTGGGACTGGGACAGTGTTGAGCAAACAGTCCTCCCACGTGCTGCTAGTTATCAATATGTCATCTACATATTGCAGAAGAACTCTTGATGTCAATTGAATATCGCTTAAGTTCTTGGCTAATACTTCAAATATAGCTGGGGAGTTCTTTAATCCTTGTGGCAGCACAGTCCAGCAATATTGGAGCATGGCTTTTATTCTGGGTCCTGCCATTCAAAGGAGAACAATGGTTGAGTCTGTTCACCTATTGGGATGCAGGAAAAGGCACCTTTCAAGTCTAGGACTAAAAACCATTTTTTTCTCTCCAAGAACAATGGTCAACAGAGTATAGGGATTGGACGCTGCAGGATGAATGTCCTGAACAATGTCATTTGTGGCTCTAAGATCCTGTACAAATCAGTATTCACCCAAATGGGGCTTTTTGACTGGCAAAATGGGAGTGTTATAAGGAGACTGGCGTGATTGATTTAGTCCTTCTGTACTACTGGCTGAACCCACTCTAAAGCCTCCTCTTTGTGGGTTTCCTCCACAGCATCAGCACCCCCTTTTTTAGGTTAACGTTTACGGGTGGGGAGTTTACTTCTGGGACCTTCTGGGCAAGTCAGGAGTGTCTAGAGCTGGAGAACATGTCTCAGTGGGACCTCTCTATGTAGTTGCTGCGTTTCAGGAGAAAAAGTCATTTGGGCATGCAATTTTCAAAGTAAATCTTGGCCTAGCATTAGCATAGGGCAGTCCGGCACATAGAGAAAAAACACATGTACAATCTTTTGATCCTCAAGCTGGCATTGTAGGTGTGGAAGGAACACCTGTTTTTGTAGTTGTCCAGTCACTCCAGTAACCATTACCACATCTGAACTTCCCTTTGTTATTATGGGTCTCAGCACTGAGTACATAGCTCCCATGTCTACAGGAGAATCAGTTTGCTCCCCACCATTAACTGTAACTAGGGCTCCTGTGAGGAAATTTCTTCCTGATATCCGGGGCACTTTGCCCAGTGAAAGTCATGTTCACCATCTGCACATTCTCTGGTGCCTACAGATCAGATCAACACCAGTGTGCTTTATATAGACCTGCTAGATACCCTCTAAAAATTCAGGTGAGTTCTCATCCGACTTTTGCTGAAGGGCTGGTATATTAGTCAGGCTCTTTTCTTAGGCACCCTTTCCTTAAGCCCTTCCAGTATGTACTTTCCGTAATGTTCCAAAAAGGCTAAGGCCCCACCATTTGGGTTCCAATCAGGCTCGGTCAAGGGAATGGCACTAGCTGGGTTGTGGGTCCCATTGGGATTCTCTTGCTAGAAATGCTGAGCCTGTTCATTAGCCCTATTTATAACCAGCTACCTCTTATCTGCTGTTAACAAGATATTGAGGAGAGTCTGTATATAGGCCCTTGTTGGAGGATGAGTGGCAAAAATGGAAGCTATAAGATCTGCCATCTCTGAGAATCAACCCTGTATGAGGGACTGGAATTTTTCCAGTTCAGTCAGTCTGAGGTAGAGAACAGAATATGGGCCCAATAGTAGCCATCAGGCAGGCCTGCCTGACTCATTCTTTCTATAAGATACTGCTTCAAAGGAAATTGCATTGTTCTAGATAAGGAGGATCCCTGACACGTCATTTGTCATACAAGGGTGGGGTCACTGCTTCTTTGGGCTCTGTTCAGGATAGCTTTGGGTGAGGATCATGATGGAGAGGATCCTCCTGTACAAACCTTGTGTCCTTTAAGTTCAGGGCATCATTCTCCTTTTCTTCCTATGTACTGTCAGGAAGAGCTTTCAAGGCCCCTTTCCTACATTTCACTAAGGGGACCTCTGTCTTTGGTGAAATCCTATTATGCAGTAACATAAATGCCTTTACATAATGGATTTCATACTATTTATGTAAATGCAATAGTGTTCCAGTTGTATAATAGTACAGCAATCTAGGCAGCTATCCATGGGCTATCTTTCCCAACAATCCAAAATGTATATAGGCCACACAGTATTACAGTAATAAACCAATACTTCCTTGGGCATTGGATAATGACTGTATGTACCCCTTTCCACTAAAATTCTACCCAGTGGGCTCCCTCCAGGAACCAAGCCAGAATGGCCGGGACATATAGGCCTAAAGCTGTGACAGCAAGAATGCAGGCGAACTGGGAACATATAAGCAAAACCTGAACCCACAACTATAATATTCCAAAGAATACTCAGAATTAGTAAACCCAAGCAACGGCCTCCCCAAAACTCAGTCAGTTTTCAACCAGACCCCAAGTTGAAAGGTCTGGTTGAAAATCACCTATCCCCAAAGGCAGGTGATTCCTCCTCCTTCTCAGAGCTGGTTCCCTTTCCAGACCTGTTTCCTGTCCACCTGCCAGACAAGCTTAAGTGATGGATGCGATGCCCCAAGCAGGTGTGCAGAGAAATTCCCAGCTACAAGGAAGCCCCCCAATCCCATTTCTTGAGGGGGTCTGACGTGTGCACCCGCCCATAGTGTCTGTGAAGTCATGGATGAGATATAAGACAAATTCACATGGCCTACTGAGTCCTGTGGAGGAAAAGGGGCAGCATTGTTACCCTCTCAATGGGAGAGCATGCTGACCCTTGCCTAGACAAGCTTTTATTGGATTTAATTTGTGCAGGAATACAGGTATAGCTTATTAATCATTGTCAGGCTGTAAGGATCAAATAACAGATAGCATACACAGAACTATTAGGGCTTCTTCTCAGTCAGAGTCTATCAGCTAAAAGGCTACAAACTTTGAGAAACAAACTCATTTCCTGCTTAGGCCTTTATCATTTAACTAAGAGCATTCTTAGCAAAGCAGGCTTCGCAGGATTTTACGTATCCTTTCTCAGGCCTGATCACCAGGGGAGCCTGCCCTTTCCAGCACAGGGCTGCATTGCCCTCTGTCATTGTTTTAGGCTTAAGTCAGGCAGAGAAGGCAGATAGCCAAGGAATTTTTTGGAGACTTCCCTCAGACTCAGGGGAGTCAGGCTTCATTAAAAGCCGAAGGGCGAGAGTCCATTGCCTCCTTTCTCCATAGCTTTCCTTTCCTGGGAAAGTCCTTTCCTGGGGCCTCCATGTGATCATGCCTGTCTTAGGTCGATTCCCACTTGGGGAATCTTACCTGTCATTAGCTAACTGATCAAGCACTGGGGGCCAGTTATGAAAAAAGGAGCAGAAGCGGC
This sequence comes from Sturnira hondurensis, assembly GCF_014824575.4. Lineage (NCBI taxonomy): Eukaryota > Metazoa > Chordata > Mammalia > Chiroptera > Phyllostomidae > Sturnira > Sturnira hondurensis. The sequence continues at coordinate 16,875,742 of NW_028083059.1, forward strand.
ACTCCTGCCAGGGAGATAAGCTTTGTCTCCTTAGTGGCTTATGGCCCAAAGGTCACTCACTCAGCCATAGCCATGGCGGGGGGTGGTTACAGCTCCTGAAACCAGGCAGAGTGGGTCCCAACATAGGTCAACCTGGCATAAGCAGCTAAGGCCCCACATTGTGCACCACAACTGTAACTGAACTAGTGAGGTGCTACTGCTTGGTGCTCATTGGCTATAACTTTGTAGACAGAATCTGGTGGAAAGAAAAATGGAATTTTTATTTACTTATACATGTATATACACAGTAGATTCCCTGATGCGTACCACTGCCACCACTGCCAGAGGAGTGATCAAAACATTTGCAGGTAGCTGCTACAGTGGTTTCCTGTGACTTCGTGCATGCAGGAGGTACATGGAGCTTGTCACCCAGCCATGCAAGCTCCCAGTCCCTGCCTCCTAGGACCCATGGCCCAAATCTCCTCTCCCCACTACTACCCCTTTCTTACCAGCTTTTCTCTCAATACCTATAGTGCTCTAGGTCAGGTCCAAATCACTGAGTGAGGGCTGTCTGTGGGGCTTGCTGGTTCAAACCAGAGGTACTGGCTGTGGAAGGGGAGCAGTGCCTGTGGCTTCCAACCTGGGGGAAGTACAAGGGGCTTGTTGGCTAGTGCTGCCCTGAGTCCTGAGCCAGAGCCTCCCCAAGCCTGCCTGCCCGAGCCTCCTGCCCTTCCCTCTTACAACAGCTTGCTATGCTCCAGGCCTGGCCTGGAGCATTCATGGAGTAGCTTGGGAACATTCCAGGCCACACAGTCCAGAAAGTAGGAGACCCAGGAACTCCATCCTTCTGTCAGTAGGGAAGGCAGGGAGAATCCAAAAGAGCAGCATTCCCACATGCTCTCCTTTTAAAGGCTCCCTGAGAATCCTCTTGCAGCAGAAGCAGATGGGAGGATACGTCCCTCCCATCCAATCACCTTCCTAGTTTGGGGCATCAGCCTCACTGTCTGCTTTTCCCCCTGTTTCGTCATCCCAGTTTCCCGTATGACACATGCATGCATAGTCTTTGGTGCTTCTCTACCCCTCCCCATTTCTAGGGGGAAGTATCCCCTGTTACATTATGATATGATAATTGTATGTTTCCTTGACTGATTCTAATATCTAGAAAACTGAGACTATATCTAAATTACTTTTGGACCCTATAACATAGAGTTGTTTCAAAATGTATGTTGAAATAACTTATGTTAATCTGATGTTATTTTGAGCAGTAAGTATATAATTGTGTATAGAAAAAAAACAGCACTAAATATTCAGAAAGGATTCAGCTTTCAAATCTGGAATATTACATAAGTATACTGATAAATGTAAGATAAAATACATTTAATTGTTTTATATCTACTCCAAATTAATCAATATAAAATACCAGAAATCTCTGGTCCCTGTTAAAGCTTTGAACTTGCTCATAGTATGATATTCATTTCCACTCTCTGAGAAATAGCTTATCTGTTCCTAGTCTAGGAATAATATGTTCCTTATTTGATTTACTTATATGTATTTGCTAATCAACAGCACAGCAGAAATTATGCCTGGTTTTTTAACACTGACAAGATAACTGAGAAAGATACTATTACTATACATAAGAGCAAACTTGTGTGAATTCACGAATATAAAATATATGAGAATGAACACTAAACTTTAACTAATATGCAAATGTAAGGCATTTATTTTCACATGGGTATCCTCATGAAAATAAGTTAAAATATGAACACAAACTAAGTTATGCTCTGCTAGAGTAATCTGCTAAAATTAAAACCAACAGAACCTGACACCAATAGAGAGCAATAATAGCAATTAGGTTATTTTTGTAATTAATATATAAAATTAATGGTAATAAAGATAGTGTCTTATCAGAAAAGCAACAGTATACTGTAGCAATATTCAGATGCAACTGAAATACTTAAGGGAAGGAATCGTTCTCTGAACAAGAGTTAGCAAACTAAGTATTTGTTCTGCTGCTTATTTTTGAGGTTCTAAGAGCTAACAAAGGTTTTTAAGTTTTAAATGTCTAGAAAACATTAAAAAGAAAAAAGAAAGATAATCTTTCAGAACAGTCAAAATGGAAAATTACATGAAACTCAAGTTTCAGGGGTATTAGCAGCTGGTTTGTGTCCTCTCACATTCACACGTTGCAGTTTTAACCTTCAGTACCTCAGAATATGGCTGTATTTAGATCTAGGGCCTCTGAAGAGGTGATTAAGTTAAAGTGAGCTCCTTAGGATGGGTGCTAATCCAATGGGATTGGTGTCCTTCCAAGGAGAGAAAATTTGAACACACAAAGACACGCACATCTGGATGCCAGCCATGTGCATGTAGGCTCACACGTGGGGACCATGTAAGGGCGCAGAGAGGAGGCCATCTACAAGCAAGGAGGAAGGCCTCAGAAGATACCGGACCTGCCGACTCCTTGATTCTGGACTTCTAGCTTTCAAAACTGTCAGAAAAAAAATTCTGAGGTTTAAGCCACCCAATACACGGTGTTTTCTTTTAAATTGTTGTTCAAGTACCACTTTCTGTCTTTTACTCCCATCCTAGTCCACCCTCCCCAGCCCTCCCCACCTCCCTCCCATTTCCACCCTCCCTAGTTTTTGTCCATGTGTCCTTTATATTTGTTCCTGTAAACCCTTCCCCCCTTTTTATGGAAGTTCTAACAAATTATTAAAAGTGTTCAGGAATAAAGCAAAATAAACAGCCAGCTTATGTATGTTTCTTTTTGGAGGCTGCCTCCTCACTGCGAAGGTGGAATTGTGGTTGTGACAGAAATCCTGTGGCCTGCAATTCTAAAAAAATGTACTATCTGGTCTTTTGCAGAAAATTTATGCCATTTCCTATGGTAGGAATTGGGGAAGATCTGCACTTTAGTAGGGAACTTTATATAATGCAGTGATTTTGAAATGGGTTTCAAAACTTGTTAAATATTAACTAGGGAAATGCCACATAACTATTTTTTTCTTTTCCTCTTTCTGTAGCACAACAGAAAAAAAGAGGCTCTAAATAGGTTAGAGTTGCAGTACTTTAGCAGCACATGTGTAAAATAAATCCTGTATCAAAAGTACCATTACTAATAATAGTGGCAAACAGATTACTTTTATGGTGAAGGTATAAAATTTCAAAACTGTAAGGGTAAAGAGCCACGAGGTAATCTTCATGCTGAATTATCTGCAATTATTAAGCCACATACCATACTGAAAATTTTTGTCAAGAAAAGATTCAGGTGAATTCAAAACAAAGATTTTAATAGAAGACTGAGAAAAAATGCCGATACATAAATTACATTAAGTTGTGTTAATTATAGTAGAGAGTTAATGACAGAAGCAGCAACAGGTTGATGTTGCTATCAGGTGATTCTTATTTTTTTGATAGTTGGAAGCAGTGTGAGAAATAGTATGAGAAAATGCCAATCCAACTTTTCTGTTGAAATTTGGAAAAATTATATACCTCAAAGGACACAGTAGTTATAAAGAGTTGCAAATTCCTAAGCTTTCCAAGGAAAGAAGGCTCTCCAAGTCCTAAGGGAGACAGGTGAATGATGAAAGTGAGCTTCCTTGCCAACAACTGTTGGATTGGGTTTCTGTCGCTTTATTCAGTACAAAAGCAAATTGTAGGCAGTAACCTAGGTCTCACAGCAACACAGGCACACACGAGATTGTGAGGTTCTATTCTATAAACCCACACAATTAAATGCTCTCAACTGTTGTGTTCTTATTCAGTATGAAAGGTATAAAGGAAAACAAATGAACAGGTATAGTACCATTGTATTCTTGTTTGCTATAAATGGATGCCCCGACTATGTTCCAGGTGCTCTCATTGGATCTGAGATAGAAGTATGAAGCAGAATCCTTGTGCTGTTACAGGTAATAGACTTACAGAGGCAATAGAGTTGTCTTTAATCAGTATATTTAATAATGTAATCATTTCTTAAAAAATCATACATCTTTAGTTGCATAAGGTACTGTAGGAATACAAACAAAAGACATCTAACCTATGAAAAGCCCTAATGGGCATTCTTCTTTAGAAGATTTTTAATGCCTACTTAATAACTATCAGGAATATTGTTATTAAGAAATAGCCCGCTGGAAAATAAAAGCTAGAAAACACTACCATCATTTCATATATGTCAAATGCTCTAGATTTTCCAAGATAAATGTTCAGCACACGTGGGAAGAAGGGAGTGTCACATGCATTGTATTTAGATTTTAAGTTACTGTTTTTGTTTGTTTATCTTCATCTGAGGACATTTTTCCCATTGCTTTTAGAGACAGGGAACGGAGACAGAGAGAGAAATAAAGACAGAGATTGAGAGAGAGAGAAGGAAACACTGATATGAGAGAGAAACATCAATGGGTTGCCTTCTCCTATATGCCCTGAATGAAGACCGAACCCACTACCTGGATATGTGCCCTGACCAAGGAATCAAACCCTTGATCCTTCAGTCTATGGGATGACACTCCAACCAACTCAGCCACATGGTCCAGGACTATTTAGTTTTTTTTTCTTTTATCCATGTAGAAAAATTATAATTTGATATACCCTGCATGCAATTTTATTTAATTTTTTTCTCCCTATACATCTGTCAGCTAGAAGCTGGAATGTGCAAGACATATATGTATGCTAAAAAATGAAAAATGGGGACTTGATTATGATGATTTTTTCAATGTGAAAATGGTGGTCAAATTAGCTTTTTACTTTTAATATCATGAATTTGATGAAATTTTTAAATGAGTTATTTATTTATTCATTTTTAGAAACATCAAAGTGTGGTGGCCTCATATGTGCCCCTGACTGGGGCCCTGACCTGGCCTGCAACCCAGGCATGTACCCCGACTGGGAATCCAACTAGTGACTATTTGGTTCATTGGCCTGCACTCAATCCGTTGAGCCACACCAGCCAGGGTGATGAATTTTAACACCTCCAATCAATATAAAATGTGTTTTAAGACTGATGCAATTTCCTTCAGATCTCACTCTTTATAGTTAAGCACATTTAATGTATTTACAGAAGACTTTTAGGAATTTATGGCTTAGGTCCTGTTGTAGATTCATAAGTTCTCTCTATCTTTGTGTTCCTGGCTGTTAGAAAGTTGACGTTCTCTAATATCATGCTCTAGTTTTACTTACGATAAACAGATCTTTGGTGTTTGTTGTTAATTGTTTGTTTTGCCAAGTTGTTACATTTTCCACTGCTTCTAACTCAGGATATTTGCTGGTTGTTTTCATAGTAAAATTAAGGGTCAAATTTATCTGAAACAGAATCTATTCTCACATCCTTAAGGCTAATCCCTTCAAATAAGGTTCACATTCTGGTGAAACAACTGTGCACTATAGTCACTGCCATTGTCTTCCCTAAGGTAAGGGAATTCGCCAGCTCCTGGTCTTTTTAGCCACTGAAACCAAGAACACTTAGTGTTCTTGGTTTTATGATTATAAAAAGTATAATTATTTACTTAAATATACAGGTGCAATTTAATTTATTTGATCTTTATTTTGAAGTGTTTTTCAGTTAATTTTATTTATCTATTTATTTTTTGCCATTATTTAGGTATTATAAGCATATTCCCTTTTTTGTTTTTTCCTAACATAGTTGATAAGGACAACACTTCTAAAAATAACCCTATTCAGACTTTCAGTTGGAAAACTTGAAATTTCATCTGGTATGTACTGCATGGAATTAAAAGAAGAAAAATGAAACAAAGAAGGCAGGAAAGAAAGCAAGTGTAAAGAAAGAAGGAATAAAGAAGGAAAATGGAAGACAAGTAAGAGGTAAGCAGAGGAGAGAAAGCAGAAAATAACAAGAGAAAAGGTTGACTATTAGAGAAAAACCTAGTCACTTTCACAGAATTAGGATTCATTTACTTTAATATTAAAAAAAAAGAACCATGATAAATGATTAGATATGTGTGGGAATAATATAACTTAACCTATCAAAAATATTTATTCGGACAAATTTATGTTTGCCTATGTAATGTCCAGAAATATATTAGAATGTTCTAATTTTTTAAATGAATTTGACTCTTGAGCAGTTAAAAATAGTATTGACCCATTATACACTCATACACATTTATTTTTTAATTTGTTATGAATATATAATCATATAGTACATTAAGTCAGTCTATTCCTTTCATCTCTTTCACCCTCCTTCCTTCCTTCTTCCCTTCCTTGATTCTTTGCCATCCTTTCTTTTTTGCTATCCATCCTTCTTATGCTCTTCCTTTCCTTTCTTTCTTTCTTTTGTAAAATCAATTTATCTTTTATTCTCTCCTATATAAGGGCACAAATTCACAGTGGGATCTATAAAAATTGCTTATAGAACTAACAGCAATAAGGAAGAGGATATTAACTGATGTACTTCTTTAAAATGCCCCCCCAAAATGCCCCCTATAATTATGAATTCAAATTTAATTGCTTACATTATAAATGCAATAAGAATATTACAAGGTTTCCAAATAATTAACAGAAATATGGGTAGACATTTTCCTGGGTATTAAAATACTAATGTCATGCCCTGGCTGGTGTGTATCAGTGGATCATGTGCTGGCCTATAAACCAAAGGGTCACTGGTTTGATTCCCAGTCAGGGCATATGCCTGGGTTGCAGGCCAGGTCCCCAGTAGGGGGCGCACACTAGGCAACCACACATTGATGTTTCTCTCCTTTCTCCTTCCTTCTCCTCTTTCTAAAAATAAATAAATAAAATTTATTTATTTAAATAAATAAATCTACCAAAAAAAGATTAATGTCATGTGATATAAAGCAGAATTCTAGTTTTTGATCATGATACAGGGAATTCTGAATGATTTTCTAGGCTTAGATGAAAAAAGATGCTTTTCATCCAGATTTTCTCATATTCTTTCAGTATCTAAGGGAAATTAATACATGATTGGTCACTGCCAATGTCTATTCCCACTGTGTTGGCAGAAGGATTCAAGCTTTGCCTATGACATTTTATAGTCTGCAGTCTACTCTACACAGTGGAAAAGACATTTTTCTTTCTTTTCCTCAGGCACTGTATTTCATGAAAAATTCATTTCTTCTACCCCTCACCTCTAAGTAACTCTTTGTAAGACAGACAAAAGAAAATGACCTTGAGTCCATTTGAGTGACTCGTCCTGAACTGTTGGCTTGTTGTTTTCTGCTTTCACTTGGGTGTCACACTTTTTATACTGACTGTTGCATACAAACTCAGCAGCTATCTTGTGCTGTGTTTCACGCATACCAATTAGGTCTTCTAGACAGACCCCAGGCAGCTGTCTATTACTGAGGTGGTTTGCATTCCAAGTTCTTCAGAAGACTAACTAGAGTACGAAAGTCTCCATTTTCCAAACTTGCTATATAGAATGATTAGAGTGAACAAAGTTCAGTTGTTCTTAAAAATAAAAGAAAATGCAATAAGCCAGAAAATTTTAAGTTTGAAAATTATCATCATGATACATTACTCTGTCTTTCAATAATTCTAATTATGAGTTCAGGAATGCCTAAGTAGGCAATGGCTCAATATATAAATTAAAAAAATTGCCCTGGCTGGTGTAGCTCAGTGGATTGAGCGCGGGCCTGTGAACCACACGATCCAGGTTTGATTCCCAGTCAGGGCACATGCCTGGGTTGCAGGCCAGTTCCCAGCAGGGGACTCACGAGAGGCAACCATACATTGTTGTTTCTCTCCCTCTCTCCTTCCCCTCCCCTCTAAAGATAAATAAATAAAATCTTTTAAAAATATAAATAAATAAAAAATAACCTGTAGTATAATATTTGTGAATAAAATCAAATAAATACAAAGTAGCATTAAATAATACTAATGTACAATATTAACATCTTATATACCCTTCTTAGCTTTTCTGGATCACTGTCAAAATATACAGATGCCTATAACCATGCCAATTTTTTTCAAATAATGCACTCTATCTCAAAAAATTATTTTATCCAAAAATTATCAACATACAATTTTAGAGACAGAAATATTTAAGGAAACCCAGTCAAAACATTTAGAAGGTGGCAGTCAGGCATGTGTGAAAAGAGTTGGAAGGACAGGTAAAAATAGCTATTAAAATCACAATATAAAAGGGAAATTCTTTTTATTGTTTTTATAATCTTCTCATCACCAAATTTGAGACTGTTTCGTAATTCTTAGACTGGAATAAGTCTTTTTTTTTCTTTTCTTAAAATTTGTTATATCATTATTATAAAGCAGAAAGACTGAAGAAATTTGACTTCATTTTAGAATTTTGTTTCAATATTATGATGTATAACTTATAGAATTATTATTCATGGATTTTCCTAGTTGCCCAAAGAGTTACACACATGGACTTATAGCTTCCTGTTGTTGATTTAAAAAAAAAAACTCTGTTATGTTCAGAGGATATACATTATATGACGTTTTTCAACTTATATTTGTTGAGACTTGAATTATGGCAAAGAATATAGTTTATCTTGGTAAATATTCTATCTATGCTTGGGGAAAATATGTGTTATACATTACTGATTGAAGTAAGGACAATTGTTCTAGTCTTCTAAATCCTTACTGGTTTGCTGCCTAATTTTTAAATTAATTATGGTTATGAGGGAAATTTCAAGCTTTCCATCTCCTCACTGAGGCCATAAAAATGCTCTCAGGAAATAAATAAGTTTACCATTATAGACTTAATACTTTTTTTGGCCCTTCTCTTTGGAACAAATGGTTTTTCAGATGTTATCCAGATTTCTATTTGCTTACATTATTGTTATCAGTAGACATTCTGTCCAGTACACTGGGGAGTCTCTACCATTAACCAGGATAGATGGCAGTAGTGGAAGGTTCTTAGACAAAACAAAGTACAGGAAAAGTTGTCAGTATAATTGGACGGGGAAAAGTCCCAACTTCCCCTTTCCAGTACCGGTTTGGGTGTGGGAGCAGAGAAAAGCAGGCACATGAGTCCTGGAAGTCAAAATGGTGCAGAGGACTTGCTGACCCAAAGAGGCCTGTCAGCCTAGCCTGAGGAAAGAATGGACTGGTTGGGAGGTGGACCCACCTGAAGTCCACAAAAATTTGGGAAATTGATTGTTCATCTTGAGAAAGAATTGTGTTGGTCTCAAACCCAGGTTAATACAATCCAGGGGAACAAAGAGCTTGATTTGCTCGTGATTCTCTCTTGCTCATAACTGGGACTCACATGGTGAGCTCACCTGTTTTCTCCATGGGTCTCATTGCCTTAGCAGCATGTGGGTCTGGGTTCCAGCAGAGAGCTTCTCTGTCTCTCTTGCCCACCTGTTGATGTATTGGTGGTGTGTTTGTGTGCTCTCCCAGGAGCATTCAAACTTGCAGACATAGCAATCCTTGGCCTATGGCTCATGGCCCATGACTGGGAATAAGGTACCTGAATGGGAACTGCTTAGCAGCTGCCTGTGGGCTCCACAGGACTTGACTTGAAACTGGAGCAGAACCTTTAGACACTGGCTTTTGTTTTGGTCTTGATGTGAAGATGGGCTTTGAGACAGAAGTCTGCCATTCTCCCAGACGGTACGCACCTGAATAAAACCTCTTTCCTTTTTACCAGCATCTGCCTCATGAGTTTGGCTTTGGTAGCAAGAGGCAGCTAAACCCCAGTTTTTGTTTGTTTACATTATGATGATAAATCTGGTTCCTGTTTCTGTATGTTGTACAGATGATGAAAATATATACTTTTTAAAATCTTTCTCTTATTTTTTACTCTAGTGTGATATATATGCTATTGTTAACAGTGGTTTTCACAGGAGAAAAATATTAAAAGAAACTTTTACATTTCTTCTGTTCTCATATGCTATAATATTCTTTGCAATCTGATAATACTTAGAAAAATACAATCTATTTTGCATGTGATTAAGTAATTTCTTATTTTTAAATTCCGTTTTAAGAACAAATGACAGGACTTTCCTGTTTTGAAGAACCTGTATTTAAAACTTTATTTAATATTGTTTTAAAAATGATATACCATATCATTTTTAAAATTTATAGTCATAATTAAACTGCACCTTGCCTGGATTCCCAATACCCTATGTCCAATAGTGCATATGTTGTTATTCTGAATTATTTATTTTCACTATAAACTTGTTTAACTATTATATTTTATTAAAAAAATTCAGATTCACTCTCAGAAGAGTAATTGATACATTCATACCTTTAAACTAATTAAAAAACAAACAAACATCCATACATTGAAATACAGTGTCCACAAATGACATTATATCAGTGAATTTAAAGTTTCTCAGAGTAACTGCTTTAAAGGCAATTGTTCTTTCCTGTGTATGTGTTTTAAACTAAGCAATATATCTATTATGTTATCATATTTATATTAAATTACATTAAAATAATATTTGAGTTTAAAATATACCTAATAAATATAACCATCATTTCAATGCATGAAAATAATCTGAATTCAAAATGCACCCTTATATTTTCCTCTGTCTTATAGTGAAGCTAACAGAAGAATTTTCCAGAGAGAGAGTGTAATTAGCAAATCAATGGGTTAATTTCAAGAAATGCAATTTTCAATAATAATGAGAGTTAATATTCCTTATGGGAACTGACTTAAACTGGGTTATAGGAAGGCATGAATAGTTGAAATAGATTAATTATCTTTCAAATTTTGGATATTAAGATTGAATAGAATGCTGTTAAAAAGTATTAAAATGATATCTTTTTGTGAGCAATTCAGGTCATAGATCTCTTTTTTCTCTTTCTTTTTCTCCTCAACTTTACATTTTAAACTATTTAACTGTAAACCACTGAATAGAAATGATAGTTTATGGGACTCTTGCCAATGACACTGAAAATACGTTAGTGGTTTTACATACCTTAATACATATAGTTTGAGTATCCTAAATAAGCAAATCTTCTTCAGATGGAGTCCCATTCTCTCAATATGCATAACGTTTTTGCCAGTTATTTTGTAGGTCCAAATTTTAAACTTATATGTCTACAGCAGCATAAACTGTAAGTTTATTAATATGTAGGCTAAGGTGCTTAAATAATAGTTCCCAGTTTGAAAACCGTATCAGCTCTCAATTGTTTACATACAAGCATGAAGAAATTTTTAGCAATTCACTTCTATTTTTGTGGTTTCTACTTTTCTGTACCTACCTACTGCTGTAAAATTTTTACTTGAAAAGCTGGCAAATGGCTAACTTCCAAAAACTTCCTGCCAATATAAATTAATATGTACCATCAGAGGTATCCCCGGGTGGAATAAGAATACAGTCTCTTGGGTTGTTTTTGTAGAAGAAGCTTAAAGAAAAACTGAATAGTTCTGGCTCCCATACAGCAGAGATGAAAACACTTGTGCCTTTAGTGTTGTCCCTGATGATATGAACTAATTCATTCTAAATTATTTTAGTTTCTATCTCAACAAGAATGAGAATAAGGACAAAAAAGCATTCAGTGAGTGGGTACCATTAAGTGTGCTTTTGTGCATAAATGATACAGCATATATCTAGCTACCTATCGATCTACCTCCACATAAGCAGCCTTAATGAAATATTTAAGCCCTGGCTGGTGTAGCTCAGTGGATTGAGCGTGGGCCTGCGAACCAGACGATCGCGGTTCGATTCCCAGTCAGGGCACATGCTTGGGTTGCAGGCCAGTTCCCTGCAGGGGATGCACGAGAAGCAACCATACATTGATGTTTCCTTCCTCTCTCCTTCCCTTCCCCTCTAAAGATAAATAAATAAAATATTAAAAAAAAGAAATATTTAAACTCTTCCATAGAAATTAGTCTTTTATATCAGCTATTCACTGTAAGGGAAAAATATATATATAATTTAAGGTACATGAAGGTATAATTTTTAAATTATATTTTCTTTAAATATCCAGTTTTAATATTTATCTTCTCACACTTAATATAAACTTGTATTTTAAAAAGTTAAAAAATTATTGATAAATATTTTTCTTTGGTGAAGATATGGTAAGATATATTTTAGGATCATGAGTGAGTTTTTGATATTAAAATCATTCTTTGGATATTTTAAACAAATGAAAAAATAGTCACTGTTCCCCAAACCCCCACACTGTAGCACGCCGAGACTCAGAGGGCACGCACATACAAACAACTTCATATAACAATTTAAAAAAATTACTCCTTAAACATAGGATATTTTGTGAGTGATATATGAACATTTGAAAAAAATCAAAACTTTTTTTAAGAAGAGACCTTAAGAACTGCTTGGAAAATGGTCATAGTTTGACACTCTAAAACGTAATTTTATTTTTATATATAATTTTTAGTTAAATAACAGATTTCTAATAATATAGTTTACATATTACTAGAAGTAGAGAAGAATATCATATACTTTCTTCTTACCACTTCACTTTTTTCCTAAGTACCACAAAATTTTGACAAGCTAACACAATATCAACTTCCCTGATTTAAATGCATAGAATAGAATAAAAAGCAGAAGTATTGTTATTGCTAATTAATTTAGCTATGCAGATATTTGTCATATTTATTTCATCATATTTAGTTCCATTTGAGAGGTCCTTGCCTTAGTAGAGGCATTTTATCTTCTTCATTGTATTATACACTGCAGAAGATACATGTTACTAATAAGGACCCCGGCTCATGGGGTCCACCACACTATGGATCAGGTATGAGAAATTCACACAGACTACCGAGTCCTGTGGAGGAAAAGGGACAGCATGGCTTTCCTCTCCAGAGGAGCAAAATTCGAGGCCCTCCCCATGACAGGCCTTTATTTCTTTTCTCTCAGCATATTACATGATGGTCCTCATTTACTATGCACAGGTAACCACCTAAAGGAAACCTTTGTTTACAGAAAACAAAGGAACTGATGCTGCAAACCACATCACAGAAGAAGGATATTTGCAAGTGAAAAGGGAAAAGTGGTTGAACCGGTTACACTCCATACTGGGGAGTTTTAGCTTGGATTTTAGGAAGTTAGAGTAATCATTTGTTGTCTCAATTCAGGGTGAGGGAGTTTAAGCAAAAGCCAGGCTCAAAGTGGCCTAGGTACAATGCAGGCCTGATTTCCCACTGGAGAACCTATCGGTCGGTGTGGGTCCTGAGCATCTCCGAGTGGGAGCTGGGCCCATGCCACGCAGAACAGTCTCCTACATGTTACCTACTCAGTAAACTTTGTTTATGCTATTTTCTCAAAAGACTCTTCTACTTATGCCATATTTTCAGGTTTCCAAAATCTTTTTGGTTGACAGTTCTTTTTTCTCTTTATATCCATAATGATATGGATTACTTTGCCAAATAATGTTTCAAGGTTATAACTAGTCTCAGGACTCAGCTAGCAAACAAATAAGTCTTCAACTAAAAGAGATATATATACATTATGAGCAATGTGGCATTGATGTGAATAGATTTATTTTTATGTAGCTACATAAATGAAAAATAAGTAGTTACTTTGTTTTACAAACATTTTTATATATACAATTCCATATATTCTATATTTTTTAAAGGGTACATTTGCTTGGGTTCAACATTTCTTCTAAACAGTGAACTGAAGAAACTGATGCTTGTGAAGTGAAAATATATAGACAAGTTTTAGTATTCTTATCTCCCTACTTATTCCATATTATTGATAGCTCCATGCCCAATAGCATAAAAGATAAACTGAGATGTAATTATGAGACTCATGATTTTTCTTTTCTAGTGAATAAAATAAAAGTAATTAAAATCACAAACTGTAGAGGCCAGTTTATTATTTACAGTTTTGTTTTGTTCATTAGTTTATCAATGTTTATTAGTTCTTAATTATTTACATTAGATCACTTGAATATTTAAAATGTTCCTACTCTGACATAGATTATCTTCTAAGAGCTGATAATTATGAATTATCATCTCTCATGATTCTTTTATTTTAGTGAGGTAAGCCAACACAAAATAACAAAGAGACGTTTGAAATATCAGGTGATAAAAACTATAGTTAAAGAAAAAAACACCTATGATCCCTGGCTGGTGTGACTCAACTGGTTGAGAGTTGTCCTACAAACCAAAATGTCATGGATTTTTACTCCTGGTCAGGGCACATGCCTGGGTTACAGGTTCAGTCCCCAGCTGGGGGTGTGCAGGAGACAGCCATCAATGTTTTTCTCTCACATTGATGTTTCTCTCCCTCCTTTTTCCCCTGCCTTTTTCCCTCCCTCTCTCTAGAATCAATAAAAAAATAATAATGATAAAGTACCTATGAGACCTGAATATACTTAAGGAGGAAAATACATAGCAGTTATATAAGAAAAAAAAAATGTTCTAGGAAAAGGGAGGCGCTATGGCAATGTCTCTGTATTAGCTTCCAGAGGCTGCCGTAACATATTCACACAAATTAAATGACTTGAAACAAAAGAAATTGATTGTCATGTAGTTTTAAGTGTTGGATGTCAGAGATCAAGTTATCAGAGCCATCCTTTCTCTGAAGGCACTAACTGAAAAATTTTTAGACCCTCCCAGAACCTGATCACACTAGGCATTCCTTATTCTTTGGGAGTATAACTCAAATCTCTTTCTTCATCTTCACATTGCCTTCTCTGTTGGTTTTGTTCTTTGTGTGTCTCTTTCACAGAACTTTCAGCGGGTTTAGGCACCAGCCAGATAATGCAGGATGATCTCTCCTTGAGGTTTTTAATTTCATTTTGTCTGGAAAGACCATTTTTATAAATAAAGTCACTATCTTTTGGGGGGGTCACTATTTAGCCCACTACAGGTTTCAAGGCAAAGACACACAAGATATTAAACAAAGAATGTCATTATACTAGATTTCTGTAGAAAAGAAGCAAATCATTACCAGGGGTAGTGTTTTGGATTGAATAAGCAACTTCATCTGGTAATATGATCATTGCAGATGATCAAGTTGAGTTCATTAGGGTCAGTCTAATTTAATATGGCTGGTGTCCTTATAAAAGGTGGAAATTTGGATATAGAAAGACATTCACAGAGGGGAAAACAATATAAAAATGTCTATGTAATGAGTGACACAGAAATTTAACTGATGTAACTGCTAACAAGAAACGCTAAAGACTTCTGGATACCATCAGAAGCTGGAAAGTGGTGAAAATAGGATTCTTCTACTCAGAGTCTCAGAGGAAGCATGGAAACTGTAGTCACCTTGATTTTATCTTCTAAACTCCAGAACTGTGAGACAGTAAGTTTCTGTTGTCTGAAGACACCCAGTCTGTGCTGTTTTGTCACATTAGCCCTAGCAAACTAATACAGGCTTATATGATTTAAGGCAGTAGGGGCATGTTGTAGACAGCTCCGCCTGGTTCTAGGAATTGTATCTCAACCCCTTGTGACTAAGGGCAAGACCTTTGGAATGCCAGTGCAGGAGACAAAGCTTGTCTCTGGTAGCAAACACTGCCTCAGTTTCCTCTCCCTGCCCCCAAAGCTTGGTCGGAAGTCAATGATGGGTAAGACTCCTCACAGTGGGGGGCAACCTAAGCCAGACTCAATCATTTGGGAGGCCTTCATAGAAGGACTCGGTGGGGCTGCAACAAAGAGGGAGCAATGGACTCTCACCCCTGGCTTTGACAAAACCTGAGTCCCCATGTTCTCTGGGAGAAGCGCTTCCTGGCTCTAATCCCCTTAAGCCTGAATACCTGTTGGGGAGAGGCGCAGCTCCTTTCCTTGATAGAGGGTGTCCTGAGGAAAAATCTGGCATCACAAAGACTTCCTGATGAACCTGTGAAATCTGCTCTGGTAAGAGTGCTTTCATTCATATGTTAAGGGTTCGAGCAAGAAACCCTAAAACTCTGTTCCTGACAGACTCTGACTCATAGTAAGCCCTCAGATTTCTTTGAAATGTTATCTACTGTTTGATCCTTGCTGCGCTGTATTCCTGTGAATTACAACCCAATAAAAGCCCCTGGAGGAGGGAGCTCAACACCTTTTTCCCCTGAGAAATTGGCCACTGCTCATGGCCTTTTTCCTCCAGGAAAATGGCCACTTCTCCTCCCCAAGCATCATGTCTCAGTCATGATTACTCTCATCTGTGTCAGCTAGGGGGACTTGCAAGGAAAGTCACCCCCACAGGGGCAGATAGGGTTTTGGAGACTATGTGTGATTTAAGGGACTAAATAACAATTTAAATAATGTAATGTTATATATATATATGATTTGTAAAACTTTATTAGATAACAAAAAGTCTAGGTATAGCCACATAAGAACTTCATTTCTTTAATATTACTTCTTTCCTTAATCCAAGATAGCTTTGCACCATGACACACTGCATGTCAGCTCCCTTTATCATTATGCCCTTAGGACATCAAGTTCTGGTAAGCCTCAAACTGTCTTAAGAAAAGGCCTCCAATCTGTTGATCAAGGAAACAGTTTCTAAATCAAAGTTAATCATCTTAAACTCAGCTGTGTTTCATCTCCAAGCAATAAAATTTGAACAACCCTACCTATTACACTCACAAAATTAGATCAAATAATGCCATGGCTGGCATCAGGATATGATATAATGATGAGCTACGCTCTACCTCGCCCTCAGCCAATTAGTAGAACCCATCAGCAATGATTTCCCCCCTATGTAATCTATCCCCTATGGGCCATTGAAGAGCTGAGTCTTGGAGCACTGCCTCAGTTGGGTCTCCAGGCTTGGCTCTGTTCCCTTAAGCAAACCTTTACTCTCTGTCTTGCAAACTCCTGTCTGCATTTTCTTGGGCTTCGATGAATGCAGGCACACAAACCCATTTAGTTCAGTAATGCAGGGCTGTTATGATGGGTCCAGTTTTTCACTAAATATTCACAGTCATTCTGACTCTTCATAGTCACTCTATGTTCTACACTATCCACAGAGCATCATCACTATGTGTGTAAGATAGCTGCCAAGTTTAAGTGACACGCTCACATTCCAGAGCACTCGAATTAAATATTTAAAAAACCCCATGAATCAGGAGTGCCATCTGAAGCTGCCATCAGTGTAGAAACATTCCTAAAGCTACAGTAAAAAACTTCTGTTTACAATTTCGGCCATTATCTTAACTCCCCTGTTAGGCAGAGAAATAAAATTCGGGGGGTAATCACACTGCCAATTATGTGGGGGCCCAGCATGACTCACCCCAAGATGTGCCTCTAGGGTTTGGAGATTATTTTGAGGTTAAAGCAATTTTAGCTTTGGGTTCCAGAGAAACTCCTGCCCCTCCCTTTAACCACCTAGAAAAACTGAATTAGGGACCTATAATAAGATATTATCAGCCATAACCTTTTCTCCTTATGTGTATGTCAGGGCAAACTTCCATTTACTAAACATATGCTCTTATCATCCTCCAATAACTTTGAAGCTCCCAAAGTGCAATATTAATCCCTAGCTCAGAATGATTTATACCCCTCAATCACCCTTTTCTAACTCTGAACATTTCCTGCATGTGGAGTCTCTGACTCTCTCATGTATGCAGGGTTCCCATACTTCCTATGTATTAAATTTGGTTATTTTCTCTTGCAAATCTCTCTCATGTATTTGATTATTAAACCGGCCAGAAAAACCTTGAGGGGAAAGGGAAATGTGTTCTTCACCCAAACTTTAAATAAAACCAGAATTTTATTACTGAAGAAAGAGTAGAATAGGCATGCAGACTCTGCAATACTATGATAAGCATTTGAAATTTTATGTTGATGAACATTAGAAATTATTTTAGATGATTTTGAACATAGGGTGCCAAAATCTAACCTATATTTTTTAAGGTTATCTGTGTCTATGCTGTTGTATATGAACCATAGAAGAACAACTAAAAGAACGTGGAGACCAGTTATGGCATATAAGCAAGTGGTGAGGGTGCCTTAGACTAAGATGCCAGGAGTACACGTATGGAAAAGTGGTGATTTGGATGATTTTTTAACTTAAAGTAGGTAAGATTTTGTCAATGTTTGAATTGGGGGGGCATTCTAAAAGAGGAGCTAAGGATGACCTCAAGAAATTTCTCCTGAGACTAAAAGACTGAATTTCACACTTATTGAGATAAGAAATACTGTGGGAGAAACAAGTTTGATGGTAGAAGTCAGTAGTTCTGTTTTTAATGTTAAGTTTGAAATGCCCATTATACCTGACAACATAAATATCCAGTATGAAGAATGAAGAGTTTATGAGTCTGAAATTCAGAACTATGTCAGGGTTGCAGATCTATATTTAGGAATCATTACATAATCATTTGTGTTATTTGTTATTTGCAAAAAAAAATCAATATGATAAAACAAATGTGAATTTCTAAAACAAAAAAATATAGAAGTTTAAGTTACCATTATTGTCATTAGTATTTTAGAGAAAAATTTCTAGGCATTATCTATACATTGAAATGTGCATATAAATTAATAAGTGGGATACATAATTTTTAAATTATATAACTTACTGTTCTTATAAAATAATAATTCTTAAGGGATGCAATATTCAGTATAGAGTGCTAAATTTTCTTTAAAAGCTAGATCAGAAAAGCATTATTATATGAAAACTTCTGTATTTTTAAAATGTGTTTAAATCTATACTGCAAAAACCAGATTATATTATGTAATTGAAGATATTTATTATTTTGAAAATAATATTGTCATGCTCTCCTTTACTCCCATTTTCATGACTACTGCTCTCTACTACTTTTCATCATGAATTGTGTTTGGGAGTAGGTTTTCTATGTTTAATTAGTTATGTTTCTTTTTCTGGCACTTTCATATGTTATTCTGTACATGATAGATTTTCAAGCATTTAAAGTCTTCAACAGTTATCGTAGAAACTAAAAACATCCCTTCTGCCATTTTGGATTTTCTTCTTAGCAGGAGGATTAAAGGTCAGCATTTCTTTGCAGCTCAAGGCATTGATCCTCAGTGGGAGCAAATGCCCAGAGCCATCATAAAACTTGAAAAGATTATTGTGTATGCTCAGATAGGCCTTTTTATGTAAAAACAATGATTTTTATGCAAAAAAACCCCCAAAACTGCAAGGATTTAAACGTTTTTTGGAAATAAACTTAATCAGTAGCCACAGCTAGAAAGTTCTATACAGAGTATGATTAAGAAAAACCCTTCATAAACATTTCATTTTTAATGTATTTCTTATAAAATAAAAGTTTCTAGCACGGGCGTTCGAACCACACGATCGCAGTTCGATTCCCAGTCAGGGCACATGCCTGGGTTGCAGGCCAGTTCCCAGCAGGGGACTCACGAGAGGCAACCATACATTGATACTTCTCTCCTTCTCTCCTTCCCTTCCCTCTAAAAATAAATAAATAAAATATTAAAAAAAAAAAGAGTTTCTAATAGCAATCAGTAAAAAAAAGTAAATATATATCACTGTTGTATTATATGTTGCGCCACTATAAAAACATTCAATTATTCTATATCTAAATAGTTTTGGATCATTTTATTTTAATGACATTTAAAATTTGAGTGATTTTCAAAAATATAGTATAAAATTTAACCTCAAAAATTCTATGTAAGTTAGCTTTGGTTTTAAATAAACATGGGTTTTTATCTTGTGCATAAGAACATGCTTTTCTATCATTGAAATAATGCCAGCATTACTACAAAATAATAATTTTAAGATATGTGCCTTAGGATAATGATTTACCAGGCTGTTTGGTGTCACACAACAGAATTGTGAAAGAAGTCAAATGAACTATAAATTAGTCTTTTCTCCAACTATATGCATATGAGTAAGTAATTAGCTCTTCTGTTTCTCCATTTTCTAAATAAAAACAGTCATGATAATTAGAGATCTTGGAGGGAATTCTACAGGAATCCTCAAAATGTAATTACAGTGACTTTTCAGATGTATTGCAGCAATATTTAGCACAGATGTTGATCATTCTGTATGGTGAATCTGATATTAATTTTGGATGATCATAATAGTCAAATGTGTCATTTGAAAATTTTATGAAAGCCTTTATGATTTAAATATAAAAACAATAGTTACTACCATGAAAACGTAGATGCTATTTATTATTATC
The DNA here is from genome assembly GCF_014824575.4 of Sturnira hondurensis. Classification (NCBI taxonomy): domain Eukaryota; kingdom Metazoa; phylum Chordata; class Mammalia; order Chiroptera; family Phyllostomidae; genus Sturnira; species Sturnira hondurensis. Next base: position 16,895,671 of record NW_028083059.1, read on the forward strand.
ATTGTTACCATCATTATGATTAAATCTATATTGCCTATGTGGAAGAAACTCTTTATGAGCATAAAGGATAATAAAAACAACAAAGCTAAAGAATTGACTTTGATGGCAATTGACAGGATACTAATAGAAACACTGAACAAATATTTCATTTCATTTTTTCATTTAAATATTTTAATGTTTATGCTAATCCAGTTGTCTCAATTTTTTCTTCTTTGGCCCCCTCCACCCAGCCCAACCCACACTCCTATAATAAATCCCCACACTTGTCCATGTCCATGGGTCATTCATATATGTTCTTCGAGTAATCCCTTCACCATCCTTCATGCAGTTTCCACCTCCACCCGCCCTCTTACAATTGTCAGTCTGTTCCATGTTTCTATCCGTTGGTTCTATTTTGCTTATTAGTGTATTTTGTTCATGAGATTCCACTTACAAGTGAGATCATATGGTATTTTTCCTTTACCAACTGGTTTGTTTCACTGAGCCTAATAGTCTCTAAATTCATCTATGCTGTCACAAAAGTTAAGAATTCCTTCTTTTCTACTATTGTGTAGTATTCCATTGTGTAAATGTACCACTGTTTGGGGGGGTTATTTTAGCCACTCATCTAGTGATGGGCATCTAAGTTATTTCAGGATCTTGGCTATTCTAAACAGTGTTGCTATAAAAATAGGATTGTACTTATTCTTTTGCATTGGTGTTTCAGAATTCTTAGAATAGACTTTCAGCAGTGGGATTACTGGGTCAAAAAGCAGATCCCTTTTTAATTTTTTGAGAAAATGTCATACTGCATTCCACAGTGGCTCTACCACTGTGCTTTCCCATCTATGATGAACTAGAGATCCCTTTCTCCCCATCTTTGCCAGCACTTGTTTATTGATTTATTAATGATGGACACTTTGGCAGGTGTGAGATCATACCTAACTGTGGTTTTAATTTGCAACTGTCAGATGACAAGTGATTTTGAACTTTTTTCATATGTCCATTAGCCATCTGTATGTTCTCCTTAGACAAGTGTTTATTCAGGTTCTTTGTTTTTTTTTTTCTGGATTCTTTGTCTTCCAGGTACTGAGTCGTATAAGTTGTTTATATAGTTTGAGATTGAATCCTCGTCCAATGTATCATTGATAAATATATTCTCCCATCATTATGATGGTAGTTTCTTAGTTGTACAGAAGCTATTTTAAATCACTGTAGATCTGAAATTACATTTACAGATAACTTTAGGCTCATTAAATAAATAGTTTTTGCATATGAATACATATGATTATATTTACTAGTTATTATTCTTTTCTGTGTGAAGTTTAGTGACATATTTAGATCATGGTAGCTTTAACTCTGAAAAAAAAAAGACAAAATTCAGAATGAGAAAAGCATAAAAGGTCATACAAAAAAAAGAGAAAATCCTGATCATCTTAGAATTGGCAAGGCCAAACCCAATGATAATTTTAAGGATCATTTACCAGACAAAAAAAATTTAATGATTTTCTGCCCAACAGGTCACTTTATAATAAACATGCCTTGGGATTGGTGTTTTAGGGTTCTTAGGATACAATCCCAGCAGTGGAATTGCTGGGTCAAAAGGCAAGTCCAATTTTAGTTTTCTGAGAAAATTCCATACTGTTTTCCATAATGGTTGTACCAGTCTACAATCCCACCAACAGTGGACCAGAGTCCCCTTTCCTCCACACCCTCTCCAACATTTGTTGTTTATTGCTTTGTTTATGATAGCCATTCTCACCGGTGTAAAGTGGTATCTCATTGTAGTTTTAATTTGCATCTCTCTGATAGCTAGTGATATTGAGCATCTTTTCATGTGTCTCTGGATCCTCTGTATGTCCTCCTTGCAGAAGTGTCTGTTCTGCAGAAAGAAAGAAGGAGCTCCTACCTTTTGCAACAACATGGATGGAACTGGAAAGCATTATGCTGAGTGAAATAAGCCAGGTGTTGAAGGACAAATACCATATGATCTCACCTCTAACAGGAAGCTAAACAACAAAGCAAACAAGCAAGCAAAATATAACCAAAGACACTGAAATAGAGAACAGGCTGACAGTGACCGGAGGGGAGAGGGGAGGGAATTTCAGGGGAAATAAGGGAGGGATTTAGAGGAACCTATATAAAGGATACATGGACAACAACTGAGAAGGGTGGAAATGGGAGGGAGGGGGGAGGATGGGGGGTGGGACGGGTTGGGAGTAATAGACAGAAAACTGTACTTGAAAAATAATTAAATAAAAAAATTAAAAAAAAATAAAAATAAAAATAAAAATAAAATAAAAATAAAAATAGTCAATTTTAGAAATTAATATTTCTGCAAGATTAAAAATGTAATCATTTCTTAGAATATTGGACCAAGATTAATACATTAATCTCTTCTTATTAAAAAAAAAAAAAACATGCCTTAGAATGTAAACATATAACTTAATTACACATGTAGATCTTGGTTTCCTCATCTAGCATCTTTACAATTTTTAGAGAGCTGCTATTTTTCTACATATCCTAAAGTTTAGATCTATGAGATGATCCTTTGGTTATATTTTTCTTAACTGCATTCCATATCATGCACATATTTAATGTGTCTAAAGGAACTTTATGTTTAAATCTAGCATCAACTTACAGAAAACCAGCATATTAATTTTTCCTTTTAAGAATGTACCACTCACTCCACAATTTAATACCACTTCTTCCTTGGAACAGCTTTGCTCTGCAAAGGTAGAGACACTTCACAGGCCAAGAGAAAACCTAGTTTCTAAGAAACTATAATTTTGTAACTTTAACATAAGAAAATTCTTGATAAATACTGAATTGTTTTCAAAGTTTTATGTATCTTCTAACTACATCTACCAAATTTCTACAGAATACATGGTTCAAAAAGACTCAATATGTCATTGGATAATGTGAGACAATAAGTATAATATATTTGGGGGGAAGCATTGTGTACCTCCCAAATTTATATGTTTAAGTCCTAATCTCCAGTATCTCAGAATGTGACTACTTTCATTAACGTTATAATTAGGGTAGAATGAGTGGACCTTATTGTAACACGAGTAAGCCCCAATAGGACTAATGTCCTTGTAAAAAAAGTGAATTTGGACACAGGCATGCACACACATGGAAGAAGTATGATGTAAAAACAGAGTTTCTCTTTTTTTACTGTGTGGCATTCCATTGAATAGATAGACCACAGCTTTTTTATCCATTCATCTACTGATGGGCATGAGCTGTTTCCAGATCTTGGTTATTCCAAATAGTGTTGCTGTTTTGGTGTTTCAGGATCCTAGGGATATATTACCAGAAGTGTAATTATGGAGTCAAAAGGGATTTTCATTTTTAATTTTTAAAGGATACGCCATACTGTTTTCCATAGTGGCTGCACCAGTTTATATTCCCACCAACAGTGCACTGGGGTTCCCTTTTCTCCACAACTTCCCCAGCACTTATTGTTTATTAATTTTTTGATGGTAGCTACTCTGATAAATGTGGGATGATATCTCATTGATATTTTAATTTACATTTCTCTGATTAGAGATGTTGAACATTTTTTCATATGTTAGAGATGTTGAACATTTTTTCATATGTTTGTGGGCCCTTTGTATGTCTTTTTTGGATGAATGTCTATTCAGTTTTTTGTCCATTTTTTAATTAGGTTGTTTGTTTTCCTGGCATTGAGTTATATTATTTTGCATATTTTGGAGATTAAACCTTTGTCAGATGTCTCATTTGCAAAAACTTTCTTCTATACATTGGGTTCCCTAGTCATCTTGCTGATGGTTTCTTTAGCTGTACAGAAGATTTTTAGTTTGATGTAGTCCCATTTGTTTATTTTGTGCTTTGTTTCCAGTGCCTTGGGAGATATATCAACAAAATTATTTTTAAGTTGAATATCTGAGATTTTACTGTTTTCTTCTAGGCAGCAGTAAAAAAATTACATTTTGTAACATCTTACATTTTATAACAGCATGAATGGACCCAAGAGAAAATTATGCTGAGTAAATTACTTCAGTCAGTGAAAGAAAAATACCACATGATCTCACTTATACGTGGAATCTAATGAATACAATAAACTAATGAACAAAACAGTAATAGAATTTTAGATCCATAAAGCAGACTGACAGCTGCCAGGAAAGGAGTGAGGGTGGGTGGGATGAATGTGTTGACAGGATTAACCAGAGAATATTTATACACAACCCAGGAACTCAGACACCAATTGGGGGATTGGTTTAGGAAGGGGAAGGAGTAGGGCTGGGTGGAGTTGGGGAAAGAGAGAAAAAGCAGGAAGAACTGTAATAGCATAAACCATACAAATAAAAAAAAGACAAAAGGAGAAGATGACCATCAATAAGCCAAGGAGAGAGGCCTCAGAATGAAATTATTTCTGATGACACCTTGATCTTGGACCTCCAGCTGCCAGAACTGTGAGAAAATAAATTTATGTTGTTTAAGTCATCCAGTCTGTGGTATTTGTTATGATAACCTTAGCAAACTAATACATATATCCAATTATCATAAGTGAGAGAAGGTCACTAAATACTGTTTATCATACAAAGGTTACTATGGAAAAAAAAGAATTAGTAGTAGAGTCCTTGAAAAACGATAAGGACAAAGGGTGTTGTGATTTTCCAACAGTGTTTTAAGCTTTGACAAGCACTATAGTAAAAAAATAAATAAATAAAATAAAACAAAAAAAAATGCACATCTTTATCTTCCCCAAAGATTAGTGTTGCTATATAAGATATTCATATTCACCATACATTTTAAAAAGAATTTAATAATCTTTTAAATTCACCATTTTTGATTTATGCAAAATCCTGTTGTGCTGAGCCCTTCTTTTACCTAAGGTTGATTTTCTTTAAAGTTTATATGGCAAATGGCCGTATTTACAGATTTTGAAAAAATAGATACATGTACAGAAAGAATGAATGTGAAAACCAAAAGGCTAGAGTTTACATCTTGGGATACAGTAATTAGCTACATTTTATTAAGGCAATTATTTCATGGTTTAATTTTGTCTCTTTGTTTTCAAATAGAAAATGAAATGTGTGCTTTTTTCCTTTCAGTTCTCTGCTCCTTTACCTTAACAGGGTCAGAATGGAACCAGATAGGTGTTTTGTTCCATCCAGTCTCTGAGTTTGTAGGGAAAATTTAGTAGCTTTGGTCCATGAATTCTCTATTGTTGTAGTAAAAAATAGGCTATAAATAATACACGAAGAAATGTAAGCGACCATATTTCAGTGAACTCTAGATATAAAAATGTGATGTGGGCCTAATTCATTCCATAAGCTGATTCCTGCTCAAGGAGATTTACATATCACAATCCACAATCTTCTCAGCTCTGGAGAAACATACATATGCATCATATATAGTAATGTGCACATATAATATATACATGTATCTATAATATACTGTACATCATGTTATGTTGTATAATATATAATTATATAGTATATAATAATATATTCATAATATTTTATATAATCATATAGTATATGAAGAATGCAATATACACATGCTGTATATTATGCACACACATTACACACTATATAATTATGGTGTGTATAATATGATATCATCATATTATATAACACACATTATATTATTATGTTATATTAATTATATTACATACATGCACACAATATACATGAACCATGCATATATCTACTATATATTGCATATTATATGAGTGAATTATATGTGTAAGTTCTATATTATAATATATGTAATATATATTATGTATGTTCAGAAGGTGTTCAGGCATGTAATATGAAAAATAGAGACATTTATTGGAGAAGATACAAGACACAAGAAACATTGTATATAGGACAATGATGCCTCTGTCTTTTCAAAATAGGCACCTTAGGGTCTCACATAGTTTCTCCCAATCGCCATCAGCTGCCTCATTGTATTTTCTTGAATCTCTTCATTGGTTTGAAATCTCCTCCTTTCCAAAGCTGAAAGTTAGTTTTGGGGAAAGTCAGAAGTTGCAGGAGTCAAATCTGGGTTGTAGTGAGGCTAAGTCACCTGGGTGATTTGATGTTTTGGGAGAAAGCTATGCACAAAAGGTGATACATGAGCAGGTGCGTTGTTCTGATGAAACTGCCAATTACTAATTGCCCATAGCTGCAGCCTTCTGAATCATCTGAATAGCCTCCATGGAGGAACGTTCAAGTTCGACATAAAATTTGATGCAGATTTGGTGCTGTACTCACTTAGTCATTTTGAATGTGACAGCCACACAGTACACAAGTTCACTCAACAGCATCTACTGCCCCCACTATCACAGTGAAGTTGTCATTGTTCAGTGCATCTGCTTCCAATCCACTCTCCTCAACTGCCTGGTTAACTCTGTTTCACACAAACTGCTCTTGCTGTACTTTTCCCAGACAGACTTTGCTGTATACACACACATTAAAGGTAAATAAAACCTATGATGTATGTCTCATTGACAATATAAACATGCATAATAGAAAATTATGCATAGATATATGTTTAAGCAAATTGTAAGACAATTACTACAAAATAGCAATAAATGTAAGTAGTCACAAGGGCTACCTAGTTACAACTAGTTACATTATTGTAAGTTAAAATAAAAAGATAATGCTTTACCACATCAGTTTAGTAAATACTACGATTACAATTAGTACTACTTCCTTGGCATTACAGGAAAAACAAAATTCTAATGCAATGCCTTTTAAAGAGTGAACTATAATAGCCTTTTGAAAAGTAATGTGGTAATTTCTTAAACTTACACATTAACATCAATTCCAGTCACTTAAAAAGAAACTGACAATTAATAGCCATATAACTTTCAAGTGAATTGAAGTCATAGATACCTTCCATTAAAGAAAATATCATATTTCAATGTGTTATGTTTATGGGAGTATTGGTCCCTAATTTTATTTCTGGTAATATTAATCTGAATTTTGTATTCAAATATTGCTGCCCCCTTAAAATCTTTTGGGAAGATTTCTTTCTATTTTATTTTATGGAAAAGGTTTTGTAGTATAGGTATTTTATTTTAAAAAAATATGTATTCATTTTTAGTGAGAGAGGAAGGGAAGGAGAAAGAGAAGGAGAGAAACATCAATGGGTTGCCTCCCTTAGGTGTCCCTACTGGGAACCAAACCTGCAACCCAGACACATGTCCTGACCGAAAATCGGACCAGCACCCTTTCAGTTTGTGGGAAGATGCCCAACCGAGTCACACCATTCAGGGCAGTACAGGTGCTATATTCTGACTATTGATATAAATAAACAGTAAAAACTATCACATTGAAATATCAATTTCTAATTTTGTTCATTATTATGTTCACTCTGTTCATTGGTCATATTTCTATGGTCAAACAGTGTTGAAGTTTCTGAGCAAGCTTGCACACCTGGAAAGGGTCAGAGCATCTTCAGTGGTCATTAAGACTCAAATGAGATAAAGTAAATTAAACAGTGAAACTCCCTGGAAGTAGTCATGGGCATTTAAAGAAAAAATAAGAATGCCAACCATATTGAAACCCCTCATAAAGAAAATAAATGTTTGGCTTAAAACATTTTACTCGAAATGAGTTTGTCAGCCGTCAATGAAAGAATACCACTAATATACTACCTTCTGCAATGTCAATTCATGGTATACAAATCAAATAAAATTTCTGATATGAAACATTCTCTCAGACTTCCACATTGATTCAGTGCCTTTTCTCACAAGTGTTAGAAATCCAAGTCATGAAGGTTATGCTCATCTTCACTTCCAGACTCCTCTTTGGCTCTGATTCTGCCTCTGATCTTTCCAATGCTGCTGTTTGTAGAATCAGCAGTAGGGGCAACTACAATCTTTTCCTTCTTGGGCCTTTTTTGTACCATGGGTTAGGAGATCCTGAGACCTTTCTGAAGAATGAGGCCCTCCTCACGCAGTAAGGGTCTAATGAGACTGCCTTGTTCTGTCTTTTTGATTCCCAGTGTCCTGGCCCTTGGACTTGGAGATGCAGACTGCTTTCATCGTGGTTTGCTGCCCCTGCTACTTCTTTTAGAATGGGATTGAGGGGTACTTAAGATTGCCAGAGAGTTCCACAGGTGATTAGGGCAAATGCCCTTTGTTTGGTTGTAAGCCTAGGGCTTCTTGGGTAAATAAGCTCAGGGAAGAAGACTCATTCTTACCATTGATGACAATGAAGGCAAATGTTTTTTGGTGACTGGAAAGTCTGTTTCGAAGGTGAAGAATGGGGGCCCTGTATTTTTGTGGTGCATACGGTGACACCTTCCTTTAGGAGGCAGGTTCAGGGTCTTTCATCTCTTTGGGGATGAAGAAGGAAAATATGTTCTCTGCTTTCTTGGGGAAGTGGGAATGGGAAAAGAGAAGCAGGAAGAGGGAGAGCAGTAAGGACAGGTCACCTTTGGAAGGGGAGGAGGGTGGCTGCGACTTTGTCTATGGAGAGGAAAATCTTTTTCTGGCATTTTCATAAAGAGGTAACCCAGGAAGGGGACTGTGTTCACAGCCTACCTACCTCAATATAACTCCCATGGGATCACTTGAGTTTTAATCATTTGGGGAGGGGAGGAGCCAGAGTCAGATAAGACTGATGGCTTTATTGGTTATATTGGCATCTTTGCTGTACTGAACCTGCTAGTCTCATTTTGCCACTCTATTTTTTTCCAGTTTATATAACTCTACCTTTCTAGGTTTGGGTGTTGGTGAAAATGGCTGTTTTCTCAGTGCCTTTAAGTTTTGTCATTTTTACCTGAAGTTCACTCAGGAGAGACAGAAACACATATTTTTCCTGTACAGTTAGACTACACTGTACAATGTTGAGGAATGATAAGTTTTTGGCGGGGGCATCACTATAGGTGATGACTGGCCGTGCCTTTGTCTTGGATGACTTACTGAAGGAGGTAACCTGCTGGTGTTTCATGGATAGCTGGATGTTCTCTTGTGATGTTTCCTTGGTGGTTACCTGGAAGGAGAGGAGGAGACGATGAGCTACCTCCGGCCAGGATGCTAACGAGCACCTTTCTGTCTCACTGCAGTTCTACTAGCATTAGGCATTGGTGGGGGAGACATTTTTGTTTGGTGAAGATCTCCTGTGTGGAATGGCCACCTTCTTCAGCTGGGCTGCCCCCAAATGGCTGTGATGCACAGCATGATCTATGGCTGTGACTCCACAGAGTATGAGAAGGACAGCTAGAAGGCATTTGGGACCTTGATTTGGAACATGACTCAGAGACTCTTTCTTTTTATTAAAACTTTTACCATCCCCACCCCAGGAAGGTGCTGTAGGCTCTTATATAGATCCAGGTTTCAGAACTTTTAGTATGTCACTAGTAGAGGTGGCCTCTTATGCTTAAGGTTTTTATTACTTTCACTGCAAGTTTGGGTAGCTCTGTAGTCTCCTTTATTTCAGGAATAGAAGGAATGCCCCATCTCCCTCTTCTGACAGGAGAAATTTGACTTCCAGGGGAAGGCAATTGGTATTAGCATATTCTTGGATTTCAGGACTTCTCAGTTTTTCTGTTCTGCTTTCTTTTTCTTACTCCTCTTATTTTTGTCTTCTTGCTTTTTTATAGATGCCAAATTTCTTATATAACCAATCTCTGATTTATTTTTCTTTCCTGAGTTCTAGGGACACAGAATGAAATCCAGCCATGTTTTCTTTTGCATGTAACAGCAGAGGGCATAGTTCATAAGTTTGCTAGCTTTTTTTTTTCATTCAAAAACTCAGTCAGATGCATTGAATTATGTTGGAGTCTGGAGCCTTCACTTCCAGGTAGTTGCATTAAAAACTCAATCACAATCTAATTTAAAACCCAAGGATTTATTTTAGTTATTTTGCTATCCAAGGTTTTATAACCTCCAAATTTACTTTGCTTGTGTTTTCTCCTGTGTACTCTCTCCTTGGCTTTCAGAGAGCTACTTTCTTACTGTGACCCCAAATGACTTTTTTCCTGTGTAACTACACTCCTAATATCTCTTCCTGTTCTTATAAGGAAACCAGTTCTATTGGCTTGGGGCTCTACCCTATGATCTTATTTAATCTAATTAAGTCCACAAAGGCTCTATCACAAATATTGGCATATAAGAAGTTATACTTCAACCAATTAATTTTGGGGGAGGGTGTACAATTCAATCCATGCATCAAGTAACTGAAAGCATAACACATACATAACAAGTAAACTATGTTTCAAATTATTAACTATGTTGAATAAGGTGGGACTGAAAAAACTAACTTATGTAACTTTGAAAAATAGTACTTTGTCCAGGATCTATGGTGTTGGCTCAAAAGAAACTATACACAAATACTATGTACTATAAACAATGTTTAGTATTTTTTTCTTAAAAGTATATGGGTTATAAATCTAAAACTCTTCTGTTGATATACTAGTTTTAACAAATAAATATGTTTTAGCCAATTCAATGAGAATTTGACTTCTCATTATTGAAAGAAAGTCTACAGTGTTGAATGTAAGAATTCACATGTCTACTATATATCTATCAACCTATAGATTAGATATGAGAGAGAGAGAGAAATACACAGGCATATCCTATGTTATTTTACTTAGCTTTGTTGTGTTTCACAGATAACGGATTTTATAAAAATTAAAGAATCCTGACAAAGACACCATATCCATAACATAAAAGGCCAGGTGAAGCAGCAAGTGCTGATGTAGAAGCTAAAACAAGTTATCCAGAATGTCTTGCTTAGATAAGTAATGAAGGTACTTACACTAAACAGACTTTTAATGTAGACAAACAGCTTTATATTGGAAGGAAGTGTCATATAGAACTTTCCTAGCTAGAGAGGAAAACTCAAAGCCTAACTTCAAAGCTTGAAGGACAGGCTGACTTTCTTTTAGGGGATAATTCAATTGGTAACTAAGTTGAAGTCAATGCTCATTTAACATTTAAAAAATTTTAGGGCTCTTTAGAATTATGCTGCTCTTCCTGTGCTTTGTAAATAAAACAAAGCCTAAATGACAGTACATCATTGTTCACTGAACATTTTAAGCCCACTGTTGATACTGACTGCTCAGAAAAAAAAAACATTCCTTTCAAAATATTACTATTTATTGACAGTGCACCTGGTCACCCTCTTGAGTGGAGATGTACAAAAATATCATTGTTGTTTTCATGCCTGCTAATACAACATCCATTCTGCAGCCCATGGGTCAGGGAGTAATTTTGACTTTCAAAGCTTATTCTTCAGAAAATACATATTGTAATGTTATAGCTCCTATAGATAGTGGTTTCTCTGATGGATCTGAGCAAATGAAATTGAAACCTTTTGAAAAGGATTACCATTTTAATTGCCATTAAGAAGATTCATGGGAAGAAGTCAAATATCAACATGAATAGGAGATTGAAAGAAGTTGGTTCCAAACCTCACAGATGATTTTGAGGGTTTAAGACTTCGAGAAGAAAATAAGTGCATATATGGTGGAAATATCAAAATAACTAGAATTAGAAGTGGAGCCTAAATTTGTGACCAAATTGCCGCAAGCTCATAATAAAACTTAAATGGAGGAGGAGTTGTTTCTTATGGATAAGCAAAGGAAGTGGTTTCCTGAGATGGAATCTACTGATGATGAAGATGCTGTGAAGATTGTAGAAATCACAACAAAAGATTTAGAATATTATGTAAACTTAGTTGATACTAGCAGGGTTTGAGAGGATTGACTCCAATTTTGAAAGACATACTATTGTGGGTAAAATGTTATCAAATAGCATCACGTGCTATAGAGAAATTGTTCATAAGAGAAAAGTCAATTATGCAGCAAATTTTATTGTCTTGTTTTGAGAAATTGACATCTACATGATAGCCATCAGCAACCACCACTCCAATCAGTCAGTAGCCACGTTACCTGATGAGCACAGAAGGCATTGTGAGAGAGTTCTCAATGGCCATATCTGGTATAATTGAATAATAAAATAATAATAACAGGTGTTAAGTTATAGAAGCAAATATATATGTATGAGTCTATATTTCATAGATAAATACATAAATTGAATAAATAAATTTCTGTGAACATAGCACAGCTTCCTTAGACAAAATTTCAATAAGTAATATAGAAGAGATGAAAGAAATAAAAAAAATAGCATAAGAACACCATAGTAATAATTGAAGAAGGCAAGAGTCACAATGTATACTAACATCAGTGGTCAAAAATTTGAAGAATAATAGATATTTGTATAGTCTCAAAGAATCTCAAGGTACTTACTGATTACAAAGGGGAGAAAATGACTGTACAGTGGAAAATCCCCCAAAGACATCTTTAATCAAATGACCAGGGTTAGCATCTGTGGTAATCAGCATATCATTATATAGAGTGAATGATTCACTGAGAAGGGCAATGTTGTATGTTATTCTTGCAAAATAATTTGTATCCTCAACCTAATCATTAGATAACTTTAGTCAAACCTAAAGAACACTCTAGATGGTATCTGACTAGCATTCTTCAAAAGTCTTGAGGTCATGAAGTACAAGGAAAGAGTGACGAGCTGTTACCAATCGAAGGAGACCAAGAATATATTAATATTCTTGGAGTTAATATTAATTTATTAGTTTTTATAATTATTCAAGGTATTAATATTAGGGGGAGCTGGGTAAAGGATGTGCAGGAAATATATATTCTGTTTATCAATTTGTCTGTACATACAAATTTATTTTAAAAAGAAAAGACATACAAATCATACATTTAATTTTCTGCTCTGGAATTCACTTACAATTTCAACATTAATTATAATGTGATGCTTCCTTGAGTCTTACTGTCTCATAGTTTATATCTAGATATAGAATACCAAATTGTTTATGTTTAATTTTCAGTTGATTTTATGGTATTTTTAGATATATAGTTTGACTTACTTGTAAAGTTATGTTCTGTGATACACTTTATTTAAAATTATAATGTAGTGTAAGAACATAATTTCAGAAACAAATTAACATATGAGAAGACAACACTCTTGCATCACTTTTTAAATAAGGGAAAGAAAAGAAAGGTGAAGCTTTGCTACCTTGGTGACATGCCTTGTGGACCTTGTTAGCAATGCATGCTGCAGGAGGGGTAATAGCAGTAATTGTGTAATTGGTATTGTTTCCCAAGAAGTCATTAGGTACCCAGCTAGCCTCTGTCATTTCAATATGACAATAATTAAATTACTTTAACAACTGCATGGAAGTGAAGTGCATTGATGGATAACTTAGTTTTATAACTCCAGGGAATGTTACCTAAGGTATGATTTTAATAAGTGATTTCAGTACACATTAATTTGATATATTTCCCATTCACTCCAGTTCATTTTTAAAAAATGCTACAGCTGTCCCATTATTATTAAAGATTCAGCAAAATATGTTCCTTCCCAAACACTTAGATGACTTCCTTAGATGATTTAGATGATTTTGACTTGTCTTGTTGTTATGATTGTAGTAGTGGTAGTGGTTTTTAATGATAAAAAAATAAAAATTACTTAAATAGAGAGAGCAAATTCTAGTCAACTTTATAAAGTCTCATGATAAAAAAAACACTTTTAAAGAATTATAGTGGATTATTCTTAGAACCCAGAATGTCAATATTCAAAATAAGGTCAATTACTATTTCAACCAATGTTTAATACACTTAAAGGATCATTTTAAAAAGCCACTTATATTAATCAGATATGAAGATAACTAGAAAAAAGTGGCTGCATAGATATATTGGTTTGATTAATAAAATGTAATTAAGTGAAAGTAAATGAGATTTTTCTTCTGAATATTAGTAACAGGAGCAAAGCAAATTTAAAGAAGCAAATTAATGTATTAGTATCTCTTCAGCATATGGTTAAATGAGTGCAATTTGCAAAATTAGAGGCACAAGATGCATATTGGTTTCATTCCTTTTTAATTTTTCCTTCAATAATCAAGTCAAAATCTAGTAGAATTCATTATATCATCTTTAGATTACCAATAGGTTGTAAGATTTGGCTTTTGAGATTTTCAAATGAATGGCGTTTATATTATCATAGTTACTGTAAAAGATGATAATCTGGAGCCTGCTATTTTTGATTGACTCAAATAAAATAATAATACTTTGAAAGATTAAATTCACATGGACAAATTTTCTTAAAATATTAATATATTTTTTAAACTTCTTTTGACTAAAATGAATTCTAATTCTTACAAAGTTCTAAATATTTGAAAACACTGTAGAAACTGACATCTTCTGGGTAATTAGAACAAACTAATATACACAACTTTCAACCAAAAGGACAATATATCTTCCTATATCACAAGCTGTTTCTAAATACTTATATTAAGTAGAATATAAGCTTGTGATCAACAGTTTCAAATTTTAATAAACTTGATGTTAACAGCCGTGTAGTAAATTAGCAGTTTCAGAAGAAAGAAATCACAACATTCTCATAGTACTGCTATTTCTTATCAGAAAAAAACACATTGTGTTATACTTTTATATAGTATTTGAGTGATGTTGTATGGGTAAAAGTGCTCTCAGATCTTGCTGTTCAATGTGAAGTTCAAGGACCTGTAACAGCCACATCACTTGGGAGTTTGGTAGAGACATAGAATCTTGGGCCCACCTTCAGACCTCTTGTATCATAAATTGTCAAGTACTTTTCTAAGAATGATTCTTTAATTTGGCTATGCATTGGAAACTGAGAATTTAAAAAGAGAATACTGATGCCTTTTCAAGCCCAGAAATTCTGATTTAGTAGACATGCAGTAAAACTTAGCTGTGGGTTTTCAAAAACTCTTTCAGGTGGTTTTAATATCACACAAAGTTTGAGAACCAGTGTAAGATGCCTAATTAATCACAAATAGGTAATGTGTTGATAAATGTGACCCTTCCAACCAAAGTCAATTATGTTGACAATTATTTTTATTTCTGTTAAAGAGAAATTAACTAATTTCAGGTTTTCCATTAAAAATAATTTCTTGGAAGTTATAACTCAAAAGAATATAAATTTAGATAATAGGGTTACTTCATGAAGTTTAGATAATAGGGTTACTTCATGAACTTTTCTCTTTAAAGGGATGATTGTGAATACATTTGTAATTGATTATTTTAATTACATTAACAACATGCTTTGTGCCTACAATTTTTAAATTTTCTTAAATTAATAATGCTTTAATATTTTGTCTTTAATCCAATATCCACATATAAGTCCTTTTTAAAAATTAAAAGAGAGGTCTTATTTATTTTTTAATAATTTAAGTATTTGCTAATGCTGGAGTTGATGATTATTTTCAGTTGAAATAGCAAGTTACTGGGAAGATTGCATTTTGTTCCTTATTACTCTATCCAGTACATTTAAGCTTTTGTCCCGATGAAAAGTGAATATTTTAATGCGTACTACTATTACATTTGCCTCAAATAGTCTTCTTTTAGATCACAGACATCACTGCTAAAACCTGTTTTATGTCATTTTGGTGGTACCAATTTATAAATGGATATTTAATAAGTACCTGTAATAATGATTATTGTATGGTGCCTTTATAGGGTTTTTGTTTCAGTTAAACTATCTGAAGCTAATACTTTCATATGATCATTTACAATTTACCTTTCCAATAAATATGTAAATGCTATCTGCTTTTGTATTAATAAAACTGTACATCAACAACTCTTTGTAATAATTTCCTTCACCATACCCTTTAACTTACATTTGTCTTTGTATAAGATATGAATTTTCTAGAGATGGTCATGAGAAGGTAAATAAAAAAGAAGATATTTAATATAGGAAAGTAAAAGATATTTAATACAGAAAACAATTAAACTATCTAAAACTAGGTAATTAATATTATAATTAAAAGGCTAAATATATTAACATCAACAAATTAATAACTAATTAATACATTGTATCAAGTTATAGTGTCAGGTTGATAGAAATTATTTTATCACCTTTAATTTGATATCATTTAATTATAGTACACATTCTAATCACTATAGAATCTTCAATATAGGTTTTAAGTATTTTAGCAGGGTTTAAATATGCATGAAACTCTACAAAGAGAATTAAATCCATGAGTCTTCCCTGTTTTGAGCAAAAATCATCATCTCCACAATCCAGTCCATGCTATTAGTTACAGATTTTTGACACTAGAATTCCTGATGTCTAGATTAATGTACAGTTTGACTGGGAACTAGTCAATCAGCCAAAATTGACTGGATATTATGCTTGGCATCAGGAGTTCTGCATTTACATGATATACACATTTGAAAATCCTTACTTTTAGATTCTGACTAACATGTATAGTTGTGACCAAAAGTTGTGGTCATAATTTTGATGTCTTTTTAATGCAAAAGATATTTTAAAAATTATATCAGTATTGTATGGTATATAAATTTTGGCTTTTGTCTCATTTTTAATAAAATTAAATAAATTATGTCAATTATATTTCTGTGTGATCCCTACATAAACTTTTTTTCCATAAAAGAAAAAATAAACAAAGCAAGCATCCATTCTTCAAAACAGAGTATGGTTATAAGCACTTAGGAATTTGAATTCATTCTATACCTGAAATACCAATAGCATTAGCTATAGAGAGATAAGCTTTGTGATAAGCTTAATTTTTTTCTACCTGGAATTTAATATAACTGCTCTCATCCATTTCTTAGGATTGTTATGCACTAATTAAAGATTGTAAAGCATCTTGCAAATAAAATGGTACATACATGCCTAATAAGGCTAATAACATTTATAATGATACCAGCTGTTGAAATCCAACAGATATACATAATTAATGACAGTTGAAGTTTACCTACAGCTTTTCCATCTGCTTCATTAGAATACAATTTCCAAAATTTATAAAGGGTACTTATATTTTTAGAAGTCAAGATTATCTCCACACTCATTGTAAAATAGGTGTAGGTTTCAAAGAAACCTAAAAATAATCTTAACTTATTCAAGAAAATATAAAACCATAATAATAAAGAGAAATGAGTCCAGAAATAGGAAAGAAAAAAAAGAAAGAAAATACACAAAGAGTTTTTATGATAAACACATGTGAAAATACCACCTCTTTCACTAATCTAATCATAAGTATAGATGTGTCAAGTTTTGATACCTAATTTAGAAATAAATAACACTGAAGTTTAATTTAATTTGTGTCACTAACTTTATGCAGGTCTCTATATCAAACATTTCACATTCTGTTGCCTAGGTAATAGTTGAAACAGAGCTGTGAGGTAAGATTGTTAATACCTCAATTTTATAGATTAGGAAACTATGGTAAATAATACTTAAAAAATCAGAGAAAATACCTTCATAATAGACCAAGGGAACCTGAAAATGGAGGAAAAAGGGTCTAAAGTTTACTGTCAACAATGACAACAATGACAAAAAAGGATGTACACATACATTATACACTTGGAAAAAACCAGCTGTGTGGTTAAACATGGAAGATGTAAGACCCTAGTTTCCTGATGCAGAGGGGTTCAGTTGTCAGAATGTTGAATATCTTTGACTATAGGTTTCTAATTGGAAAGAATAAAAACAGATGAGTTAAGTAAATGTTGGAAGAACAATTAAAAACATCCAAAATCAAATATTCTCTTGGCTTTAGGGAATAGATTCCAGAAGACATTTATTAGGACTCAGGAGAACACTTAGCAAAGGAACACATACCCAGGGTGGAGCTCAGCTCCATTACTATCCAATCCCTCATACCTTTGTATTTCAGGGAAAAAAAGGGTAGAAAACAAAATTTAGCTTTTACACTCTTGTTCAACATTGGGAAATAATCTAATCTTACTCAAGTCATTCAAGTCGGAATAGTATAAAGAATTCAACCACACTACATCAAAGGGTAAATTTCTTGGACAGACCTGTTAAAATGTATGCATAATGAAGATAATAAACATTATTGGCAACTATAGATATTTTCCTGTATAGCAATGGGGAAAAGAAAGTAATGCATCATGAAGATGAAGGACTCAATGTGTAAAAAACATAACTCCAGGTAATAAGTACACGACACAGTGTAGCATAACATAAATAATAGTTTGCACAAACATAAAAATTATAGAGGCAAGAAACAAGAGCTAAAAATTTAGCTCAAACTACAAACAATTGAATGAAAAGTGTGACTGTATATTAGAGGAAAGTAATTCAGAAAAATAAGCGATGTTTATGTAATAAATATATAGTAAACATTCAGAGACATTGAAAGAAAAATACAGAACTGTAGCATAGAGAAATAAAAAAATAGATCATATTGAATGTAAATTTTTAAAAAGAGAAAGAATAAAATACTTAATGTTATGAAAGACAAAATTACCTGACATAAATGTAATTGTGATTGAAGTAGAGTAACTGAAGAAAGGGACTAGAAAAAAGGTTGAGAAGTACAATAGAACGTGTTTAAGTTCTAGTGATTAGAGGAAGAATAAAGTATGGAAACTATAAGGGCATAGAATATATAATATAAAAGTGAAAACAATTACCATCAAAACACACTTTTTTTTTTAAGATTTTATTTATTTATCTTTTAAAGGGGGAGGAGAGAGGGAGAGAAACATCAATGTATGGTTGCCTTTCATGCGTCCCCTGCTGGGAACTGACCTGCAGGGAACCAGCCTGCAACCCAGGCATGTGCCCTGACTGGGAATTGAACCGCGATCCTCTGGTTCACAGGCCCGGGCTCACACTTATTTTTTTTTAAATGTTGTAATTTAAACAAGAAGAAAGAGTTCTCCAGAAACCTATATGGAAAAGAAAATTACTGACAAGAGCAAGTTTAGGTAAATTCATTTCCCTAAAAGCTATTGTAGAATATACTCAGGTTTTGAACATAAATGCACACACTGAAACACACATACATAAACACATACATGTACACAATGTACTTTATTGAGGTATAACTTGTGCACAATAACACAATAATATAAGTGTGCTCATTAATGAGATCATACAGTATTGTCATATCAAGATCTCATTTCTTTTGTTCAGAATATTTTGAGATCTATTTATGTTTTTTCACATATTAATATCTTATTCCTTTTTATCATTGAGTGTACCTTATTTATGCATATAGTATGCTCTTCCATTTGCTAATGATAGAAATTCAGGTTATATTAAATTTGGGGTTATTATTAATTAAGTTGCTATGAGATATTCAAACATAAATACTTTTATGGACATTTATTTTAACTTCTCTTGTATAATATCTAGGAATAGGATGGTCAGATTATATGGTCAGGTTTATATTTTACTTTTGAAATAAATTGCTCTCCAAAGTGGTTGTACCATTTTTTATTCTTACCTGCAATGTAGGAGAGTTACAACTACTTGATTTCCTTACTGCAATGTATTATTTTCTTTCTTATTTTCCCCTTCTGGACATGTAGTGGAATCCCACTGTGATTTTAATTTTGCTTTTCTTTTTTATTTTATTCTTTCCATTTTATTTTGTATTTGATTTGGGTATACAGTTTATTGTTTAGACAATAATATATTTTTTAGCCTTGGCTGGTGTAGCTCAGTGGATTGAGCCCGGGCCTGCGAACCAGAGTATCATGGTTCGATTCCCAGTCAGGGCACATGCCTGGGTTGCAGGCCAGTTCCCAGCAGGGGACTCATGAGAGGCAACCATACATTGATATTTCTCTCCTTCTTTTCCCCTCTAAGATAAATAAATAAAATCTTTAATATATATATATATATATATATTTATACAATAATATATTTTTATAGTGTTCCCCTCAGCATCTCCAGTACCCCAACTGGTACCATTCATAGTTATCACAATGTTATTGACTATATTCCCTGTGCTTTACTTAAATTCTCATGACTATTTTGTAACTACAAATTTGTACTTTTTAATCCCTTCACCTTTTTCACCTAGTTACCAAAACCTCCTCCCCTCTGACAACTACCAATTCTCCCTGTGTCTAGGTATGTTTCAATTTTGTTAATTAATTTATTTTTAAGACTCCACCTGTACAAGGTAGTGTAATCATATGGTATTGATCTTTCTCTGACTGACTCCCTCCAAGTCTACCCATGATGTCAGAAATGGCAGGACTTCATTCTTTTTTTCTGCCTGAGTAAATACGTATCTACTTGTCTATAAATGGACACTTGGGTGTTTTGGGTTTCTACAGATAAATTCACAGAGGTGAACTTGGTGGGTTATATGGCATATCCATTTTTAATTTTTTGAAGAAACTCCATATTGTTTTCTCTAGTGGCTTCATCAATCTGCATTCCCACCAACATGACACTGTATATAAAGAATCCAAAAGCTATTATACCTGAAAAATGAATTTGGGAAGGTAGCAGTATACAAAATAAATAACTAGTTGCATTTTATATACCAATAATGCACTATCAGCAAGTGAAACTAAGAAAATAATCCCAAATAAGTGGAAGCACATACTGTGTCCACTGATAAGAAGAATTATCATCACTAAAATGTCCACACTCCTTAAAGCAGTCCATAGATTCAATACAATTTCTATCAAGATACCAATGACATATATCACAGAAGTAGAACTAACATTCAAAATATTTATATGGAACCACAGAAGACCTCGGATAGCCACAACAATCTTGAGAAAGAGGAGCAATGTTGGACATATCATGCTACCTGATATTAACTATACTACAAAGCTAATCAACATATCATGGTACTGGTATAGAAACAGTCACATGGATCAGTAAAACCTAAGAAAAAGCCCAGAAATAAGCCCACATCTATATGGTCAATTGTATGTGTCAAAGGAGGCAAAAACATACAATGGGGTAAACATAGTCCATTCAATAAATGGTGCTGGTAAAATCAGATATGGTGCTGAAAAATCAGATATTTGCCCCAAATGAAAGCAATCCACTTCCTTACATAATATATAAGAATAAACTCAAAATGAATTTAAGACTTAAATGTAAGATTTGAAAACATAAAAATCCTAGAAGAAAACCCAAGCAGTAAAATCTCTGACATTTCTCCAAGCAACATTTTTTTCTGCCATATCTCCTTAGGTAAGGGAAACAAAAGAAAAAATAATCACATGGGGTTTAGTTTTATCAAACTAAAAAGTGTGTGCACATCAAGGAGACCATCCATGAAATTAAGAGATAGTCTACTAAATGGGAGAACATATTCACCAATAATATGTCTGATAAGGGATTAATATCCAAAATTTATAAAGAACTCATACTATTCAACACCAAGAAAAACAAACAATCTAATTGGAAAATGGTTGGAGGACCTGAATTGATAGTTAAGATGACAGACAGAGGGCCAATAGACATGTGAAAAGAGTTTAACATAACTAATTGTCAGAGAAACATAAATTAAGACCACAGTGAGATATCACCTCACACTTGTCAGAATGGCTAGCATCAGTAAATCAACAAAAAACAAATGTTGGTGAGGATGTGGAGAAAAGAGAACTCCAATGTATTTTTTAAATTTTTTGATGAATAGTGATATTTTGCATATATTCTTGGCCTTTTTCATACCTTTTTAAATTGCATGTACAGATTTTACATACGTTTTTAAATTGCAATGAGAGATGTCAGCTGTCATCCAAATGAAAAGGTTAAGTAGGAAGAAGTTAGAGAAAGATCCATCTTTGAAATCTAGATTTTAGAGTTGTCAGTGTATAACATACAGGCATTCTTCAGAATACTGCAGGTTTGGTAAAAGAGCACTGACATAAAGTGAGTATGGCAATAAAGTCATAATCTTTTACCCGGTGAAAGGTCTGTCTTGCCTTCAGTTTGTAAAAGAAAAAAAAAGAAACAGATGTAAAATGTATTAAAATGAAGCACAATAAAATGTGGTATACACATATTTAAAACCCACCAGACTGGATATCAATAATAGCTGATTATAATAAAAAGGACAGAGATCCAAGTGCTAAAATACATCAGTGATAACATTTATAAAAAAGAAAAGAAGCCAGAGAAAACACAGAATGAAAGATCTGTATGGTAGGAGAAAACCAGGGGAGCATATGATTTTCTGAAAGGCCAGTGATGAAAGCATATTAAGTATCAGTATTTGTCCACTATGTCAAAGTATGCTAGTGGGTCAAAGTAAGTTGTGGACAGAAAATGTACCATTGTGCATAATAATAAAGGTCTTTGGTAGCTTTAACAAGAGAAGTTTCTATTTAGTTACAGGGCCAAAAACATAATTGATGAGAAATTAAAGAGGTAAAGGATGACTAATTAATTATGTAATAAAACCAAGAATTGATCACTACTTTGCTGGTATCACCAAAAAAAAAAAAAATCTAGTCACAGACTAAGACCTCATTACAGATGCCCACAAAATGACCTGTAAAATTAGTCTTGTTAAAAAAAATCAAACCAGAAACTAGA
Organism: Sturnira hondurensis; assembly: GCF_014824575.4. NCBI lineage: Eukaryota > Metazoa > Chordata > Mammalia > Chiroptera > Phyllostomidae > Sturnira > Sturnira hondurensis. The sequence goes on from NW_028083059.1 coordinate 16,917,971, forward strand.
AAGTGTTAAGAGACATTATTGGGTTATTATATTTAAATAAATAAGCAAACAACCAGATTGTAAGAAAAAAATATCAGGTTGGCAAAAAAAAGTAGATTTAGCTTTTTCTATAAAGTATAATACATATTTTGTTTATTTTCACCAATAACTTTGTTGATTTGAACATTTTGAAAATGTTGGATATCTCCCGCATGGTATAACAATGGCTGTTTACAATTAATGTCTTGATTTGATTGCTATCAATTTCAACTGGTCTACCTAACTATGAGCATTGTCCAGCAAGAAATTTCCAGAAACTTTGCAAACCATTTTTGATGGGCTCAATCAGCCACAGCATCTTCTCCATGCACTGCATAAATCTTTTATTTTGTCTTAGTTGTGTTTTTTACCTTTCTAGACAGAAGAAAGTATAATAGGCTATAAATGTTGTGGCATATTTTATTCCATATTTAATATTAAAATGGCTAAACAAGAATTCACCAGTTTTGATTTTTTTAATGAACTCTGAAAGACAGCTGTCACAAACACTGTAACAAAATTGTTTCAAATAAATTTATAGACAACTGAGTGAACCTAGAGCCATCTTATGGAAAAAAAACAAATTTTTTTTTCACCAATCCACTGAATTAGTTTTGAAAATAAACAAAGGGAAAGAAAAATACGTTAAAGGAAGAACTTGTGGGGAAAAAAAACTTAATAAGTGTACAATAAATTACAAAGTGATTACTTTTTTAAATTTGATTAAATTATACTGGAAAGAAACACATTTGTGGAAAATTAGGAATTTTGAATACTGATTGACCTTTTACTGTTATTAAAGAAGTAATTTTTTTGTTTTGAATATGGACTTTTTAAAAAGTCTTTATCTTTTAAAGAGACATACCAAAATGTTTCTGGGTCAATAATGCATCTGGACACTGCTTTAAAATAATTAAAAATGAAGAAACAAAGAGAGGGTATAGACAAAATAATATTGTGCATTATAATCAATGAAGCTGAGTGATGTATATGTGTGGGGTATTATAAAACATGCTATAATTTTTATATTTATTAATTTCTATATGAAAAATGTTCAAGTGCTCAGTTGACTAATATTATGAAATTAATTACTTAATTATTAAAATAGAGAATGAGTGGAGGAGAGGTATCTGAGAAAGACAGTATCAATGACTTTTCCAAGGAATTACCATATATTAAAAAATAGTAAACATCCAGAATACCTTTATAAGATGAGAGTGATGACATCTTGTTTGTATGCTGACAGCAATGATTCAATAGAGGTGAAAAAATTTAATGTGTAGCAGGCAAAGAGGAGATGCTTATTGAATTAAAGTTTTAGATAAGAAATGAAGGCTCTTTAAGTAAAATGTATGGCACAAGTGGAGCTGTTGTCTTTAGACTAAAATACAAACTATTCATCATTAATATAAACATAGAAGACAGATCATATGGGTACTTGTGCCGGGGACAGAGGTGCATGGCAGTGGGAATTTGAGTCAGTTGTCTTCTGCTTAAAAATGAGATAAGAAGTAAGGTCACCAGCGGAGATGTTGCAGGCTTGAAAAGAAAGGAGAATATCATAAAAAGTCACCAAGAAGAGTGGAAAAAAAATCGACTAGAGAATGTAGCGCACATGTCAGAAAGCGTGAAATACCCACTTGACATTAAGTGTCAAGAATTTAAGATGAGATCAGTTGGTATAGTTTTGAACCATTTTGTCCATGATAATCAATATGCATCTAATATGTATTCAATTTTTGATATCTCTAATGGATTTTCCAAACTATAACCAGAGTCTTTTTTTAATGTTAAATGGATTGGGGAAACATTGGTTATAACATTACACAGTTTTAGCTGTACAAGATTGTAATTCAACATCTGGGTACCCTATTGAGTTCTCAGCACCCAGAATCTAGCTTCTTTCCACTACCATGTATTTTAACCCCCTTTATCCACATCACCCTTCCCTCACCCTTTTCCCTTTGGTAACTATCATTCTGTTTTCTGTGTCCATGACTTTATTTTGCTGTTTGTTTATTATTCTAAGAGAAATAACCCAGATGGAAAAGGACAAAAATGTATATGATTTCAGTTATATGTGGCTTATAAAACAAAAGGTAACAAAACAACTAACAGACAAAGTAACAAAACTACTAACAGACAAAGCAAAGAAATCTGATGATTTCTTTCCACAATGAATGATTTTCTGTTTTTAGGATGAAGAAAAATCTTGTAACATGGGCTAAGGCTATAGATAATCTGGTCTTTACCTAACCTTCCAGTCTACTTCAGCCTTTCCCTAGTTGCTCTCATTCTGTTCTCAAAAGGCCTCCTTACACCCTCTGCCTAAACAGTAGTTTCTCAACCATATGTATAATTAAAGCGAATAAAGAAAGTTACCAATTAATGGATATTTAATAACTATTAGTCATTTAGATTGTCATATCCCAGTCCCAAATATTGGGAAATGTTATATATTTTAGATTAGAGACAATTGTTTTATTAAGTCTATACTCCCATTGCCTAGTAAGATGCCTGAATAGTGGTTAGCCTAAAAGTATATCTTAAGGATATTTCCAGATCAGTATATAGATTTCTTCATTTTTCTTTATTTTCTTCCCCTTTAATCAAAACCTGCATACTTTTCATTGCATAGATAAAACAATTTAATTCATTCTCCAACTAAGGGGCGCTGCTGCTTGTTGGGCAGGCCTTCATTCATCTCTCGTGTTTGTTAAAAAATGACACCTTTTCCTAATTCAGAAATCCATCCTCTTGACTCTTGAGCCTATTACTCATTCTTCCTCCATTTGGTAACCTAGGAAGATTAGATAAAAAAGAAAGGAAAGGAAATGACCACTTCAAATCTTAATGTTTATATGCTAATCAAACTGTTTAATGGAATTTTTTCATTAAAAGATAATGGAGATAATGAAAAGTCCTTATTCATGTAATGTTAATATTTAGTTTTTCTTAATTGTTTATAATAAGTAAACATAATTTATAAATTTTAGGGAACATGACACACTGGGAAATATTTCTTTGTAATTTTTGGAATATAAAATGATATGTTTTATGACTGACAAAACTCTCTTTGGGTGATGCAGTGATACCTCATATTAATTTCTTGGAGGTCTCAACTACCAGAGTATATCTGTCTGCAGTCAAAAAGAAGGAGGAAAGCCATTTACGAGGTCTCAGACTTCATGACATTCTAGTGTCTAGTGATTCTATCAACCCTTTTCATTTTTTTGTAAGTTTGGTGCCGGGGAAGATCTTGAACACTTCTGAGTTAAATTCGATATGCTATCACTTCACTAACATGGACTGGCACTATGTAAATTATTGTCTTTCAGACCCAGAGTTGATAAATGTCTAACTTACTTTGGTCAAGAATGAGTATAAGTTGGAAAAACAAGATGAGGATTCAGTACTCCAATGGTATCTACTCATCTTGGATGTGAAATGTGCAAGACTTGAGGTAGGGTAGGATACAGGGCCCATCTAACCAATGGAATTTAGAAAAATTATACTTAAAATCAGAGGAACTAAGTAAATTGGTCGACATGGAATATGCTGTTGCGCTGGAGGGCAATTTGCAATTCTCTACTTGCTATTAACATAAAAACTAGATATTTAGAAGGTTTTTTAATAAAATCAAGAGAAAAAAAAACATATTTCTTGTCATTGAAGAAGTCCCCTTATGTTTTCTTGGCTATCTGGGTGCCTGATATATTTGTAAGCAAGTTAATTCAAGATCCTTGATTATTTTTTAAAAAAATGTATAAAAATAATTGCCATGGTCACGTGACCATGAAATCCTAAGGCTACTCTGCTTAAGAATTAAGACAATTTATAGTAGATGATTGCAAATTATTTTTAGCATAAGCATAGAAGCAAAGAATTTTGAAATTAATCTTGGCATGGGGTGAGTGTCATTAATTCCAGAAAATCCTGAATGGAAGAAATTTTTCAGACTGACAAACAATCTCCAAGTAAACTTGCACGAACCAACATTTCTAGATAGTGACTATTAACTTGTTACAGCTGGCAAGTGGAGGTTTCAGCCGATTTACTCTGATAGTGGTAACTTCCCCCACTACTTCTGAAGCAATAGAAATGTTATAAATGCAGGCAATTCTAAGCTGGCTTTATAATGACACATTCATTTTAATATCATTTACAGAGACTATTTTGTCATGTATAATGCATAATGCATACCTTTTTGCCCAAATTTTTTAGGGAAAAATAAGTATACACATTATATATGAGTAGTACTAATTCCATATCTATATATATGTTTTTATTTTTTTATTTATGCTTATGCACTAAAAGTGTAACTTTAGAAAGTAATAACAATATCTGCATGCAAAATAATCCCAGAATACGATAATTGGTTTTGTTTCTAAATATATATAAATAAGCTGAATTAAAAAATTAAAATGATTTTTTTCCTGAAAGTCTGGGCCAAAAATGTAGGTGCACATTATACATGGGAGGACATTATACATGGCAAAATATGGTGTGTGTGTATGTGTGTGTGTGTGTGTGTGTGTATAACAGTATGATTTATGTAATCTTGTTCTTGAAGTCTGGTGACTATTTAGGAGGTAATGACTGACATGTTTTCCACAAGGACTGGCATGATGTAGAAAAGATGCCTGCTATGCAAAAGAAGCTGCATAATGGGAGGAAACAGAAAACATAAAGAAGAAAATGTTAAGGGATAATTGGCACAATGAGGTAGAGTTTTTTGAATGGCTTTCAAAGAGCCGGATAAACCACAGAGAAACTTGACAAGATTGCCATTGAGGAGTAACAGATCATTATTAACATAGGGTGTGGTGTTGAAGTGAGAACTCCTCCACCCATCTCCTACATTGTCACATCTAAAAAAATCTCTTTATTCTGGCCTAAAGAAAATAAAATTCAATTATAAGTTTCATGATACACAAAAAATATATTGAATGGGCAGGGACTTAGGGAGCATAGTTGTAAATTCACACTCTAAAATTTATGTAAAAGTGAAAGGCCTAGATCTAGTTATCCTACCACTGGATGGGGATCTTAAGAAATATGCAAAGGGCCCCGGCTGGTGTGGCTCAGTGAACTGATCGCTGGCCTGTGAACCAAAGGGTCGCCAGATCGATTCCCAGTCAGGGCACATATCTGGGTTGCATGCCAGGTCCCTAGAGTGGGGCACGCAAGAGGCAACCACACATTGATGTTTTTCTCTCTCTTCTCCCTCCCTTCCTCTCTGCCTAAAAATAAATAACCGAAATCTTTTTAAAAAGGAAAGAAGGATATATGCAAAGAACTGGGTGATATGTCCAAGGGGTGGTACACAACACATTTTAGATTTTCTAGATACAGGAGTTTGTAAAAATTCTCTGATGGATGCAGACAGCATTCTACAGGCTTGAAGGCTATACTGGGAGCTTACAGGAAAGTGCGCTAGAGGAAATTAAGGTGAAGCTTGAATAAAAATTTGTAAAGTTGAACTGGAGAGATTATCCTGTGGTCACGTAGATTTCAGACTTTACCTTAATGACTAATTTGGATGAATATTGGATGAATGGGACATATTTCCCTATGCTTTCCATACACTAAATCTGTTTTTCGGCTAGTCAATTGATCAAGCTAAACTTTGAACTTGTCCTTTCTTTCCACCACAGAAAACATTAAGCAGTAGAATATGCCAGGAAGGCAATGAGAGATCGCTGTTCTGATTAAAGGAATAGTTGGAGGGAGGTTTAATTCCCTCTCAAGTCCTTTTTATCAGTCCTATTTGGCCAGTATGCAAAACAGATGGTTCCTGGAGGTTAACAATAGACCAACAGAATTAAACAGGTAATTTTTTATGTTGATTTAGCTGTACTTGATATGGGGTACGTTCTGCAGGAAGTACAAAAAGCCAATGGGGACAGCAGGTCCCAAGGCTAATGCTTTTATTTCCATACAAATTTGGAGTCCATCCAGCACGAGGTTAGTGTTGCCAGATTTAGCAAATAAAATGCAGGAGCCCAGTTAAATACAAACTTCAACTGAAAAAAAGCCACACACTTCTTTAGTGCAAGTATGCCATAGTGCATGGGATAAATAATGTATTTCGTCTGGCAAACCTATATGGCATTATTCCTGATCGGAATTTAGTAGACCATTTTTGTTTTGCTCTGCAAATACTTGACTTGCTGTAATCTAGTGAGGCAGGACTTGCACTTGGTAAGAGTTTAGAGTGTGCCAAAGTACCTCCTTGAGGAAACATGACTTTCCTCTGAGGAAAAAGCTCAGAAAGAGTTAAGAACTGTAGTCACTAGTACTACAAATAGGGATCCATGAGCCTAACTAAAATTCAAGTGTCAGTCCAACTTGTGAAATTCCTGAGATATCTATATTCAAAGGCTCCCTGCACGGTTGCTTTTCACAACCAATTAAATAGACATTCACTACCTTGTTGTAAGATATTGGTGAAAACTGCCCTAATCATAAAAGAGCATTGGATAATTAGGGAGGCAGAAGTACTGAATGTGGTGACATAAGAGGTAGTCAAATAGAAAAGAGGAGGCACAGCAAAGATTACTCATAGGATGGAAGTAGGCTGCTGCTGGGCACACTAAGCAGGGAGAGTTTAAAGGATCCATCACTGTTCAAGAGCAGGTTAAGTCGCTGCCCGTAGGACTGGCTGTACGACACTACAAGGACTTTTCTGCTCCCATTGCTATGTTAGCTGGACAATATGATTCTTCTCAACTGAGGTAAAACAGACTTTCTGGTTCTCAATTGAGGATTTTATTGTTGGTTGGAAACCATCTGCAACATAACCTGCAGATGATAAAATCTTGTGACAGAAGGTCAGAGCTGGGAGTTGTTTATTTCGCAGAAGAGAAGTTAAGTTTGGGTGGTTAGGGCACTATTTGAATACTTATAGACTGTCAGGCAGTAGCTAGTCACCTTGCAGTAAGGACAGGCAAATGGAATCCTGGATGACTAGACAATAAAAAATATCATTCTATGGGGTTCTCAGTAATGGAATTTTCTGTGGGAATTTATAAAAAGAATTAAAGTGGTTTGTGTAGACAACTGTGTCTGAGCACACACACACATAACTATACAACAGACAATCAAAACCAAAAATTTGTTGCAAGCTCAGAAAGGGAGTTGGATGCTAAGGCAAATGCCTTGTTCAGATCTCTAAGTCTTTCTCTGTAGGTTTAAGAAATATAAAAAATGCAGGGACTCACAGCATACAATGACAGGCAGAGAGAACAAAAATTACCCTGATGCCTTATGAAACTGATATAAGAAAAAGAAACTCCACCCTTTAAGTGGGAAGAACTCACTTGAAAATGATTTGAGGAAAATATCCCTACTAGCCCTACGTTATCTACCAAGTAGACTGTGTCGGACTTATACCAATAGCCCCAGGGTCCTACAAATTATGGTTGGGATTAACACTTATTCTACTCTGTGCTTTACTTATAACAAAGGCTGCTTTGGACAATACAAATTAATTTAACATTTGAGAGAGAAAATTCTCTATCAATTTAGACTACATGAATCTATTTCTTCTAATCATATAACATACTTTGCTGTTACGAATGTATCAAAAAAGGGGCAAGAAAATAGTACAAGGACATATTATATTGTGGCCACACCCTCAGAACTCTGATCTCATTTAAATTTAAAATGAATAATTGAAGCACTTGCTACTTAAAATACATGATGAAAATGCTTAACACTATATATTAATCATTTAAATGATCATGTCCACATATTGAGTGTGAAAGGAAGTAAACTAGGAACTTGACTGGAAAGGTTTCAAAGATCAAGCATAAGAATGAGGATTGAAGGGATACAATTACAGAACTTTTTATTTTCTTTTCCACTGCAAAAAAATATTTCTTTGATTTTGTCTGAACAAAACACACTGTCTATGCCATTATATTTGACAAGTCTTTCTCCTAAATGCACTGTACAATGTTTCATCACTTCACCCAATAGAGGAAAATTGGGGTTAACTGTGACTGCAGATCTATCACCATAAACAGACAATCGTGTGTTTTTTGTTTTTTTTTTATTGGTCAACTCCATTGGCATCCACCTCCAGTGGGTCTGATCATAGGTGTTAGTTTTCTGCCTTATCTCATCTACAGGCAAGGAGCACAGCTGAATCAGGGGAGAAAGCCTGAGCAAGAGGAGAGGTTTGTGTCAAAGATATGATGAGTGAAAACAGAAGATCCTGAATACAAGAGGAATACTTATAGTGTGTCAGAATTCTAGAAATGAGATCAATATTGTCATTTTTTCAAGAGGATTTCAGATCTAGAGAATAACCTTGTCCACTGTTTCTTTCAGATTTGGTACTAACAGCTGATGGTGAGAAGAAAACCTTGTGGCAACTTGTCACTGCCAGAGAAGGAAAATTAGGTTTCTGCTGATTTATGAAGTCTGCCTAAATATCACACTTGGGTGATGTTGGGGAATAAAATGATGCTTTGTATCCAGGTGACTCAACTTCCTGGTAGCCAAGAACAGTTAACCATCAGGTTGTGCTTTATAATGGGCTGCGTACCATTCTGATTAATTTTCAAATAAGCTGAGAGAAACACTACCAGCAGAAAATATAGGGCAAAGAAATCCGACCAGTAGAGTTTCTGTACTTTTTGGGGTCAGCACCCGCAATGATACCTTGTCATGACAGGTACGTGGCAGGTACACGACTGTATGAATAATGCCAAAGTTTGGTTTTCTCCTTTGATTGTATCAAATATAAATGTAGATAGAAATAATTTAATAAGAATGGAGATTAAATTAGAATAGCATTGAAATAAGATTTGGGATATTATTTGATTGCTATAGATTACCAAAATTGCCCTTAGTAAGGTTGGCAGAGGAAGATTATAGAAAACTTTGTGGGATGAACTTGTATTTGATGGCAGAATATAACCTACAGCAGGCTCATGGGACACAAAATATTTTTGAGTGAATGGATCCCAGTAATATTTGGTGACAACAACGTGTGTGATGGCTTGATAAGCCCTGGGCCTGCTTTGCCAGCCCTGTGCTTTGCTATCTTCTGAGAGGATTTTAGGAGCTGGTTTAGGAGTCTGAGTCAATCTAAAATAACATTCCTGGAGGCTCTTAATAATTATGTGAAGGATTTTCTGAACCAACCAAAGCTTCTAATAGAAATTCCTTTCTAAGAAACTTTAGAGTAATTCAACTTTGAAGGATATAAAGCAATAAATAACTAGACTAATAAAAATAATTGATCTAAGGTGATAATGCTGAGTGATAGCTTAAACTCTCACTAAAGGACTGATCAATATTTTAATCATTGTGAAATCTTTTGTGTTTTAAAAACAGTGTCCAGGATTTTTAGAAGACCAAATTAGAGGTGCATTTATTATAAACTTAATTATCATAGGTTTATGGCATAAGTTATGATAGGGTTCCAGTTGACTCCTGATTTGGTCATCATTTCTAATGACCTACATAGACATCAACTTTTCTTCTTTTGTGTTGCAAGTTGTCAGGACAGGAGAGATAAAAGAGCAACACTCCCTATGGTAAATATTCACTGTGGGAGGTAGATGGACTATGTTACAGAATACATTAGTAATATTTTGCTTCGTAATGATCTAGAAAGCCTTAATGTTCCCTTCAGCTTTACGGAACAGGTTTCTTCCTGACTGAAGGCTCTTGACCGCCCTTTTCTGAGAGCATTTACTATAGAAAAGTTGGAGTTAGAAATATTTCCTCTGCCTTTAAACGTAAATCTTCTACAACCTAGAAATCTATTATATATCTGAAAAAATTGGAATATATTTGGAATGTAATCATCAAGAAAGATGGTACTTCTATCTCCTGATTTCTGCTGAGGGTGACTTTATGACCTTGACCAACCTTCCCTCTAATGATCTCCCTTACTTTTTATCAGCTGACTTCAGAGTTTAAATATGCTCTTCTCCTTTATTTCAGCCAAGTTGAGTTCAGTCACTCTCCCCTATTGCATTAATGTCTCCCTTATTGCAGTCGCCTTAAATTAACATTTTCCTTGTTATTTTTAACACATGTCTGTTATAATTTCCTTTCTAAGTTAACAGTGTTACCATAAACTTTGTGTCTTGAAACACATGTTTATTACCTCATGGGAAAGAACATGAGGATACTTTCTGTCTGGAGATTTGAGAAAGAGCTTTCTTTTGAGCTACTGAAGTGTTTTACCAGTCATTTGTTGCTAGGGTACCTCATTCCTTTAACCTGCTGTAACCAACTGCTCATTGTTGCATTACAATGTTTTATTTTATTTCATATGAGGCAGAAGAGTAAGAAAACAGAAAAATTCCTTGGCAAGTGGATGCTGAAGCTGAGGCAGCTGTTTCAAACTGGCCCAACCAGCACCCAGACTCACCTGCCTGCCTCTCCCCTGTGCTGGCAGGACCATTCCCTGAAGCATTAAGCCCTCAGGACAATGGGATACTGATCTGCACCAGATAATCTTAAGAACAAAGCCTCAGGTCTGTTGACCAGAGGGATAGAGTTTTGGTCAAAGGAGAGATAACATCTGGGCCTCAACTGTGTTTCAGCTGCAGGCCCAGAAAAGCAGGAAAACCAGATAAAGCAGTGCCTTGACCAAAATCAGTACCAGAAGCAGTGACTAATGACCCTTTACCCTAGTACCCACCAATCAGTAGAGACCAGGACCCTGAAAGGACAGACCTGAAAAGCCAATTAATATTTTATTGAGATACTCCCCTGAAACTGCCCCTAAAATTCCTGCCTTTAGAAAACAGATAAAAACCCTTACTGCAAAGGACCCAGTGTCTGCTTTTTCTAGAGAAGGAGTGTCAAACTCATTTTCAATGGGGGCCACATCAGCCTTGAAGTTGCCTTCAAAGGGCCGAATGTAGAGCTCCTTGCCACTAGTTAAGGAGTAGTTACATTTACATAGTCCTAAAATTACCTTGGGCCCTTTGAAGGCAACTGCAAGGCTGATGCGGCCCCCAGTGAAAATGAGTTTGACACTTCTGCTCTAGAGCATGCCTGAGCCTTTCCCTCTTCTTTCCTAAGGCACATATCTTTGCTTTCTTTCTCCAAGGGCCCATCTTTTGCCTTAATAACTTATTTCCTGAGTCCACAAAGCCCAGCTGGCTCACTTAATCTGCCTCTGTGTTTCCCTTTCTAAAGGTCCAAGGCATCCACATCTAGACTCAACTCTTCCTCACCTATCCAAAGGGCCAAGGCAACTCCGCCTAGGTTCACTCTTGTTGCTATGATCTTGCCTCTTCTACATTCAGCCCCTTCTTTGTTTCACTATCCCCAACTTTAATAAACAGTTTCAAAATCACCTGGATCTGCCCTGGCCAGTGTGGCTTAATTGCTTGGAGCATTGTCCCAAAACTGAGAGGTTGCATGTTCAATTCACAGTCAGGGCACATGCCTGGGTTGCTGGTTTGATCCCATTTGGGGGCATACGATTCCCAGTTTGGGCACATACAGAGGCAGCCAATCAATGTTTCTCCCTCATATTGATGTCTCTCTCTCTTTCTCTCTCTCTCTCTTTCCCTGCCCATTCCTCTCTCTAAGACCAATAAAAAAAGGATGTCCTCAGGTGAGGATTAAAAAAAATTACCTGGACTCATGTTGTGAAATCTTTCATGCACAAAGTCAAGGACCAAGAGCCCCTATTGACACTAACGCACCAATCATCATCAGCAATGGTATGCATTTAGTTGTGTTTTGTTTCTACTTTTGTCTGATAAAATATAAGCTTCATGAATAGCAGGAGTTTGCTTTTTTTAATACTTATGTATTCCCAGGAACTTGAACTATATCAGGAATATCATATATTCTCAAGGTATTTTGTTTAAATGAATAACTAATTTTTATAAGGCTGTGATATTTGATTGCTGATGCTCCCAAAAAAGATATGAATAAAATCTGCTAGAAAAAGTATTTATTTACTTATTTATTTTTAACTGTTACCCTTAGGGTTTTCATTGTTGAGAAATCTGGAGGAAATTAACCTTGATGTTTCACTTTAAAAGCCACTGTAAAAAAAAAAAACTGTCTTTCAGTGTCTGCTAAAAGAGGAAGAGCTAAAATATATTTGCATAGAATTGCAAGTTTAATGTTTCCTTGGAGCATTCAATTCTAGATCTTTCAACCATTTTCTCATTCTTGCTCTGAAATGCCTGAGTCTTTTTAAGCATTGGTTTCTAAAGCATTTTTCTCAGTCTGAAAATTCTTAGTGGATAGAATGGTTTTCTTCATGCTCTTTAAAAATCAATTTTACTTTTTAACTTAAGCTTCATAGTTTTATTTTCTTCAATGATCAGTGATGATGGTTGACTATTCCCACTAAAGCCTCCCCAAAGCTAAAAACCTTGCAGTTAAAAGCCCAGGATAATAATTTGACAACATTTTCAAGTCTGTCAAAAACCTTGAAACAGAAGGATGCTCAAGTATTGAGTTACTCTTACACTGTGCTGACTCTCATTACATCATCATAGATCCCGAGTGTCTTGAATTTTAATTACACACATTCCTTGTAACGGAAGGATCTTCATATGTGTGAGTATGTGTGTGTGTGAGTTTGTGTAAAGTTACAGTAAGTCAGATAAACTGTCATGTGACAGAATATATTTGTAGGTCCTAGAGATTCAAGTGGGATGTGGAACAGCTTGGAGGGACCATTACTTTGCCAACCACACAAAGATATAACCTTGAAGAAAATCTGTTAGTGCCTCTTCTTACATGCCATGCACAAACATAAGAAAATCATGGAGAATCATCTAGTAACACTTCTTAGTGGTAAGAACAAAGTCACAGAAACAGGCGTTATGAATTGATATAGTTCAAAATAAAAGTAAGGGAAAAAGCATACATTTAAAGTAATTATAACAACAGGGTTGAATACTGTATTCAAATAAGTCTAGATCAAAAATGCTTGTTTAATTTAATTTTTAAAAAATCATTAGTGATTGTTCAAAACCATTTTAGTAGTAGTGTGAGGATCTGTGTCATAATTCACTCGGGGTTGCAGGGAGCATTCAGTGAGGAAGAGACATCGGTAACTGCTTACTATGTTTGGCAAAACTTACCAGCAACGTAAAAGAAACATCAACAAATTGAAGCTAAGAATGAAATGAGTGATGCTCTGTTTTTGAGAAAGAGGGAGTGTATGTGTGTGTGTGGGGGTGGGGAGTTGAGTAAGAGTTTATTCATACTCCTAGGGTAAGAGGTTTTCATAAAGGGAAATTCAAGGTGTCAAGCTTAAGGTTTAGCAGAAAGAGGAACTGATAGAATAAGAATCCAGAGACCAGAATAGACTGAATCAGAATCATAACTATATTAAAAGGAAGTGAGGAAATAATTGGTGGACATGGACATAAGTTTATGGAGAGGTAGCACAGACAAAGTAGTGGAGTTCAAGTTCAAATTGTATAGTAGTCTAAAATAAATATAAGAAAGTAGTGCATTGAATAAAGACATAAAAAAGATTGACCTTGAGCTTGACTTTAAGATTGAGGGAAATGAAAACTTAGGTGAGATAGAAATAAGTTTGTAAGATTCAGAGTTTGGACTGAAGGTCTTCATGCATAAACTTCTTAATAATATAAAGGAGATAAGTGATGATAACTTTGAATGAAATTAAAGGTGGTGGAAGTTATAAAGGAATATTATGAATATTTGTGATGAATATGGCTAATTACTGAGGTAGGTGAGTGAAGACATTAGACAACAAAGAAAAGTATTATGAGTCAGTGCAAATGTTCATTGAAGAAGGTCATGCATATGAATTCTCAGCACTTGCACATGTCTTTCTTCAATAATGCTCAACACCTGTCCCAAGTCTCTGTTTACACAGAATTTTGGATTCTATTTCCTTTCCTGAGGGAATGAAAAATTATACTTTGGATTTAGAGAAATTGCAGAGATCAAGCTTAGATCACAAATAATATTTGGACACAAAGAATAACCATACGGTGAGCTTAGAAAAGTCTAGCAGGTGGCAGAGAGAATGTGGAGTGTCGGCAAAGAGAATGTCTGGCTCTTCAGTTGTAGGAGTAAAAAGCATTTATAATATTAATTATATTCTATGGGGACTTATAACCATGCCAACACTCTAATATAATGATTGAGTACTTTATAATAACAACAATAACAAAAAAGCTAAGCCATGCAATTAAATGAATGAGGTACCAGAATTTTGGTATGCCCTTTTATTTAGAAGCAAATGTACAGTCATTAACTGAAAAAAAAAAAAAAACTTAAATCCAAGCTTTTATCATGTTAAAAAAGCCAATATTAATTCATAATAAAATTACCAAACACAGAGGAAACTAAGCTATAATTAATGAGAGACAGCATAACAACAAGGAACAGATTTGACTTTCATTTGTGCATATTGCTTTACATATTACTAAAAGGAAAAATCTTATTGAAAATATAACCAAGAACTATTTCTTACTATTAATAATATCTTATCAGTGTTTAAAATTCCCTGAATATTTTATATTTACTTAGATTTGTTGGGTCAACTCAAGTTCCAGATAAAGACTACAACGTACAGAAGTTAAGGTGTTTAATATGTTTCTTACATTTTTTTTATCTGAAAGTAACCCACATGATCTCTCTCATTTTTGTGACCTTGAAATTTGTTGAGAAACTACCTTGCTTATCCTCACTGAAATTCAGAGTGATTGTATTGTTACACTGCATTCCATTATGTTCTTCTGACCCTTGTTTTTCCTGGCAATCAAATATACAGGCTTGAACGGCTTTGGAATTAACTTTTATTAATTTTTGTTAAGTAATTTTTATTATTTTTGTTACTTTTTTTTTTTAGCCAGAAAACTTCATGAGTTCTGTTATGTTCTTTTATTGGATAGAACAGAATATCTGACTCTTTGTTGTTGCTGTTTCATTAGCAAGCTAGACCTTTTATTTCCAAGGAGGAAAAAGGGCAGAGTTTAATATTTGTTAAAAATTTACTACCTGGGCTATATCTATGGAGATTATACTTATAAAGGGAAAACATTTGTTCTTCAACTATTTGCTTATTATGTGATTCAGTTTATATCAGCAAAGGACAATAACATTTTGTTTTATTTAATAAAAGAAAATTTTAGTGATGAGTTAATTTACAAGCATAATCCAAAAGTAACCAGAGGATTTTTAAATTTTTAATTTAATTAATTAATTTATTTTACTTTTAATCATTAGGAAACAACAGATTTATTTTAATTTATTGAAGATTTTTTGTTTTGTTTGTTTGTTCACTTGTTTTCTTGGCATCACATACATATCTTTTGACTGAGGGTGCATCTTCAAGTTGGGCAGTAAATATTTTTATTATGAGTCCAGTAGATTTGGGCAGGATTTTGCTCATTGTTAAGAGCAGTTATATCAGGCTTATCTTGAATTTTGTTGCTGGGGCCTGGAACTAGTTGTTTTCTCAAAGAATCTTTGTTCACTTTGCAAGGGGAAAACAGGATTCTGTGACCATAACCTCAGCACTGTGAGTCATCACTGTTACTGGTTGTATGATGAGGGTTGCCATAACAACATACAACAGACTGGTGGCTTCAAGAGCAGAGATTTATTTTGTCACGGTTTTGAAGATTGGAAGTACAAGACTAAGTTTCCAGCAGGGTTGGGTTTTCTTTGCGAATGGCCTACGTCTTAATGCTTTGTCATAGAATCATCCTTTTGCAAGTACACCCCTGGTATCTCTTTGTGGGTCCAAATTTCCTTTTTTTGTAGGGATATCAGTCACATTGTATTCAGGCCCATCCATCAGACTCTATTTAGCCTTAGTAACCTCTTTAAACACCATAGTTCCAAATATAGTCACCTTCTTGGGTACTGGGGGATAGGGCTCCAACATATAGGAGAATACAATTCAGACCATAATTCTGCCTATGTATTGTTTTCCAACAGAAATAATGAAGACATATACTATTTTCAAAAAACAGTTCATAATGAGTTATATTTGCATATATATTTTTTGTTTTCATTATGTTAATATTTTAACCAGAAATAATTTAAGTACTTTTACAGTTTTATTTTTCTGTGCTTGGATATGATCCACTATAGACCTGCCACCAAATTTCTAGATTACAAAGTTAATTGAAATAACTTTTCTTTGTAATTTAACCACTCAGTACATGCACAAGTTTTTTTTTTAAAGCATGTATTAAATTTTAGAAATTTAATTTAAATTTTATTTTGTTTTCAGGTAAAACATTTGCATGTTTCCCAAATCAAATCCATAAATGGTTTGCCAAACTTTTCATGCAAAGTAGAAACACCTCTTCTAAGGAAAAATTTTTGAGTCAACATGTACTTTTCAAGAGGGACCCCCCAAAACATAATTATCTTCAGGAAGGTGGGCCCCTGATACTGTAGGCTTCCCCTACTAAATGAGTGTTCTAGGAACCCATCTGCAACTGTGTACCAGCTGTCATTGTGAGAACCTGTATTTGGTTTCAGTAAATTTTGTTGAAAACTCATTCAACTAAGTTATCCATTTCATGATGGGTGATTTATGAGCGTACCTGACCTCACCACGCTGACTGTTCAGCAGTTTTTTATCACAAATGGCATGACCCCATGCCCCACCCTTCTTATTTACCTGATGTCACCCTGATGACTTTTTTGTTTTCTGGATGAAAGAAGTCCTCAGAAAGAAAAGTTTTGGTAATGTGAAAGAGACAAAATAAAAAATGGCAGAAGGACTAAAAGGCATCAAAAGTGACAAGCTCAAAGACTGTTTTAAGCAATAAAAAAATGTCTTGATAGATGTATTGCATCAAATGGACACTACTTTGAAGGTGACTGAAGTTTAAGCCTGTAAGAATAAGTACACAATTTTATAAATTTTGTGCTTTGTGGTCTCTTCATAT
The DNA here is from genome assembly GCF_014824575.4 of Sturnira hondurensis. Classification (NCBI taxonomy): domain Eukaryota; kingdom Metazoa; phylum Chordata; class Mammalia; order Chiroptera; family Phyllostomidae; genus Sturnira; species Sturnira hondurensis. Next base: position 16,934,884 of record NW_028083059.1, read on the forward strand.
ATATTGTATATACACATATATATAAGATGTACATATATACACACAAATATATACTTGCACATATACAAAAATTTATATGATAGATGATAGATAATCTTCCATAACTTCCATCTATGGTGCTGATAAAGGATTAAAACTAACTCTACATGGATATGGGAAGGCTATAGTACCTGGTGCATTTATCAGTTTTCATAGTATAAATACTACCACCATGACTGATTTCAAAAGTGCTGCTTTATGACTTCTGAATCCAGATAATAAAAAAACAGTATGTCATTCTCCTGCCCTTCTCTCAGTATATGTACGTAGAGAAACCTGAGCCACTTTATAAGGATCTAGCTACTCTGATGCTGCCATGTTAGAGACAGTTTATGAATGACCAAATAGAGATGGAGAAATATTTCCTCAGCCTTTTATTTTTCTCAGAGCAAGCAACAACCTAGTCTCCACATGACTCTAGCTCCAACCCATATTATTTGACTGAAACTAAATGAGGGACTTCAAGTAAGAACTGCTCAGTGAGGCATAGTCTACTTTTAGACTTGTGAAAGATAATAATACATTTCTGTTATTATTGCTCTATTACTATTTTTAATGGAAAAATAACTTTAAACTTGCAATTGCAAATATTCTACAAAGGATACTATTTAATCAACTGTCTCAAGTTTTCATTACTGTCATTTTTCATGTATCTAACTTAAGAATCTATATTATACTGCTTTAGGTTTAATTTACTGATCTTTGTGATGATTTTTATGCAAGTATGAATTTTTGGCCAATTATGCTAATTTCTGACTTTCGGCCAAGATGGAGGCATAAGTAGATATACTTTGCCTCCTTGTACAACCAAAAGAAGGACAACAACAAATTTAAAAGCAAAAAAATAACCAGAAATGCCAGAAAATTGAATGTATGTAAGTCTAACAACCAAGAAATAAAGAAGAAATATTCACCAAGACTAGTAGAAGGGGTGGAGAAAGGGAGCCAGGACATAGAGAACCTGAATCAAGGATGCATTGGAGGACTGGACAGAGAGGTCCTGCATCTGTGTGCAGATAAACAAGGAGGAAGAACTGGGGAATGAGACAGACCACATAACCCAGGGTTCCAGTGCAGGGAAATAACGCCTCAAAACTTCTGATTGAAAAAATCTATGGGGGTTGAGGTGTCAGGAAAAACTCCCAGCCTCATAGAAGAATTCATCGGAGAGACCACAGAATCCAAGAAGGTACACAAACCTACCCACCTGGGAATCAGCACCAGAAAGGCCCAATTTGCTTGTGGGTAGCTGAGGAAGTGACCAAAAGCTGTCCAAGAACAGAGCAAGTGGCATTGTTCCTTCTTGGTCCCACCACCCCTCAACATATGGTGCCACAACACAGCAACATGGCTTGCCACACTCTGGTGAATACTTCAAGCTCTGTCTCTTACTGTGTAACAGGGGCACTGAGACAAAAAAATATCTGGCCCAAATGAAAGAACAGATCAAAGCTCCAGAAAAACACAATTAAGTGATGAAGAGATAGCCAACCTATCAGATGCATAGTTCAAAATACTGGTAATTAAGATGCTCACAGAAATGGTTGAGCATGGTCACAAAATAGAGGAAAAAGTGAAGGCTGTGAAAAATGAAAAAAAGAAAAATGTGCAAGAAACCAACAGTGATGAGAAGAAAAACTGGGAATTAAATCAATGGTTTGGACCAAAAGGAAGAAATAAACATTCAACCAGAACAGAATAAAGAAATAAGAATTAAAAAAAAATGAGGAGAGGCTTAGGAAATTCTGGGGCAATTTTAAATGTTCTAACATCCAAATCCTAGGGCTGCCAGAAGGAGAAGAAGAACAAGAAAATTAAAACTTATTCTAAGACACAATGAAGGAGAATTTCCCTAAGCTGGCACAAGAAATAGACTTCCTGAAAGTCCAAGAAGCTCAGAGAGTGTCAAACAAGTTGGACTCAAGGACGTTCATACCAAAGCACATCATAATTAAATTACCCAAGATTAAAGAGGAGAGAATCTTAACAGCAGCAAGAGGATAGGAGACAGTTACCTACAAAGGAGTTCCCATAAGATTATCAGCTAATTTCTCAAAAGAAACCTTGGAGACAAGAAGGGGCTGGAAAGAAGTGTTCAAAGCTATGAAAGGTAAGGACCTACATCCAAAATTACTCTATCCAGCAAAGCTATCATTTACAATGGAAAGGCAGATAAAGTGCTTCCCAGATAAGGTAAAGTTAAAGGAGTTCATCATCACCAAGTCCTTAGCATATGAAATGTTAAAGAAACTTCACTAAGAAAAAGAAGATGATCAAAACTATGAACATTAAAATGACAACAAACTCACAACTATCAACAACTGAACCTAAAACAACAAAAATAAAACAAACTAAGCAAACAACTAGAGCAGGAACAGAATCACAGGGATGGAGATAATTTGGAGGGTTATCAGCGTGGAGGGAGAGGAGGGAGAATGGGGGGAAAGTTACAGGTAATAAAAAGCATACATGGTAGGTAGAAAATAGACAGGGGAAGGTTAAGAATAGTATAGGAAATGAAGAAGCCAAAGAACTTATATGTATGACCCATGGACATGAACTAAGGTGGGGGAATGCTTGTGGGAGGGTGGGTGCAGGGAGGATGGAAATAAAGGGGAGAAAAATGGACAACTTTAATGGAATAATCAACAAAATATATTAAAATTAAAAATATTTTTTGGCCAATGAGAGTCCCTTTGTGTTGACTTTTCTGACCTTTTGTTTTAGCCCTGAGATCTATTCCTGGGTTGAAGCCTCAACTTCCCTATCTGCCTCAAGAGGCTGAGAGGGATCATCTTTATTGAAAACACAGTATATACTAAAGATTCAATTTTTCTACTGACCTAAAGGAAATTAATACATAATGATGGAACAGGAAGCACTCATAAAAGCAATCCCATTAGGGAGAATAACACATGTAGGTCATCATTCCATTATTGCTCTATGATCCTACCCAAAGTGATCAATGTAAAAATTAATTTCACTTTTTTTTTCTCATGGTGATTAGGGCCAGTAGAAGTTTGGAGACACTATCAGTTCACCTTGAATCCTGAAAAATTACTTTCTTAAGTTTATGCCTATGGTCTTTTATATTGCAAACCTCTTACAAATTAATTTTCTTTTCTTTTCTTTTTAAATGTTTAATTCTCTGGCAGTTATTTTTATATAGAATTGTATGGGGTTTTTTTGGAACAATTTCTTTGTGTTCTTGTCTACATACTTTTTTTGATCAACTAAAATGGGCCTCACAGATTTGATGGGAGATTGTCATGTTTAGTTTTTCTGATGAACCATTTATGTTACAATAAATAAATAAATATATTGGTGTCATAACAACTAATTCGATTAATCCATTGTTAATTTTATAATACTTTTGTTTCATTCTTTCTACAAAGCTGAGTTTATTGATATTTTGTTCATTTAACTATTTCCAAACTTGAGTTTCTACTGTTTGGAGTGAGAGGAAAGTTTAGTTACTCTTCCAAACTTACTAGTTTCTGGATTTCTCGATTATTTCTGAGAATTTTTATTCCCTTTTGTACATCCACTAATTTTACCCTTACTCTCTCTTGTGCTTTTAAACATGAGAGAGCCAAGAGGCAGAGGAGTAAGTGAAAGCTACATTACCCCCAGGACCAAGCTGGAATTACAACTAAATTATAGAAAAATCATCCTGAATACCCAATTAAACACTAGTTGTAGAGAAGCCTTATAACCACAGACAGACAGAAGAAATCACTTCACTACATGAAACTGGTAGGAGAAGCAAAGGAGACACAAGAGCGATGGCTGAGATCCCACTGGCAGTAGCTGAAATCCCACAGGGGTATTTCAGCTGCCAGAGTGTTCCCCCTGAGAAGTATGTCATCTAAACCTCAAGCTGGGCTCCCAGCCCACAACATCAGAGCCAGAAAGGAACCCAGATAACATCCAACTTTTCACAAATCATCCCCAGACTTTAATTCCCTAGAGTTACTTACCATTATCCTCATGGTCATGGCTTATTTCTTTTTTAAAATATATTTTATTGATTATGCCATTACAGTTGTCCCATTCCCCCCCCCTTTACTCCCCTCCACCCTGCACACCCCTCCCCCGCCCTCCCCCTTTCATTCATGTCCATGTGTCACAAGTTCTTTAGATTCTGTATTTCCCATAGTATTCCTGCCCTCTCCCCTGTCTATTTTCTACCTATCGTCTATGCTACTTATTCTCTGTACCTTCTCCCCCCTTCTCCTCCTTCCACTCCCCTGTTGCTAACCCTCCATGTGATCTCCATTTCTATGGTTCCGCTCCCTATCTAGCTGTCCTCTTAGTTTGCTTTTGTTTTAGGTGTGCTTGTTAATAACTGTGAGTTTGCTGTCCTTTCACTGTTCATATTTTTTATCTTCTTTTTCTTAGATAAGTCCCTTTAACATTTCATATAATAGGGGCTTGGTGATGTTGAACTCCTTGAATTTAACCTTATCTGAGAAGCACTTTATCTGCCCTTCCATTCTAAATGAAAGCTTTGCTGGATAGAGCAATCTTGGCTGTAGGTCTTTGGATTTCATGACTTGGAATATTTCTTTCCAACCCCTTTTTGCCTGTAAGGTCTCTTTTGAGAAATCCACTGACAGTCTGATGGGAACTCCTTTGTAGGTGACTGTTCCCTTATCTCTTGCTGCTTCTAGGATTCTCTCCTTCATTTTAATCTTGGCTAATGTAATTATGATGTGCCTTAGTGTGTTCCTTCTTGGGTCCAACTTCTTTGGGACTCTCTGAGCTTCCTGGATTTCCTGGAAGTCTATTTCCTTTGCCAGACTGGGGAAGTTCTCCTTTATTATTTGTTTAAATAAGTTTTACACTCATGGATGTTCCTCTTCCCCTTCTGGTACCCCTATAATTTGGATGTTGGAACGTTTAAAGATGTCCTGGAGGTTCCTAAGCCTCTCCTCATTTTTTTGAATTCTTGTTTCTTCCTTCTTTTGTGTTTGGTTGTTTCTTTCTTCCTTCTGGTCCACTCCCTTGATTTGAGTCCCAGTTTCCTTTCCATCACTATTGGTTTCCTGTGCATTTCCCTTCATTTCAATCAGTTTAGCCTTCACATGTTCCTCTAATTTGTGGCTAAAATCAACCAATTCTGTGAGCATCCTGATCACCAGTGTTTTGAATTGTGCATCTGAAAGGCTGGCTATTTCTTGGTCACTTAGAATCATAGGCTCTGGGGCTTTGAGCTATTCTTGAGTCATAAGGTTTGGTCTGTTCGCACCTGTTATGTTTGAGGGGAGGAGCCTTAGGTGTTCACCAGGGCTGGGCCACCCAGTCACTGGTTTGTCATGAAGTCTGGCTGGGTGGTTTGTTGTCGGACTTCCGTACAGTTCAATTTTCACTGTTTTGGCTGCGTTTTTTGTTTCTAAAACTTAGCTGTCTTTAAATTTAGTTGTGGGAGGGGGCACAGTGTTTTTACCTACTCCTCCATCTTGGCCGGAAGTCCCAGTCATGGCTTATTTCTAAAAGCTGAAAGATGCAGACAAAATGAACAAAGAGAAAAGACATTTTTGGCAATAATCCTGAGGAAGCCAGGCAGTTTCCAGGTGTCTGTCCAGTGAAATCACATAGCACATGCTTGACTTCCCTGTGATGACCTGTGTCAACAGGTGCAAAGTATTGCCAACTAGGCAAGCACCTGTGTACTGCAGCATTTAAAAGTTTTATTTTGTTGTTTCTTGTTTGTTTGTTTATTTGTTTGACAGAGTAATTTAGGCATATAGTGTATAATTGACTGACCTCAGTTTTTCAACCTGTAGACACCTTAAAAGAAAAGAGCTGTTGGTTATAAATTATGTGTTAGTATGTACTACCTGGACAAACTGGAGCATCCTGGCTCCAGATTTCAGACACGCTAAAATGCTCTTCTCAGACAGAATATTCTAGGAGCTTAGTTCCCAAGAGCTGACCAATGGCTATTTCTTCAACATTCCATCACAACTGATAGTCTGACCTTGGTTGCTGTGAATCAATGTTTACTACACATTTCATTTTGAAATTCTGCTCATGTTTGGTTTCAGTGATGATACCTGGTCTTTTTTCTCATTCTCACTCCACAATTGTGTTGTTCCCCCCATAGTTATCTTCTGTCTGCAGTGCTTACTTTGTTATAAACAGCATCAGAGACAATTTGATGGAGAGTACCCATACTCATAGATTGAGGATTTGTGATTTTAATGCTACAAGATTGTCATGTACATTTTATAAATTTTAATAATTTGGAATTTTGATGAGGCAAAACAGGTACTTATTAGCTCTAATTTACTTTCTTAAATGTAATTGTTTTCCTACATGTCTTTGTCTTCCTGCTCCATTCAAAGCCTCTATTATAAGCTACACTATTTTCAGAACATGCATTTATTCATTGTTCTGAAATTTTCAATTGTCTTTCACCTAAATTTGATTTTCAATTTTTTGTTTGTTTATTTGTTGCTTTTTATACAATCTCTACTTTAAAAGAAATAATTGTTAATCTCTTGGGGTTTTTTGATCACATCCTTAAGTAACTTCTTAACAAAGGATACATATACAATACATATTTTTTAGAGAGATGTCATGTCTAAAATTTGTATTTAGTCTACTTTCATTCTTGGTTGACAATTCACTTAACAATAAAATTTTGTTTTATTGTTTTAAAATATTGAGATTGTTGTTTAAATTTTCTTATACTTTTCACTTTCATGCTTATAAATGGTAGCTTCTTAATCTTAATTATTTTACTTTATCTCAGAATACATTTATTTTTCTCTAATTAGAAAGATATTTTATGGGCCTTTTTAAAACACATATCCTGAGTACTCAATTCAGTAAGTCCTCACTCTCAAATTTACTTTATTTTCCACTTAATTCTAATTATGTCTCTCCTTGTGTCTTCTATTTTTTCCTCCTAGATATTTTGTTATTAGTATGTGCTATATTTTTAAAACTGTGTATTCTCTTTTTCTCCTAATTTTCATTTGTATCTATTCAATTTTTTAGATATTTTATCGACATATCTTTCAACTATTTTTATTAGTGCTCATATATATTTTTACTTCTCAGGAATACTTTTGTGTTTTCTAAATGTTATTCCTTTATAATTTTTTTCTTGAATACACATATCTAATCTGTGGATTGTATTTATAATTTACTTAATGTTTTCCTGTTTCATCTCTGTTTCTACCAGTTTTTTTTTTCTTTCTGTTTGTTTTGTTCCTTGTCTTCAGTGTTCACCTTCTCACAGATACTTTGTATTCAAGAAGACGATAGTTTCTGGCAAAGAGCTTACAGAATTTTTCAGAACAAATTTCTATTTGATGATAATTTGCAAATAAAAACTGAAAAAAAGGAATACATAGCCTTAATTTAAATGCATTAGAAATAAATGAGTAATTATGGGACCAACATTTACAGAATGAGGAACCCAGGTAAATGGGTATGATATATGTTACCCTTTTACCTCTTAAGGTGACCACTAATTGTGAAATTCATGAAAGAAAATGAACAGTGTTTTCAACTGTCTCGAGGATCAAATGGCCAATGTGAAAGCTTACAATCTGTCAGAGATGGTTTCCTATACTCACACAGGTTTTGTGTTGAGATTCCAAAGGCCTATATCTTAGTAAAGAGGGTAAGTAGGAAAAGGATTAAAACCAGTGGATTGTCACCCAACTATAAATTCTTTAAGTCCCTGAATGGAATTATGTAGATTTGATATTTCTAGGACATTTAGCCTAGCCAATTGCAGAAGTAAATTGTATTAAAGGAAAGTAACATTATCTGTAAGTATATTATATATGCACTATAATTTTTCATATATGATTTATAGAATTTAATAAAAACAGCTAAAAGATATATCACATTAATAAAAAAGAAAATATAATAGGAATAGCAATACCAGAAATTAAATAGCATATGTTAAGTGTTAGGATTATTACTGAAATGATATTATAAATTACACAACTAAATTTGATGACAGGTGAAACTGTTACATTAGATTAAATTTGTAATTATTTAGGAAATCAAATTTGTTTTATAAAAACTCACAAAGAAAACTTCATGGCTACTTGGACCTACAAGTGAGTTATACAAAACAATTATGAAATTATGCCAATGTTATAAAAATTCCTTCCAGATAATGAAAATCAACTAATATTTTCCATTGAATTTCATAAGGTCAGTACAAAAATTAACACTGAAACATTTATGAGAAAGGAAATTTACAGAAAATTACCATGACTACAAGTATATATATATATATATATATATATATATATATATACATATTGCAAGTATATATATTACAAGTATATATATATACTTGTAAACTGAACCTAATGTGGCTTTTATAAATATAACCAAGTATTGCCAACTACGTATTTTATTTGTTTAATAAGTGAAAGAAAAATATTTTCTTACACATATTATGGAACTTAGCCATGTAATTTATGTAACAGTCTGTTTCTCTTTGGAAACAATATTGGAAAGATTAAGACACCTAGACATAGACATTTCAGTAATGTTCTTGTAGGCTCTGTTACTGATTTACATATTTTCAGTCTTGAGAAAATGTCCTTGCATAATAAAAGGCAAGTATCTGACAGATGACATTCTTTTTGCAAAGACAAATAGATAGAGCTATATATAACAATGGGAAAATGTGTCATTAGATTAGAGTTTTCAACTTACCTATTTTTCTTTTATTATTTCATTATATCTGTATTTTTATAGCATTTTTTACCTTTTTTCTAAATGAAAACAAACTAAACGGATTCTGTGGAAAGTATCTGAGAAATGAAAAGCAACAAAGCAATTTAACTACTTTACTGTTATTGCTAGTTCTCTAATATGGAGGTACAGAGACCACAAGGTTATTTATGAGGGTAAACCAAAACGAAATAATATACAGATACATCATCAGTAGCTCATTTATTTGGAACCTATAATTTGGCCAGACAAAGTCCATTTATATTGAATTACAAAAGATCTCTAGGGAAATTGATATGAAATCAAATTCAATATATGGAGGCAAGCTCTCAGAATTTATTTCCAGTGTTACCAAAGAATTTACTGGGACTCAGAATATCAGGATGAGAAGGAGTTTCACAAGGTATTACTGATTCCTCGGAAATTATGCAAGGATAACACCTTCTCAAGGGCTCTTTAAATGGAAGATTCATTGGAAAGTATGCCTCATAACTGGTTTCAAATACCATTCAAATTTTCAGTTTCTTGTTGATTTTTTAGTGGGACTTTTACATTTGAATTGTATTTAAAAGTAGGGATAGAAAAACAAAAATATAATTCCATGCTAACCATTTCATCTTGAATCTATCATGGATTCTTTGCAATACGTTAGGCTCTCAGGTGTTCTACAACAGATGAAAATATGTGGTATTTTCCTTTGAACAAAATATGTGTATGTGTATATATGTGTGTGTGTGTGTGTGTGTGTGTACACGCACATACAGGATCTGGCAGAAGGAACATCTGCTTGAGTGTGGTTTGTAGGGCAATAATATGGATGTAATAATGTATAGCTTTAATTTGAACATTTCACCTAAAATACCATATGGCATGCTTGAGTGTGATATTGTTGTGTTACAGAATTGCATGCTTATGATTTTGTAATTTAAAAAGGGGCATTATTTGTGCTAAACCCCTGTATACACCCACCCATATAAATACCAGTTTTTTCCCCAGAGAACTTATTTTAAACCTTTTCTAACTTTTTGTGCACTCCACTACACATGTACAGCTTTGTCAGACAAACTAATTCCACACTTGTTTGATAACATTACACATTTTGGTAACAACTCACTTTCCACCCTCTCTCTAAAAAAATTTATTGTATCTTCACTTCTTTTCATCCTTTTTCGTGATCTCAGTAGAATATTTATCATTTTTTTCTCCAAGGCAAATCACTCTGCTCTGTCTTGGAAACTATCTTTCCTCTTAAGAGTTTTGATTTTAATATCACTTCCTCCTTGGCATTTCATTCTCTACATCTCCAATGAAATTTTTTCACTCACTTTTCTAACTTATTTAATTCTCTGCTATCCTGATAAAATCTGGATAAAATTAGTCAACTCTGCAACCATTCATTCTCTCTTTTTTTCACATATTAAATTATTTTTTTAGTTTCCTTTTTTGTAACCAAGTCACTGATTAAATAATGCAACACCTTAAGTTTCAGAAAATGGCATGGTTTTCGAGCCTTCTGTGGCATGCTGTCTATTATATAAGATTAAAAGGTTCATGCTTTTTGTGTTATGGTGAGACAACATTAACGGATCCAGTTTAGATTAGTTGAAACATAAGTATGATAAGCCTTGAATGTGATCAAACCTATGCAAGACATGAGTTTGAATCCATTATTCTGAGACTTAAGGTTGTGCTGTTGTCCATCCATCTTCGTCAGTGTCATTTTTAGTGTAATAGAGAGATTCCTTACCCTTCTCAGCTCTCCATGAGGCTTTCTCTTTTTCCCCTTCTTTTTCTTGGTCTCAGTCTCTTTCTCCAACTCTTCAAAGAGCTGGAGAAGAAACACAACCAGGGGTATCCTGCTCTTCTGCCAGGTCATCTTTCCTGTCATCAGCATGTCTCCAGGAACTTGCTTCATGCTTTGACAAACTGTCAGAGACCCTGGGATCTCTGCCATTCCATCTTTCCCTTGGATCATGGAGATCATCTCTCTCCTATCATTGGTCATCTCTGTCCTTACCATCAGGGTGACTTGAATCTCTCCAGCTCCAAGCTTCCTCAGCTCGCTCTCTTCTCCAGTCCCCTTCATTCCTAGGTTGTCTGAAACAATCCCTGTGATCCCCACCCCTCTCTCTCTCCATTCCTTCTCCTTCAATCTTTAAAAGATCAGTGCATACTTACTGCTTTCATTTCATCACTATACACTTATTTTTTTATTGTTTTACAATACTATTTCCTTCAATCATGTGTTTTTAACTACTCTTAATGGGGCAGAGATTCAGAGTATCAGAGATATTTCTACTCCTTTGTACTTAGAAAAAAGAAATACAATACTTTGTCATTCTTTCCTTTCCCATAGCTTATTTTCTTGTTTCATTCATCTTTAATTTATCATTACACCCAACATCATGGTTTAAAATCTTCAACCATTATCTATAAAGGATCAAAATTGCTTACTAATTGTTGAGCCAATTTTAATCTGTATGCCTTTTAATTCATTATGCACAGACTTACCAAATGAATTTTTCTGAATCATTGATCTAAAAATAGTATAATGTAGAATATCTCTATTGAATTCCCATTGTGTACAGAACAAAGACCAAAAGAAATTGACTTTTTCCAGGAACCCCATGATTTTACTCCAAATCACCTTTCTGATTTTACTTTCCCTACCTTTTTTTTAATGAAACCTGTAATTCTGCCCATAATATTGGCAGATGTTCATACATTTGCTCCCATTTTTCTAACATCAAATATCTTCCCATCTCAACACAATTCTAGTTCTTCTAGCTTCACTAATCATTCCCTGATAAGTTAGGAAGAATATATTATCTCTTTTTAACTTCTGTCATATTTTACCTAAATATTTTTTCTTTAAAACATTTCATTTCTTATAAAATATATTTTATAAGATAAAATAAACATATTTTATAAATAATTTTATAAACATAAAATTGCAAAGCAACATTTCATGTTATATTTTAAATATAATAAATTATAATGTCTTGTATTAATGTAATACTTTGATTGATGATAAGATTTTCTTATTTTCTTCTCTACAAATTCATTTATTAGGTTATTCAAATGTATAACTTATCAACGGTGATGTCAATTAATATAAGTTGAAACAATGTTAGTTGCTCTTGGAAAATGCAAGGTTACAAAATATACTTTTTGGTAATTTTTAATATGGATAAAAATACTTCTGCTAATATAATTCAAAAGGAATATTTCATTTTTAGAAAACTGTTGAGTTTTAATAATTTTCTATATATCCAAGCTACAAGTCTTTAATAGAAAATATCTTAAAAATTGAAAGGTGACTTATCATGGTTTTTATTTATGGATTGTATTGATGGTGTCATGGCTAAGAACTCCTCACAAATCCCAGTCATTAAGATTTTCTCCTTGCCCTGGCTAGTGTGGCTAAATAAACTGAGCACCAGCCTGCAACACAAAAGGTTGCTGGTTCAATTCCTCACCAGGGAACATGCCAGGGTTGTGGGCCAGGTTGTGCTAAAAACAGCCAATCCGTGTTTCTCTCATACATTGATGTTTCTCTCTCTCTTTCTCCCTCCCTCCCCTCTCTCTAAAAATTAAAAGATAACACGTTTAGCAATATTTTCTCCTATTTTTATTAGTTTTCTATTTTATGTTTTACATTTAAATTTATAATTCGTTTTGAATTAATTTTATTAATGTTATGAAATTTATGTTAAAGTCATTTTTCTTTCCTCTTCTCTCTCTTTTTTAATTACCTATTGTTGTTCAATTACAGTTGTCTGCTTTTTCTTCCCACCACTCTCCACACAACCCCAGCCAAACCCACCTCCCTCCCTTGCTTCCACTCTCCCTCTTGGTTATGTCCATGTGTCCTTTACAGTAGTTCCTGAAAACCCTTCTTCCCACTGTCCTCTCTCACCTCTCCTCTGGCTATTGTTAGATTGTTCATAGTTTTAATATCTCTGGTTATATTTTGTTTGTTTTTTTCTTTTGTTGATCATGTTCCAGTTACAGGTGAGATCATATGGTATTTGTCCCTCACTGCCTGGCTTATTTCACTTAGCATAATGCTCTCCACTTCCATCCATCTGTAATAAAGTGTAGGAGCTCCTACCCCTTTCTCTTCTTTTCACTTTTCTCTTCCCTTATCCTCTGCTCCCCTCCCACCCATCCTTTTTCTCTTTTTTTTCAATATAGTTATTTTATTGTTCTAGCACCATTTGTTGAAAAGGCAATCCTTCTTTCTTTGAATTCCTTTTGCACCATAGTGTAAAATTAGTTGCCCATACTTATATCTATTTCTGAGTTCTTTATTATGTTCCATTGATCTATGGGTTTATTTATCTACAAATATCACACTGTTGGGTACTGCAGCTATATTATAAATATTAAAATTTAGAGTCATTTCTCCCACATTTTTATTTTCAAATATATCAGTGATTGTAGTTACTTTGATTTTTATATTAATTTTAGAATAATATTATCAATATTTACATAATATTAAAATTATGATGGGACAGAACTGATATACTCATTATGCAGAAACTATGATTAATACAATATATTTCCTCATTTTTGCCATCTTATTCTTTCAACAGTATTTTGTAATTTTTAGCACATAGGTCCTGTATATATTTTGTTATCATTATGTGTGTTTCCTTTTGGGGGTTATGTAAATAGTATTGTATGTCTAATTTTTGTTTCTGTGTGATCATTGCAAAATATATAAATACATTGCTTTTTAATGTTGATGTTATGTCTTCACATTGATTAACTCAGTTTTTAGTTCTAAGAGTTATTTGTTGTTTCTTTGGGATTTTCTACATAAATGATCATGTCGTCTGCAAACATTTTACCTATAGATGTATATTAATAGTTATATGTCTCTGTTGTATTGTAAGTTTGAGAGTTGCATCATATATCTTCCATATTAAATTTTTAAAAATGTGTAAAAAATGAAAATGACTGTTAAATATGAATGGTCCCCAATAATTAATTTTGAATGAATTGGGTGAAATTCCCTAATTATCTCATTAATCTATATAGCATATAGGGCAATAGAGTGAATTATGAATTAATTTTTTATATTATATGTAAAACTGTAATATTTGGAAAATTTCCCAACAGTATGTGAAATGACATCTGCAACAAATTCTGTGGATCTCTGATATGATATAACAACCCAATTTATTATGAATCTCACTTATCAGATTCTTGGTAGCATCATTTGCCAGTTATCTTGGTGGTATCTATACTAAGTGAATTGCCAAAGCACTATAACAACTTTTAAAAATGTGAATTTCATCCTTTCATATCAGATTTACTGAAATAATATTTCTAAGGATATGGAATCATATTTTCAAAAAAGCTCTCAGTTTCTGAAAGTATGAATATTGCATGTTTTCATTTATACAACATTTATGAAATAACATGATTAAAGAAATAAAAGATAGATCAGTAATTGCTAAATTTTAGAGGTAGACAGTAGAGGATAGGTGACTGTAAAGAATTAGCCTGAATGATTCTTGTGATGTTACAGTTAAATATCTTGAGTGTGGCAAAGGGTACTTGAATCTGTACATAAAATGACATTGGATGCATACCAACACTAAGGCATGTATAACTGGTGAAGTCAGAGTAAGCATTCTGGATTGTGCCAATGTCAATTTGCTTGTTTTGATATACTATAGTGATGTAAGATGTTACACTTGGGATCCTGGGTGAAGGATTATGAGTTTCCTTTTAAGCTGCAGAGCCAAAACTAAATGTGGTACCCACAAAAGATTTTAACCATGTAAGATGCTGAATATAATGGGAGATTTGTCTCATGGTATTGAGACACATGAGACACATGTGATCTGCCTATAGCTCTTTAAAATATCTTGTGATGCTCTAATTATTTATAAAAAGTAAAGTTTAAAAACAAAAACAAGAAAATCTCAGGTAACTTTTATACAACATCTTGACTCTACCATAAATGGTGTTAGGGGACATCTGCACAGGAAGCTTTTGCAGTAATTCATGAGAAAGTTGCACAAATATTTTGTGTTTAGTGGTAAAAATCTTATAATGCTGTTACCAAAGAAATGTAATTTTAGTTGGAGTGTTTGGGCAGTACAGAATCACTGTCAGGCATATGTTAGAAACACACTGCTTACTTTACAGTTAATCCACCCATCTCTTTCTGTTCCATATTGGACTGCCTAGACCTTTCATTAAGGTGATAGAAGATAAAATGAATCTCAAACTCCTGACACTTGTAGATAGTATGTCCAAGGTAGGCTATAATTAATAGTCATTTTGTTATGGAGGAAGATCACTGGATTTGCGTGATTATTCTTTTACCGTGAATGTGTAATCCACATTCGATCTTATGAAGTGACATCTTTGATTCCTTGGTTTATAATCCCAATGGGAGCTATTCCTTAGCAGTCAGTAACAAGATGAACCAACAAGATGAACATGAGTGAACAATGTCATCCCTAGTTATAAAAGCTATAATACTGGGATTCATGGTGGGAAGAACAATGTGTTGATACCATGAGACAAATCTCCCATTATATTCAGCATCTTACATGGTTAAAATCTTTTGTGGGTACCACATTTAGTCTTGTCTCTGCAGCTTAAAAGGAAACTCAGAGAGGATTAAAAGAGAGTTCCACAAATGATTAAAGGATTAAAAATATGACCTCTAAAAGAAGGTTAAAGGGACTGTAATTATTTAGCCTGAAGACAAGGAAGCCAAGAGATAAGTTAGAATTATCTGTTAAGGATATGACAGACAATTATGCAGAGAAAGCTAAACTGTGTTCTCTAATTCCTCTAAATATGCCCAGGAGAACTGAAAATAAGTTGCAGCATAAGGGATTTAAATTATATTTTAAATGCAATTTCAAGAAAATTGTCTTTTAGATATTTAAAATTGTCTATGGATATTGTAGCGATTCCATCATGAAAGCAATTAAAAATAATATTTAATCAAAAGGCATCCAATTGAGTTTACCTACTTGTAGGAGCACTGAGAATGAAGGGACTTTTAAGTCATAGAAACCTCTCAGGGAAGATCTGCTCTAATGATGTCAATCACGTTGCCCACAACCACCAACAACAATGCAACAAAAATAGCCATCGAAGGCTTCACATAAATCACACAAATCAGGCATACCTCTTCTGGAGTTGTGGAAACATAGTTTTGGGCATCAAATGAAAGTAAAGGGAGTTAATCTTATGCAAAATTATGCTCTCTGTCTACAAAGTTCATTGTCTTGCCATCACCTCCTGTATAGCATGTTTTCTCTCTTCAAACTTTAGGAGTCCAGTGTCTTCCTATTCTTCCTGTCTATTGTTTTGTCACTGTGTAATCATTTATTTATTCATTCTACAAATGCCCACTGTCTAACATACTATAAGCTTTATGATGACTAGTGATGATACAGTGGAATACAAATAATATAATAGCAGCTGCTATTATCATGGGGCTAACAGTCTAGCAGACATACAGGGAAGTAAGCAAGCAATGTTAATACAGCAGGGGTGTCACAGCAGGGGTGTCAAACTCATTTTCACCGGGGGCCACATCAGCCTCACAATTGCTTTCAAAGGGCCAAATATAGAGCTCTTTCCCCTAGTTAAGGAGTAGTTACATTTATATGGTCCTAAAATTACATTCAGCGCTTTGAAGGCAACCAAGAGGCTGATGTGGCCACTGGTGAAAATTAATTTGACAGTGTTGTAATACAGGACGATACGGGATCATAGAGGAAAGATGACTAACTTTGGTGGTGTGGCAGTTTTGATAACTTAACAACATTCCTGTAATCTAAGAAATGTGGATCCCACCTTGTTGGACAGCAAAACAACTTAATCTTGCCTGCTACCAATACTCCTGTTGTTTTCGATGTGCATAGTTTCTGTTTAGTTTACAACAGTTAACTTTGCTACTCAGTCTTCTGAATACAAACATGTACATCTGTTTCTTTTCCAGAAGGAAAGTGCTCATTATATCCTCTTGACATAAACAGCACAACTTGCATCTGCACATTATCAGTCTTTGTATTGTTCCCTCTTCCCTGAGGGATTCTGAAGTGAGTGTTTCCTTTGGCCATCTGATCACTGCTCACAAACTGTTTCCTTAATATCTGCAGCTGGTGGACTTACAGGATGAACACTTTCAGCTTGATCACAGCCTGGGGTTCAACTCAGTGGCTCAGTCCAACCTCAGCTTTCATTTACTTCCCTGATATCTGGCTGCAATTACCATTTGATCCCATACCTCACTCGGGTCACACCTGACTGCACTCATAAATCCAGTTAGTCCTTTCCAAGGCACACTTTTGAAAAAACTGACCAGATAAAGTCATTAGTTATATTTTTATCATCTCAAGAATTATTCACAATCTTTGCAACAACTGACTGCTTATGCCAGGCTTTCAACAACAAATGAAATGGGTGGCTGTATTTGCTGGGATCTTGATGATCGAGAGAATGTAAGATTGCTTCTACACAGTGGAGGTGAGAAGTGTCTCTGGAGTGTGGAAGATCCTCTGGGGCACCTCTTAGTACTGCTCTGCCCTGCGATTAACAAAGTAAAATCACAATAACCTGATAGAAGCATCTGATAGTGGTGCACATACTTCAGGGATAAAGTTCTGGGTTAGTCCAGTGTTGGGAACCACTCTACCTGGTTTCAGGAATTGTAACTGCCTCCCCACCCCATGGCTAAGGATGAGTGAGAAACCTCCGGAATGTGAGCCACAAGGAGACAAAGCTTGTCTCTGGCAGCAAACGCTGACTCTGCTTTCTCTCCCTGCCCCCAAAGCATGGTCGGTTAGTCCATGATGGGTATGACTCCTCAGAGGAGGGGCAACCTAAGCCAGACATGATTACTTGGGAGGCCATCATGAAAGGACTCGGGGGCTGCAACAAAGAGAGAGTGATGGACCCTCACCCCCCAGCTATTCTGACATAGCCCAGTCCCCATGTCCTCTGGGAGAAGCGCTTCCTGGCTCTACTCCACTTAAGCCTGAAAACCTGTGATGGGAAGACAGTGCAGCTCCTTGCCTTGCTAGAGCAGTACTGGGGTAAATGAGGCACGAGAAAGAATTCCTAAGAGTCCTGTGAAATCTGCTTTGCTAAGAGTGCTTTCATTCATACGTTAATGGTCCTAGCAGGAAATTAGTATGTCTCCCAAAGTTTCTGCAACCCCATTTCCTGACAGACACTGATTCAGAATAAGCCCTCAAATTTCTTTGAAATGTTATCTACTGTTTGATCTTTGCCACCTTGTATTCCTGTGTATTACCATCCAATAAAAGCCCCTGGAGGAAGGGGCTCCTGGCCTTTTTCCTCTGAGAAATTGCCCACCTCTCCCCCCCAAGCAGATCATGTCTTGGTAGTGTTACTTTCATCTGTGGCAGATGGGGGGACTTACAGCCAAAGTTGTCCCCACAGTCCAGCTCACAATTAACTCAGCTAGGATCTTGGAGGGAATATAGAGTGAGTACAAGAAAGTAGTTATAAATACCAATTGCCACCGTGTCATTATCTGGTATTATATACATATTGATAAAGTGTATATATAAAAAGATAGTTTCTCTTATTTTTATATTATTTATATAGTGTGTATATTATGTCTACATATGAAGGTACCATGATATATGTCCATATATAAAATGAAAACAGTACTAGAAATTTAAATTTATCTAATTGCAGAACTGATTAAGCAATTTATGTGAAGCTGCTAGTGGTTCTACTTGTTTGATCAAATCTTCAATGATATATGTGGGTAATAACGCAATAATAGTAAGTAAAATGTGAATAATAGTAGTAACTGAGGATACATTTTAGAATTAAATGTTAGTTCTTAATTCATAAAGCTAATGAGACATAAATGATTATAGTGTTAAGAATCCCTTTAAAATACCCTTGGCCTATATTAATAAATGCACAACTGAATTCATTGGGGTGGCATTGGTTCACAAAACCATACCGATTTCAAGTGTACAACTCGACAAAGCACCATCTGCACACTGAGTCGTGCACCCACCGCCCCAGGCAAAGTTTCGTTCTGTCTCCATTTACCCCTTGTTTGCTCCTTTCCACCTGCCCTCATCACCTTCTTAAGAATCACTCAGAATGTATTTATCTCTAATTGTGCATTGTTTAGTTCCTCCTACTTTTGAATTCACATAACTTAAATTATACCATATACATTTTATGTGACTTGCTTATTTTTCATAGTAACATCTAAGCACTGCTCCAATGTAGCCCCTTTCCTAAACACATATTTATGGATCTTTGAAACTTATCAGAAATCATATGTAAATATGCACATGAGCTGTATAACCATGAAACATAATTAATGATATGTATTAAAACATATATCAATGTCTTAAAAGTGTGTGAAAATGTATATATTAACTTATGCATGTAAACACATATATAAATGTTCTTTTTTATATATATTGCCCTATATGCTATAGGGAATTAAACTGGTGACCTTTCGGTTCACATGCCTGCATGATATCCACTGAGCCACACTAGCCAGGG
This sequence comes from Sturnira hondurensis, assembly GCF_014824575.4. Classification (NCBI taxonomy): domain Eukaryota; kingdom Metazoa; phylum Chordata; class Mammalia; order Chiroptera; family Phyllostomidae; genus Sturnira; species Sturnira hondurensis. The sequence continues at coordinate 16,954,186 of NW_028083059.1, forward strand.
CTAGTTGGTTTTTCTCACAATTCTAGAGGCTAGAAGTCCAAGCTGAAGCTTCTGGCCAATTTGATTTTTGGAAGAACTCTTTTCCTGGCTACTTCCTTGCAAGCGGAGAGAGGGAGAGAAAAGAACCTTCTAGTCCTGTTTCTTATTATTACAGTAATCCCATAGTGTTGAGGTGCCATCCTATGGTTTCATGTAACCAGATTCGTTTCTTAGAGAGCCTTATTTTCAAATACAACCAGGCTGGGGAATAAGGCTTCAATGATTGTTTGAATTTTGGGAGAGCAAGAACATCCATTAAATAACACTGAACAACTTAGTTCTGCTCTTTCAGCATTTATTTTCTATTTGCCTCAATTGATTTATATTTTTCTTTCCATATTTCTTTTTGTGTGTGTTACTTAAATGTTTTTAGTTTGTACATCTAATCAATTTAGTGAATTTAAGTAAAATGCTGAGTCCTTATAACAGTTAATTTCTTTACTTAACATTCGTTAATGATATACTTAGATGTGCACATATAGTTATATTTTTCTTATTTTTGTAATCATAAATAAAGGGAATAACCCAAAACTGTAAATTATAAATATGTGGGTAAATCTATATCCAGTCCATTGCTTCATTTCTATATGTCTTACTTGTATGTAAAAAATTATTTTTATACTTTTTATTGTTTTTTTTAAATTTTATTTTCCCCAGAACTACTTTGAAGTGGCATTTTCTATTTGCATTACTGTGGTAGTTAATATAGAGATTAATACATGGATAGCTAACATTTCATAAAGTTTAAATTTACTGAATATATTTATAATCCTGTGAGGAAATATAAGATCTTCCAAAATAATAACTGACTTTATGGCATACGCTACTACTGTTATTTAGCATATGTTAACTTGTTGTTGTCATTTGAACTTCATAAGACATTATTATTATTGATTTATGCAGTCTAAACATGTTAAAGTTAACCATATGTTTTCTTCTTTCTTTGGTCTTCATTTTCTCTTAAATCTCAGATATTCACTATAAAGTTATATTCTCCTTTTTCTTTGAAGTACATTTTAAAATTTCTAATACTTAGCCTAAAACTCTCATGATTTTTTTTATTTTTAAAATTTTGTCTTTGGAAATACTTAAAAAATCTCAGTGAGCACATTATATTTGCCTTTGAGTTTGGCATCCTAGGTTATGATAAACATTACAGATTTTCAATATCTGTATGTTTTCTCCTTCAGAAATACAGAAGGCGTCACTACTCAGCTCCCCTGAGAGTTGGGCAGGGACGTATCACTGTGGCTCTGGATGAGAAAATGTGAGCAGAAGGGCTTGGTATCACTATGCTGTAACAGAAACTGAAAGGGATTAGAGTGGTGAACAGTAAGGACACTTGTACCCAAAACTGGAAAGATCATATTCATTTTTACAGTGGCAAAATATTTAGTGAAATGATGGCCTCCATAAGGGCCAAACTTGTGAATGAGTTAGAAAAAGAGTTTGGACAATGGAGTATGAGCAGTGAGTGCTTGCTTTTCATTTATTTCTTTTAGCAACTCACTGCAAGAAAGTAAGGGCCTTAGAAAAAGTAGGTTATTTTGCATATAGAAAAAGGGTAATACTTAGCTTCCATAAGTTTGGTGCCTTTCCAGGTATGGAAGAACCAACTGCTGTAGGAAATTGAAAATTCCCCCCTCCCCCACAGCTGCTTGTATCAATTAGGTAGAGATTCTTCCCGTGCATCACAGGGTTGTACATTATATCCTAGTTGGGGCATATATGGGAAGTGACCCATTGATGCCTCTCTCATCGATGTCTCTCTCTCTCTCCTTCTCCTTTTCTCTCCTAAAATCAATAAACATCAGTGGGTGAGAATTTTATTTTTCATGAAAATTCTTTTCAAGGAAAGGCATCCAGTAGCGTGCCTTCGGTTACATAAATTACCTATGGATAAGAATGAATTTTAATTTATATGAGGCCCATTGCTTCCACATTCATTTTATAGACACAGTGGTTTAGCTGTGCTTTGGCTTACTTTTCTAGTTTCAGACTCCCGGTGACCTACTTTATGAGATGTGAAAGTTCTCTCCTAAAAATATATATTTTTTATTTATATATGTATTTTGACTAAATAAAAATATATATTTTTTAGATTTTATTTATTTATCTTTTAGAGGAGAAGGGAGGAGGGAGAGAGATATCAATGTATAGTTGCCTCTTGTGAGTCCCCTGCTGGGAACTGGCCTGCAACCCAGGCATGTGCCCTGACTGGGAATTGAACTGCGATTGTCTTGTTCGAAGTCTCGGGCTCAATCCACTGAGCTACACCAGCCAGGGCTTGCCGCAGGCCGCAGCAGCAAGGGTGGTCGCGAGGTGAGGCGAAGGACTTAAAAGAATGGAGAGGACCAAATGCTCTGCTGGCAAATGGCAACTTTATTCAAGGAACAGCTGTCTTATATACAAACTGCTAATGCCTGAAGCAAGACTGCAAGGAACTAGAAACAATGTTGCTTTTCAGAGTTCGTGCACTCCCTTAAGCAATCAAAAGGGCAAGAAGTTCTCATAACCGTCTTGGAACATGACACCTATGCCAAAATCTTGTTATATCCTTCAAGGCTGGGAACGAGAAGGTTAGGAAAATGTCAAGGTACCCGCCGGCTCCAGGGACCAGAAACCAAGTTCATCCACCATTTTCACAGTGGAGAACTCTGTCCTTGATCCCCTTGTGGGCTAGCAGGCCCCCACAAGGGCTAAATAAAAATATTTTTATTTATATATATTTGACTAAGTTTTCAAATAACCCTTGTGTCACAGTATTCTATGAGGAAGAAGGGGACTAAGAAGGCCAACTAGTTTTTAAAGAAGGAAGAATCTTACCCACAACTGCTTTAGCTGAAGCAGAGAAGAGTGGGACTGCCCCGAGCAGGGGTCAGCAAACCTCTTTGTAAGGAGCCTGATGGCAATTACCTTACACTTTGTACGCCTTGTATCTCTATTGTAACTACTCACTTCTGCTACAAAAGCAACCGCAAATGATATTTAAATCAAAGTTTGTGGCTGCGTTCCAATGAAACTATTTAAAATAAATTTGGCCAAGGGCCAGATATGATTCAAAGGCTGCAGTGTGATGTCTTCTGCTGTAGCAATTGAGCCAGGGATCATGGGGAAAAGCTGTCCAAGGAATCACTTCCCAAGCAGTAGAAACAGCACCTAATAATAGCTATGAAAGGAGGGCCATGAATACACAAGAAGATTACGGAACAGATATATTGCCTTGCATACCTTCCATTCTTCCCTCTTCTGAATGGTAGTAATTATTTTTCTCGATAAACCACTTTATATTACAGGTAAGTGTGGATGCAAGAGTGCAGATAATGTGTTTGCTTAAATATCAGTGTAACCTAATCTATTCTAGTTAACAGGGAAGGTGACAGATACAGTCATTCATCCTATTAATGAACTCATTCCACTGTAATTTTACATTGCTTATTGAGATTGAGAATTTGTTTCTAAATCTAATTTTTTTTTTTTACCTTGGAAGGTCACTCTATCTTTTATTTTAGGCTGCTGTAGAGATCTAGCATTCTTCATGCAAATATATTTAATTAAATCTGATTGTGATTTGTTGGATTTCTTTAATCTTTAGCTTCTTATCTTCTGTTATTCTACTGAATTCTCACAATTATCTTTTCCTCTGGGCCATCGTCTTTCCTCTCTCCTCCAGCCCTCAAGAAGGGACTCTGGGATCTTTTCATAGTATTCTACACGAGTCATCACCTATCTTTCAAATGTAATATTCTCTGCCTCACTAGGCTATGTTTTGGAAAATCTCTTCTAACTTTTCCTAATCTCTAAACCTACCCATTGAATTTTTGTAATCACCACCCAAGGATATGTTTATTGAATTTGGAAAAAAAGGAAGGGAGGGAAAGAGGAAGGGAGAAAGGAAGATAGAGATTGAGAGAGAGAGAGAGAGACAGAGAGAGAGAGAGAAAGAGAGAGACATCTACAGATTGCCTCCAGTAAGTGCCCAGCCAGGTACTGAGCCCACAACCTTTTGGTTTATGACAGGACACTACGATCAACTGAGCCACCTGGCTGGGCTAGTCATTGAATTTTTAATTTTAATTACTATTAGATTATTTAGTTATAACATTAATTACTCTTTCTACAACACCTATTTAGTATTTAAAAAATAATTGTTTTCTGTGCTTCTGTTTTCTGCAAATATGTTCATTAAGTACAATTAATACATTTTATGGCTGACTTTAAATTTTATGTCTGATAGTTTTAATATTTAGAACAGTTTTGGATCTTATCTGCTATGTATTATTTCTGTTGTTTCTCACTTACCAGTGTTTACTTGTGTAACTTTTGCCTATGAGCTACTTGCTTTTAGGAAACTCAATCTGGGATCATTTTTAGGTGTTCCTTGATTGGAGTTTCTCTAGACAGGGTTTGCATTGCTCTTGTCTCTTATCTGGGGCCATTAATAACCAAGATCACCTTAAATTTTAATTCTGCCTTTGAGACTTGGTATTTTTTTCAGAGAATACCAGAAGCCTGTTAGGATGAAAAATCAGTGGTAGAGCCATTTCAGGATTTAGAATTTTCAAAAGAGATTTTTGTTTATTCTGCTAAAGTTGGGATTGTGGAGCTTCCCTTTTGGGTCCTCCTCAGCACAGCTTATTTGTGCAGTCTTACCCTGAAGGTACACCCTTTCGAATGCTGTTCTGTGTCGGGTTTCCACAGGTTTTTCACATTCTCTCTGCTTTCCTCCGATCAAATGTCAGTTCTGAAGCTCTTGGTCCCAAAATAAAGTGAACAACCCCAAGGCAAAAGCCACTTTCAACCCTTTTTTCTTCTCTTTTTTAAACAGGATTGTTGTTCTCACTTCACTTGGGGGTTTCTTTCAGGGCACTTCAGCAGTATTTACAGACATATCCAGGTTTGTTTATTGCTTTTTATCCTTTCAGTTGTTTTATTGGGAGAACCATCGGAGTATATAAGCTGCCATACTGCAGGGAACATAGGTTCACTTCAGCTACTTTCCCAACGTATAAAAATTTTAACTGTTTACTTTGTGTTTGCCTCCCACACGATTCATGAGAAAAAGACCTCTGTCTCCCTTCCTCACTGGTACATCTCAGCGCCCAGCAACTGGCATGTAGAAGCTAACTGGTGATTATTTGCAGAACGGAGGTACTTGGGTAGAGGAGACTTTTGCCAGTGTCTCCAGGTTCTTTTAGACCCTATAGGCCACTGCCAAAGTACAAGTCTCTATGCCCATGTCTTCAATTCTCCTACTGGTCCTCCTTTGAGATTTCATAAATAGATTTTCTTTACTAAATCCTGAATAACATGTGGTTTAATTAGCACTCTACATGACAAATAATTGAAATTCAATGCATTTTAGGCACAACTTGTTCTGTTCTAAGGCTTGTCCCAGTCACCTTTCATTTCTGGTTCACAATCTGAAATGCACATGGATCTTTTCTAAGGCTTATTGTTTAATTTTGGTTTGATTTTAATAATTCTTTTGCATTATGCAATATATAAACACTACCTACATTCCAAGCAATAACATTGTACTAAGCAACTACATTATTTTTACCTGTGGCTATGCAACTTCTGTTGAAAGATAGATACAATTGAAATGAGTTTTTTAGTAATAAATATACTTTTTTGAGTTGCCAATTAAAATGATTTTTTCCAGGGCTATTGTAGGTAGTTATTATTGTTGCTTTTAATTTCTAAAATTCTGTTTCCTCTCAAAAATATGAATGCCATTTTATTTTGTCAGCAAGTATTTCTTATAAGCCTAATATGTAGTAAAATGTTGCATTAGAGGATGAAAATTCCATATCATTGTAAGCTAAATGTGGTTGGTCTACCATTGGAAGTTATATATTTTTAAAATTTTTAACTGTTGTTCAATTATAGTTGTTCCATTTTTATTCTAGTAAAAAAAGACAAATATGTTTAAATTTTCAAAAAAGCATTTGTAAATTTTCAACTTTGAAAATGGTTGTAGCCCTGGCTGGTGTAGCTCAGTGGATTGAGCGTGGGCCTGTGAACCACACGATCAAGGTTCGATTCCCAGTCAGGGCACATGCTTGGGTTGCAGGCCAGTTCCCAGCAGGGGACTCACAAGAGGCAACCATACATTGATATTTCTCTCCTTCTCTCCTTCCCTTCCCCTCTAAAGATAAATAAATAAATAAAATCTTAAAAAAAAGAAAATGGTTGTAAAAAGTATTGAAACAGCCTAAGTGCCTGCCAGTAAATGAATGGATAAAAAAAAACTATGGTACATTTACACAATGGAATACTACACAGCAGAAATAAAAAATGACCTCCTTCCCTTTGTGACAGCATGGCTGGAACTGGAAAGCATTATGCTGAGTGAAATAAGCCAGGAGGTGAAAGACAAATACCATATGATCTCACCTATAAGTGGAACATAATCAACAAAATAAACAAGTGATCAAAATCTAACCAGAGACATGGAAATAAAAACAAACTTACAGTGACCAGAGGGGAGGAGGAAGGAGGATAATGAGGGAAAAGAAGAAGAAGGATCAAGTCAAGGAACACGTATAAGGGCCCAAGGACAAGGACCATGAGGGGAGGATTGAGTGTGGGAGAGGGAGAGTGGGAAGTGCAGGGAAGAGCAATGAGGGAAAAATGGGAACAAATGTAATTAGACAACAATTAACAATATTTTAAAAGTATGGAAAGTATCATGCAAGTTTTAATATATAAGAATTAGAAGCTAAATATGTGAGAAGTATAAAAAATGTTTCTAGAGAGATAATTGTTTATGAAAACCCAGAGACATGACTGGGTTTGTGTTTTCTCTCTTTTTGTTTCTTTCTCTTTTTTATTGCTGTTCAAATACAAATGTCTTTATTTTTCCACTACTGCTTTCCCCTGTCCCACCCACCCCCACCTCTGCCCTCAGTCCTACCCCCCTTTGGTTATGTCCATGGGTCCTTAAAGAGATAATTTGCACTGCCATTTAGAGTATGGGATAGGGGAGTTTCAAAGCAAACAAACAAACAAACAAAAATGCTGAAGTACAAGGGAAGAATGCCATACTTTGGGTAAGAATGACAGCAATAGAGATAGAGATATTTAAGAAAAATTCAGCATAGAGAATTTCAAAAGCTGTTCAAAAGTCAACTTATCAGAATGACCATCCTTGAATACTCAATATAAAATAGTTAATCATTATTGGCTATCAAATGTAGCCTGTTTTATTTTTTCTACACAGAAACTATCATGAGCGGACCACTTCTCTCTTTTACTATTTCTTGACTGTCTTTCTTTTCCACTTGCCACACTCTCTCTATGAAATAGTGTGTCATCATTGCCCCAACTTTATTTTCTGGTATTTTTTTCCAGTATGTCCCTAGAACCTAGATTAGTGTCTGCCAAAGAGCAGACACATAATACATATTTATTGAATGAAAGACTAAATTTGGGAGCAAGAAAAATTAAGAGTCAAAATAGCTTGTAGTTTTCAAGTTCCTGAAACTGGAATAGATGGATTTATTGGTATTGGGAACACCTGGAGATTACCAGGTGTGAAGTGAAGAGGGGAAAATTTAAGTACAGTTTAGGACATTTTAAGTCTCAGATGGGCAGATAGGTGCACAATTAAAAATACCCAATATTTAGATACACAGGTATGGAACAGAAAATAGGTCATTACTGAAACACATATTTTGGAATTATTTGAATGTAAGAATTAAATTTATGTGGGTAAGGAGGAGATTGACTAGTAATAAAGGTTCTGATTCAGTCTGCTATCTTGACTTGAGAAAAATTCAACTTTTAATGACTGGCTAAAGGATTTCATTATTTAAATGGCTTGTTTAAAAAGAAGCCAATAACTCAGACAAAAATGAATGGTCAGACATGTATGGAAGAAAGTATCGGAGGACAATTTCATGAAAATGAGAAGAGAGTTCTAACAAAGAGGGAAAGATTAACACTAATCCATTTGTTGGGAGATAAATGAAATGAAGAGCGGAAATGTATGTTGTTTTTAGCAATATGGTTGTCGTTGATGTCTTTAAGTGTGAGCTGTTTGTTTGTTTGTTTGTTTGTTTTATTTTTATCTTTGTGGAAAGTGGGGGACTGAAGATACATTGAGTAGAAAATAAAGAGAAGGGAAATGATGATATTTATTCTGTAGTTCTTTCAAAGAGATGATCTACAAAAAGAAGGTAGTCTGAGAGGAATGTGGAGTCCAGGAATATTTTAAGAAGGGAGAGAAAATAATGTGTAATTGTTGAATAATACTTAGAAGAAAATATATTAAAAAGAGAAAAGTGATCATTGAATATTCCCAAGAAGATGGGAGGTATCAGACCTAAAACCTAGAGGCAAATATTAAAATCCCATAAGATATTTTTTCTCTCTTAAAACAGAAGTCAGAGGGTAAATCAATTGATAGAATTTGAAGACATTCCAGTTGATGGTTTCTATTTAACCTGTGATTTAGGAAGCAATTTAATTTGATAAAAAGTGGAAAATTTTGTTGGGGAGAATCTTGCATAATATTAGAAAATTTGAAAAATAGCAATTGTGGGGGAAAGGAATTAAGTAAAGAATTACTATAAGATTGACAGGAATTATTGGTAGTACACGTTCAAGGTAGATATTACATTTTTTAGATCATCATGCCCTTGTAAGGATAATAATAAGAATGATAACAAATGTATAGAACCTGTTATGAGCCAGGTGCTGTTCTACCTTCCTTACATTTTAAAAATTATATAATTAAGGAAAATACATAATTTTTTTGAACATCAGAGTGCTAATAAAGTTGAGGGTGGATTAACAATTTCTACTGTGTTGTTAGGCACTAGTGGTATGTGCTATTACCACCAATTGAAATTTTACCCTGTCTTTGCTGGCCAAATGCTAACAAACTTTTCAAAACCATCAACCGTAGGAAGAAACCATGGCTTCACAATATTTCCCTTCATTCTCTAAGTACACAACAATAAATACTTTTTCACCCTCAGATACAAGCTGCCCAATATAATTTTCTACTCTCTGTAAGTTATTCCTTGTATTCTCACTTTACTTTCAGTAGAGGCCCTTGCCAATTTTCACACGTGCTAAGTGTTCCTCCCTTAGAAAAATCTGTATTTTTTCATTGAGGGAAAACCCAAAGCCAGTATGAACAGAGGTCTAATACATTGTGGGCAACTACTCATCATATAAACTTTACATATCAAAGAATTACATACACATACAAGAATTACACAAGATTTCCAACCTCATGAAAGTAGTCCTACTTCCCTGGATCAGTTGAATTAAAAAATAATATGTTGTTAGCCACTGTGATGCATAATTAATTAGTCTTCTGATAATTGGTCATAAACAATGCATAACATGTTTTCTCTTATTCAAAATCCTACAATAAAAGCTATTCAATAAATATAAAAACAAAAGTATTAACATGCAATAAAGTTAAATTGCATTTGTGTGGTGCTAATTGGCTATGAACAAGAGTTTTTCTAATTGTCCAAACATATAAAGAAACATATTGCATGATATCACTTATGTGGAAATTTCAAGTAATTATAATCATAGAAACAGAAAGTAGAATGGTGTTTGCCAGGGACTTGAGTGAGGTGGAAATAGATCTTGCTCAAAAGGTGCAAATGTTTTTGTTATGTAGGATAAAATAAGACTGGAGGTATAATGTACAGCATGGTGACTATAGTTAATAATACTGTATTTTATATGTGAAATCTGCCACAAGGATAAATCTAATGTGTTCTCACCACAAAATAAAACACGGTAACTATATGAGGTGATGGATATTCTAATTAGCTTGAGTGTGGGAGCCATTTCACAATGTATTCATATACCAAAGCATCAAGTTGTACATGTTAAATATATACCATTTTTATTTGACAATTATACCACAGTAAAGTTGGAAAATATGCCCAAATATATCTACAAATAAAGCAGAGAAAGTAGTCTTGTTCTCAGTCACCAGAAATCTTTGTTATCCACATAAAAACACTTGAGTAAAGAAGTGAAAAAGGGATTTTTGGATTCTCTAGTATGTAGCCTTATTTAGCATTTTTGTAACAGGACTAGCAACGTTGATTTTCAGGCTTGGTAACAATACTCTATTCATTAGTGTGACAGTTGGACAATGTGAAAAAACTTACTGTTTCTTAACTAGTAAAGTAAAAGTTAGCTCTTACTTTTTTTCCTCATCCACAAGAACTATTATTCTACATTTCAAAACAGAATATAAATTTTATAAGATTCTCAGCAGTGAATTCTGACACTTTTCTTTTAGAGAGGCTGATAAAGGGAGAAAATGGGAGGGAGTCAGAGTCACTGCAGTTTGGCACAGTTTGCTGTTTGTCGCTGCCTGAACTGGTCGTTGATACAGGGTTATGAGAGAGACCTGCTGGAAGAGTAAGGATTTCACTGGAACATTTCAAAAGTATATTAAAGTGAGATTTATTGTTGGGAACTGCCCTGCCTAGTTTCAGGAATTGTAACTGTCCCCCATGGCTGAGTGGACGACCTCTGGAATGCAGGCCACAGGAGACAAAGCTTGTCTCTGGTAGCAAACGCTGCTTCTGCTTCTTCCCCTGCCCCCAAAGCATGGTCGATGTCCATGGTGGTTATGACCCCTCAGAGAGGGGCGACCTAGGCCAGACAAGATCACTTGGGAGGCCATCATGGAAGGACTCGAGGGGCCTGGACGAAGAGGGAGAGATGGACCCTCGTCCTCCCGGCTATTGTGACATAGCCCGAGTCCCCATTTCCATCTGAGAGAAGCATTGCCTGGCTCTAATCCACTTAAGCCTAAAAACCTATGATGGGGAAGGTGGTGCAGCCCTGTGCTGGAAAGGGTGAATATGGGGATAAATCAGGCATACAAAGGAACATGTAAAAATCCTGTGAAACCTGCTTTGTTTAGAATGCTCTCATTTAAATAATAAGGGTCCAAGCAAGAAGTTTGTTCCTCAAAGTTCTATCTGACTCTGACTGAGAACAAGCCTTAGTAGTTCTTTGAATGCTGTCTATTGTTTGATCCTTACCTGTATTCTTGTGCAAAAAAAAAAAAAAAAAACAATAAAAGCCCCTTGAACAGGGGGCTCTTGGCCCTTCCCCTTTGAGGGATCAGCCACCCTTCCTCCCCAAGCAGATCACATCACATCTTAGTCATGCTTACTCTCATCCATGGAACACAGGGGGACTTGCGAGGAAAGTTGCCCCCACAATTTATTTTTACATGTAAAATGAAAATTGATGCTTACTCAGTCAGCTGCTATGTGGTGATGAAATGTGCATTGCTGAGGCACATTGTACTCCCAGTCAGAGCAAGTTATATAAGGTGAAAAGGAATAGAGGAAATGAAGGGGGTGGGGGCAACCAAAAGATAAACCTATGGTCTTTAAGAAAATGTAGGAAAAGAGAAAAAAATAGGGACAGTTAGGGAGGACCATAACTGATGGAATATGAATAAAAGAGAAACTGACATGAAAATATTCCCTTTTTTCATTTTTATTATGCATTATTCGAAGCATATTTTGAGTTATAGCATATGATATTTACTTCAAAATTCTACTTACTTATTCTTTACTCTATTTCTCAAAGTTTATTAATTAATTGCACAACTCTCAGTCGAAATATTAGCTAATGACGCCTTCATTAAGTTTACATATATTGCCCTGGGAGAGAGGCTATGCAACATAGTGGATAAAAGCTTGGGGTTCATCTGGTTTCTAAGTAAATTACTGGGTACAGTATTCAATATCCCAGACTTTGGTTTTCATATTTTACATTTACAAATGTAAAATGATTCGTTATTAGTACTTACAACATGCTGTGGCTGTGAGTATTACTAACCTGAGTTAATTCAAGAAAATATTAAAATTAGTGATTGTTGCATAGTATGTGGTTAACATTATTACCATTGCTATTAACATTTGCCAGGTACTAGTTTATACAGTGGAAAATAATTCTAATAACATTTATGAGATTACATGTTTTTAAAACTGTTTATTTTAGATTAACTTCAGGCATACACAAAAATTATCAAAATAGACCCAAGATGGTAGAGATGTAAGTGGAAACTCCACCACACTCCTCCCAGGACCAAACTAGAATTATGACTAAACTTATAGAAAAGTCGTCCCAAATAACCAAAGGAACACTAGCTGGAGAGAAGCCTTATAACTATGAACAGACAGAAAATGCCACATCACCACAGAGATGGGTATGGAGTGTGGAGGCGTGAGGGGGCTGGCGGGGCACCCATGGACAGCAGCTGAAGTCCTGAAAGGATATGTCAGCAGCTGGGAGATTACCCCTGAAAGTGTAGGGTCTAAACCCCAGCCTTAGCTCCCCAGCCTACAGCACCAGAACCAGGGAAAGAACCCAAACAACATAAGGCTGTGAAGATCAGGGGTGGTTCTATCCTCTAGGGAGAGAAAGCTAGAGATGCAGAGAGCTTCTTAATGCAAAATTTTATTTGCAGCCCTTACCTGGGCCTCCAGCACAGGGAGGGGGGAACAGAATGACCTAGAGCCATAGAGGCTAGGTCATTCTGCCCCCCATTCTAGGTCATAATCAATCATAAGAAGAACACTGAAAATCATGCAAAGACATGGAAGCTAAATAACATGTTATTAAACCATGAATGGGTCAAAAATGAGATCAAGGATGAAATCAAAAGATACCTTGAAACAAATGAAAATGAAAATAAAATAATCCAAAATCTGCGTGAAATGGGGAAATCAATCTTAAGAGGGCAATTCATATAATTCCAAGCCTATCTCAAAAATCCAAGAAAAATCTGAAATCAACAATCTAACTTTACACTCAAAAAACTTCAAAAAGAACAACAAACAAAGCCCGAAGTAAATAGAAGAAAACAAATAAGAAAGTTCAAAGCAGAAATAAATAGAGTCTAAAAAAATTATACATAAGATCAATGAATCTGAGAGAAGGAAAATCCTTTCTTGGTAAAGATAAACAAGATTGACAAACTTTTAACTAAACTTGTCAAGAAAAAAAGAGAGAGAGCCCAAAATAAATCAAATCTGAAATGAAGGAGGAGAAATAACAACTGACATCAAAGAAATTCAAAGTATTGTAAGATGATATTATGAGCAACAAAATGCCAATGCAATGGACAACCTGGATAAAATAGATAAATTTTAAGAAACATACAAATTTCCAAAAGTAAATCATAAAGAATTATAGACAGATTACACCTAGTGATATTAAAGCAGGAATCAAAAAAAAAAAAACTCCCCAAAATACAGAAGCTTTGGACCAGATTGGCTTCACAAGTGAATTTTAGCTAACATTCTGACAACTAACACCTCTCCTTCTCAAACTTTTTTCAACAATTCAAAAGGAGAGATGGCTCTCAAGATCATTTCAAGAAGACAACATTATACAAGATAATGATGCTACAAAAAGAGCAAATTATGGTCAATATTCCTCATGAACATAGACACTAAAATCCTCAGAGCAAAAAAAAAAAAGAAGAAGAAGAAGAAGAAAACACAATACATCAAAAAGATCATACACCACAATCAAGTCCGATTTCTTTCTGGGAATGTAAAGTTGGCACAACCAATAAATGTGATCCCAAATCAATAAGTGTGATTCACCACAAACACACAAAAAAGGATATATACCACATGATCATATCAATAGATGCAGAAAAAAACATTTGATAAAATCCAGCACCCATTTATGATCAAAACTCTCAGCAAAGTGGTAATAGAAGGAGGATACCTTAACATAATAAAGGCCATCTATGACAAACTCACTGCCAACATCATATTCAACAGGCAAACTTTCCCCTTAAGATCCGGAACAAGATAGGGATGTCTGCTTTCACCTCTCTTATTCAACATACTAATGGAAACCCTAGCCACAACAATCAGACAAGAAGAAGAAATAAAAAGCATCTAGATTGGAAATGAAGAAGTAAAACTGTCTTTATTTGTGGATGATATTTACCATACATGAAGACCCCAAAAGATTTCACCTTAAACTATTAGAACTGATAAGTAAGTTGAGCAAAGTAGCAGAATACAAAATTAATATCCAGATATTAGTTGCATTTTATATGCCAGTAAGAAAGCACAACAAGCGTAAATTTAAAAAAAACTCATTCCAAAGTTTTTCAAAGAGTAAAATTCCTAGAAATAAATCTAACCAAAGATGTGAAAGACCTGCACTGAAAAAATTACAAGACATTGAAGAGAGGAAAAAAATTATAAGACATTGAAGAAAGGAATTGAAGAAGATACAAATAATTGGAAGCATATACAGTATTCATGGGTAGGAAGAACTGACATCACTAAAGCATCCATATTACCCAAAATAATTTGTAGATTCAAAAGAGTTCTTGTGAATAATCAGAGTTATATTTTACAGAGCTAGGATGAATATTTCAAAAATTCATATGGAATCACAAAAGGCCCACACAGCAGCAGCAATCCTGAGAAAGAAGAATAAAGTTGGAAGAATCACACACCTAATATAAAACTATACTCTAAGGCCATACTAATCAAAAAAGCATGGTACTCTCATGAGAAAGGACACATAGATCAATGGAACAGAATAGACAGCCCAGAAGGAAACTCACATTTTATAGTCAATTAATATTTGACATAGGAAGCAAGCACATACAATGAGCTAAAGATAGATTATTCAATAAATAGTGTTGGGAAAATTGGACAGATGCAAACATAAAAATGGAACTAGGCCATTTTCTTATACCACACACTAGAATAAATTGAAAATGAATCAAAGACTTTGTAGACCCCAAACCACAAAAATCTTAGAAGAAAACATAGGTAGCAAAATCTTGGACATTGTTATAGCAATATTTTATTGGATATATCTCTCCAGGCAATGGAAACAAAATAAAAATAAACAAATGGCACTACTTCTATCTAGAAAGTTTTGCATTGCAAAGGAAAACATCAACAAAATAAAAAGACAACCCACAGAATGGGAGAATATATTAATATACTTGATAAGGAGCAAATATACAAAATTTATAAATATCATACAAATTTTAACACGAAAAACAAACAGTACAATTAAAAAATGGGTAAAGAACCTGAATAGACACTTGTCCAAAAAAGACATACATATGGCCAATGAACACATGAAAAGATGCTCAACATCACTAATCATTAGAGAAATGCAAATCAAAACCACGATGAAATATCACATCACACCTGTCAGAATGGCTATCATCAATAAACCAACAAACAACAGGTGCTGGAGATAGTGTGCAGAAGGGAAAGCACTTTTTCACTGTTGGTAGCAATGCAGACTGGTGCAGACAATGTGGAAAGCAGTATGGAGACACCTCAAAAAATTAAAAGTGTATCTGCCTTTTGACCCAGTGATACCAGTTCTGAAAATATATCCAAAGAAGCCCAAAACGCTAATTCAAAAGAATGTAAGTACCCTTATGTTCATTGTACTGTTATTTACAATTGCCAATATATGCAAGCAGCCCAAGTGTCCATCAGGAGATGAGTGCATGAAACAACTATGGGGTATCTACACAATGGGCTATACTCAGCTGTAAAAGAGAAGAATTTTACCATTTTGATAGTATGGATGGACCTGGAGAACATCATGCTACATGAAATAAGCCAGTCAGACAAAGACAAATACCATATGATTTTACTTATATGTGGAATCTAATAAATGAACTGAACTAACAAGCACCATAGAGACAGAGTCATAAATAGCAGGAGGACAGCTACAGATGGTAGGGGAGATTGGAGTGGAGATATTGAGCAAAAAAGAAAATGGACAACAGTGTGGTGATTGCAGAGTGTAGGGTGTATAAGGGGATTAACTTATAATGGAAAAAATACAATAAACATTTCAAAAGTATAGAAAAATATAATTAAAATAATTCAATATTTTTCTTATTTCTTATTCTTTCTCTATGCTAACAATTTATAAATCCAAAGTAAAATTATCAAAAGCAGGATATTGACATTGGTATAATACTATTAACCATATTATAGACCTCATTAAATTTTATTAGGTTTTCCACTAACATCATTTTTCTGTTTCAGTATTTTATCCAGGATAAATATGACTTATAGTTGTTACTTATAGTATTTGCCAAATTTATGTGTTTCTCGGTCTTCATGTTAACACATGAAGAATAATGATCAGTTATTTCATGTAATGTACTTTGATTATGGTTTGTCTGATGATTTCTTATTATAACAGTGATGTACATTTTTTGAAAGAATAACATAGGAACGATGCTGTATCCTTTTCAGTGAATCATATCAAGTGACTTAAATTTTTCATATATTTTACTCCAGATGTTGTTAAATTTAATCATCTCAAAGAGCTATCTTTCCAGATTTCTCTTTGGTAAGTTACTCTTTCCCCTTGTATTTAGTAAATACTCTGGGAAGATATTTGACATTATAAAATACTGATTGTCATCATACTTTTGCCTAATAATTTTAACATTTGTTAGTGGATCTTGTCTTGAAAATTTAGTATTTTGGAGTTTGCCTAAGGTTAATTTTCTGTTTTCCTCTTACCTTGTATATGAATTTGAATTGTATTGTAACAATGAAGTCTGTCTGTCATCCCCCGATATCAGTAGATTATTTTATCAGTATGAATTTATGAACTTTTTATAGGCTAAAATATAATGTTATTATTTATTTTGTTGTTCAAAAATTTTACTAGCCTTTGACATTAGGATATTCTTCAGATGAATTGGCTTTTGTGTTCTTTCAGTAGGCCCTTTATTTTTTCTTACTTTCTAAAAGCATGAGATGTTCCAGCTCTTATTTTACTTCCTCTGTTTTGAAGTCATTAACTTGTCTGAGGAGTCATGGTTCCTTTAATAGAAGAATGGTGTTTAGAAATCAAAATAAAACACGCTGTGCTAATTTATACTTGCTTGTCATTGCTTCCAGCACACATACATGCATATGCATATCAATCTATCTCTTGCGTACATATCATACATTATATCTGCATATGAGATATGTACATATGTGCATATATAAAGGCAGAGTTCAATAAATTTGCATATTAAAATAATAAAAGAAAAATAAATCTTTGCTCAGTTCTGATTATGTATAGCATGTGTTCAGCATTTTAAAAATGATAACATATAATCACCTCAGTAATCCTATGAGATAGGTATCATTTTGTTCATTCTGTACATGTGGAAACTGATGCTCAGAGTGACTGAATAATATTAAGAAGGATATATAATTGTGAACAAGTGAAATTATAATTTCCAGCTAATGTAGGACAGACTTCAAATTTGTAGCCAATGAAAGGTCATGTTTCTTAAAACATCTGGTCTCTGTCAAGTCCTGTTATATGTGCTTCACGTTCATTATTATACTCACAAACAGTTTTGCTAAATCAACCATAAGCAAGCACTTTAAAGAAGAGAAACATCACTCATTAAAACATTTTTTGAAGGTGAAATTGGAAAAAAGGCTGAGCCTTGAACATGAGATGGGTGATGAATGATAATTAAGTTGCAGGAGACTAGCAAGAAAAACAACTGGATGCTCAAAATGTGCCTTTGTGTTGAGTGTTTTTTAAAAAAATAAATATTAGACTTTTTAGTTAGAATTGTGTATATTATATATACATAAGATATATATATAATCATATATATGTATATATGATTATGCACATTTAACAATATTGGCTTTGTATTTAATGTGCTATTTATGTAGGCTATTTTATTCCATCTAACCTTACTAATAAAATGTGGTTGTTAAATGGACCAAACATGGGGATTCACCGGATTGTTAAAGAAATCTTTAAGAAGCTCTTATCAGACATGGAGGTAAGAAATATTTTTGTGTCATATTTATAATGTATAATAATAGGTTTTAGTAATATAAATAATAATTTGTAATAACATCTGTGTAACTTATAAGTTATAGTTGTTTAAGCTGTATTGAAGAAACAATTTTAAAGATAATTGTTAGAACCTAAGTCACCTTTGTTTTAGTACAGCAAATAGTTCACTAAGCAGTTAAATTTCTAGCTAAATTTTGACCGGCACACCTGAAGAAATGAGACAATTTTGCTCAATTTCTTTTTATTTTTTCCTGGTTTTGTCACCAGAATGAAGTATTGGCATTTGCATGCTCCATTTATTCTGTGAAGTATAGTAATATGCTGTACTGTTCTGACCTTTTTGAAAGTCTGAAATTTAATTAGTTGACTATTTTCCACTAGTCATCATCTCATTCTCATTGAGTTATGAGAAAGGATAGGCTAGCCAAAAAATGTGTAAAAATGACTAAGGATTTAGCGTCTCATATGTCTTTAATCCTCATGATCCTATCAGTTCTGTTTCAGGAATCTCAAATGTATAACCAGCATTTGATCACTGAAGTCACAATAATTACAGCACAGCGTTCATTCCAGAACATGCATTATGATGCTTATAAAATTTAGCTCACTCTCACATATCTAGAAAATTATGCCCTTTTAAAGTGAATGTACAGTGTCCTAGAGAAAGATTGTTCAAGTACAGTTTTCTGTCTTTTACTCCCAGCCCAGCCCCCGCCCAGTGCTCCCCACCTCCCTCCCATTTCCACCCCCCTTAGTTGTTGTCCATGTGTCCTTTATACTAGTTCCTGTATTGCTATTGAAAAAAAGAGCAGTCATATAGATAAAATTATAAATTACACAAAAGAAATAATGAATCTACTCTGAGATGCTATTTTTAAAAACCTGCTATTGGCCTGAAATATATTTCTCTTAATTTTCATCAACTAATATAGAAATCTGTGCTTCCATAAAATAATGAATAAAGCACTTAAGTATTGTTTTGGGGGATAAATCATAGAAAATAGAAATTGGATATACAGTACTTCAGTTAAATAACTGCATTTCAGTTTAATGATTCTCTATTCTGGAAATAACTTTTAAACATGTATGGTACTGATCCTAGTTAATTATATTTTGCATTCAAATATGTATTTTTTGTGAAATGCTAAACTACAGTCAATATTAAAGCACATGATCTTTAGAATGAATATGATATTCCAAATTTCTAATTCTTGTCCAAGTAAGACCTTTAGAAAAAAGGATAATTTCCCCCCAACTACTCTCCCCACCCCACCCACTCCCCATGGGGTGAAAATAGAGACAACTATACTTGAACAATTAAAAAAAATTAGAAAAAGGATAATCTTTCTTTGTTACGTCTTAATGTTTCAACCCAGGATAACATTTTAAACATGTCTGCATGTTGGTTTGGTAACTCAGAAGGCAGCGAACTCCTCGCTTAGTGTCACTCATGACTGGCTCATTGTATACACACACGTACAAAAATTTTGTATCATTCTGTCCCTGATGATTTGGGGAGATAGGCTTAAATAGGAAAGTATTCTCTTCTTAAATCTTCACAGTTTCATCCTCACCAACGTTCTCATTGGTTCTCTGAGCTCTGCTGCCCGCGGCTAAATCCATTTCTCTGTGCCGCTAAATTAAATACTAGTCAAACTCCTTCTCCCAAATTGAAATATTTTACAATAAATCTACTCCTCTTATGCAATTTGTAAGAATGAGAAGGCTTTAATTAAGCCAAGTGAACAAGCTTTGAATTGTTACAAAGTAATTCACACCAAGGGAATAGTTATAAACACTATAATAATTCAAGTTCATGAATATATATTTTATTATTACAAAGTGGTATTTCAAAAACTCTCATTTGTTTGAGAAAGCACATGAGGACACGTTACGCTTTACAACACCAGTTTCCTAAAATGAAAATGATGGCGCAATATAATAAAACTAAGGTTGAAGGAAGAATCTTTGGATGCCCAAATTGTTAATCTCCCTTGAAAGAGTCAATCTATTTCATAAAGATTCTGTTGGGTCTCTCTTACAATGGCGGGTGTTTATTTTTGTAAAAATAAAATAAAAATCTTATTTTTACAAAATAAAATTTACATATGACAGGAGGAAGAATCACATATGCATATTTTTTCAAATACAAAATAATACCGTATGTATTATATTTATATATTAATGTAGCACATTTGAAAAATACTTTGGCAGCCACACAAATTGCCTGGTTTCACTTGTGATGAAATTAGTAAAGATTTGTGCTCTGGATTCCAGGTTGTGACATTAATGAGTGGATGACAAAATGAATGGAACATAAAAGTTATGCTATTGTTTATTATGTCAGGTGTTGTCTTATTTTTAATTTATATCATCAGGCATTTGTGATTCTTCTAACACAACTTAAAGCATCTCATGGATGATCACTCCTTTTTAACATCTTTTGTTTTGTTTTTTTGTCTAAAATTACATTCCAGGTAGTACTGAAGATGTTCACATTTTCCTCTACCAATAAGATCCTGCGTAATTAGTCAGTCAGAGATGAGGCAGCAACATGGGTGACATATTCTTCGGATCAAATCCCAGATACTTCTTTTTTAAAAAATATATTTTATTTACTTTTAGAGAGAGGGGAAGGGAAGGAGAAAGTGGGAGAGAAACATCAGTGTGTGGTTGCCTCTTATGTATCCCCTACTGGAGACTTGGCCTGCAACCCAGGCATGTACCCTGACTGGGAATCCAACCGGCAACCCTTTGCTTCACAGGCCCATGCTCAATCCACTGAGCTACACCAGCCAGGGCCCAGATACTTCTTTATTATTATCTATTATCAGTTTTTTTGACATTTTAGGAAATACTTGAGAATAGTTTTATTTAAAATAATTTTATTATATAATATGTAATTTGCATAATATTTATCACAGTTCTATGACTACATTAGACCTTATTTTTTAATGGTTAATTAGTTAATTTAGGATAGTGTCTACTGTTGTTTACTAACATTTTTGGTTCTATCTTCCATGGCATTTTCCCATTTCTTTGAAATCATAGGAGGAATAGTGAATTGCTTTAAAGCATAATTTATTTTATTTCATTTCACTTTTCAGTGAAACAGTTGGTATTTAACAGTCGGTATTTATTGCTTTAAGTCACAGATATTTTTGGATTATTTTGGAATAGTTGTTACTGAGGGACTAAAGAATGACTTATTCTCTTCTGAATAATATCAATACCAATTTCTGACTGAAACATTTACCAGTGCTACATATAGGTGTGTGTGTGTGTTTAATAAGTATAAATAGATATATCATCTAAAGAACATTAGAATAGTAATTGTATGACACTGTCATATGAATAAGAACAAAAAATAAATAAATGGAGATTACAGATGACATCTTTTTCATGTGAAGAAATTCCACAAAATCCAAGCTATCCAAGCTATCAATGTCCGAAATCTCTTCATGTGACAGATTTTTCCATGAGTTTCAAGTTTCTGTAAATATTGAACATTACCAGTAGTATTTATAGAAGCATTTTATATTCTACATTTTCAAATGCTAACTTATTATTTTTCCCCCAAAAGATTCTAATTTTATCTCATCACTTTCTCAGCCACTTAATCTAAAAAAAAGAAGTAACTGATTTCTCCTTCTCCCCACCCTTTCATCCAGAAACAGATTCTATTATGGCTTCCAATTCTTTAACATAGTTTAATTGTTACTTTGTGGCTTTCCTGCTCCTATGCTACTTCATTATCTCTTGTTTCAGGGAGGCAATTAGCTGCACTTCCTATATCCATTTATTTTAACCTTTAACCGAGTCTCTACAGAAATCCTCAGAGCGATATTTTTAAATTGCAAATCTGGTCTTGCTACATATGAAACTTTCCATGTTTCCCAATTTCTCTAGGATAATTTATTATGGAATTCTTGTCCTGTGAGGTATCTCTTGTAAAAAATTACCTTGAACAAATGGGTTTAAGATCACTATGCTTGGTAATTTACAAAGCACACAGGTATATTAAAACTTGAAGAATACCTGCTTAATCTTGTTTAATTGGCATTTTTCAAATTTACTTAACAACGAAGCTCTTTTATTCATTTATAATATCTATTATTACCCTGCAGATCTGCTTTTCCATGCGGACCACAAGATAAATATCAAATCTCTTAACATGTTGCTCTAGCCTGTTGGCTTCTCCACACCTACCTATAGCTTTTAATTTATGGTCTTGGAATTATAAAATGCTTCATGTTTCTGCACATTCTTAGTTATTTCTCATCATCTTGTATTTGCTTTTGTGTTCTATCTATTGTATAATGTCTTCTCACAAAACATTATCTACCTAATTTTTATTAAATCTTTATGGTTCAGTTAAGAAGTAAACTATTCCTAAAGTGCTCTTTATATTTACCTATTTCTATCATTGTGATTTTCAAAATAAACATTATTTAATTATATGCTTTTTCTCTTTAAAAATAAAAAGTTAGAGTAAGATCATCTTTCTTCTTTCTTTTTATTTTTTGGTCTTACATTTCAGTTCCTGGCAGATATTTTCTGCTCAATAAATATTTATGGAATGAATGAACAAATAAGTAAATTTATAAAGATATATATGTATTAAATGAACTTTATGTACGTGACTGTATATTATGCATCACTATGAATAGTGTTAAAGGGTTTCATTTCTATGTCAGTGAGTTGTAATGAACTCTGTAAAGACCCAAATCAGGACTACATAATTCCCATAGGGCATTCTGTTTAACAATTAACTGCTTAACAATGGTGATAAGTTCTGAGAAACGAATCATTAGGGAATTTCATTGTTGGGCAAATATCACCGAGTGTAGGTACAGAAACCTAGATGGTATAGCCTGATGCTATAACTGAATGTGTAACACTTGGTAAGAGTGGCAGCGCACCAGATTTGTTTACACCAGCATTGCTACAAACAAGTGAAGAATTGTGTGTAAAGTCAGCTGACTTTAGTCGTCCTTTTTGGGGGGAGGGTGGGTAATGCAAATGAATGACTTAAGATTTGATTGCTGAGGCATCCGCATCTCAACTCAAAGCTTCGATAAATTCACCAAGAGCCACAACTACCTCAAAAGTCAGGCTGCCTCCACCCACTGAGATACACATGCTTTAGAGATTTTGGTTGATTTTAGTGACTGACTACTTGTTTGTTTGCTTGCTTGCTTGCTTGTTTGTTTCACTTCCGATGTTTTAAATACTCTTATGTTTTAAATTCGCCAATAAAAAGTGGGCCAGTAAAACTATAGGCTCCCACCCTCCACCCCAATCAAAGCAGAACTGCAGGCCCATGCTCTGTATCTTTATCTCTATCTGTCTAACATCTTTCTCTATCTCTCTCTCGTCTCTACGTCTATCTCTATTTATATCTCTCAATCATTCAGTCTATCTCTCAGTCAATCTGAGTCTCACTTTCTCTCTCTCTGACTCTCTCTCTCCCCACCTCCCCACAAGACTCAGCTAGGAGATCCTAGCTATGTGCCCCCAGGTAAGCTTTTAAACTAGTAAGAGACCACCAGTAATAAACTTTTTTTCTTTAAAACTTCCTAATGGTTATTAACTAAGGGCATCTTGCAAGCATAATAAGAATCACCAGGGGCATTCCAGTATTAACATTACCTTAGAAAGGAGAGAGACCTGTGGGAAGCTCACCTTAAACAGGTAAGTGCTCCCAAGATATTTCTAGCTGGTAGCATTGCTATCCATACACTGAAATGGCACAAAATAGTAATGTGGTGCTCTAGGACATTTCATGGTGACAGCACTAGGTGACAGGATTTTCTTCGCGTCGTTGTAATCTTGTGGTTTCACCCTTGCACATGCAGACTGTTGACTGCAATGTTGTTATAGGCCCATGACTCTATATAAACTTATCATGACCAGTGAAAACTGTTAGTTTCAGTCACTGGCAATTTTTCCCATTTGCTTTTACTTCCATTAATAAAATGTATTTTTCCTGATGAATTTATATAGAAGTTCATTAAGTATAAAAGTGGTTGCCATAATCCAGAAACACCAAACTATGCTTTAATAACAGTTTACCAGAGATCCCCTGTGGGAGTTAGGCTCTCTCTCAGAATCATGGGCTGCTTGTGTTTTGCCTTATTGGTTCTGGAAGGCAAGATGCAGTTATTTCTTCTGTGAACTTAATTTATGTTTTACCTTGGTGCTATGCCTCCTCTCCAGATTCTTCTGATATCTTCTGACCAGATTTAGTCTGCATTTAAACAATTCATCTGTGCAGAAGTCTCCAAAAGCTGTATTTTCTGTAGAAACGTTCCTGAGATAGTGAACCTTGATTTTAGTTCTTTGCTTTACGTCTCTATCTACACGTGCCACGTACTTGAGAACCTCCCCTTTTCTCCTCCCTATTCAAACACCACCAGTCTTCTTTGTTTTTACCATTTCCCCAGTCAACATCTTGCTCACAATCACTAATATAGGAAAAATCTGATAATCCTAGGCTACTTTGTCTGCCAAGAAATCCAAGTTCTTATAGTTTCTATGTTTACATTATAGATAGATTTTTTGATACCCAATAATTTTGGATTATTGGATCCTAACTCTTTTGTGAGCCATTACAACAGAATCTATACTTTTCTCCTGTAGGCATTATTTTTGCCTTTCAATATTTTGTGTAATGTAACAGTTTGGCTTTACTAAATCTAAAATTATAATTTTTAGTAGCACTCCTGTGATATTTTAACATTATCTTTTAATTTATAATCATATAAAATAAATACAGCAAAACAATGGAAAACATCTCATTCTGTCGTCTAAGTGTTATTGAACAGCAAGTGGGGTCCTGCTGCCTGCCCACTACCACCCCCTAGGCAAAATTCTGTAGGCAATGTTTTGATGATAAAAAAAAGAAGTCTTTATTTAAAAGCTACACAATTTTGGAATAACAGATTTTTATATGCAATAGTCACTTAAGCCTATCAATTAAGGCTAAAATTGTTAACTCTTTAGTTATAGCTTTATTCACTTAAACCTTTCAATTAAGACTAAATCTTTAACACCTGAATTTTTATCATTCCCACTGTTATTTTTCAATCTTATTCATATAGGGTAAGTTTACAAAGTAGAGCCATGTAAGATACAAAAGCTACACAATTTTGGAAGAATGGCAGGCTTCTGCCTCAGAGTCTGTCCTCTCTAGAACACCCAAAGAATAACCCTGCCGCCCTCTGCCAGGTCAGCCTGATCCTAAACTGTGCCTGGAGATTTTTTTTCCATCCAAAATCCATCCAAATTATCATCCTTTGGGAACACACAGGCAGCTGCACCTGGATCATCCAGGTATCCTCAAGGAAGAGAGCCCGAGACACAGTCTCTGTCCTTTTTGTTTTCAATCTTCTGACCCATACTTCATATGCTCTGCAGGCATTCAGCTTCTCAGCCAATCCCATCCTCGGCTGTCTACCATTGCCTTGGGGAACCTTCTCCTTCGGCCCCTTCCTACTCCTCCCCAGTGATCTCTGTGTCATAAGCATCTATTTTAACCTAAATAAACTTAAACAGTTCAATGAAATTTGTATTTCTTACAATTAAAATACAGGGTCCAGCAAAAGTAATGCCTGCTTGAGTGTGGTTGGAAGGGTAATAATATGGGTGTATTAATTTATAATTTTAATTTAAACATTTTTCCTAAAATATCATATGGTGTGCTTGAGCGTGATAGTGTTATGTTACAGAATTACATGCTAATGATTTTGTAATAAAAGATTTTGTAATAAAAAAGGGGTGTTATTTGTATCCAACCCTGTATAGATGGATGCTTTTTAAAACTGGACATTCAGTTAGTATTACTCTATGTAAATCTTTGGTTATTGATGAATTATTTGCCCTGTGCTGAAGCAGACAAAACACATATCTTCTTAATATATTCTCCAATTCTATCTATGCATCTATCTATGCATACATTTTATTCATGGTCATGGATTAGCTGAACTCTCCTTCCTTTTCTGTATTAATAAGCTTTATCTTCCTCTAGTGTAATACCTGTCAAAACTTCTGTAGAGGGAAAATGAACATTAATTGATATTTGCCTAAAAATTATGTAGTGTATTACTTCTTAAAGCCTATTTCTAAATTAAGGAAATCACAAAAAATGATATTAGACCATTTTATTTTGTTCCTCCAAGGCAGGGCTGCTAAGCCAGTGTTTCGTGGCTCACTACATTGTGATTATGCTGAGATATGGATTCCTTTCTCTTTCTATTTAGTGTTGTTCAGTTACTGTTGTGCCACCGTTTACCCTGTTGCTCCCCCTGCCCCGTCCCCCCACTCCCACAGTCAACTCCCCCATTCTCTGTGCCCATGAATCCTCTATTTGTGTTCCTTGGCATGTCCCTTCCCTTTCTTTCCCCTCTTTTCCCCCTCCCCTCTCCCCTCTGGTCATTGTCAGTTTGTTCTTTATTTCCAAGTCTCTGGTCCTATTTTTCTGATTTGTATGTTTTATTGATTAGGTTGGGGGGACCACGCAGGGCCTGAAGTGGCTAGACATTTTAGATCAGGGGTCCAGAATACCCTGATCCATGGCCCATTAGGAACCTGGCCACACAGCAGGTTGTGAGCAATGAGCCAGGGAGTGAAGCTTCTCTGCATTACCCCCTGAGCTCTGCCTCCTTCCTGTCCTCCTCCTACCTCCATCTTCCACGAAACCAGTTCCTATGGCAAAATGATTCGGAACATTTGCTTTAGATGGTTGATAAGTTGTAAGGAAAAAGGGACCATATTTTTGGGGAGGCACAAACTCTCCTCTACCCTCAAGGTTCTTTTGCTTGTCTAATAATCAAGTCAACGTGAGAAAATAACCAAATTTAATCTATACTTATGTATGAGAACCCCACATAAATGAGAGATTCAGAGACCCGGCAGGCAAGCCATCCTGAGCTAGAGATGAGGTGATCCACCTGGGGGCTTCAAAAGGCCCTTGCAGGATGATAAGAAGGACAGATGGTTAGTAATTAAAATGTTGTCATGCCCTATAGACAAATCAAAATAAATGACCTCTGTGAGTCTCATACTATGGGCAAAGCCTATAACTTCTTAAGTTCTTCTAGGTAGTTAAAGGGAGGAGCATTAGGAAGGCCATGCATTTCTTTTGAGCCTGAAGCAAAAATTGTCTTTAGCTCAAAATAAAGAAAGTTTTCTAAATTCATACTGCAGGCTATGGGAAGAGCAAGATGAGACTCTGAGACATGAATTATAGCTGTTATATGTAGGTAGAACTTCTTCTCCCTCAGGGAAACCTTAGTTCTACTTTTAGAATCTTTAAATTGATTGAGTCAGACCTACTCAAATTATCTAAGATAATCTACTTTACTTAAAAACTTTCATCTCATATACAAATTACTTTCACAGCAGCCCCTATAAACGTGTATCTTCAGATGTTTGATTGAGTAATTGGTGAAAATGACCAAGCCAAGTTGATATAAAATACTGACCAAGGTAACTACAATAGCCTATATAATTTTAATTATTCACCAATCTTTAGAACTGGGAATATATGATGTGCTTCTGTGAAATTTATTTTATTTTATTTTATTTTATTTTATTTTATTTTATTATTATATTTTCTTGAGAAGGGAGGGAGAGAGGGAGGGAGAGAATCATTAATGTGTGAGAGACACATCAATCAGTTGTCTCTCCCACCCCCACAACTGGGGACCCAGCCCGCAACCCAGACATGTGCCCTGACCAAAAATTGAACTGGAGACCCTTTGGTTCACAGGTCAGCAATCAACCCACTGAGCCACACCAGCCAGAGCCTGAAATGTATTTAAATTTGTTTACTTGCTTGGGTACATTTAGTTTACCTTATTGGTAGTGTGAGTCAAGTAACTAACCACAAAGAGCTAGCGTCCGAGAGGACTCGCTGTGTCACATCCACCTTTGTCACCTCCTCTAGAGTCAGGGCAAAATCAGTGACTTGATTCTAACAAAGGAAATATAACAAAGACAATGAAATATCACTCCTTTAGTTGCATTTAGCAGATTGGATTGAGAGATTTTCCTACTGGTTTTAAGGAAGCAAACAGCAGTATTATAAATTTGTTACGGAGAAGGCCAAGAAATAGGAACTACGAAGACCCCTAAAACAGTCATGAGGAGACTGGGACCTGCAATCACAACACCCTGAGAAAACAATTCTGGCAACAACATGAATGAGCTGGGAAGCAGGTCCTCTCCTAACCAAGCTTCCAGGTGTAAGTGCAGCGCAGCCAACAGTTGTAGGACCCAGAGCTGAGAAACCAGGTACAAAGAATTCATCTAATTCTCTTTATTTTTGGCTAGAGAGGGAGGCCTAACTCTTGGTTAGGGTTCTGCTAGCAAGACCTTTCGGCAGTCCAGCTGATTCTCACCTCTCACCCTATGCTGTATCCACAAGAAACAAAGGTGATATTTTGACTTCTATATGTTTTACTCCCTGTCTTACTGCTTCTGAATTTACATTAAGTAGAAGGATGGTTTTAATTAAGCTACATAGAAGAATGCAGTTTGGTTCCTAATCTGGGGCTATTGAGAAATAAAAGGGAGTAGAACATACAGACCCAAATAATAAATGGTAGTATTTCTGGTGAACCCTCTGAACTCTAAAATCTTTGAACTTAATTACTTTATTTTAGTTCATTAAAAGGCCCCGTTTAGGGTGTATTCTCTTTAGAGTTTTTACAGGCATTGGTAGATATAGCATTTTTACTTAGTCTAGTAGTTCTGTGAGGTCTTGATCCTAAAGAAATTTGAGGGTTGGAACTGTAAGCACTGACTGACTTTTAGCCAGTGTCTAGACAATGGGCCAGAAACTGTGTGGTTAGTCTGCCTTGGCATCATTTTTAGAACTGGTCCGTCCACCATGTGCTAATCACCCTTGTGAATAACTGGGATCAGTGTTCTGGCTTTACTATCAGACGCATATTACTGAAAACTAAATGGCAACAATAGGTGAAAGTACCATGTGAGATAAAATTTCCATTTGGAAAGACACAGAGAAAGCCAGATGACATCATAACAACCTTAAGGTCAGAATATCTGTAAAGACAGAAGACTTCTTTTGTGGTGCCCTAATAATTAAGCAGAGTGCTAGTAGAACAAAAGATAGAGAAATTACAGGATACCTGAGTGAAGAACCATACCTCAGGATAGAGTTTCAGTACTAGAATGGCACAGGCCGAGAGACAAGAGGAAATAAGAGAGCAGAGGAATATACTTTAAAGGAGACTGGGCACTTCATAGGATAAATTACTGATATAGTCTAATGTATATCAGAAAAGGGGAATATATTTAAGTCAATTCTATATCACATCTGTCTTTAAAAATAGGCTGTAAAGGGGGAGCTTGACTGGTTACCTGTTAAGATTATGACTGGGAGCAAAAAGATCTGATATAAAAAGAAAGGGATCAATTAAAGGAGAAGATTGGATGGCAACCCTGGGGAGAGACAGGATCCAGAAAACTAAAAATCACAATCCCTACTCCTTAGTTCTGATATGTGAAGTATGCTGAAAACAAGCTGTTTTTAACTCTATCTGAAAGCAGTAAATGACCTTACCTTAAAGATCTTGTGAGAAAATTTAGCTTGGGGGTATTTGTACGCTTTAAGAACCTTCCTGTATGTGAATATTCATGTATTTGCAGTGGAAATATTAATGTGTTCTATTATGGTGTACTACTCAGTTCTTGCATAATATATGAGCAATTGCACATTTCTATAATACCCAAATTTTGAATTCTGAAGTATCTTTTAAGTCTAAGTGTATGGGTTAGGGATGGTGCAAGTCTTTCAAGGACTTTACAAATTTGAAAACAGAGCAGCCATCATACAACTGTTTGAAAACTACTTTTTAAAGTTTAATAAAAGATGCAGAAAATATAGATACAGTACAGGTGACAGCATGCATATTGCATGTCTCTTGAGAAAAATATTTATAATGATTTATGGATATATGATTCTAAATGATAGGAAAACCATGATAAATCATGTTAAAAAGAAATAGAACCAAAAAATTAAAAACTTGAATCTTCATCTGACATGGATTTTTCCTGCCCCCTCCAAGGAAAGTATTACTTGAATACGACCACCTAATCAAGGAGATTAAGACAGCCTCCAAGGAAACCATAAGAGCCACTAGAAGTCATAGAGTAAGGGTCTGGGAGGTCCTGATTCCCGCTCTGTAAGCTCATGTTCCAATGACTTAGTGTCCTTTGGCCTCTTATTTTCTTTCCCATATATTTTGTTTCTTACTCTACCCTTGTGTGTACTTAACTAGTGTCTTCAATCCTATATACACAAAATGGTATGCAAGTAAACACAAGTAAATACATCCATATCATGACAGCCAGATTAATGTTTCTAAGGGGTAGTTTTATTAACATCACTATTATATTAAAAAACCCTTGATAGGTTATCCATTGTTTATTCAACATAAAAGGTGTGCTTTATTTTAACTTTTATATTTCATGATCTCCCATATTCACTCAAGAACTGAATAAACCTCAAATACTACTTTTTAAAAAATATTTTATTTATTTATCTTTTTAGAGGGGAAGGGAAGGAGAGAGGAAAGAAACATCAATGTATGGTTGCTTCTCGTGCATCCCCTGGATGGAACTGGCCCCTGCCGGAAACTGGCCTGCAACCCAAGCATGTGCCCTGACTGGGAATCGAACCGCGATCATCTGGTTCGCAGGCCTGCACTCAATCCACTGAGCTACTCAAATACTACTTTTTAAGAACACATTGTGCCTTTCCAATAACTTTGATAACAAGTGCTGATTCATTAATTTTTCCATTGTCAATTGGTGTCTAAGAAAATACATAAAACTTAGTGGCTTAAGACAATGAACTATTACTTTTCATAACTTTAGGGATTACGATTTCAGGCAGGACTTTTCCAGGTGGTTATCCTGTTTCTGTGGGATCACCTTTGAATTCATTTGGTTGGGTTCAGCTGGCAACTGAGTTAGGCTGGAAGGTCCAGGAAGGCTTCACTCTCCAGGATGGCACTCCAGTGTTCTTTCAAATAGCCACTTTCTTTCCTGCAGTGTCTTATGCTGCAGGGCTGTTTCTTGCTTTCTCCCTCTCCCTCCCCAGGCTGAATTCACTTACTGGTGAATTCACTTGCATGGTGGCTGGTTTTAACAGAAAAAATGAAAGCTCGCAATCTTCTTTAGGCCTAAATTTGTGAGATATAGAACATCCTCTGTGCATGCGTTCTATTCTTAATGCAAGTCAAAATGCATGTGCAGCAAAGGGAGGAATTGTTAATAATCCTATTTAGTTAAAAATACTGATATTTAACTATTAGTATTAAGTATAATATGCAAAAACTAAGCATTGATGATGTAGATACTGGAGACAAATTATTATTTAAAACTATTTACATCTTTACTATGTCACACATATGATCTTGTTTCATTTAACGAAATGTCTGAGAAGAATAAATATTAATAATCTATTTTAAATTATTCCAAATTGTTATATTAGTAGTGAAGAAAAAGTTCAGTGCGCTCTTTTTATCTCAAACAAAAGGTAGGCATCATTTAATTTGAAGAAGTCAATGAGCAATTTTGGGATGGGAAATGATGATTGAATACAAGAAATGAGACGAAGTACTGAAAAGAACAAGGCAGAGTTTCAAGCAGATATAATGTGTGTAAACACAGGTATGATAATATAGCAAGTATCTGGTTGGCTAGTGCTATTTGATTGGAGATATTAAGAGAAAGCGTGGCTTGAAATGAGGTTAGAGAGTCAGGCAACAGCAGACAATTTTGGGTCTTGTGACCCAAAATTGGGTCTTTAATTTTATAGTAATGAGCTCTTAATATTAAGGATCGATACTATCTTACATTTCACACTGTCTGGGGAAACAAATACATACAAGAGAGAATGTTTATTTAATCAGTTATTGAAGTAATTCAGGTAAGAGATGCTGGTATTTTTGTCTAAGAGTTGAAGATGGAGAAGAGGAGCTCACAGATGAGATAATTTTTTAAAGTAAAATCAAAAGAACTGGTGAATTACTGGACAGAGCAATTCATGGAAAAGATCTATCGAGGATGTAACTTTTTCTGTGTAATGTACTCAACTGCTTTGATTAATTTATGTCTTTAAAACTTTTATATTTGCCTCTTATTATATTTGAAATGCTCCATTAAATTCTTATATTTCGGTTATTTCTTGCTCCATTTTTTAGTTTGTTTATTTTTCTTCCCATCATCAGAATAATGGTTCAGTCGACTTTCTTATCTTTTCACCATTTACCTTTTTTCTCATTGTAATCTTCTCCAATTCTCATTTGTTATTTATTTATTTTTTCACAGTTAAACCTTTTAATACATGAAGGGAGATTAGCAATGCATTCTCTTATTGCAATAAGATAGTAAATTCAAATTTGTAGAATTATTCAATACTAGAAGAGAGAAGAGCACATAATGATTGCAGAAAAAGGAGTAATATTGCCCAAAGACAGATTTTTACCTAATTTGGTAATATTTCTCCTTGTTTTAATTAAATATCATTATTTTGCATAAACCTATTTTTAATGTTCACACTATCACAGATGTCCTCTCAATCCTGCCCACCACCTTCACTGCATTGTTGTCTGTGTCCATGGGCTATGTGTATATGCATATATGTTCTTTGGCTAATCTCTTCCAGCTCCCTTCTCTCTCTTCCCCTTGCTATCTGTTAGTCTGTTCCATGCTTCTGGCTTTATTTTGTTTGTCAGTTTATTTTGTTCATTGGTTTCCACATATGAGATTATATGGTGTTTGTTTTCTCGAATTGGTTTATTTTGCTTAGCATAAAATTTACCAGGTCCGCCGTGGCTGGTGTAGCTCAGTGGGTTGAGCATGGGCTGTGAACCAAAGGGTCACCAGCTCAATTTCCAGGCAGGACACATGCCTGGGTTGCGGGCCAGGTCCCAGTGGGGGCCACATGAGAGGCAACCACACATGGATATTTCTCTCTCTCTTTCTCTTTCCCTTCCCCTCTCTAAAAATAAATAAACAAAATCTTTTTAAAAATTCACTTGGTCCATTCATCCTGTCACAGGGTAAGAGTTTCTTCTTTTTTATAGCTTCATAGTATTCCATTGTGTAAATATACATAATATTTACAAGACCTACAGGGTATATAAAATGTGTTTTTCCCCCAATTCTTATATTTGAGAAATAAAAATCAAAAACAACTATGTTTCCAAATTGCCAATGTGCAATGACACAATGGTACAACAAGGACATGCTAACCAAAATATACACTTTCATTCAGAAATAATGATTATAACATCAGAGATGCAGGAATCACATGTGTGTGTGTGTGTGTGGGGAGGGTGTGTACACACTCAGAAATTAAATGTATCTATTTGCCCAAATATGTAATACTATGACCATTGTAAAAAGTTGTAAAATTCTAAATAACATGAACATAAAATGCAAATTTTCAAAACCTCACACAGGAAATATTACAAAAAAGTTTGTTACATCAGTTAAAGGAAAGTGAAAGAACTCAAAGCATACAAATTAATTTTATTAATTGAAATTAAAATTTCAATTTCCAAACAACAAATTACTAGGTATTTTATTACATAACAACTTAAGTACCAAAGAATAACAGGGGCCCTGAGAAAAACTAGTGTTTTGAATGTACAAAACCTGGAATGATATGTATTGTAGAAGAGAAACCAATTAAAAGAAATAAATTATTCAATGATGTTATTACCTGAATGTGAGAGCATTCTATTCCCTCTTCTCTCACTAATCTCTCTTTTCTCTGAATTCATTCCTTTTTACAACTTACTTTTGAGAAACACAGATATGAATAACACAATATTACTACAAAATAGATATATTATATAAAAAGGCAAAATCCTACTTATCTATAAATCTTAGTTCAAAGAAGAAGCTACTATTGCTACCATTCACATAAATATTAATACAATAATAGAATAATCATATAACCATATATTATAATGATATGGATATAATTTAATACAGAAATGTAATGTTAACATACATATTATGTTAATTTGTATTAATAAGTTTTATCTATAAAAGATATTTATTTACCCACATATATTTCTACATATGTATATACATATGTATATATAATCTACATATACATATGCATGTGTATATGTGTGCATATATGCATGTGTATATGTGTGAATATATATGACAATGATTAGATATGTTACCTGTAGTATATTACAAAATATGGAATAATATGTAGTCAGTGGAGTGCATAAGGTAGAGATGTATGAGTTATCATGAAACCTACCAATTATATTTTAATAAGTGAAAACAAAAACAATTTATAATAAATCACATAAAGTATGTACTGTAAGAATCTTAAATCTCTCCATTCTAGCCACCACTGTGTACATCTGGAAAAAGTTTTGGGGATGCACACTTCACTGAGTTTTAATTCTATCTGGACCATAGAAAGATCTTAATAAAGGTTAGCTACATATGAGGGGAGAGGGAATAGTTAGTAAGGAAATTCATTTCTATATCCTTACCTACAGTACAGCTTTGATTTTTATAGTAACCCTGTTACTCAAAAAAAAAAAATAACTGATAAGTGCAATTATTTTTAAAATATAAAGAGCTGTTCTGTTCTTTTTTAAGCATATAGTGTTTCCTAATTTTTTCAACAGGGACCTCTTTTAGAAAGAAATTCTTTAAATTTGATCTGTTCAGATGTATCACATCTATATCTTATGGTTTTTGTTTTAGAATTTTGGACACCTAGGTCATATACATTATTTTGTATTGATTTCATTAGCATTCATGAACATCTTATTAAATTTATCTTTTATAACTTTATCAATTTTACCTTTAATTTTCTTCCACGTATTAATTTTACATTTAATTTTCTAATACATGTGGAGTCTATCTTTGTACACCTTGCTAGCATGAAATTCAGTTTCCTTCTTTCATGTATAATTTGCAAATTTCTTAAAATCATCTTTCTACACTATCTATCTCTGTTTTTGTCTCTCTCAGTTTCTGTCTCTCTTTCTTCCTCTCTCTCTCCTCTATTTTGTTTCTTTACTTTGTGGTACACTTGAGTATCTATTAAGGCAGTCTTATTTTTGTTCTTTTTCTTTCACTTTGACACAGATCTTCAGGAAAATGTATCTTAAGTAATTACCAAAATCTATGAATTGAGTTATTAAAAAGTCTAATGAAAATGTTTATTGCAATTGCAATGATTTTATAGAAGATTTAGAGAGAATTGTTATTTTTACTTTAAAATTTTAAAATTTATTTTTAGAATTTTAAATTCTGAAAGTATGGAAGGTGTCTTTCATTATTAAAATTGTATTTGTGTCCCTTAATATAATTTTAAAATTTCAATATAGAGATATTTTAAATTTTATTTTATTCTATTTTACTTTATTTTTTTAAAAAGACTTTAGTTATTTATTTTTAGAGAGAGTGGGAGGGAGGAAGAGGAGAGAAACATTAACATGAAAGAGAAACATTGATCTGCTGCCTCTCATATGCACCCTTGCCTGGGACTGAACCCACACCCCAGGCATGTGTCCCAACTGGAAATTCAACCAGCAAGCTTTTACCCTGCAAGATGACAACAAACCTACCAAGCCACAACAGTCAGGGCTAAACTTCATTTTAAGTTGTATATTTAAATTTTGATTTCTAGATATTTTACAGTGTTTGATGGTCTTCAGATTGTTAAATTACTTTTAATATTTGCTACTTCTTATTGCTCTTGGGAGAAATGTTAATGATCATTGATTGTAGTTGATAGAGTGAAAGACGTTGAAATTGATTTTGTACTAAAAATGCTAAAATCAGAAACTAATTTCATATTTTATTTTTATATAAATATATCTCTAAATACAATAGATTTTATTTGTTTCTTCTACATATTAGAACACTTACTTGTTTTTCTTGGTTATGTTCCTGATATTAAAGGATGTTGTTGTCAAGTATCTTCATTCATGATAATAGTAGTTACAGAATTTTAGAAATTCTGCCTATTCTATACAATTTCCCTTTGAGTCTTACTTTGCTAAAACTTTAAAAAATCATAATTTCTCATTTAACTTTTGCATGCAGACTTTGCCTATCCTAACACCATACAGGTAACCAAATAGTGCTTTATGCAGTAAGTGGCAAAATGAACACTTAAAATGCTTTTAAATAGTGCGATCACATATTACACAGCTAGTGCTGAGTTTGGGGTTGTTAGAATGGCTCACTGCTGTAACCGTGATCAAAGTGAACTCTCTTTATAGGGAATCTGATCCGTGTGTCTCAGAGTACCCTAAAAAGGAAGCACTATCTAAGACATGTTTGAGCAAAGTTATGAATATTAATATCTGAATATATACTACCCTATTTTTATGTTACCTATTGTTCAGTATCATCCTGATTTGAAGAGACCATGTTGTAATAGTAGTGAAAGCCAATAGCAAGCACATTGTTGCTCATGTCAAATGATAGAAGGTGAAGAGATAACACCAATATTAACTATTTTCTGGGTGTTATAATTATATGTATATACCTACATGTATTAAATAGTCTGTATTGATAGATCATTAAATCTATGCATCATCATCTGTGTTGTATAAGTAGCCCAACTACAAAAATCATTCTCTTAGCCACCAGAATATGTTAAATGTATTGATGTTTCTATGAGAACTGAGCTCCATAAGCGGTAAGCAGTAGTTAAGTTCAGCTCTATTGATTTCTTTCATTGTGTTTGTTTTACCTTCATAATTTGTTGATCTATCACTTGTTTCCTGGTTTCTGATTTTCAGAACCTCTTAGCTGATATTACTCGGCTATTTTCATGCTTATGCCGATGTATGTATCTGTGTGTATAAGGCTGTATTACGTTAAGTTTTTACCCTTCCTTCTAAATATCAGAAATTTTCAATAACAACTTACATCATTTTCTAGTCTGGAGTTCCAGTTTGTCCAGTACTAAGGAGTTCCCAGGATGAAGAGCTTTTAGTTTTGAATCAGGGAAAAAGTTTCAGGACACTGGGATGAATTGGTCATCCCATCTTTATATTTTGCTTTGTATAATAGAAGCAATGGATGTTCCTAGGAAAAACCAAGTCTTCCTCCACACACACATTTAAGAGTTTCTTTTTTTAAGTTTTCAAATAACCTAATATATCTGCCAATATGTATGGGGATGATCTACACTAATATCTAAAACCCTTGGAATAAATAAAGCTTCATTCTTGTTTAAAAATTTATACAGAAGAAATCCCATGGTTTAGATACATTCACAAGTTACCATACATGGACTCCAATAATAGGGATTTTGATCTTAAAAGACTTTAAGGAAATACTTAAAACTTGCCAAACTACCAATGCTAAGCTTTTTCACACAGAGGCAACTGTTCCTATATGCCTTTGTATATCGTCCTTCATTTCCATTTAAGAATCATAAATTTCAAGTGACACTGCTCTCCAGAGCTGGCAAATTACCCTAGCTCATTGCTTTCTCTAGTTCAACTGGAGAGCCATATATATTGTCCTTTGATGACTGCATGCTGAATGGCCATCAGGTAATAATAATAATGTAAAATGTATAGGAGTGCATTTTTAATGGTACACATGGTGAAATATGCGTAAAATTCCTCCTACAAATAATAGCACTTATAACTGAAATAATAGCTCTTACAGAGTATATGCAGAATGGATCTTCATAATATTTGATTCTAAATCATTAAACAGCTCTCAGTCTTGACAGGGTTCATGGTATGCATAGAGAAATCACTTATTCTGGTAACATCATCTTATGCACACTGCACAACTGAAGAACATTTCAAAGCCCCTAATGATTAGAACTGCAATTATCATCTGTTATTTATGTCTAAGTGTGTATGTACCTTCATAATTCTCTTATTCTAGTATGTAATTCAGGCATGTTTTTAGTGACATGACTTGCATTTCAATTCCCTCAGGGCTGTATTGTTAAAAAATAGTGCTATGAAACATTATGGTACTCCTGTGTTCCTTCCACTCTCAGCACATAAACATATATAACTTTTCTAGACAAGGATCTCCTACAGATTCTTAGGAGCCCTCCTATGTAAGCCTATAATAAATGGGAGGTAAATTTCAAACAAATAGCTTATTTTTATTTCCAATTCAGCCATCCATTATGTAGGTCCATTATGTTTTGGCTCCTAAGGAGCTGAGCACCGCAGGAGCAATGAGTTGAGCAGAGCTGACAACCATTCTGATTAGACCAGAAACTGAGACAGGATATTTAAATAGAATAGGCTGACCAATGACTGTTTGGAGGGGACTGAATGAAATGAGGAAGTCATTTATAGAATTGGACAGCATCACAAAGGCAAGATTATCCAGGGTCAATATCTCATTCATAGCTCATAGGGTACTCCTTGGAATACTGTGGCCATCACCTGCTGTTAAAACTCACTTTGTTCTCTTGCAGACTAGCAAATAACATCTATTTGGAACTATTAGGATTTGCTATGGCTTCACTAAGGAAAATCCCCACAGAGCTTTAAATAAGAAACTGCACCTGTACTTATCTAATTCTATATTCATATAATCTCCACTTTGGTAATTGAAAAATCAAACAACAGATACAAGAATAAAGGTGATTTAGGTCCAAGAGTTTAGAAAAATAACAATGAAACTGTGATTCACATTGCTGATGGAAGCAGAGATAATTTTAACAGATATTGAAGGACAAAGTTAAGGGTGAATCTTTCATAGGAAGTCTAAACATTTGTAGATTTAATGATCCTGCCAGTTCATTACAAATTGTATTAGTTCCTGCTGCTGTGAATTTGAAATACAAAGTGATGTCAATGTATTAAGGGAGTCCTTTGGTTAAGGTTCAAACTTAGATAACCGTCCCTTCTCAGAACAGCCTTGTCGATTTCATTTAATGAAACATTTTATAAACTCATGCAATAACATGGTGAAATTGGTATTACTATCCATATTATACTGATAGAAAAATGAAGAAATAATACATTATTGTGCATTTTATGGATTTTAACAATTACTAATGTCTTTAAAAATACCTTTTGCTAATGTTACCCGAAAGCATGCAAAAAATTAGATTGTATCTTCATCCTGGCAGTCAGATCCTTTTGAGTTAGTAGTTTGGAAATAATTTTTATCACTTTAAAAGTAACAACCAGTTTATTTCTCATTAAATCCATAGCACTATCATGTATATTGTACAAATTTTAATTAGCTAACCTCATTATAAATCTTGAATATCAAGAAACATTTAAATTAAAAAATTATTAAACATTTTGGTTATGGTTTGGAACCATTTCAAAAGATTTTTTATGATTTAAGCATTCAATTTATGTTAAGCCCTTAATTTTTAGAAAATGTTATGAATAGAATGCTTTTCTACTCCTGTTTTGTATATTTTAAAATATAAAAACTTCTTTTTGGAGATTTTCTTTCTGAGTTAATATTAGTGTGAAAAGTAAATCCAAAAGATCAAATACGACATGTGCATCTGGATTTTGATCCTTAAGACAGAAGTTGTCTAAATCCCGCTTTCGAAAACTAAAAGGGAAACGATCTCGTGCACAATATTTTAGTTGGCAATTTCCTCATCTAGTGTAGAGCATTATTATGTACCTTACGATGATGAAACTTGCAGCTCATCATCAATCCTATTTTTGCCTCCCAGTGCAAATTGAAAACATAAACTTTGGTGGGTATGAGTTAAAGTAATGGTAGGAAAAACACAGAGGCCTATTTTATAGTGTGAGATGCAAACATAAAGTTGACAGTTATTAACAGAGTCTACTCTGGAGCCCTTTTACCACGGGTTGATTTATTTCATTTGCTTTTTCTGGTATGAAAATTTAGACAACCTACAAGGCATGACACACTTGGAAGATAGCTCTCACCAAAGTATACACAGTTGGAAGAAGCAAATGCCTGTCGTTGAGCTTGCCTGGCACTCTGATTCTATTCTTGGGGCTTTGGGGAGGAGAAATGTTTTCCAAAGAGCAGGTGTACACAGTATAACAGCCAAAAGTAGTAATATCTTGTGAAATAATATCTTGAGGTATTTCACCTCTCTAAATCCCTAAGCAGAAAACTCCAAGTTTCCAGGTTACTGCCTAACACAAAGTATGCTTCATAAATCGTGATGATGTTGTTTGTGACTGCTCTTACTATGTATGTTCCCAAAAAATGGTTCCTAAAGTCCACTTCTCTTCTTTTGTTTCTTACTACGGCAAAATACCCATACAAGGAACAAAACTTCTTTCCCTGGGCAGGGTATATATATATACTTTTTTTATTTGTAATGGGCATAGTAAAGTGAACCTCCACATCTGTTCTACTCTCCAACTACACAGGGAAACAAAAAAGCATAGTTCAGAACTGTACCATAAAATGTAAGTTGTGTATGATGTAAAATTTTGTGTGGCATACATTTTATTTCAGGCTCTATGCATCTGTTTTGTTATTCTCCTGTCACATAATAAATCAATAGGGAATGTCTTTCCCCCAGGTTGAATCATAGGCTGCATTTCTCCTATGTAAATGAAACGTGGTCTTCTTTGATAAACAAGACTTTCAATTCATTTCTTTCTAGAGCATAGTTCAAATGACTACATTGGTCTTATGATTTTGCTTTGATTGCAAGAACGAGCCCCAAACTTAAAAAAAAAAGGCACTTGGACAAAAAGAAGTAGTCATTTTATGAGAATCTTGCCAACACAAAGTCACTAAACAGGCTTTTTTTGGAGTCCTTTTTATATGAAGAAGAAAAAAACTGCATTTGAGGAAAATTAACAGCTGAATTGGTTTAATGTAAAAATACAATAGAGTAACACCCTCATTAAATAAACCAAATGTTCAATTCTATAGCCTCGAATCTCACTAATTAATTTCATCTTTAGTCCAGTGTTTCTTACACTGCAAAGAGTCAGTAACTTGGATAATAAGAAGTTAGCCATAATATTTTAATTTGATTTTAAAATTAACTGTTTCAAATAAATTATATAATTTATGATGGAATCTATTTTGGGATAGTAGAAAATATCAGATAATCACATTCTCATCTCTATAGTTGCTTTATAAATGTGAATTAAATGGACACATTGAAATGAAAATGTGTGAATCTGCCATCCATTTAATCCTTGCTGTCTCCATTTTCATTCTCATTGCCTTGTGCACTGAGTTCTTACATAAAGATGAGTCTTTGTTGTAACAAGATCATTTCTCAAGCACATTTTCTATGGTGCTCTGAAGTTTGTCATTTTCACTGACACCTTTTGTGCAATCAACCTCATTTATATTGGCTCTCCAGTACTTGTCAAATAACATTCAGATCCTGTATTTTATTAAGGCACACCATAGTTCCCTACC
Organism: Sturnira hondurensis; assembly: GCF_014824575.4. NCBI lineage: Eukaryota > Metazoa > Chordata > Mammalia > Chiroptera > Phyllostomidae > Sturnira > Sturnira hondurensis. The sequence continues at coordinate 16,995,496 of NW_028083059.1, forward strand.
TTATCTTTATCCTTTTTCTTATGCTTGAAAATTTGGGGGGCATTATTAAGTGACAGTACATAATACCCTCTTTGCATTTACTTCCATCTTTTTTCTGCCTACTCAATATAAAAAACATCTATTCTATTTTATTCTACAATGAATCTTTCTTAGTATACTTTCAGACAGAGGTTATTGAAAAAATATCTTCTAATCTCAACAAAACTTTTCCTTTTTTTACCCTCTCTGTGTTCAAATAAATATTTTATTTATTTTTTATTGGATGTATTTGGGTGACATTAGTTAAAAGAGTAATATAGCTTTCAGATATACAATTCTATACTATATCATCTATATATTATATTGTGAGTTTACTCCCCCAAGTCCAGTCTACAGAAAAATATATTTTAGTCTTGTTTACCAAAGTCAACTTGCCTACTGAAGCTATGATTCTTTCACCTTACCATGAATAATTCTTCTCTCTTTTATAGTTTTTTCTTCCCTGTATCCTTCCAGTCCACTAAAAATATGTTCAAGGTAACTTCTACCTAAAACCTGTTAACAAAAAATAAAGACATCTAAACTTAAATTAAGTGCCTGTCAAGGGTGATAGAGGTAATAGTACCTCACACTGCTGTAATTATTGGACAAGTTAGTATATATTTACTGCCTCTGTATTATAGTTAATACACAAATCCTGAATCCCTTGCAGATTGGCTTTGATACTCATCACTATTCACAACTACTCTTAAATTGTAATTATTATTAGTGTAATTTAAAATCATTATTACTAAGCTAACATACAGAGTCCAGCTGAAGTAATGCCTGCTTGAGTGGAGTTGGAAGGATAATAACATGGGTGCAATAACTTATAGTTTTAATTTGGATGTTTCACCTAAAATGTCATGTGGTATGCTTGAGTGTGATATTGTTATTTTACAGAATTACATACTTATAATTTGATAACAAAAAGATTTTGTAGTAAAAAAAGGGGGTATTATTTGTGCCAGACCCTGTATTTTAAAGGCTTTCTATACAGACATGAATTAAAACCTGTCCATGGATTAATTTTACCCACATGCAGATAGAAAATTAGAAGTGTAGATAACATAAAATCACCCAAAGGTACAACAGAACTATCAAGTAGCAAAACTTGGATTTAAATCCAGGTTGTCTAATTCTAGAGCATAGTAACTGCCTTTTCTTATTAGAGTACAAATTTCAAAACAAACAAGATATCATAGGATTATTTTAGTTGTTGTCTTAAATTGTCTGTACCATTCATCACTATTGACTGTTACATTATTAACTTGTTGCTCTACTTTCTCGGCATCTGACATTGCTATTTTTCTATTTCCTACCCGCTTTATCTAGAGTTTACGCTGACAAATTGTATCCCTCTTTCACTCTGCTAATTCAGATGTTACCCAACAGATATTTCCATGACCCTCTGCTCTGTTAACAATCTCTCTAATTATACCGATTACATATATACATAAAATAATATATTTAATATATATTATGTACTATTTACATATATAAATATATAAATGAGTTATATTTATATATAACTAGTATATAACTATCTTTATATTTATAAAAATATATATGTTTATATTTAAACATATTTATATTTTAACTATCTCCTCTTAGTGGATAACTCCCAATTTTCTAAATTCTCTCCTTAACTTCTTCCTGAGTTATGAACCTGACTCTCTGACCATTCCTCATGTCTCGCTGATGCAGAATGCAATAACTTCACCACAAAATTACAGCATAAAGTTAAATATTGTTAGCAGGATGTCAATAGAGATATTGTGTTTTCTGGCCCCTCAGCTACCCATACTGCTTCTCCAATGAAGACTGAGGAACTGGTCCTGAAGAGGAATTACACTGCTCAGGGCTCTAGAAAAGCAGATATGGAAAAGTGAAGGAAGGAACCATTTTATTAAGTTGTAAAATAACTGGAATTTTTATTTTTGGCACTCAGTGTTTTAACCTTTTGAGATAACATGCTATATAATGGGACAGTTATTCAATGATAAAATTCCAATGACTGTTTTTCAACTCCATTCATTCCTTGAAACCAAATGCTGGGCATGACCATAGTCATGTCATCTTCTTCAGTTAATTCTCTTACAGTTTGCTCATATTTTCATATCCCAAGTCATTGTTAGTGCTCGTAATGCTGAACAGTAAAAAATTTGTTTTAAACAATTTGATAATCTTTTCAATACTAATGAATCTCAGATTTACAGTTTTCAGATGAGTGGAAGATGCATGTCAACCACAAAGATAATTAATGTATATTTTTGGTGAGATTTTTCTTGTACTCACAATTACTCTGTATGACATATGCTACACTATTTTTGGCAACACATAAATGCCTTTTATCAAAAATCTTAAACAATCTATTGCTTCTCTAGCTAGTAGCAGATTTGTTAGTGCTGGGAATGGCAAGGAAATCACAGGATAAAAAAATACTGTGTTCTTTCTGAGGATTTAGGCAAATTGGTAATGGCCACAATAATCTTCTGAATAGACTTACACTTGTCTGTGGTATAGCATTATTGGGAGTCAATGATTACCATTTCTATTTAAATGGAGAGAAAGTCAATGTGTTTATCCTGAATAATTTATGAGCTGATGGGTAGGCATCAGCTATGCATTTTATGTTATTTTTGCCATTTGTATCATGGGTATTGCAGTTTCATTTAGTGAAATTAAAATTAAAAATTAGATATGAATAATTTTAGCAGCAGCCTGTTAAAATAGTATGTACATGAAGAATAATGATCAAGGTTTCCTGATATAAAGTAAACTTTCACTATTGAATAACATACTATTTGCTAATTTGCGTGACTGACAGTTGTAGTTTTAATGTACTGTTGTGATTTGACTACCTTTTTTGGGCTTTAAGGCAGCTGTTTATTTTTATTTTTCAATTAATTTCAAGTGTACATTAATATAACTTATGAAGTGATTCCCCCAATAAGACTAGTATCCACCTGTCTGGTGTACACAGATAATATAATATTATTGACTGTATTATATTCTCTTTCAATTCTTTCAAAAAAATTTTTATTGTCATTTAAGTATAGTTGTCTCCATTTTACCACCACCACTTTCCCCTGCCCCACCCAACCCTCTTCCCACTCTAAAGTCTACACCCAATTGGCTTTGTCCATGGGTCTGTTATACATATTCCTTGATGACACCTCCCCTTCTTTCTCCCATTGTTGCCTTCCTCCCGCCCCCCTCTTCTCTGTTTACTGTCAGTTTGTTCTTTATTTCAATAACTCTGATTATATTTTACTTGCTTGTTTGTTTTATTGATTAGATTCCACTTATAGGTGAGATCACATGGTATTTGTCTTTCACTGCCTGTCTTATTTCACTTAGCATAATGGTCTCCATTTCCATCTGTGATGTCACTAAAGGTAGGAAGTCCTTCTTTATTTCTGCTGCATAGTATTCCATTGTGTAAAATGTACCACAGTTGTTTGATCCAGTCATTTACTAATGGGCACTTATGTTGCTTGCAGCACTTGACTACTGTAAATTGTGCTGCTATGAAATTGGGTCCATAGGTTCTTTTGAATTGGCGTTCCTAAGAATTGGTGCTTCATGATTTTTAGGGTATAATCCCAGAAGTGGAATTGCTGGTGTCAAAAGGCAGTTCCACTTTTAGTTTTTTGAAGGGAATTTCATACTGTTTTCTACAGTGGCTGTACCAGTCTGCATTCTCACCAACAATGTACTAGGGTTCCCTTTTCTCCACAACCTTGCCAACACTTTTTATATGTTGATGTGTTTATGATGGCCATTCTGACCAGTGTCAAGTGGTATCTCACTGTGGTTTTAAATTGCATGTCTCTGCTGACTAGTGATGCTGAGCAACCTTTCATATGTCTCTGGACCTCTTTGTATCCTCCTTGGAGAAGTGTGTGTTCAGGTCCTTTGTCCATTTTTGAATTATATTGTCTGACTTATTGGAGTGGAGTCATATGAGTTCTTCATATATTTTGGACATCAAACCCTTGTCTGAGGCATCATTGGCAAATATATTTTCCTATATGGTTGGTTCTCTTTTAGGTTTGCTAAAGTTTCCTTTAGCTGTGCAGACACTTTTTAATTTGATGAAGTCCTATTTGTTTATACTTTCCTTTTTCTCCCTTGCACTAGGGAACAGACATATTGGTGAAAATGTGCTGTGTGAAATATCTGAGATTTTCCTGCCTATGTTCTCCTCTAGGACTTTTATGGTGTTGCATCTTGTATTTAAGTATTTTATTCACCTTGAATTTATTTTTGTGTGTGGTTTAAGTTTGTGGTCAAGTTTCATTTTTTGCATGTACCTGTCCAGATCTCCCAACATGATTTGTCAATGAGGCTATGTTTACTCCATTTTATGCTTCTGCCTTCTTTATTGAATATTAATTGACCATAGAGACATGGGTTTATTTTGGGGCTCTCTATTCTGTTTCATTGATCTATGTGTCTGTTCTTAGCCAGTACCAGAATGTTTTGATTACAGTGGCCTTGTAATACAGTTTGGTATCAGGTATTGTGATCCCTTCTATTTTGTTCTTTTTCCTCAAATTGCTGAGGCTATTCAGGGTCATTTATGGTTCTATATAAACTTTTGAAATGTCTGTTCTATATCTATGAAATAAGTGATTGGGATTTTGGTAGAGCTTGCATTGAATCTGCACATTGTTTTGGGTAGTATGGACATTTTGATGATGTTAATTCTTTCAGTCCGTGAGCATGGTATATGCTTTCATTTATTTGTGTCTTACTTAATTTCTTTCTTCAGTGTTGTATAGTTGTCTGAGTACAGGTCATTTACCTCTGTGGTTAAATTTATTACTAGGTATTTTATTTTTATTTTTTATAGCAAAATATTTTTTCACGATATTTCATTGTTGGTGTACAAAAATACCTTTGATTTCTGAATACTGACTTTGTATTCACTGCTTTACCAAATTCACTTCTTGGGTCTTGTAATTTCCTTGGTGAAGTCTATAGAGTTTTTTGTGTACAGTATCATATCATCTGCAAACAATAACAGTTTACTTCCTTCTTTCCAAATGAATACCTTGCATTTCTCTTTCTTGTCTGATCACTGTGGCTAGTACTTCCAATACTATGTTGAATAGAAGTGGTGAAAGCAGACATCTTTGTCTTGTTCCTTATCTCAGTGGGAACACTTTTAATTTTTGCTCATTGAGTATGATGTTGGGTATAGGTCTTTCACATATGGCCTTTATTATGTTGAAGCATGCTCCTTCTATTCCCATTTTGCTAAGTGTTTTTAATCATGAATGGGTACTGCACCTAATCAAATGCTTTTTCCACATCTATTGACATGATCATATGGCTTTTTGCTATGGGAGGGGATACAACTGAAATTCAATTCATTGTAGGGATCCAAAGGTTCTTAGAAATTGGAGAATTTTCAGCATTTTTTTTGTACCTTTTCAATCTGTCTTTATTTTAGGCTCATCAAGCATGCATTTTTATATATTTAAGATTATTGTTTTAGAGGAGACCATGTAAAGTCTGTAAGGACATGTTATGCATGGGTCATGATAAATTATTAAGTAATGTAATAATAAACCTGTAGAAAATTAGCATGAATCTTAATGATCAATCCAGTCAAATGTTTTTTTCTCACATAATAAATCTATCTGAGCTTTGAATTTCCTAGGACTCTAGAAAACTCTCAGTTTTAGTGACTTGTATTTGCATAGAATCATTTGGCTTTTGTTTTAAGTAATTTTGTGGCACAGGATGAGGATTGATTTGTTAGATCAGAATTGTTTATGTGAGAGAGAGTGAGATGCAAGAAATATTGATCTGTTACCTCCCATATGCGCTTCAACTGGGAATCGAACCCACAACCTAAGTATGTTCTGTGACCAGGGATCAAATCCACAAGTTTCTGGATTGAATTTTCTGGCTTTCAAAGTCAAAACTCTACCAAAGGAGACCACCTACATTAGCACAGTCTGAGTTGATGGGCCAAACTTAGCTGCTGCAAGCTGAAGTGTTCAGAAATAGCTATTGTTGATAGACCTGTTCCTCTGGAACATTTCTGTACATTAAAAACATTTCTTTGTCTATGAGAGTTATGAAGGCTGTTCTCTGATATTCCAGTTCCCCCTTTTCTGCAAGTATAATAGAATTGCATTTCCCTATGTTATTTAGGTTGAAAATGGCTGACTTGCTTCAGTAAATTGACTATGAAAAGAAGTGGCATAGTTCTCTCTGTATGGAGATCATTAGCAGATTCTCTTCCTTCTGCATGAGACTCTCTACTCTAGAACATTTCTAATCAATTTAGTTTGCAAATAAGACCAGCAGCAAAAACATTATATGTGAACTTTCTAGAAATGCAGTGTGTCGAGCACTTTCCCAGAGATGAATCAATCTATGCATTTTAACAAGTGATTTATATGGACATTAAAATTTCAGAAGTTTTGCTATAAAAGCTCCGTCGGTCAGTGCCTCTCTGAGCGAGATCAATTTGGAGGTATGCTGCTGGCCAACCCACTCAGAAATTTTAACTGAATATAAATTAACTTTAGTTGTCATAGTCACATAGATATAGGATTATATTTTGTTGCAGCATAACCTTGTTTATTCTGGTTGAGATGAACACCAAAATGCTCAATTCAGGATAAGATAAGTGATTCCCACATAGATACAGAAAATATGATACCTACACATAAAATACTGGAGCAATTAAACTCTTCCTAAATATGCAATGCCATACATTAAATATTATCTTAAAATATTTAAATTATGTTTTTTCCAATTGCACAAAATTAAAACCTTTATTTACCTTTTTCATTATGAAAAATAGATATAACATAAAATTTAACATCTTAACTATATTTCAGTATATAGTTTAGTAGCATTAAATAAACTCACATTTTGTGCTACAATACTCACTACCCATAGTTAGAACTCTGTTCATAAACATGAAATTTATTATGTTTAGTTAGTTTCTATTTCTTGTTTATTGTGGATTTTTACTATGAAAAGTGTTGAATTTTATCAAATGCTTTCTTCAGTGATCATGTGTTGTATTTTTTTTTAAAAAAAAACTTTTGCATTAGAATTTCTAAAGGCTATTGGTCTGTGGTTTTCTTTCTTTGTAATGTTTTACTTGGTTTTGATGTTAGGGTAATGCTGGCCTCAGAGAATTGGGAAGTATTTTCTCCTTTATAATTTCTTGAAAGTTTGAGAATGATTGTTGTTAGTACTTAAGAAGGTTAGTTGGAATTAACAATAAATTCCATCAGGTTCAGGGATTTTTTTCCCCATGATATTTTCAATTACTAATTTAATCTCCTTAGTATTTAAAGGTTTATTCTGATTTTCCATTTCTGTGTGAGTTACTTTGTTTACTTTTGTTTTTTAGTTTTGTCTAAGAATTTGACCATTTGATCCAGGTTATTCAATTTTTTGGTGCACAGTTGTTTATAGTATTCTCTTATCTTTTGTATTTCTGTATAATTAGTAATGATGTCCCTACTTTTATTTTGGATTTACTATTCTCTGTTTTGCAAAAATTTAGCTATAGATTTCTCAATTATTTAAATATTTTCAAGAAAGCTAACTTTTGGTTTTATTGATATTTTCTTTATTGTATTTTAAGCTCTTATTTCACTTACTTCTGTCGTAAGCTTCATTATTTGTTTCCATTGGTAGAATTGAATTTAATTTGGTCTTCTTTTTCTAGCTTAGTAATTTCTAAAGTTAGGTTGTGGAGTCAACATCTTTTAACAGAAGTATTTATAGCTATATATTTACCCATTATCACAAGCTGCTTTTCCTGTGCCCCATAAGTTTTTATCTTTATTTTTCTCTAAATATTTTCTACTTTTCACTGTTATTTCTTTTTAAATCCTATAGCTATTTAAGAATGTGTTGTTAAATTCCAACAATTTTTTTCTGTTTTACTCATTAATATTTAACTTTATTGTATTATGGTTGAAAAATATACTTTGTTTAGAATTTATCATTTTGTATCTACTGAGACTTAATTTGTAAACTAATACAAATTGCATGGAATCTAAACAACAAAACAAACAAGCAAGCAAAATATGACCAATGACACTCAAATACGGAAGAGGCTGACAGGGTCCAGAGGGGAGAGGGGAGAGAATCATAGGGGAAAAGGGGATGGACTCACATGAATAAATATAAAGGACACATGGACAATAACTAAGGTGGGGGGTGGAAATGGGAGGGAGGTGGGGAGCAATGGGGGGCATGGCTGGGAATATAAGACAGAAAACTGTACTTGAACAAGAATAAAAAAAACAGCAACACACATTAAAAAATAAAATAAAATAAATAATAATAAATTGCATGGAATATATTTTTCTATCTTTTTACTCTTAATACTTTGTGTCTTAGAACTAAAGTGAGTCTTTTATAGACCATGTAAAGCCAGATCGTGTTTTTTGTTGTTGTTGTTTATTTTTTAGTCATTCTTCCAATCTCTGTCTTTTAATTGTAAAGTAATTAATGATAAGGAAGGGCATACTTCAATCATTCTACTACTTGCTTTCTGTATATCATTAGACTTTTTGTTCTTGTCTCACATCACTTTTGTGTGTTTACTTAAGTATTTTGTACTGAAACAATTAAATTCTTATCTCATTTTCTTTTTTTTGTGTTTTAAAGTTGGTTTAACTGTGAATATCATGGATCATAAATTGCACTTACTACCTTAAAGTAATAACATTCTAATTTGAATTAATACCAGCATTTGTTAGTAATATACAGAAAACACTGCTTATTTAGAGCTCTGTCCTCACACTTTCAGATGCTAATATCACACAATTCCATCTTTATAAATTGTGTGCCCAAAACATAAAATAACAATTCCCTTAAGCATGCCAGTCCCTTATTTAAAAATGTACACCAAAGCAAAGTTTCAGTGACACTAGCTTTTTAACTAATAATTGGTTTTATAAGTATTAGTCTCTCCAATTGTATAGGAAACAGAAAGTGGAGTTGGAGTCTATTGATGCATAATATGAGTTTTGTGATTGCACATGTATTTATTTTTAGTAAGATTTTTGTTTATTCCTATGACTATTCTCTAGAGTCTTTTTTTAAATTTCCACCTGAAGCACTTCTTTAAGAATTCCCTGCACAGCAGGTGTAATGGTAACAAACTTCCTCAGTTTCTGTTTATCTGGAAATATCATAATTTGTACTTTACTTTTGAAGGAAAGTTTTGTCATATATAGAATTCTTGATTGATAGGTTCTTTTTTTTTTTTTTTTTAGCACTTTGACTATATTGGCCCACAGCGTTCTGGTTTCCAAAGTTTCTGATGATAAATTTGCTTGTACAACTACTGAGGATCCTTTGCAAGTAATGACCCACTTCTCTTAATTGCTTTCATAATTCCTCCTTTCTGATTTTTGAAAATTTGATTATAATGTCTCCTAGAGCAGGTCTCTGAGTTTGAGTTTTTTAACTTATTAGATGCTAACATTTATGACTTTCATCAAATTTGAGATGTTTTCTGACATTATTTCTTCAAATATTGTTTCTACATCTTTATCTCTTCTGAGAATCCTACAATATATATGTTGATCTGCTTGATGGTGTACCATAGATCCCTAAAACTCTTAGTTTTCTTCATTTTTTTCCATTCTTTAGACTCAATAATTTCTATGATCTTACCTTCAAGTTTGCTTATTCTTTACTCTGCCTATTTAAATTTGGTTTTGACTCCCTCTAGTTAATTTTTTAATACATTTTATTTATTTTTAAATACTTTATTTATTTATCTTTAGAAGGGAAGGAAAGGACAGAGGGAGGGGAATATTAATGTATGGTTGCCTCTTGTGCATCCCCTGCTGGGAACTGGCCTGCAACCTAGGCATGTGCCCTGAGTGGGAATCGAACCATGATGGTGTGGTTCACAGGCCAACACTCAATCCACTGAGCTACATCAACCAGGGCTCTAGTTAATTTTTTTTCATATCAACTTTACCTCGCAGCTGTAGAATTTCCTTTTTGTATTTTAGGGTTTTTTCCTCTCTTTACTGATATTTTTATTTTTATGCACATTGTTATTTAAATTGTTTTACATCTTCCCTTTCTTTGCACAACTTTATAACCATTGTTTTAAAGCTTTTGTCCAGTAGATCCACCACCAATTCTTTTCCAGTACTAGTGTTGATTCACTTATTATCTCTGAGTGTTTCATATATATGATTTTTTTATGCTTTGAGATTTTTTTTGTTGAAAACTGAATATCTGTTCCTAATAATGTGGTGACACTGGAAATCAGATTATTCTAATTTCCCAGTTGTTATTTTGGTCACTTGGTTTATTGTCTATTGTTTTTGTTTATTATTTTTAATTGTTGTAGGCCCTTTTATTTTGCAAGGATCATTGTGAGGCATAAACTTAAAGTCTTTCCAAGTTTTTTTTTTCTTCCGAGCATATGCCTCTTCCTGTGTATATGTGGTGATTCTCTTTATTTTCTCTTTATGTAGGTAGTTGCTTTGAAATGGATCTAATCTTTAATATCTGACTCCTAAAAGAGAAATAGGAAAATGATGAAGGACTCTAGCCTTTCACATTCTTTGGCAGTTATTTTAGCCAGAGGGTAGTGGCTTACAATATTTGGGAAAGGTGAGACAATAGTGGCTGCCTTCCTTTTTGTCTGTACCTCTGAGATCAGAAACAGCAATCAGTGATCAGAGCACAAGTTCCTCATATCCTAAGGACAAGGTCATTTCTGCAAATCCTGGATCCCACTAGTTGCATGGATTGTGTTACTGGAATGTATTCATGGCTGCCTCACATGGAGTATGAGTGTGGAGAATAGCTGCTACTGTGCTAATAGCTAAAGTTGACAAATTAATTATAGTTTACCACATACCATTCCTCTGGAAGTTGCAAGCCTTCAATAGACTTTAGATCATCAGAATAGTTATATCAGATAAATTCTGCAGTGCAATTGTTGTATCAGAGAAAAACAGATTCTTGGTACTTCCTACTTCAACACATTTTTCTATACATAGTATATTTAACAGCCTTATTGGTTTAAAATTGCTATAAGAATAATTGCAGATATTTAACATGTATAATTGATGAGTTTGAGCACATGCAAACACCTGTAATAACATTACTACAACCAAGGCCATAGGCAATACACACATGCAACACCAACCAAAGTTTCCTTGTATGCCTTCTTCTTCTTCTTTTTTTTTTTTTGTAGTAAGGATAATCAACATGACATCCATTCCATTAAGAATTTTGAAGTACATAAGTGCATAATACTTCACCATTAACTGTCGGGGCTGTGTTACAAAGCAGATTTCTATAACATTTATCTAGCATAACAAACATTATAGCCATCAAATAATTAATATTTATTTTTTAACAATTTTAATTCATTGATATAAGAAGATATAGCTTCTTCAAATCAGTGTTAACTATTCTAGCATTTGGGTTTCCTCAGTAAGGTCCTTTAAAAAGTAACTATTGCTTTTAATTAAATTCAAAAGGAATTTATTTTCAGCCATTAATTTGTCTAAAAAATAACAACCTTAAATAATTTTCTTTAAAACAATGGCACAACAATTTTCAAAGGAGAGCTAAATTACTGATTAGTAATTCTGAGAGGAAAATTATGTGCTGATCATCTACATCATTATGTTGTATACATACTTTAAAGATTTTAATAATTTAATTTTTTTAGAGAGCAGAAAGGAGGGATAAAGAGAAGGAGAGAAACATCAATGTGCAGTTGCCTCTTACTCACCCCAGGCACAAGGGCGCCCCTGGTTTGCAACTCAGGCACCTGTCCTAGACTGGGAATAAAATCAGTGACCCTTTGGTTTGCAGGACAGCACTCAATACACTAAGCCACACCAGCAGGTATTTGTTATAATTTTTAAGGGACATTCATATTAAAAATTCTGTCTTACTCTTTGTTCTACACACAAAAAATCCCTCAAAGAAGTTAAAGAAAGCAAAGCATGAGCTATATTGAATTTTTAAGAAACATGGGTATCAAATTGTGTCCATAAATGATGGGTGTATGTTTCAAAAATTAGTAAGTAGAACTTTCTGGAAGCTAGACAAATTTAAATCATGGATTTGAATGAGATCACTTAGGAATTTTGAACAATCATTCTAGCAGAAATAGCTCCTCTGGGTAATTAAAAGAAAGAACATTTTAACACGAGAAAATCTGAAGATTTCATTAATTCATGGAGTCTATCACACTAGGGAAGCTGGGAAATTTCTTAGTCTAGACTTAAATAAGAGTGGGAGGCAGTCACAAATTGCTGTCTGTTCCCTCTCATTATCATAGGTTAATGCATAATCAATTAAAAAGAGAAGTCAGAGTAGGAAGAAAGTCACCTATCTGTCCTTCTTGTCATTCTGTGAAAGGTATTCTACGGCATGGAATGAAACTCCAAATTGAAGTTTTGAGTTCATTATTATACATTTGGTTGTGTAAAATAAATAAAATTTACCTATTGTATGTTTCTTTTAGAAATCAGTAAAAACATAAACACATAACTACAGTCAAAATTAACTAATGGCATTCCATTACAGTAGAAACAATACAAATGTTTTCTGTACACAAACTCTATGGCATACAATTATATTTCACCATGAATAATTGAAACCAGATCTCAACATAAGACTCAAGGGAAGATTTAAATATGCCTATCCACCAAATTAATCTCAATTTAATTGTCTTCGGCTCTGCTTATACTTGGTGTTAGGCCTCTACAACATTAGGCGTCTGCAACATTATCCAGCCTACATATGTACTGCAGCTCAGAAAACCAATTCAGAGCCCTAGAGATAGAATCTGAACAGACAAACCCTGAAGTTTTCTAGTATAGCTTTAAGAAAACCACTTGTCTTGGCCTAGTGGCTCAGTCGGTTTGAGCATTGCCCCATGCACCAAAGGGTGTGGGTTCAATCCCTGGACAGGGCACATATGGGAGTCAATGTTTCTCTCTTTTTAAAATAAAGTTTGTTATTTGTTTATTTTTAGAGAGGGAGAAAGGAAGGAGAAAGAGACAGGGAGACATAGCAATGTATGGTTGCCTTTCATATGCCAGGTACCGGGGACCTGGTCTGAAACCCAGGCAAGTACCCCCTTGACTGGGAATCAAACCAGAAACCCATTGGCTCACAAGTCGGCACTCAATCTGCTGAGCCACACAATCAAGGCTCAGTGTTTATCTTTCACATCAATGTTTCTCTCTCTCTCTCTTTTCTCTCTCTCTCTCTCTCTCTCTCTCCTTTCTCTCTAAAATCAATAAATATATATGCAGGTGAAAAAATTTTTAAAGTCACTCATTCTTATGAAACCTCAGCTTTCTCATCTATTAAACTGATACTTAATGAGCATCGTATTCTGAGGATTAAAATGGTGACACTCATAACTAAAAAGGTAAGATATTAAATGGTAGCTACCTAACTCTTCTTCAGAATGTTACCCCTAGCACAGAATTCCCCAACCTCAGGACCACAGACTGTTTCTGGTCTCAGCTTATTAGGAACCAGGTCATACAGAAGGAGATGAACTTGAATGTAATGGTCTTGACTCATCCCCAAACCATCCCCCACCGCTGGTCCATGGAAAAATTGTATTCCAGAAAACTGGTCCCTGGTGCTGTTAAGGTTGGGGACCGCTACTCTAGCAAATCGAATTCATTAGCACAATGTGAAGGCACTAGATATCATGTGCGTGTGTCTGTTTGTGCATGTGTAAATACAATAATTGTTTTACCCCACAAGAAAAAATGTTATCTGAAATGTTTACAGTTAGGTTAGAAACTTTTCCTAAAGAAATTATTTCAGTTTCATTTATAATCTACACAGATTCTGTACTATAAAGCAATGAATGATACATACTTAATGGTTGAGCAATTTTGAAACCAACCATGTGAAATCATTTTTAATTATTTACTATGATGTATCAACCAAGTTCAGAAGGCAGATTAAAAAATGTATAATTTTCTTTGATCAATATGATAGAATTACTCTTTCTTGAAAGCATTTTCTTGGCACATGAGGACATCTTAAATAATATGTAAAAGGTTTAATGTTTTGAAAAGCCCTGAATATCTGCGATATTACAGTTTTCAAATAGAGTTGGAAATAAATCAATTTATAATTCTCATGGAGGAAAAGTCTAGTTCACTTGAGCTTCCCTGCAATAAATTTTTAAACAATGTCTATTTTAAATATGCATTTTAATAGTATGTATGGGCTGATAACAGTCCTTCCCTTTAAAAGGGCATCATGGTTGTGTCTTCCCAGAATGACAGGCAGGTCTGCATTACTATCCATGTAACAGAAGGGTCACTCAAAATACCATCTGGCAATCTGGAGGAACTGACCCTCTTCAGAATAATTTTTCTCCTGAGAATAAATTAATTCACCAATGAGTGTTTGCAATGTCCTCTTGTCTACCTAAACAACCTTAGTTCACTGAAGTCTTACTTGAGATTAAAGATGAGAGAATAATATCGGTGAGTCATGAGAAGAGCTTAAAAAACACTGAAAACCACTTACAGCAGGTCATATTAAATAAACTTAAGAGAGGGGAAACTATACTCCATATTACCAATGGAAAGCAACTTGTTATTCATCAGGTACTATGACTTAAACAGTGCTTTTAATAAAATGGACTTCTTTTAGCCCCACAATATTAAATGGTACCAATGTAATATAGCCTTACTGTAATGTTGCTAAGAAGTACTGTAGAAGATGAGAAAAAGAGCTTTTTATCTACTCGATTTATCTCTCTTTTTCTATATTTATAAATAAATTATTTTTCTTGTAAGACACACTGTATTGGATCATCAAAAGGATAATTAATTTTGTTAAATTTAAGAAAAAATATGGATGGTCTTAGGCAAAATTTTTTGTAAATGTGGAGAAATCTATTAACCATCTATAAGGTAGCTGTACACCTAACATTTATCACTAAAGTTAGGCACAAAACAATTATGTGAACACACAAGAAGAAACTTCTTAAATCTCAAACAGAACATAAATGAAATGCTAGACAGAAAATAGAATTTGCAAGTAGGATACAAAATCATCCAAAAATAAGAAGTGGCACAAAATATTACATTAGTATCTTATAGGTTCTTCTTATGACATTTCCTATCATAGAAGGAAAGCTTGATATCATAATCACTCTCTCTTCACAGCAAATTTGTTTGTTTCATCATTCATTTGATTCGAATGGTAAGAATTTGAAGATCTGAAGATTTTTTTAAAAAAAGATTTTACTTATTTGTCTTTAGAGGGGAAGGGAAGAAGAGAGGGATAGAAATATCAATATATGGTTGCCTCTCATGTGTCCCTTGCTGGGAACTGGCCTGCAACCCAGGCATGTGCGCTGACTGGGAATCGAACTTTGATCCTTTGGTCCGCAGGCCTGCACTCAATCCACTGAGCTACACCAGCCAGGGCTGAAGATCTGAAGCTTTCATACCTGGAAAACCCATTTATTACCAGCTTTACCCTGTGCACCGAATTTCCTTATGTCATGTGGTTTATTCTCCTTTAGAACTGCTGGTCCGTCTTTATAACAGAGCAGGAACCATCTTGGGGTTCTGCTTCTGCCACCATAATTGCTAACGTTGCAGCTGGTAGGATTTTAAACACTTGAAAATACTCTAAGCCATTCATCCCAAACTGTTCCTGTGCAAAATGTGCACATGAAGCCTTGCTTACAATGTGCATGGGATTTTCTCTGCTCTCAGGGGTTCCATGCATTAATGGCATCTGGCAACTATCTAGGTAACCCTTTTCTGTCAGTAACAGTGTAAAGTACTGAATGTATAGAAGAAGCTGCCCATCCTCTGAAGCAGCTCACAACTAATTGGAATCACACATAAAATATTCACTCTATTGATTCACTCTGTGTTCCAAGTGGACGTAGGAATGACCACTAACCTCCATTTAGCAAAGGCTTTTAGGAAAGATGGATGAGTTAAAATGTTAAAGAATAGGTACCCTCAGGCAGAAGAAGACCAGGGAGGGTATGTGCATATGTGTGCATTTGTGTGCGTGTTAGCTGGGTGCTGGAGTCTCTGATTATGTTTCCAGGCAGAAACAAAACCTCATGTAAAGGCAAATATATGTAAGATTTTGTGGTATTTTTTGTAATACTGAAGTACTATAATAGCTTAGCCTAGCTAATATATAACAGACAAGGTTGACATAAAAGAGCATTCTAGAAGGAAGTGGATAATCTAGTAAGAATTTGCTTGAAGAATTAACTAGGGAACAGATTATGATGTATTTTGCTCTTTTTGACTGTCCTAATCAACTGGGTCTGAAATTATGATTACTACCTCCAGCACCACCCTCGTCAGTAGCTTTGCTGAAATCTCAGTATGGACCAGGTTTGTGCTAATTTAATGTGCTCACACACATTAAATCCTTTTACATGTCAACTCTATGAGATTTATTATAATTTTGAACTTTTATATGGGAAATTTTAAACTTAAGGGTTATATAATTGTTCAAGTTGTACAGGCAGTGAATGTTAGAACCTAGTAACATGTTCTCATTTTAACCAGACTACCAAACTGTGCCTGATATCTACGTTTTATTTTTCTTGTAGTAAACCCATGATATAAGTTTGTATTCCCAAGTGCCATAACCTGAACTTTCTTAAAAGGAATTAACCAATGATAAGCATTTTTTTCAAAACTAGTGAAAAGATAGAGAATTCAATCTTGTGTAACTTACTTCCACATGTTCTCCAAAAATTATTATAATTTTTTCTGTTCTCAAACATCTTTCTAACACCCCCAACACACATGTTCTGTGATGATATTTCCACAAAATTTATTGGAAAAAAATAGAAGTCATCAGATGGGAACTCCCTCATTTTTTTTAAATAGCAACTCTAGGATTTACAACCATATGCTTCAGGCTTTATTTATTTATTTATTTATTTATTTTTACTCCCTCTCCATTGCAGAGGCCAATTCCTTCACATTTTGTCTGTACCTCATCCTCTGTTGTATTCTTAATGAAGTCATACCTTCAATTTTTGCCACTTTTTAAATATATATTCAAGATATCCCTTACAACTGGATCATTTGAATTACCTATATTACCTATTTAAAACTTCCCTTGGTCTTACATCTCTTTCCTTTACTATATTTCTCTTAGTTTCTTCTCACTCTCACAGTAAATTTTCTGGCATATTTTTCTGTACGTATGGTCTTTAGTCCCAAAACATCTATTATTTTTGTGTAAAGTGTAGAGAAAGGGAGTAGAGGTTAGAGCAAAATAGCGATAATAAAAATGACTAGTTAAAGTAAAGATTGGAATTAAACAATATACTACTATTCAGCACTGTATTTGGGAAAAGTGAAATGCCCCACTTCAATGCTGCTATAACTCCACTGTCCCACTCACCATTACCATATCTAGGCCATTTGGCAAGGACGAAGGAGCAGGTGTCAAGGTATGAAAGTATAGCTGGCTTACTGACACAGAAGAGCTTCAGAATCATCTTATCCTAAGGTTTTGGTGTTGATCTATGTAATTTTTGGCTATGTTTAGGAAGATCAGTGAGAAGCGATTCCTCTAAAACCAAATTTAGCAAACAAATCTCTCTCTTCTAGCTGATTGTACCATGAAAACAGGATTTCTACCATTTTGTCAATGCTCAAAAGCACAGGTGGTTCTCTACCTGTCTCTGGAGTTATGGCTTGACAGTGCTCATTCATTTTCTCACTCCATGGGAAGGTCTATCCACTGTTCCCTCAGATGTCCCTTCCTATGCTCCAGTACAGCACTTCTATGTCTATCTGTAGTGTAATCAGCATGGGTGATTGTGCACTAAGGATGGAAATTAAAGCACCAAATGCTACTGCCAACATTAAATATGGATTTTATTTCTCCTCCAATAAGAATGCCATAGAGTAGGCCTACATATCTTGAAAATATGGCCACAGGAAAGTTTCAAGCATCCATAAGCTAACACAGAGCCAGGTCCTTAGACGTACAAGGTTTTGCATAATATTCTTTGCCTTTATGTCATCCTCAAAATATTCTAGGCTTTAGTCCTCCTGGTTTCTCATCAACTCCTTATGTGTTATACTCTTTCTGACATCATATGTGATGCCTTCTATATCTNCTATGTCTATCTGTAGTGTAATCAGCATGGGTGATTGTGCACTAAGGATGGAAATTAAAGCACCAAATGCTACTGCCAACATTAAATATGGATTTTATTTCTCCTCCAATAAGAATGCCATAGAGTAGCCCTACATATCTTGAAAATATGGCCACAGGAAAGTTTCAAGCATCCATAAGCTAACACAGAGCCAGGTCCTTAGACGTACAAGGTTTTGCATAATGTTCTTTGCCTTTATGTCATCCTCGAAATATTCTACGTCTCTCATATCTAGGCTTTAGTCCTCCTGGTTTCTCATCAACTCCTTATGTGTTACACTCTTTCTGACATCATATGTGATGCCTTCTATATCTAAAATTATCATTCCATTCTCATTCAACTTCTCTAGAGATGGATAACTCACAATAATCCTTTTAGTCTTAGGTCAAATATTACTTCTCCAGAGAAGCCATCTTTAACCCCCAAATCTAAATTTGGAGATCCTTGTTAGAGTTTCTCTTGTGACATAGCTATCACTGCTTTAAAGTTTGTTTTGTCATTACATTCTCATCAGCTATCACACAGGATCCACACACAGAATTTCTTCAATTAGCATTTTTAATGATTAGATCAGTGAATTAATGAATAAATGGATGGGTGATGAGTTATTTATTTTCTTATCTCTAAGGTATATGGATAGGAGACAATAATAATTAACACCCATTTATTTATTTAAAACACCTAACTAGGCCCCTTTCCATTTACTTTCCGCTATAATCCTGACAGAAATTCTGAGAAGGAGTCATGATTATTACATCAAGGACGTTATCAAGGAAATAATCTCAGACATCCACAAATTTCCTCCAGGTTATAGTATCTCACTTTACTTACTACTTGAGTAGGCCTATTTGATTCTGAATACAATTCTCTAAGAGATCTCCCTTCATAGATAGAGACCAAGATGACAGCTGTGGTGGGGGTGGTTTAAGGGACTGAGGGATCAGGTGGAAAGGTGAACGGACTCGTGCACATGGACAGCAGTGTGGGGATTGTGGAGGGGGGAGTGAAAGGGGGCAAAATGGCAATGGAAAAAATACAAAAAAATATTTTAGTAAAATATATCCACATTTGCATTAAAAATACCTGTTTGTGATGTAAAGGCATAATCTATTGTACAAATTGATTACTTTTCTTCAGCAAAGTTAAAGACTCTACTTATAAAAAATATGCTCCTCTGGAAAAGACTTGGGTTGAAAGAATAAAGTTTGCAAAACATGTATCACAACACTTGTGCTCAGAAAATATAGAAAATTGTTAAAGTCAGTGATAAGGAAACAGACAATTCAGTCAATAAATGGGTAAATTTTTGAACAACATAAAATTATTAGGAAAATGTATTTTTTAGAAAAATCACCTTAAGTGAAAAGACTAAAGTAAGAAACAAAAAACTGATCATACCATGTACTGGTCAAAATGTGGAATATCAGTAATTCTCATACATTGCTGGTGGGATCAAAACATGTTACAACATTTTGGAATCCATTTGTAAGTTACTAATTAAGTTAATAGACAGCATTTGATTCAGACTTTGAACACCCAATTAATTAATCAACAAAAATTGAAATGTATTCATGGCACAAAAACCTATATGCAAATATTTATAGCTGCTTTATTTATAACCACCCAAAATTGGAAAATCTAAATACCCTTTAATAGATGAGTACAAACCATGGTGTACTTATACAATGCTTTTTTATTACTCAGAAATAAAAGAAACAGTTGGTACATATGACAACACGGATGCACCTAAAGGAAGGAAGCGAGACTGAAAAATCTCCTCATATTTATATGTATCCATAAAAAGGTAAAGGTATATGGACCGCAAATATGGTTGATAGCAGCAGAGAGTCTGAGAAGGAGTGGATTCTAAAGGAGGTACAGTGGGTTGTTTATTGGTGATGATGACAAGCTTTATCTTGATTTTGATATAATATGAAATGATGAGTTCTAGTGTATCTTGAGCTATACACTATAATGGTTTTATTGTATATAAATTTTCTCAATAATCTTATTTTCAAAACTGTTAGTTTTAATAAACTACCTAATTCCTCCACACTGAAATTTTTACTTATTTAATGTAGAGATACATCAAAGTGGGGCTTTTCCAGAGGTAATGACACCTTCCATTAATGTCAATGTAGAAGCTAACAAATTGTGAACTGTGACACAGAATAATCTTATAACAAGAATAAGCTTATAACAAGAATAATCTTGTTATAACATGCTTTATTATTACATGGTTAGGAACTACTATGAGTTGAATTGCATTCTGTTTTATAAGTAGGTGTAAATGGTTTAATGGCATAATTCTGTGTAGCTGTCCTAAGGAGGAAATGGAAGAATAATTCTTAAGAATTGTCAAAATGTTTACTGATTGCAAAATAAAGTAAAAAGGGGCATTTTTCTCATTGGACTCATTCAGGGGGAAAGGGGTTTTTTGGGGGGCGTTGTTGTTTTGTTTTGTTTTCTGCTAAAAGCCATAGACAGGTAAATCTTCTGTACCTCTACATTACAGGAAACATGAGGAAAAGCTGAAACAATACACCCATATGGTAAAGTCATCCTTGGGACAAAACAGGTGGCTGACATTTTTCTATGTTGAAGATAGCACTGTGTATAAAAACCCCCAAAATATAGAGAACCACAGGATTATAAATTATGAAAACAATCACACATCAACAGACTAAGGGTTCTATTTTTGTAGTAGAATATACTAAAAAATTCAGCCACCACTTGCATGCCTGAAAAATAGTTTAGGTAATATCTCTCATTTTCATTATACAAAAATATCACTGTGAATAATTATTTAACCAACTCTACATGCAAGTCCCTTAAAAGATTATAAAACTTTCCGTGGTGTAAGTCAAGTTTTCTGGTGCCTTGGTATTAAATGTGGGGCTCCTGGGTGTTCTTTGTTGTGGGGGAAGTTGAATTCTTCCTGCATTATGCTCCAACTTATATCTGCTGTGAAATATTCC
Organism: Sturnira hondurensis; assembly: GCF_014824575.4. Taxonomy (NCBI): domain Eukaryota; kingdom Metazoa; phylum Chordata; class Mammalia; order Chiroptera; family Phyllostomidae; genus Sturnira; species Sturnira hondurensis. The sequence continues at coordinate 17,016,685 of NW_028083059.1, forward strand.
CATTCATGTGCATCTTCCTGGCATTTACCACGAACACCTGTGACTAGTGATTTATTTTCCTTTTTCCCTTGACTCAGAACCTAGTGGTAGTGTAACAAAAAATGCAGGTTTGGCTGCCTGCTGCAACAAAAGCCAAACTTGTGAGACAGATGCTGTTGAAAAACGGAAAGTGGTTTATTCAGATGCCATAACCTGGGGAAATAGTGGACTTCTATCTCAAAGACCATCTCCCTTCCTGCTTAAGATTTTGGTTCTTATAGGGATAAGGATAAGGAGCGGAGGGCTTTTTTTTTTTCTATTGAATTATCTTGCTAGTTTTTGGTTGTTTGGGTCCTGTCCATTCATCCTTCTGGCTTTCAGGGCTTCGTCCTTTCCATTCATCTTTCTAGCTGTTGGCTAGCTCAGATTCCCCTGCTGCCATCTTGGCTGAAGCAGGAGACTCCCTGGTGCTTTGGCCGACTGTGGAAACGGTATTCCTTAAAGGGGTTTGTTTAGCTGAGGTACAGTATATAAAGTCAAGTTCTCTGACACACAGGAACAGCATACAGAGAGTACAATTTACTGGGTTTTGTTCTGTTGCTCACCCTTAGAGGACAACCCTCATGTTCTTAATTTAGTGAGATGATATTTTTCTACACTAAAGGAATTCTGGGTATATATGCACTAAATATATATGTGTATGTGTGTGCATACAATTTAAATGCTACTCAGTGTCTACACACTTAAAAGATTTATATGTTAGTATTCATGAATCAGGGGGAACATCTTGTTAATTCTTTTCTTATTATTTTTTAAGTTTATTATCAGATGCCTCTATAAACAACATCAAATTAATCCTGCTAGATATCTTATTGTGCTCATGCATTGTTTCACATCATGAAAAACATTCTTTTTGTGTTTCAGTTTAGAATGTGTTTCACCATTCTAAATAGGAAATAATTTCAGGTAGTTTTTTTTTTTCATTTTGTTTAGTTTTTCAGGAAAATCTTCATAATGGTGGCAAATGTTTTAATGTACTAAATGCCCAACAATATTAATGTTGTAATCATTGAAAACTTGTTTAGAGGTAATGAGCTAATGTGTTGGCAGAATTTGTAATTACGAAAGCCTAATTTTTGGGCATTGGATTCACCTCAACACAGAAACACATCCTGAGAAGCGGGATTGTTGTAAATCCCTGTTAACAGGGCATCCAGTAACACTTCCCCTTGGCTCTCAGTTTATGTGGGATTCAGCTGTGTGTCCTGAATGCTCTGAGTCCTCATAATCACATTATGTCTGCTCTTGGTTGTTCTGAAACTGGCAGCCTCGGACACAGTGAATTGATTTTTCGTTGGCTGCTCCCTATTTTATTTCTGGAGTTAGTTGAATAGACTCAGTAATAGAAAATACACCTTCGCAGGATTTAGGGTCAAGCTCTTTACTTTTGGTTCTTTCTTACAGGAAAATATTTTTAAAGAATTTTATCTTTAAAATCTTGTATTCCAAAATCATATTAATAGTAAGCTCTGCTTTGAAAATTTAATGGGTAATCAAAAGTCTTCAAAATAAAATAGTTACATAATATCATACTCACTTGATACTATAAAAATCTCAAATTTGTGCATACAATATCTGTTTTATGGAAATGTTTAATATTTAAATTATTTTTCCTCACATCTCTTCAAACTCTATATACTTACCATGAAAACAAGCAAAATTGAAAATTGACAATACTAAATGAGGTTCTTTTTGTTTTCTATCTTGGTTTTCATTCCCCTAAACCTTGATCTGAGCCAACATTGAAGAATATCTTCTAATCCTTTCAAGTAGGCCATAACCATAAGACTTTTATTAAGATGTAAAACAATAAGTAGTAGTCTAGAACTAATAGGGAGGTAAATATATTCTCAGTCTCACTGCACCACTAGTGGTCCCTGAAATCAATATAATATATAATAATATATATTTGGTGCTACAATACAGGTCTTACTCCAAAGGTGAGAAACACTAAAAAGAGTCCTTTGTGGAACCGAGCAAGGTTTATTAATGGAAATGCCATTTCAGCTGAATCCTGAGGAGTTGGTAGGTGAATTATACATAAATGAAACTAAAAATTTAGGCTGAGGTAAGATGGAAGTTACCTGTATATTTTTCACTAAAGTATCTGGATTTTATCAAATAGTCAGCAAACAGAGGGTACGTCATCTGAAGATGACGATGGTGAAATAGGTAGAAGTTACACCTCCACAGATACAGATCAAAATTACTACTAAAATATAGAACAACCAATCTGAATAATGAACTGAAAGTCTAGCTTAACAAAATATATAGAACCAAAGATTTACAGAATAACTCACAATGAGAGTGGTAGGAAGGGCAGAGATGTGAAAAGGGCTGGCTCCACATACATGCTTGAGCTGAAAATAGGGAGGGACAGATCAACTGCAAGGATCCCCCCTGAAAATGAGGGTCTCAAACCCATGCTGGACCTTCCAATCCAAGCACGAAAGTTGGGAAGAGGTGCCCACATAACACCTGGCTATGAAAATGAGCAGGTATTCTGTCTGCCAGGGAGGGACAAAAGCCTACCAGAAACCCAGGTACCCTATCAAAGGACCAGCACACAAAATCTCATTTGCAGCCACTTACCCTGGGCTTCCTCAGAGGGAGGGTAGATTAGAGTGGACTAGACTCATGTGAGGACAGACTAGATGATGTAACTCTGAGGGCACTGCTAAAAGGAGAGCATTCGGGGTCTCTGTGTTAAGTCCCAACCACAGACACCATCTTTCTTGAGGTGAGCACTCTCTTTAAAACCGCATCAGGTCTGGAGGACTGTACTAACCCCACCCTCCAGAGTTCTTGTCTCTCCACTGGCTGAGCTCCTTCCATGTGGAGGAGTCTGCTGCTTGAGCCTGTGGTGTATACTTTCTTAAAGGGATCTTGAGGATGAATTCAGAGGGAGTTAGACGCAGAGCTCTATGACTCTGGGCTGGGGCCTGATTTCCCACCACCTGCTGAACACAAGAGAAGCAGTAGGGTGCTGGTCCCTGCCCCAGAGCAGCTGTCCCAAGAACCCAGTAAGCCAAAACTGGAGCACCCTGCCCGCTATGGGAGAACTACTAGCTCCACCTTCATCACTCCCCCATTACCTTGCCTAGCTTGTAGTCTGCAATATCGTCAGGGGTTGCAGGAAGTCTGGTCCCACAGTGCAGTACACTTTCTGTAAGGTCTGGGCAGACTCTAGGGAAAAAACTCCTTTGTGTGGTTCATGGGTGGTGACCATTTTCTTTCTTTTTTTCTAAAATTAAACATTTATTTATTTATTTTTATTTTGCCCCATTTATTTAACTGTACTCAAGTACAGTTTTCTCACTTTTACTCCCATCCCACCTCACCCCCCCGTGCTCCCCACCTCTCTCCCATTTCCGCCCAACTTAGTTTTTGCCCATGGTCCTTTATACTTGTTCCTGTGAATCCTTCTCCTTTTCCCCTGAAACTCTCTCCCCTCTCCCCACTGGTTCCTGCCAGCCTGTTCTGTATTTCAGTGTCTCTGGTTATATTTCGCTTGTTTGTTTGTTTTGTTGTCTAGGTTCCTGTTAAAGGTCAGATCATGTGGTATATGTCTTTCACCAGCTGGCTTATTTCACCCAGCATAATGCTTTCCAGTTCCATCTATGATGTTGCAAAGGGTAGGAGCTCCTTCTTTCTTTCTGCTGCGTAGAATTTCATTGCATAGACGTACCATATTTTGGATCCATTCATTTACTGATGGGCATCTAGGTTGTTTCCAACTCTTGGCTATCGTAAATTGTGCTGCTATGAACATCGGGGTGCATAGGTTCTTTTGGATTGGTGTTTCAGGGCTCTTAGGATATAATCTCAGCAGTGGAATTGCTGGGTCAAAAGCCATATTTATTTGTAGTTTTCTTAGAAAATTCCATTCTGTTTTCCACAGTGGTTGTACCATTCTGCAATCCCACCAACAGTGAACTAGGGTCCCCCTTTCCCCACAACCTCTCCAATATTTGTTGTTTGTTGCTTTGTTTATGCTGGCCATTCTAATAGGTGTAAAGTGGTATCTCACTGTGGTTTTAATTTGCATCTCTCTGATAGCTAGCGATATCGAGCATCTTTTCATGTGTCTCTGGATCCTCTGTTTGTTCTCCTTGGAGAAGTGTCTGTTCAAGTCCTTTCCCCATTTTTTAATTCGGTTGCTTCTCTTCTTAGAGTGGAGTCACGTAAGTTCTTTGTATATTTTGGAGATTAAACCTTTGTCTGAGGTATCATTGGCAAATACGTTTTCGCATACAATCGGTTCTCTTTTTACCGTAATACTGCTTTTTTAGCCATGCAGAAACTTTTAATTTTGATGAGATCCTAATTGTTCATTCTTTCCTTTATGTCCCTTGCTTTAGGGGACATATCAGAAAAATGTTGCTGTGGCCCTGACTGGTGTAGCTCAATGGATTGAGCACGGGCCTGTGAAACAAAGAGTTGCTGGTTCGATTCCCAGGCAGGGCACATGCCTGGGTTGCAGGCCAGGTCCCTATTAAGGGACACATGAGAGGCAACCACACATTGATGTTTCTCTCCCACTCTTTCTCCTTCCCTTCCCCTCTCTCTAAAAATAAATAAATATTAAAAAAAGAAAAATGTTGCTGCATGAAATATCTGAGATTTTCCTGCCAATGTTCTCCTCTAGGATTTTAATGGTGTCACAACTTATATTTAAGTCTTTTATCCACCTTGAATTTATTTTGGTGTATGGTGTAAGTCAGTGCTCTAGTTTCATTTTTTTGCACGTAGCTGTCCAGTTCTCCCAACACCATTTGTTGAAGAGGCTATCTTTACTTCATTTTATGTTACCGCCCCCTTTGTTGAATATTAATTGCCTGTAGAGACTTGGGTTTATTTCTGGGCCCACTGTTCTGTTCCATTGGTCTATGTGCCTGTTTTTATGCCAGTACCAGGCTGTTTTGATTACAGTGGCCTTCTAATACAGTTTGGTATCAGGTATTGTGATCCCTCCTACTTTGTTCTTCTTTCTCAATATTGCAGCTGCTATTCAGGGTCACTTATGGTTCTATATAAATTTTTGAATGTTTGTTCTATATCTGTGAACATAGGTACTTTAATAGGTATTACATTGAATCTGTAAATTGCTTTGGCTGGTGTGGACATTTTGATGATATTAATTCTTCCAGTCCATGAGCATGGTATATGTTTCCATTTGTTTGTGTCTTCCTTGATTTCTTTCTTCAGTGTTGCGTAGTTTTCTGTATATAGGTCTTTTACCTCCTTGGTTAGGTTTATTCCCAGATATTTTATTTTTCTTTGTGCTATATCAAGTGGGATTTTTTTCTTGATTTCTGCTTCTGCTTTTTCATTGTTGGTATACAAAAATGCCTTTGATTTCTGGATATTGACTTTGTATCCTGCCATTTTGTCAAATTCATTTATTAGTTTGAGCAGTTTTTAGGTAGAGTCTATAGGATTTTCCATGTACACTCTCATGTCATCTGCAAACAGTGACAGTTTTGTTTCCTCCTTTCCTATTTGGATGCTTCTTATTTCCTTTTCTTGTCTGATTGCTGTGGCTAAAACTTCCAATACTATATTGAACAGAAGTGGTGAAAGTGGACAACCTTGTCTTGTTCCTGATCTTAGTGAAAAAGCTTTCAGTTTTTGCCCATTGAGTATGATGTTGGCTGTAGGTCTTTCATATATGGCCTTTATTATATTGAGGAATGCTCCCTCTATTCCCACTTTGCTGAGTGTTTGTATCATAAATGGGTGTTGTACCTTATCAAAAGCTTTTCTGCGTCTATTGATATGATAATGTGATTTTGTCTTTACTTTTGTTTATGTGGTGTATTACATTTACTGATTTGCGAATATCGAACCATCCTTGCATCCCTGGGATGAATCCCGCTTGGTCTTGGTGTATGGTCTTTTTAATGTACTGTTGGATGCGTTTTGCCAATATTTTGTTGAGGATTTTACTGTCTGTGTTCATCAGTAATATTAGCCTGAAGTTTTCTATCTTTGTTGTGTCTCTATCTGGCTTTGGAATTAGAATGATACTGGCTTCATAAAAGGAGTTTGGGAGTATTCCATCATTTTGGATTTTTTAGAATAGTCTGTAAAAAATAGGGCTTAGCTCTTCCTTAAATGCTTTGTAGAATTCTCCTGTGAAACCATCTGGTCCAGGGCTTTTGTGTGATGGGAGTTTTTTGATTACTGCTTTAATTTCATCTGCTGTTATTGGTCTGTTCGGGCTTTCTGCTTCTTCTTCATTCAGTTTTAGAAGATTATATTTTCCTAGAAATTTGTCTATTTCATCCAGGTTTTCATATTTCTTGACATACAATTCTTCATAGTAATTTCTTATCATCCTTTCTATTTCTGTGGTGTCAGTTGTAATGTCTCTTCTCTCGTTTCTGATTGTGTTTTTTGGGGTCCTCTCTGTATTTTTCTTGATGAGCCTACTTGAAAGCTGGTCTATTTTGTTTATCTTTTTAAAAAAAAACAGCTCCTGGATTCATTGATCCTTAGAATTTTGCTTTTAGTCTCTATGTCATTAAATTCTGCTCTGATCTTGGTTATTTCCTTCCTTCTACTTGCTCTGGGCTGTCTTTGTTGTTGTTCCTCAAGTTCTTGTAGGCGTAGGGTTAGGGTATTTGTTTGAAATATTTCTATCTTTTTAAGATAGGCCTGTATTGCTGTGAACTTCCCTCTCAGGACTGCCTTTGCTGTGTCCCATAAGTTATGGGTTGTTGTGAGTTCATTTTCATTTCTTTTCAGAAACCTTTTGATTTCTTCCCCAATTTCATTCTTGACCTATTTGTTGTTTAAAAGCATACTATTCAATCTTCATGATTTGGGGTGTTTTTTCCTTTAGGGTTGGTTTCTAGTTTTAGTCCCCTGTGGTCAGACAAAATGCTTGGTATGATTTCAATTTTCTTGAATTTATTGAGGCTTGTTTTGTGTCCTATCATGTGGTCTATCTTTGGAAATATTCCATGTGCATTTAAAAAGAATGTCTGTTTAGCTTCTTTGGGATGAAGGGCTCTATGTATATCAGTTAAGTGCAGTTCATCTAGGGCATTGTTCAATGCCACAATATCTTTGTTGATATTTTGTTTGGAAGATATGTCCATTTTTGACAGTGGGGTGTTAAAATCCCTTACTATAATTGTGTTGCTGTCAATATCTTTCCTGAGGTCCTCTAGGATTTTCTTTATATATTTGAGTGCTCCTATGTTGGGTACATATATATTTACGATGTTAATGTCTTCTTGGTGGATTCTTCTTTTGAGTATTATGAAGTGACCTTCTGGATCTCTCTTAATGGCCCTTTTTTTTTAAGTCTATTTTATCTGATATGAGAATTGCTACCCCGGCTTTTTTTTTCTTGTCCATTTGCTTGGAAAATTTGTCCTGATCCTTTCACTTTTAGTCTGTGGTGGTCTTTTGACCTGAGGTGGGTCTCTTGTAGGCAGCATATGTGTGGCTCATGCTTTCTTATCCAGTCAGCTGTTCTGTGACTTTTGATTGAAGCATTTAATTCATTTACATTTAAAATTATTATTGATAGGTACTTATTCATTGCCATTTTTGTACCTGTATTCCTCTCTGTCTCTCTCTTTTCCTTCCTTTCCTTAAAGCAGCCCTTTTAGCATCTCTTGCAGTGAAGGTTTGGTGGAGGTGTATTCTTTTAGACTTCTTTTGTCTTGGAAGCTCTTTATTTGGTCTTGTATGTTGATTGAGAGCCCTACTGGGTAAAGTAGCCTTGGTTATAGGCCTCTGGTTCTCATTTTTTGGAATATTTCTTGCCATTCTTTTCTTGCTTGGAATGTTTCCATTGAGAACTCAACAGCTAACCTTATTGGGGCTCCCTTGTATGTTAGTTCCTTTTTCTTTCTTACTGCCTTTAAGATTCTCTCCTTTTCTTGGAATTTTGCCATCTTAATGATGATGTGTCTTGAAGTGGGCCTCTTTGGGTTCCTCTTGATTGGGACTCTCTGTGATTCCTGGGTTTGTGTGACTTTTTCTCTCATCAAATTAGGGAAGTTTTCCCTCATTAGTTTTTCAAATAGGTTTTCTATCTCCTGTTCTTCTTCTCCTTTTGATAGCCATATTATTTGGATATTATTATGTTTCATATTGTCTTGCCTTTATCTTAATCTCTCTTCATTCTTTCTGGGCCTCCTTTCCTTTTCTTACTCTTTCTGGGTGTTTTGTTTTTTTTTTTTTTACTTTGTCCTCCAACTCACTGATCTGATTTTCTGCCTCATTGATCCTGCTTTTGATTTCTTCTACTGTGTTCTTCAGTTCAGAAATTGTATTCTTTATTTCTTCTTGATCCTTGCTGACAGTTGCTATTCCCTTTTTCATGTTGATATACTTTTTGGTGAGTTCATTGTAGTTCCCCTGTAGTTTCTGGTAGCTCATTGTGAACTCTTTGAACTTCCTGATAGCCAGTGCTTTGAATTCAGTATCTGATGGTTGACTTGCCTCTATTTCATCTAACATTATTTCTGAGGCTTCCTCCTTCCCTTTCATTTAGGGATTGTTTCTTTGTCTTCCCATTATTTGTGAGATACTTGTTAGCTTCAGCTTCTTAAATTGATCTGTTCTGGCTTCTTGGGTTTACAGTGTGAACTTCTGTGGTATAATACCTGTGGGCTTTGCTGGTCTAGTCTCCTTGATCTCTCAAGATTGCTTTTCTTAGACTGATGTTTAAGTTGGCTCTGTGTTTGTCTTTGGGTTTTGGTTGTTTTGGGGTCTTTTGGGGGGGGGTCCTTCCCGCCAGCTGGTTAACTGATGGTCCCTCTTTCCACCACCTGTTTCAATTTGTTATACTGGTGAGGGCAGGTTGTGTTGAAGCTAGTTCTTCTGCTTGTACAGGGTTTTGAGGATTCTCTTTTGCTCTTGTTCAGTTGTTTGCCCTGGGTAGGTTTCTCCATTATTTAGTTGTATTTCCAGATAAGTCTTGGGTTGAGGTTTGTGTGGTTTCCACTCCCTCCTTCACCTTCTTCTGTTGTTATCTCTCAGTGGTTCCTTTGTTGTTGGGTTTCCTTTTCCAGTGGGTATCCTGGTATTCTCAGCTTCCACCAACTTATATTTTTTTGTGATCAATTGGTGGGTGAGGCAAAATGGTTTATGATAGCAGGAGGGTATTTTATGATATTTACAGTCACAGCCAGTAGAGAAGAGATAGACGATCTTTAGGTTATGTGTAGTGTTAACCATAATCTTCTACCCACTTTTAAGAAAGGATAGACAGAAGATAAGACTCTTACTGGATAGAGAAGGTTTGTGATTTGGATCTAGAAAGGAGGAGGATTGAGGGAGGTCAGATTCTGAGGTAAGGTGAGAAGAAAATATGGTAAATAGGTGTAGTGCGAAAGAGAATAGAGTTAACCACTATAGTAATAGAGTTCAGGAAACTGTGAAGTGGGCTAAGATCTGGGAGGTGTGTTGTGAAGTATTTATAGTTGTATGAAATAGCTATTATTTTCAATAATATTAGAGCAATAATCCTATGACAGACTCTATGTGATCTGGATAACATGAATAGGGGGTATAGAACTTTGAGTAGTGCGCTAAATGGACACAAGTAATGTAAAGTAAGTAAGCAATACACTGTGGAGGAGAGAACAGAGGAAACCTGTCAAATGATACAATATAACCAGCCAAGGCAAAGAAGCCTATACAGAAAGAGGAGGAATACAAAGATACTATTAAAATACAGAAGATGTGAGAATAATAAAACATAATAATACAAATATGCAGCAACTTGTGGTTTCTTTGCTATAGCAAAGTGAAATTTGCCTCTCTGTCTCTACTGTTGGGATGCCCCCTCTTTGGGTCCAACTCTGGTCTTTTTGCAGTTCCAAGTTGTTTGTTTCACTTGGTAAAAGAAAAAAAAAAGGCAGGAGAAGGAAGGAAAAAGCGATAAGTTTGGAAAGAAAGGGGAAAAAAATAAAACAAGAAAGAAGAAAAGAGAGGAAAAAGGTATTGAAAGATAAAACAATAATAAAAGTAAAAAGATAAAATATTACTTAAAAATTAAAAAAAAAACAGAAAAAAAGAATCTCTTGTTGATTTCAAACTGGCCAAATCATTGTTTTTTTTTTATTTGTTGTTTTGTTTTGTTTTGTTTTGTTTTTTTGTCTCGCTGGCTGCAGCAGGATGAGGGCCATTGGTGTGGTCTTTCTGCAAGTGCTCTCCCAGAGCTAACCCGGCGCCTCTCCCAGTGCCCCATGAAGGGGATCTAGGTCCTCTTCAGAGAACTCTTTCCCCAGGGGTTCTCGCTGTGGGCTGGGGTGCAGGTGCATGCAGGCCAGGCTGCCTGGGTCCTGTGTGTTCGGGCAAGGGGGCCCCTCCCAGTTCTGTGGGGGAACACAAGGGCTTCTGCCCCTCCTCTGGATCACTGACAGGCTGGGTGGGGAGCAGGCCAAGCGGCTGTTGTAGGAGAATCCTTCAGTTTACTTTCCAAAAAATTTATCCTTAAGAAAGCCTGCCACTCAACAAAGACCAGTCCCCCAGCCAGACTGGTGACTATCAGAGTCAGAGCCCGACACTGTGCCTCTCAGTTCTCCCAAGGGGGCAACCACAGACTCCGTGGTTGATCGTGGCCCTTTGTCCTTATTACTCTCTCTGCAAACCCAAGCAAACAGGTTTCTCCCCAGTGTTGACCAACCTTGCTTGGCTGGGGAGGGAGGAAGCTGTTGCCCCGGCTCTCTCCCAAGGACCCTTTGGCAGGCCTGGGGCTCCGAAAGAATCTGTGGTAGAAGCACGGGGCTCCAGGCACTGGGAACTGGCCAAGGCCGCTGCTGCTCCTGTCTTTGCTTTGGTTCCTGAGACCCTACTGACCTGCAGCTGTCTCCTTACTGTCTGGTTTTTCAGTGTCCATTACAATTTCTGGTCTCTTATTTTCATATATGGGGAACTGTTGGTTGTTTGCACTGTTCCTCCATAGATCAGCCAGGATTTTCTCCCATGTGTATGGGGGAAATGGAATTCGCTCTGTTCTACTCCATGGCCATCTTCTCTTTATTTATTTTTTACTACAAGTTTATGTTTTATTTGTATTTCCCTTTGCATACCCCAATTATGCCATCATTCCTGGTTAGTGATCTCCTTTCACGTGGCCAGATCTTAGTCTGTTTGAGCCTGATTAACTCTGTTGTCCTCACCCTGATGAATCCCTGAAACTCCACTCCATCTCAAGGGTCTCAAGGCACTTAGCTGGTAGTGGTTGTCTTTGGTGTAACCTGAGACTATTGCTGAGTGGTGTCAAACCAAATACTGGCACAAAGTTTAAACCTGTATCAATCTCTTGAGTACCACTTGTTCAATTTGGTGACTCTCTGACAACCAACCTCATGCAAGTTGCTACTCTAAGAAGCTCTTTCAGTGACTGAGCATAATCTTAACTATAACCCTAACCCTGATACAAGGTGAAGGTGAATCTCCTAGAGCTTTGGGCCTTTTGCTGATCTGCCCTCAGGCTTGGTCCTGGTAGAAATAGATCTTGGCCCCTCTCATGCATACCCAAGCAGCAGAAGCAACCACAGACTGCTGATCACTTTGTAGCTCTTAACAGATAGCTCTGGGCTAATGACAGGTAGCACCTGACCTTTACTGGAGTCCCTTCTAAGAGGCTCCAGGCCCTGACTGGTGTAGCTCAGTGGACTGAGCATGGGCCTGGGAGCCAAAGAATCACAGTTTGATTCCTAGTGAGGGCAGATGCCTGGATTGCAGACCAGTTCCCAGCAGGGGACACATGAGAGGCAACCATACATTGATATTTCTTTCCCTCTCTCTTTCCCTTCCCCTCTAAAGATAAATAAATTTTAAAAATTTACTTTAAAAAAAGAGGCTCCAGAACCAGTACACCCAGGGGCAGATTCAGACCATATCAGACCACAGTCCAATTAGCTCCACAAGTGGCATACCCAATGGAACATATTGAATCCTGCTGCTTAGCTGAATTTGTTTATCAGTTTCAGCAGTTTTTTTGTGGAATCTTTAGGATTCTTGTGTTGCAGCCAATCAGGTCCTGGAAGGTTCACTCTAGATTCAGGGAGACAGAAGAAAATGCACAGAGCTGTGGTGATGCTTGACATGCCTTTATTCACAAGTGAGCAAGACATACACGCTGCAAGCTACACATCACTCTAGTGAGAAGCCTCTACCTGCTTAAGTATTAGAGACAAAAAAGCTGTCAAAAAGCCAAATATATATATATATATGTGTGTGTGTGTGTGTGTGTGTATAATAACATGATTTTGTACATGCAAGCCCACTTCATGTCGTGGAAACCGTTTATTGGACCCAATCTCAAGGCTATGAGAACATTGCTATATCAGTCCCATTCAAGGTTGTGGGAAAACTGCTTCCTTTAGTTACCCAGACACCTGGGTGAGGAAGCTAGATTGTCTCCATTTACCCTACAGTTCTCTATATACAGTATTATGTCATCTGTAAATAATGACATTTTACTACTTCCTTTCCAATTTGAGTGCCTTTTGTTTTCTTCTTGTCTGATTGGTGTGACTATAACTTCCAGTACTATTTTGAATAAGAGTGGTGAAGGAAGACATCTCTAACATGTTCCCTATCTTTCTTAAGGGAAATGCTTGTCGTTTTTTCCCATTAAGCATGATGTTGGCTGGGGGTTTGTTACATATGGCCATTATTACATTGAAATATGTTTCCTCTATGTCCATGTTGCTGAAAGTTTGTACCACAAATGGATGCCAAATTTTACCAAATGCCTTTTCTTCATCTGTTGATATGGTCACCCAATCAAAACAGTAAAAAGAAAACAAAAGAATTTAAAAAATTAGAATAGTTTAAGATGCCTTTGGAATAACAGAGTGTAACAACATATGCATTGCAGAGGCACCATGAGGAGAGAGAGAGAGCAAATAATCAATAAAATATTTGAACAAATAATGGCTGAAACCTAGTTTAACCTTCTGGAAAAAAACACACACACATTTCTGGGAAGCTCAGAGTCACAAACAGGTAAACATAAAGAGACCCTATTAAGATACATCATAATTAAAATGACAAAAGATATAAACAGATAATGTTAAGATTCAGACAAAGTAAAACAGTTAGCTCCAAGGGAGCTCCCATAACACTATGACCTGATTTTTGAACAGAAACATTTCAGAGTAGAAAATATTGGCATGAAATATTCAAAGTGATAAAAAGCAAGAACCTAAAACCAAGGCTACTCTACCCAGAAAAGCTATCATTTAAAATTGAAGGAGATTCCTGTTCAATGCAACAAGTTTTCACTCAGCCCGTGGGTTAGGAGAAACTTAGCAGGAGGAAGTTTCAATCATCTCATTGTGATTTTTTTTCAGTTTTCATTCTCCTACAGATGGAAATCTTCAGGCAGAGTCCACAGCCTGGGGAAAGCCTCTACTTCCTCTTGTGTATATTTGTCCAGGCATCTGGGCACCTTTCGTGGTTGTGGCATCTCCTCCACTAAATTCGGAAGACTATTTTCTGATATTCTCTCATCTAGGAAAAGACGCAACCTCCAATCATAGTCCTTCTGTGAAGGTTTCTTGGTAGCGTGCCCAAAATAGCTACTTTTTCAATAGCCATTGGATTCTTCCAGTGAAGCTGGTCAACTGTTGCTTGTTTAAATACCTCTGGCTACTCGGTGTGTGAAGAGTATTCATTTGTCCCCATTTGTTTCCAGAAAATGCAATGCGCCTTGTGTTAACTCGTTATGGGTCCTGAAAATTTGTGGAGAGAGGCCAGGAAGGGATCTTCCTTCAACAGGAAGTTGCAATACTGTAGAATTATTATTTTGTAGAATTGCTTTATCATTTAATTGGATCTGAATGCTGTCAATAGTGATAAAATGTCAATGGCTTCCTTGGCTAAAAGAATAAAATAAAATTGAAGGACAAATAAAGAGCTCCCTGGACAAGAAAAAGTTAGAAGACTTTATTGCCACCAAACCAGTATACTAAATAAATAAACAAATAGTCTATTTAAGAAGAAGAAGGAAACAGAAAAAGGAACATATGTATAAAAAGTAAAATGGTTGTCCTGGCTGGTGTGGTTCAGTGGATTGAGTGCTGGCCTGCAAACCAAAGTGTTGCCAGTTCAATTTCCAGTCAGGCCACATACCTGGGTTGTGGGCCGGGTTCTCAGCTAGGGGCATGTGAGGGGCATCCACTCATTGATGTTTCTCTCCCTCTTCTATTCTCCCCCGCTCTCTAAAAATAAATAAATAAAATCTTTAAAAAAAAGACTTGGTATTAAGATTTTTTTAAAAAGTAAAATGGCCTGGCTGGTGTAGCTCAGTGGATTGAGTGCGGACCTGTGAACCAGACAATCGCGGTTCGATTCCCAGTCAGGGCACATGCCTGGGTTGCAGGCCAGTTCCCGGCAGGGGGCACGAGAGGCAACCATACATTGATATTTTTCTCTCTCTCTCTTTCCCTTCCCCTCTGAAGATAAATAAATAAATAGAAAACTTTCTAAAAAAAGTAAAATGGCAATAAATATGTACCTATCAATAATCAACTTAAATACAAATGATTTCAATCCTCCAAGCAAAAGACATAAGATTGATTTTGTTCTTTTATTGTCATTGAATGAGGAGATACATCAAAAATAATATTGCTATAAGCAATGTCTGAGATTTTTACTGCCTATATTTTCTTCTGAGATTTTTATGGTTGTGAGTCTACCATTTGTCTTTAATCCATTTTGACTTTATTTGTGTGTGTGGCATAAGACAGTGGTCTGCTTTTGTTTTTCTGCATGTATTTCTCCAATTTTTCCAATGCTGTTTATTGAATAAATTATCTTTAGCCCACTGTATGTGTTGGGCACTCTGTAAGATATTAATTGACTGTAAGGGTGTGATTTATTTCTGGCCTATCTATTCTGGTCCATTGATCTATGGGTTGGGTCTTATGCTAGCAATAAGCTATTCTAATTGCTATGACCTTATAGTATGGTTTGATAATAGGCACCATGATTCCTACAACTTTGTTCTTTTATTGTGGTTCCATATTAATTTTTGAAATACTTGTTCTAGTTCTGTGATATACATCATTCATATACTGAAAGGAATTGCATTGAATTTATAGATTGCTTTGGGTAATATCAACATTTTAATGATGTTAATTCTTTCTATCTATAAACATGATATATTCTTTCACTTATTTGTATCTTCTCTAATTTCTTTCTTCAATGTCTTGCAATTTTCCCAGTAAGTTTTGTTTTTACATTCTTGGTTAAATTTATTCCTGGGCATTTTGTTATTTTTGAAGAAATTGAGAATGGGATTGTTCTCGTAAATCCCCTTTCTGATAATTGATTGTTAGCAATCAGAATACAACTGATTTCTGGATATTAATTTTCTATCCTGCTAATTGACTTAATTAATTTATTAGTTTTTTTAAGGAATCCTTAGGGAATTTTTATGTACAGTATCATGTCATCTACAAATAATGAGAACTTTCAGTACCTTTTTGAACAAGAGAGGTCAATGTGGACATCCTTGTCTTATTCCCAATCTTAAGGGGAACACTTGTAATTTTTGTCTGTTGAGTATGATGTTGGCAGTGAGTTTGTCACATATGAGTTTTATTATGTTTAGGTATGTTCTGGTTATTCCCACATTGCAGGGAGTTTTTTTATCATAAATGTGTTCTGGATTTTATCAAAGGCTTTTTCTGCATCTCTTGATATAATCATATGGTTTTTATCCTTCATTTTGTCTATGTAGTGTATCACATTTATTGGTTTGTGAATATTGCACCAATCTTGTGTCCCTGGAATAAATCCCACTTGATCTTGGTGCATTATATTTTTTGATGTATTGCTGTATTTGGATTATTGATACTTTGTTGAGGATTTAGCATCTATGTACATCAGGGATATTGCAGTGTTTTTATCTGATTTTGAAATTAGGATAATGCTGACCTCATAAAATGAGACTGGGAGCCTTCCCTCCTTTTGAATTTTTTGGAATTGTTTGATAAGTAGAAGTGTTAGTTCTCAGAATGTTTGGTAAAATTTTCCTGTCAGGCCATCTGGTCCAGGGCTTTTACTTGTTAGATTTTTTTTTTATTGATGCTTTAATTTCACTAGGTGCAATGTGACATTTCAGATTCCATGATTCTTCCTGATTTAGTTTTAGAAGTGTGTATGTTTGTGGGAATTTTACTATTTTGTAAAGGTTGTTCAATTTGTTGGCATGCAGTAGTTTGTAATATTTTTTATAATCCAAACTGAAAAGTTTTTGCACAACAAGGGAAACCATTAACAAAATAAAAAGAAAACCCACGAATGGGAAGGCACATTTGCAGATACATCTGAGAAGGGGTTAATATCCAAAGTTTATAACAAACTTATAAAACTCAACACCAAAAAACAAGCAATCCAATTTAAAAATGGGCAAAGGATCTAAGTACACTTCTCCAAATAGGAGATAGACATAGTTAATAGACATATGAAAAGATGCTTAATGTCACTAATTGTCAGAGAAATACAAATTAAAACCACAAAGAGATACCACCTCACACCATTGAGTATGGTTATCATCAATAAATCAACAACCACCAACTGCTGGTGAGGATATGGACAAAGTAAGATCCTTTTGCACTGATGGTGATGATGCAGACTGGTGTAGCTGCTGTGGAAAGCAGTATGGAGTAATCTCAAAAAATTAAAAATGAACTGACTTATGACCCATTGACTCCATTTCTGGGAATTTATCTGTAGAAACCCAAAACACTAATTGAAATAATATATGTATCCCTGTGTTAATTGCAGTGTTATTTATGGTTGTCAGTATATGGAAGTAGTCCAAGTGTTCATCAGTAGATGAGAGGATAAAACAACTTTTGGACATTTACACAATGGAATACTACTTGACTGTAAAAAAGAAGAAAATTTTACCCTTTGCAACAGCATGGATGGACCTGTTGAATATTATGCTAAGTGAAATAAGCTGGTCAGACAAAGACTACCACTATATGATTGCACACATATGTGGAATCTAATGAACAAAGTGAACTAACAAGGAAAATAGAGTCAGCCACATAGAAAGAAGGATGATAGCTCTGGTGTGGAGTTTGACGGTAGAGCAATTGAGAAAAAAACCTCATGGATGTGAGTAATGGTGTGCTTATTGTGGGGGAAGGGGTTGAGTGGAGGTGGAAGAGGGTAAAAGGGGGATAAAAGGTAACGAAAAATGCAGTAAAATAAATTATTTAAAAAAATATAAGTGTGGTGAATGAGTAAAAAATGACCAATATATGTCCTGTCTATAAGAGACCCATCTCAGAATGAAAAATACACACAGAATAAAGGTAAGGGATGGGAATAGATTTCATGCAAATGAAAAGAAAAAATGAAAAATAGGGTAGTAATACTTGTATTAGACATAATAGACTTTAAAACAAAAGCTATAATAAGAGACAAAGGACCTGGTTGGCATGGGTCAGTGGATTGAGCACTGGCCTGAGAACTGAAAGGTCTCGGTTTGGTTCCAGTCAGGGCACATGCCTGGGTTGAGGGCCAGGTCCCTAGTAGAGGGTCTGCAAGAGACAACCAATTGATGTTTCTCTCCCTATCCTTCTCCCTCCCTCCCCTTATCTCTTAAGATAAATAAATAAAATCTTTAAAATACGAGGTAAAGAAGAACTTTACAAAATAAAATCATGACCAATTTAACAAGAAGATATAAACCTTGTAAACATTTATGCATTCTACATAGGAACACCTAAATATGTAAAGCAAACCTTCGTAGAGGTAACAGGAGAGATGGATAGTCATTCAGCTACAGTTAGGGATTTTCATCCCCCCATTGCCATCAATGAATACATCATCCCGACAAAATGTCAACAAGAAAACAGCTGCCTTAAATGGCACTCTAAACCAGATGGATTCAATCAATGTCTTTAGCATTTCACCAAAAGTAGCAGATATACATTCTTTTTGAGGGCAAATGGAACATTTTCTAAAATGGAGCACATGTTAGGAGACAAAAAAGTCTGTACATATTTAAGAGGATTGAAATTATATCAAGAATCATCTCTGACCAAAATGGTATGAAAGTAGAACTCAATCACAAAAAAACAAACTAAAAATCTGAAAAAGACACAAACACATAGAGGCCATAT
This sequence comes from Sturnira hondurensis, assembly GCF_014824575.4. Lineage (NCBI taxonomy): Eukaryota > Metazoa > Chordata > Mammalia > Chiroptera > Phyllostomidae > Sturnira > Sturnira hondurensis. The sequence continues at coordinate 17,034,852 of NW_028083059.1, forward strand.
AACATGGTACTCAAAAATAAATGGGTTAACAATGAGGTAAAAATAGAAATCAAAAGTTTACCTCAAGACAAATGAAAATGAACACACAAAACCACACGATATATGAGACACAGCAAAATAAGTCTTAAAAGGGAAATTCATAGTAATACAGGTCTACCTCAAAGAGCAAGAAATATCTTAAACAATCTAAACTTAATGCTAAAGGAATTAGCTTTAAGATTAGCTAAAATTAGCTAAAAAGAACAACAAAGAAACCCATAAGTGATAGAAGGAAGCAGATAATAAAAATCAGAGTGAAAGTAAATGAGTCTATAAGTATAATACAAAAAAGATCAATGAAACTCTTTATTTGTTCTTTTCAAAGATTAATAAGATCAATAAACTGTTAACAAGACACAGCAAGTAAAAAAAAGAGAGGGCATAAATAAATAAAATCAGAAATGAAAGAGTGGAAGTAACAACTGATACCATAAAATACAAAGAATTATAAGAAAATGTTAAGAATGACTAAATGCCAATTAGTTGGACAATCTGAAAGAAACTGATAAATTCTAAAAAACATAAAATCTTCAAAAACTAAATCACAGAAAAACAGAGATGAACAAACTAATTACAAACAATGAAATTGTAATTATTTAATGATTATGAAGCAGTAATTAATAATAAACAGTAATAAATAATGAAGCAGTAATCACAAAACTCCCAGAAAACAGAAATCTTGGACCAGATGGCTTCACAGGTGTATTATACCAAATATTCAAAATACAACTAACACATCCTTCTCAACCAATTTCAAAACACTGCAGAGGAAGCAGACCTTCAAGCTTATTTTATGAGGCCAGAATTACCCTGATTATGAAGCCAGGTAAAGAAAGTATTCAAAGGAAATAACTTAAAGGCCAATACCCTTGACGAACACAAACAAAACAATCTTCAACACAATTTTAGCAAACTAAATTTAGCTTTAGTTCGAGCATTACCAAATTTAGTTTAGTATGATCATTAAAAAAATTATACACTATAATCCAGTGGAATTTATTCTTGGGATGCAAGGTTGGTACAATATTTATAAACCAATTGACATGATACAATGCATAAACAAAATAAATGACAAAAATTATATGATCATACCAATAGATGCAGGAAAAGCATTCCACAATATCCACACCTACTTATAATAAAAACTTACAATGACTCAGAAATAGAGAAACTTACTTCAACCTAATAAAGCACATGAATGAGAAACCCACCGCTAATATACTCAGTGGGGAAAAAGTAACAGTTTTTCTCTTAATATCAGAAACAAGACAGAGATGTCTGCTTTCACCTCTCTTAATCAACATTGTACTGGAAGTCCTTACACAGCAGTGTGACCTGAGTAGATACTTCTCCAAAGGTGACATACAGATTGCAGTGGACATATGAAAAGATGCTCAATACCTATAATTCTCAGAGAAATGCAGATCATGACCACAATGAGATATTGTCTCACACCGGTCACAATGGTTATCAAAAAAGAAAGAAAACTGATCATGAGGATGTGTAGCACAGAGAAACCTGGTGCACTGTTGCTGGGGATGCAGATCTGTGCAGCCACTATGGAAAAAAGTATGGGAGTTCTTCAACAAATTAAAGGCAGAACTGCCTTCTGACCTAGCAATTTCACTTTTGGGCATTTATCCTAAGAAACTCAAGACACTAATTTGAAAGAATATATGCACCCCTATGTTTGTCGCTGTAGTATTTACAATAAACAAGATATTGTTGCAACCCAAGTACTTATCAAGACAGATAAAAAAGTGGAGGTACTTATATACACTGAAATACTACTTAGCCATAAAAATAATAAAATCTTACCATTGTGACAGCATGAATGGACCTAGAGGGCACCATGAGTAGTGAAATAAGTTATTCAGACAAATAAAGTAAGTTCACTTATATGTAGAATCTAAAGAACAAAATAAAAAAATAAAAAAACAAGAACAAAGAACTCATGGATACAGAAAACAGGCTGGTACCTGCCAGATGAGAGGGGTTTTGGGGGAATGGGTGAAACATGTAAAGGGATTAAGTAGTACAAAGTAGGTGGATGAATGGTAATGGAAAAATACACTAACATAAACTATTTTTTAAAAAGAACAAATTAGTAGTTACCAAATAGTCATGAGTATGTAAAGTACAGCAGAGGAAATATAGTGAATGATATTATAATAACTATGTATGGTGCTTGGTGGGTACTGCAAATAACTGGGGAGCATTTTCTTAAGTATATGATTCTCTAAACACTATGCTGTACACCTGAAAGCAATAAAAAATAATACTGAGAGTAAACAAATTGAAAAATAAAAATAATATGATAAAGCCCCAAATATAAGATGTAGGTGAAGTAGTAAGCAATATACATATGTATGTGTGTGTGTTTATACACACACACACGAACACAGACAACAGTACGGGGATAGCCAAAAAGAAAGTGGGGTGAGCAGAGGTGGAAGAGGGCAGGTGGGAGGGTTAATGTGGAGGGAAAGAGACTTGAATTTGGGTGGTGAGCAGAGGATGCAATACGCAGATGATGTTTTATTTATTGAGTTATACCACTGAAACCTGTATGGTTTTATTAAACAATGCCATTGAAATAAATTCAATGAAAATAAAAATAATATAAGAAAAATACTTTCTTGTACTAACAAGGTTCTCATTCATAAAAAAAACAATAAAGAAAATATCCAGAAAGGAAAGACAAAGGGAAGAGAAACATTTTGTTTTCATGATTTTTAGTGAATACAATTTATTCTTACTTGCACCCTTTAAACACTAAAATTATTTTTATTTAAAATGTTCTATATGCATATACTCATACATCTTCTTAGATCAATGGGTATATTTCACTTCAAAAATAAATATTTTTGAAAAATCAAATTATTCAAATTTATGTTTTAGTAGTATCATTTGTGAGAATAGTATATCACTGATTAAAGCATATCTATTAGAAGGAATAATTATTTAACAGTCTCAAAGTTGGTAATTTTGAAATTTGGGGGATGGAAATCTTCAAATATTGTTTTTTAAAATCCTTCCCTAGGCAGCAGCAAACATTTAAAGAGAAATGAATTAACTTAAGAAAAAACATAGCAAACAGATAACAAAGTAATTAAAACTGAGCATGACATAATCGGTTTTGATAGTACCTCAAGAAGTAGTGCAGAGGACAAGTAAGATCTAAAAATTGTCAAGGTGAATTTTCCAAGTTGCTTCAATTATCAAGGTAAGGTTATTATAGGGCTATGCTTTATTTAATGTTATTAAGTATTTAGCAAGTGTTTTCTATTTTTATGTCCCCAGTGATTAACTCCTCCATGAAGGCTTCTCTGTTGTTTCTACCAACCGTGATATTATCCATTTTTAATCTTAATGTGTATTCTATAAGTAGTATTGTTCTGATTACACATTAGCTTTTGAATGCTATTTAATCGCTGTAGTTGACCATAAATGGGTCTCTTAGAGCATGTAGCAGAATGTCAAGTCCATAGCATTAATACCATGGCAAACATACATATATTATATACAATTTATTTTTATATATGTCCATAAAGTATAGTTTTAGTGTGATATATTTAGTATCTTAGTAAGGACACTAGTAAAACAACTGGAAGGAAATTATATTCAAAAGCAAAAGATAAAATAAAATTTTAAATCTATTTTAATCCTATTAATCTAGCCATTATTTAATCTATTTAATCTATTTAAATAGATTTAAGTAGAGCCATTTAATCAATCTTTCTAGTGACCTGAATATTTTGGTTTTGTACAAAAACTTTACCCAACAGGGAAATTTATTATTATAATATGACAACATCATAGTTACTGAAACTATAAAAATAAGAATTGCAGACAATTGCTCATTATTATAATGCAGTCTAGTCTTTGACAATTTATGAACAGGAGATTTTGATAAATTCTTATAAGATTCTTCTGCAAATTTTATTTTCCTATCCTATCGGGGTGAAATTGTCTTACCTCATTACGTAGCTATCATTTTATTTTTTTACACAATTAAAACTTGAACAAATATAGATTTTACTGATTGGAGTTTTATTTGAAAAATAACTATAAACACACTACTCAAATGAATTGGGGGTGATTAAAATCATAAAACTTTAATGCTATTCCTCACTTTGTCTGGAAAGTTAAGAATCTGTGGTTTTGTTTTCTGTGATTTGTGGTAACACCAAAATGTAGGGAAGAAAGTAAATTGAAATATTTGCATTTCAGTTGATTTTATATCTAAATAAGGTTTCTGTATTTTACTTATACAGTAGTTGAAAGTGCCGACTTTTTTGTGTTAAAAAGCTTAATTTGTTTCAGTACATGAGTTCAAGAAAGAAACACTGGGCAATGTATCAATCTGAAACATTGAAAATATCCATGCACATTACCAGTTACTGACAACTTAAAATGAAGATGAAAACAAAGAGAAGCTACCACCTCTTAAATGTAGCTCTCAAATGAATGTGTACTCCTGGCAAAATTTCTCATGCCTTTTTTTTGTACATGCCACCCACTCTGCAGATTGTTATATACTTCCTTGGGCCAAATTCTATCTGATGAATAATGTGCTATCAGAGAATCCGACAAATAAAACTGGATTAGCACAGTGCAAGTTCTTCCTCATAATGTTCTTCTAAAAGTGCAATTTAGAGAATTTTGACATGGTGATGTGTGGGATGAGGTACAGGGGGAGATTAACTAGGAACACTAACCACATCTCATCTCATGTCTAAGTCCTGAGTATATGGTACAGAACGCTAAAGTGAGAAAAATAATAGTTGATAAGTATAATAGAAATTTCTTTATATAACAACATACCTGAAGTCCAATAGTTCATAAATGGTTAAAGATGCATATAATACCAATATATCCTCTTGGCTGGTTTCTTCAGGAATTTATTTATTGAATCATTTATCTTATGGTTTGTAGGCTTTCACATTGAAGATGGGGTAATCTCTCAGCTAACAGCTGAGAGATTTCTAGGTTTTTAATGCTGATGATCAAACAACAGGATAGAGACATGGAAACCTACATGATAAGTAAGTATGCTTACTTATTCTTATCTAGAGGGAAAATAACTCTATTTTCATTTCAGTTTGACATACAAATGGAGCCAAAAACCCTGTAATTATTTCCTGGAAGGTGGGCTTTTGTAGTACATGCTTCTCACACTAGGTGGGTGTTCTAGGAAGCCACATGTATCAGCGTACTAGCTGAAGTTGTTGTGAGAGGCTGTGTATGGCTTCAGTGACTTTGCCCATTTCATGATGGGTGATTTACGAAGACACCTGCCTACATGGTGCTGAGTGTTCAGTTTTTGACAGAAAACATCAGGACCCCTGTGCCCCACTCTTCCTATTTACCCAAGCTCATCCCAGCAACTTTTTTTGTTTTCCAGATGAAAAAAGTCCTCAGAGGAAAATGTTTTGCAGATGTCGAAGAGGTGAAACTGAAAAATTGGCAGAAGCACTAAAAGGCATCAAAATTGATGAGTTAAAAAACTATTTTGAGCAGTGGAAAAAAATGTCTTGACAGGTGTATTGCATCAAATGAAGAGTGCTTTGAAAGTGACTGAAGTTTCAATGTGTGAGAATAAGCACACAATTTTAGAAATACATTTTGTTTTTTGGGTCTCTCATACTTTAATGTCTTTTATTTTTGAAGAATTTCAAATAAAATAAAAATGCAAGATACAGTAGTGAACCCAAATGTCTTTTCAGGCAAACCTATCAACTTCCCAACTCAAAATTAAGCCAGCAAAGAAAAGATGCATCATGTATGGTTAGTATCATACTTTTAGTCTTGATAATCTCATTTATACAAGATGGTTCATTTTAAATAAATGCATTAGATAAATTTAATAGATACTAATTCAATGAGATTTTCATAAGTGAATTATAAATATAGTTTTACAGAAAAAAGAAATAATAAAAAATAAGTAAAAATAAAATGTAAAGAAGAGCAAAGAGAGGAATGGATACTACCAGCCATATAACATAATTCTAGTTTTTTCTATGTAAGCTATAGAACAAATAATGTTCATAAGAAACTGTTTTCTTTGCTATGTTCTAGAAGTAGATTATTTCCATTTTAAAATATTTAATACATTAGATTTATATTCATCATTCTGTGGATATCTTCCTTAGACTAAAACACAGGTTTAAAAGTATAAGATAAAAATGCATGTGCAGTGCTTCAGTGAAAATCACCAACTTCATAATGAATTACATTTTTCACAGGAAAGGGTTGTTCTCAAATTTTTGATATTCTGTTATAAAGTTGTAGCCTACATTCCATTCTTTCAAATAAATGAGTCTGAGTTACTGCTGATCTGCTGACCAGGATCTGCTTTGATTGATGCCAGTTTTGTGAGTACCATCGAGGGTAGTAGTGTGGGGCATGGCATAGGAGCCACAGAATAAAAGTCTAAAATGTGTGCAATGACTCTGACCTACTATTTTGAAGTAACCTGATTATACCATTCCAGTAAACATGTATGACAGGACTGTTGTGAAGAAGGATGGTGTCATTTGATCATCTCTATCTGGTGGTATAGGTGGTGTAGCTTTGAGGCAGCAAAGCTTGATAAACAAGTTTTATTACCTGGAAATGTGTTTATACTTTTAAAGTAAAGCACTATTTAAAATGAGAGGACTTGTCCTACCCTGTATGCAAAAACAAATGAAATAGAATTGCTGAGATGAGTTTGAGCTTGTAATAATTAGAAGAAATGTCACTATCTAATGAATCATGTTCCTTTTTGGCATATCAGTGCTCGGCCTGCTACGGTGTTTGCAAGCAGACTTGCAAAGAAATCTTGTTGGCTGAAAATCACAGGTTGAACATCTTTGTTTTCTAGTATGTGATTAAATTTCATAATACAGAAAGTTGATTATATCTAATAAGTCTAGCTATGGTGTGAGATCAGAAATATCTATACATAGTAACATTATCCTATATTAAATATACTCTCAATAAAATGACCATAACATAATGAAACTCTCATAAAATAAGTAATAACATAGGGTATGTGTCAAATAACTATAATAATAAACCAACTTTATTTTTTAATACACTTGGATGAGGAACTTTTATGAAACCTTTATGTGAAATTCTAAATAGTTTGTTATAGATGTATGTATTTCAAAAAATTTTCTGTTCAGACAGTAGGGTCTCTTTGGAAGAAGATATACAAATTAAGACTCTTTTGGTGCAAGGAACAAAAAGAACGATAATTTAAGAATAAAATATCTTTATCTTCTATACAAAATTTTCTTAGTTAACAAATGGCCTACTCCAGCCACAGCAATCAGACAAAAAAAAAAAAAGAAATAAAAGGCATCCAAATTGAAAAAGAAGAAACAAAACTGTCATAGTTTACAGATGACATGGTAGTGTACATAGAAAACTTTACAGACTCCACCAAGAAACTGCTTGACTTAATAAATAAATTTGGCAAAACAGCAGGATACAAGGTCAATATCCAGAAATCAAAGGCATTTTTGTTCACCAACAATGAAATATCAGAAACAAAAATCAGAAAATAAAATCCATTTGATATAGCAACAAGAAAAACAAAATACCTAGGAATAAACCTAACCAAGGAGGAAAAAGACCTTTACTCAGAAAACTACACAACACTGAAGAAAGAAATTAAGGAAGACACAAATAAATGGAAACATATACCCTGCTCATGAATTGGAAGAATTAATAGCATCAAAATGTCCATACTACCCAAAGCAATTTATAGATTCAATGCAAGCCCTATTAAAGTACCAATGGCATATTTCACAGATATAGAATAAACATTTCAAAATTTATATGGCACCATAAATAATCCGGAATAGCTGTTACAATTTTGAGAAACAAGAACAAAGTAGGAGGAATCACAATGCCTGATATAAAAATGTATTACAAAACCACTGTAATCAAAACAACCTGGTATTGGCATAAGAACAGACACAGAGATCAATGGAACAGAATAGAGAGCCCAGAAATAAACCCAAGTCTCTATGGTCAATTAATATTCGACAAAGTGGCCAGCAGCATAAAATGGAGCAAAGATAGTCTCTTCAACACATGGTTTGGGAGAACTGGACATGCAAAAAAATGAGACTCGACCCCCAACTTACACCATAAACAAAAATAAATTCAAGGTGTATAAAAGATTTAAATATAAGTCTTGACACCATTAAAGTCCTAGAGGAGAACATAGGCAGAAAAATCTTGGATATCCCATGCAGCAATATTTTCACTGATATGCCCCCTAGAGCAAGGGACATAAAAGAAGGAATAAACAAACATGATCTCATCAAAATAAAAAGCTTCTGCACAACTAAAGAAAACAGTATGAAAATAAAATGGGAGCCAACTGTATGGGAAAACATATTTGCCAATGATACCTCAGACAAGGGCTTGATTTTATATATATAAGAATCCACTCCAGAAAGACAAACAACCCAATTAAAAATGGGCAAAAGACTTGAACAAACAATTCTCCAAGAAGGACATAAAGAGGGCAAAGATACATATGAAAAGATGTTCAGCATCACTAGCCATCAGAGAGATACAAATTAAAACACAATGAGCCCTGGCTGGTGTAGCTCAGTGGATTGAGCACAGGCCTGGGAACCAGAGGATCGAGGTTCGATTCCTAGTCAGGGCACATGCCTGGGTTGCAGGCCAGTTCCCTGCAGGCCAACTCCCAGCAGGGAACACACGAAAGGCAACCATACATTGATGTTTCTCTCCCTCTCTCCTTCCCCTCTAAAGATAAATAAATAAATAAAATCTTTTAAAAAAACACACAATGAGATACCACCTTACACTGGTCAGAATGGACATTATAAACAAACCAACAAACAACAAATGTTGGAGAGGTTGTGGAGGAAAGGGAACCCTAGTGCACAGTTGGTGGGAACGCAGACTGGTACAACCACTATGGAAAACAGTATGGAATTTCCTCAGAAAACTAAAAATATAACTGCCTTTTGACCCAGCAATTCCACTGCTAGGATTATATCCTAAGAACCCTGAAACATCACTCCAAAAGAACCTATGCACCCTAATATCCATAGCAGCACAATTTACAATAGCTAAGTGATGGAAGCAACACAAGCGACCATCAGTAAATGAATGGATCAAAAAACTATGGTACAGGAACTTAATTAACAAAATAAACAAGCAAGCAAGCAAAATATAGCCAAAGACACTGAAACTGAGAACAGCCTTACTGTGATCAGAAGGGAGAGGTGAGGGGATAATGGGGTAAAAGGGTGAAGGGTTTACAGGAACAATTATAAAGAACATATGGACAACAACAAGTGGGGGAGGAAATGGTAGAGGGAGGCAGGGAGGGCTGGGGCGGTGGGGAGGGCTGTGGGAAAAAGGCAGAAAACTGTACTTGAACAGCAATAAAAAATGGACTACTACATTGTTTCTATGGATGATATCAGTGCTCTGTGTGTGTGCATGTTTATTATGATCTTTATTTTACTAAAACTATACAATTATTACCCAATCTCTGTTTCAAGGGCAATGTTGGGTGATTTTTTTTCTACATTTCTTCCTGATACTGATGTGATCAATGCCTACTGGAAGGGTATTTTAAGAAACATATTACAGCTGGCAACATCATAACTTTTTTTAATGCAGGAGCTCCAAACAGGGGTGCTGTACACGTGTTCGTGATATTCCCAAAACACATGTGGAGGACCAGCTGCTGTAGATATGCCCTTTATTACTCACCTTACGGGAAGTGCACTGATGAATGCAGCAGCGGGCAGATCAGGCCAGCAACTGCTCCCTACCTCCAGTCTCTGTGCTTCTTACCTGGTTGGGAGGGGAAGCAGCTGCAGAGGGAAGGGAGCCACAGTAGCATATGAAAATGCTACAGGGCTGTGATTAACACAGAGCACTGAGAAAGCCAGACTCCAGATATACACTGTTTTCCTCACTCCTTATGGCTTCTGACCAGGTAGCCAGCCACCTATTCTCTGAGGTTACTGAGGGACCATGTTCTGAGCTACCCCACACCTTCCTGTCTTTACCTTCCTCTCATACACAGATCAGGTAAATCACATACTTGTTTATATTCTCCTAACAGCAGAATATAAACAAAGTTACAGAAAGTGAATAAGAACAGGCAACATCAGCAGCTAGAAAATGAGTTTAACTTTTTTTTCTAGTATGTGTCCTGGATAAAAAAGCAAGTCTTACATTGTTTCACTTTGGATAGGCTGTTCCATTTGAGAAGGGTTATACAATAGGGAGTAAATTTCAAAGTGACCTCCTAAATGAACACAGAAATGTTGACTTAGGAAGTTTATATTTCTTCTAGATTCATGATACCATAATGAGAGTTATGCTGATAATCAAATCTCCAATTGATTCTAAATTGAGATCAACATGTAAATAGGTTTTTGCCTTTTGCTTCAGCAGTGATGTTCAAAAATTGACTCATTTTCTTGTGTAGTAAGGAGAAAAAAAACACTCACTGGTCAGAGGCACAGGAATTCTTATTTCTAATTTTCATTTCACCAGATTTAAAATGGTCATGCATCATTATATTAAATCAACTTTTAGGCAATGCAATTAACGTCTTCAGGCTTTAACTGTTCAATCTATAAAGTGAGGACAATCAAATATTTTAATCTTTCTCATTAAGGATTATACCAGATATTCTTTGCTTAGTTGATGTAAGTCCTTGACACTTTCCCTCGAAATGTCAGTACTTCTTTTTGTTTATCTTGCAAGGGTTGTTTTTAGTACTACCTAACACAAACTCTCCAATTATAAAATACCTTTAGAAAAACATTCATTCAACCAGTTGGCAATAAAAATGTTTTGATTTATCTTCATTGTTTTTTTTTTCCAGTGTCATTTAGTCCTCTTTTACCCTCTTCTCCACAGCAGTCACCAAGCAGTTGTCTGTGAGTCCATTTTCCTCAATTTCTCCACCTCCTGACCCTTACTACTAGCTGTTATCCTGCTCTCTGTCTATTGATCCGTCCCCATTATCCTTGTTAGTTAAGTTTGTTCTTTAGATTCCACATATGAATGAAATAATATGGTGTTTGTCTTTCTCTTACTGGCTTAATTAATCTTGCCTAATGTTCTCCAAATACATCCAAGCAGTCTCAAAGGGTAAATTTTTTTTATGACTGAATAGTATTCCATTGTGTAAATATCCCATAGTTGTTTTATACACTCATCTCCTGATGGACACTTGGGCTGCTTCCATATCTTGGCTGTTGTAAATAACATTGCAATGAACACAGGGGTGCTTATGTTCTTTCCAATTACTGTTTTGGTTTTCTTTGGATATATTCCCAGAAGTAGGAGAGCTGTGCCTAAAGGCAGACCCATCTTTAATTTTTTGAGATATCTCCATACTGCTTTCCACATTGTCTTCCCCTGTCTGAATTTCTACCAACAGTATAAGAGGGTTCCCCTTTCTCCATAGCCTTGCCAGCATTTGTTGTTTGTTGATATATTGATGATAGGCATTCTGACAGGTGTGAGATGATATCTCATTGTGATTTTAATTTGCATTTCTCTGATGATGTAACATTGAGCATCTTTTCACATGTCTATAGGCCACCTGTATCTCCTCTTTGGAGAGGTGTATATTCATGTCTTTTTGACCATTTTTATTTGGGTTGTTTGTTTCTACAATGTTGAGTTTTTTAAGTTCTTTATAAATTCTCGATATTAGGCCCTTACTAGATGTATCAGCAAATGTGTTATTCCATTCTGTGGGTTGCCTTTTTATTTTGTTGATGACTTCTTTTGCTATGCAAACCCTTTTTAGTGTGATGTTATTAATTATAAATAATTTGTAATCATTAATTTATTGATTATTAATTTTAATATTTTTATTTTTGTTTAAAATGGTTTCATTGCCTTTGGTCCACAGGTGGTATTTCACATTATCTCTTGTCCCTAGACCACCTGGGTGGGGCTGGTCCCAGAGAAGGCTTCCTGGTGGGGGTCCCTGTGCAGTACTTCCTGAGGGAGAAGGGACTAGTATGGAAACCGGGATGGGAAGTGGCTTTGCCTCAACCACTCAGAACTCCACTGTCCTGTCTGGTCCTTGGTTTCTTCACTGGGCCCCTGGGAGTGTCCTGGAGAAATCCAATCCCTCATGATGCCTAAAATATCTAGGGACTGCAGCTTGGCCCTGTCCCAGGGGACTTCTTTCTCATCATTCCTGCCCTCCACCACCCCCACCCCTTACCCCTGCCCTCCACAAATACCTTTGTTTTGTTAAAAGTACCTGAAACTTCTGTGGGTACAGAAACCACAAACTGATCAGCAGAGAAAAGGGAAGAGACACAGACGCAACTAGAAGCCATTGGGGCCAGTTTTCCTCCCGGCACAGATTTCTTCTCCCCGCAACAGCTTGTCCCAAAGCCTGCTGGGAAATTGCTACCTGGATGTTCCCTGACAAGGAACCCCCACCCCATAAGCATCTGGATCTGGCCTTCACAGCCCCTCAGCTGGAAGCACTGGAACACAGAAAACAAGGCGAAAACACAGAAAAAACTAAAACCCTACATGGGGTACTGATAGATGGAGGCACCCCACTAAGGGCGCCTCAGTAGCCTGCTTCCTCCCCATGGTAGTGGAGGGGAGTATTCTGGGGCCTTCCCTGGGCTTGAGTAGTGCCCTGCTGACTCTGGAGCCCGATCAGCCACTGGGCAATATGGTCAATGCTTGGGGTTGCGCATTGCCAGCGCAATCCAAAGACCTGGCCACTTTGGTTGGCACCCTGTGTGTAGCCCATCTTCAGAAACACGGAGGAGTTGTCACATTTGTTGGTCCCCAGCTTGGTGTCATAGAGGTGCTGCCGGATCCCAGGAACCATCATACTCACCTGGCCCACACTCCTGTTAGTGCCCATTTGGAGGCTGATGGTTGAGTGGTCCACGGGTAGCAGGATATGGTTCTCGGGGTCCTACAAATGTCTTCCTGTGCTCGTGCCATATGCCGTCAGGCTTGATTGGCTGGCACACTTGTTAGCACCCACCTAGAGCCCAATGGCACACTGGTCCACCCTCACCGTAGCGTTGTCAATCAAATTCCACTCCGGCTTTTCTGAGTACTTGATGCTGATGTTCACACCACTCTGCAGTCTCTTTGTCTTGACCTTCCCTGCCAGAGTCCAGGAGAGAAACCTGCAACCCTGTCGTGTTTCCTCTCTCAAACAGGTCATTGGCCTGGAACAGGTCATTGGCCACGGCGTTCATGCCATAACTGACCACGGCCTTTATAAAGTCAGAGAGGTTTTCTAGGTGATGCCAGTGTTGCATGGAACAGTTGATTTTAGGACTGCAGTTTATTCACGAGTGTGCACAGGATAATCCCATCCTTCACACCCTTCTAGAAGTCAAAACTGATAGGCCCATGAGTCCCTCGATCCAGCTGCGGAGTTCCACCCCCTTCTGAGGGTCGTATTTGGATAGGAACCGGTTCTTGACCTCCCCGGAAAGCCCATGCCAGGGTCCCATGTTGAACTGCATGGAGCTCATTTCAGTGGAGGCAATGGTGGGATAATTTATTAATTTTAATTATTATTATTTTTTAATTTTGTTTCTTTTGCCTGGGAAGATATATCCGATAAAATATTGCTATGAGGAAGGTCCAAGATTTCGCTGCCTGTGTTTTTTCTAGGATTTATATAGTTGCAAGTCTAGCATTTAAGCCTTTAATCCATTTTTAATTTATTCTTGTGTGTGGTGTAAGAGGGTGGTCTAGTTTTGGGGTTTTTTTTTGCATTTATCTGTCCAATTTTCCCAACACCATTTATTAAATAAACTATTTCTAGCCCATTGTATGTGCTTGCTTCCTCTGTCAAATGTTAATTGACTCCAAATGTGTAGGTTTATTTCTGGGCTCTGTATTCTGTTCCCTGGATCTCTGTGTCTCTTTTTATGCCAGTCCCATGCTGTTTTGATTACTGTGGTCTTATAGTATAGTTCAATATTAGGTAGCACAATTCCTCAACTTTGTTCTTCTTTTTCAGGATTACTCTTGCTATGTGGGCATTTTGTAGTTGCTATGCAGGTATTTCGAATATAAATTTTTGAAATATTTATTCTATTTCTGTGAAATACATCATTGGAATCTTGATAGGAATTGTATTGCATCTATAGATTGCTTTGGGTAGTATGGACATTTTAATGATGTTAATTCTTCCTATCCATGAACACAGTATGTGCTCCCACTTATTTGTATCTTCTTCAGTTTCTTTGTTCAGCATCTTATAATTTTCTAGACAGAGGTCTTTTACATCCCTGGTTATATTTGTTCCTAGGTATTTTATTCTTTTTGTAGTGATCATCAGTGGGATTGTTTTTTAATTTCTCTTTCCATAGTTCATTATTTGTATATACAAATGCAACTGATCTGTGGATATTTTGTATACTGCTACATTGCTGAATTCAGTTATCTGTTCTAGTAGTTTCTTGGTGTAATCTTTGGGATTTTCCATGTATAGTATTATGTTATTGGAAAAAATGGCAGTGTTATTTCTTTCTTTCCAATTTGGGTGCCTTTTATTTCTTCTTGGTTGATTTCTATGGCTAGGATATCCAGTCCTATGTTGTCTAAGAGAGGTGAAAGTGGAAATCTCTGTCTGGTTCTCAGTTGTAAGGGAAACACAGTTTTTGCCCATTGAGTATAACACTGGCAGTGGGTTGCCATATATGGCCTATATTCTGTTTGGGTATGTTCCCTCTAATCCTCCTTTGCTGACAGTTTTTATCATGAATGATGCTGTATTTTATCAAATGCTTTTTCGGTATCTGTTGATATGACCATGTGGTTTTTTAAAATCCTTGTTCTTTATGTAGTGAATCATGTCTATTGATTTGCTACTGTTGTACCAACCTTACATTCCTGGAGAAAATTCCACTTGATAATGAGGCATGATTTTTTTATTCTTTGCAATATTTGTTTTTTTAATATTTTATTGATGATTTTAGTGCCTGTGTTCACCAGGGATATTGGCCTATACATTTTGTTCTTTGCAGTGTCATTATTGGGTTTTGGTAATAGCATATTGCTAGCCTCCTAAAGTGAGTTGGGAAGCCTTCCTCCCTTTTGAATTTTGTCAAAGCTTGAGAAGGAGAGGTGTTGGACCTTCTTGGAATGTTTGGTGAAGCCGTCTGGTTCAGGACTTTTGTTTGTTGAGAGTTTTTTTTATTCCTACTTCAATTTCATTAGGTGTAATCTGTCCATTCAGATTCTCTGATTCTTGCTCACTGAGTTTAGGAAGATTGTATGTTCCTAAAAATTTATCAATTTTTTCCAGTTGTCCAGTTTTTTTGGTGTACAGTCATCTGTAATATTTTCTTATAATCCTTTTTATTTCTTCGGTGTCAGCTGTTATTTCTTTTCTTTCAATTAGGTTTTTACTTATTTGAGTCCTCTTTTTTTTTTCTTGATGAGTCTGGTTATAGGTTTGTCAATCTTGTTTATCTTTTCAAAGAACCAGCTCTTGATTCTTTGATCTTTTAAAATCATTTTTAGAGTATATTTCTTTATTTCTCCTCTGATATTTTTATTTCCTTCCTTTTACTCACTTTGGGCTTTGTTTGTTGTTATTTTTCAAGTTCCTATAAGTGTAAAATTAGATTGTTTATTTGAGCTTTTTTCTTGTTTTTTGAGATAAGCCTGTAATGCTATTAATTTCCCTCTTAGGACTGCTTTCCCAGTGTCCCACAGATTTTGGATATTGTGTCCTCATTTTCATTTTTTTCAAGGTATCTTTGGATTTCTTCCTTCATCTCATTATTAACAAGTTCATTGCTTAATAACATATAATTTAGCTTACATTTATTTCTTTATGTGTTTTTCAATGTTCTTGCGATCGACTTCTAGTTTCAAAGGATTGTGGTCAAAGAAGATGCTTGGTATGATTTCAATCTTCTTAAATTTATTGAGACTTGTTTTGTGTCTTTACGTGTGTTCTATCCTAGAAAATGTTCCCCATGCACTTGAAAAGTATGTATTTCTGCTGATTTGGTATAAAATGCTCTGGAGAGATGAATTAAAGTTATTAAGTTTAGTGTGTCATTTAAGGCTGTTGTCTCCTTATTGATTTCTGTCTGGAAGACCTATCCATTGAAATCAGTGTATTGTCAAAATTCCCGATGATGACTATATTTCTGTCAATCTCTCACTTTATGTCCATCAAGATTTGCTTTACATATTTATGTGTTTTTATGTGGGGTATGCGAATGTTTACTAAGGTTATATCATCTTGTTTGATTGTGCCCCTTATCATTATGTAGTGTCCTTTTTGTTTCTTACTATAGCCTTGGTTTTGAAGTCTATTTTGTCACATTAAGTTCTACTATCCCAGTTTTTTTTTTCTTTTTGGATGAAATATCTTTTTGTATGCCTTTACTTTTAGGCTGTGTGTATCTTTCCATCTGAGGTGGGTCTCTTGGAGGCAGCATTTATATACATTTTGTTTGCTTATCCATTCAGCTATCCTATGTCTTTTTGTTGGAACAATTAACCCAGCCATTTACTTTTAAGGTGATTATTGGTACATATGTACTTAGTGCCATTTTGTGTTAGACTATTTTCCTTTCTCTCTCTCTCTCTCTCTTTGTCCTTTATCTCTTTCTTCTTATTCTTCTTAAAGCAAGTCCTTTAAACTTTGTTGCTGTATTGGTTTGGTATTCACAAACTCCTTTAGTTTCTTCATGTCTGAAAACATTCTCTTTTTAAAGATTTTATTTATTTATTTTAGAGAGATGGGGAAGGGAGGGAGAAAGAGAGGGAATGAAACATCTGTGTGTGGTTGCCTCTAGCACACCCCATAATGGGGATATGGCCTGCAACTCAGATACATGCCCTGACTGGGAATCAAACCAGTGATGCTTTGGTTCACAGGCCTGCGCTCAATCCACTGAACTACACCAGCCAGGGCCTAGAAAGATATTTATTTCTCCTTTGATTTTAAATGATAGCCTTGCTGGATAGATACTCTTGGTTATAGATCCTTGTTCTCCATCCCTTGAATATTTCAAACCACTCCCTTCTGGCCTGAAATTTTTCTGTTGAGAAATCAGATGACAGTCTAATTGGAGTTCCCTTGTATTTAACTGCCTGCTTTTCTTTAGCTGCTTTTATGTTTTTCTTATTGTGTATAAGCCTTGTCATTTTAATTATGATGTATGTCAGTGTAGGCCTCTTTGGATCCAACTCACTGGAGACCCTCTGAGCTTGCTGGACTTGTGTGTCTTTTTCTTTCATCAGATTAGGGAAGTTTTGGGTCGCTGTTTCTGCAAATAAATCCTTAATCCCTTGCTTGCTTGCTCTCTCTTCCTTCTGGTATTTCTACTATGTGGTCATTATTACACCTTATGTTGTCCACAATGGTTCTTAAACTTTCCTCATTTTTTAAAAAATTATTTTTCCTTTTTGCTGCTCTGCCTGTGTATTTTTTCTAACTTGTGATTCCAAATCACTGTTTAGATTTTCCATTTCATGTAACCTACTATTTAATCCTTCTAGTGTATTATTTATTTCACATATTGCATTCTTTATTTCTATCTGGTCCTTTTTAATGGTTTCTATGTCATTTTTCATGCTGCTTAGTATCCTTATAATCATTACTCTAAACTCTCTATGTGATAAATTTTTTGCCTCTGTTTTACCTATCTATTTTTCTGGAGATTTTCTTGTCTTCTTTGGGGTCTGTTTCTTTATTTTCTTATTTTGGCTGCTTCTTTGTACTTATTTCTATGCATTATATAGACCTGTAAATACTCTGGTGTAGGACTTTGTCAGATGCTGCCTGTTATTGGCCCTAGGTAACCTATTTGGATCTATCAGCATGCGATTTCCTCTGCTGGGCTGGTTTGTGTGAGGAAAGGATCAGACTATGCACCAATGCCAGCTTTTATCAGAACCAGTCCCTGGGTAGGGTCAGCTGAAATCTCTTAGAGCTCCCAGATATCATTGTTGTAGTTAAAATAATCAGTGATGTAGTCTCAAGCTGTAATCAGCAACCCTGCTTAAGCTCCTCATGGTGGGGCAGAGTAATTCCTGTGGGTTGGGGTATTGTTTCCCCTTGGGCTGATGTCATTCAGAGAGTGGTGCTCTGTCAGAAGAAGATGGTTTCTGCAGTATGGAAAATGACTCAGAACAGGAATCCTGGCAGCTGTTCCTTCAATTCTCTCCTCATAGCTAACAAATCCAGACTCTCCTCAAGCATCTCCAGTCCACTCTGCTCTTCTACTACCAGAGCCCAGGGTAAGTGGCTGCAAACAAAATTTTGTGTATTGGCTCTTTAAGATGGCTGTGTCTCTAGCAGTCTCTCTCTGGCAGACCAAAAACTTGCTGCTTTTCATAGCTGGATGCTATCTGGGTTCTTTTCCAGCTTTAGTGCTGTAGGCTGGGAGCCTAGCTTGGGGTTTAGACCTCATGCTTCTCAGGGAGAAACCTGTGGCTGCTGAAATATCCCTCTGGAACTTAAGCTGATAACCACAGGGGCCCAGCCATCCTCTCTTGCCTCCTCCTCCACTCTCTTCTAGTCTCACTGTGGTGAAGTGGTGTCTTCTCTCTGTCTGTTGTAATAAGGCTTCTCTCCAGCTAGTGTTCAGTTATTTATTTTGGATAATTTTTTTACAACTTAGTTGTAATTCCAGCTTGGTCCTGGGAAGAGGTTAGTGTAGCTTCCACTTACTCTTCTGCCGTCTTGGATCTGAAATTTTTCTCACGTGGGCTATGTTTGGAAGGGTCTCTCCCACATAGTTTAAATAGTTTAGGCCTAGGAAATAGTTCATGTTAGCTGGCTTTTAATATCAAATATTGTTATTTATAGTATCAGAGTAGTATTCTCTAATGTAAGGCAAGTCCAACTTGATCATATAAAATTTTTTCTAATTTCTATTGTATATTTATTTTATAATGGACAAAGCACAGAAATTTATATAATACTGAATATAACATATTAATACATTATTTTAGTTAGTGGGGCTATGCTTCAAAGACTTTTTCCTGATTGAGGTGTATTAGTACAAGCAATTGAAAAGACACTGCTGAAAGATTATCTGTTTTAATGCTGTTGTGATTATTTACATTTTAACTTATTAAAATACATGAAATGCCATAAAAATTTGGTCACTAGTTATCTTCATTTTACAAAGTTAAATGAAGATAACTTTTTTCAGTTAAAAAGTACAAGTCCTCAAAGACTGAATATTATTCCTATAATCCATATTTTCTTATCAACTAAGATATTATTGTTATATCCCAAAGTAACTTCCACGGTATGAGATAAATTCTCTCCAATTTTATTTTTTCACTACTTTAAGTGATATTTGAATATGTGAAACTATACCTTCCTGTACAGGAGATAGTACATTTCTTATCTTTATCAGTGATTTCCTTTATTATAATTAAAATAATTACTGCTAAAGATTTCACTTTGCTTTACTTGTGTATGGACATACATGTAATCAATAAGATTTAAGTAAGTATGCACACGAATCTCAAAAGTTTCAACACTAGTTGTCTCAAAGAAATTAAGTACTGGTCATGAACCTTTGACAATTTATTCAGATTTAAAGAGAACTATGAACTATTTGAAATGTTTCTATCTCAGGTTTATTACTGTGAAATTTTATTTAAAACTGAAACTGGTTTTGTTTAATTGGGGAAAGCCTTGCATTTATCAGAGAAATATTTTTTAATATTTTTATTCTTTTAGATGAATATCGTCAATGAGGAGAACAAAGAAAGAATAATGACAAGGATGTAAAACCACAAAGAGGGAAGTGCTCTCTTTACTCTTGATTCCTTCATTTGATGATCGTGTTACTTTGAAAACGTCATTCAAATTTAGTAAAGCCTCATTTATTTTCTTAAAAATGAAGAATATACTATTTTTATTTCTTGCACAGGTTTTTAACTGATAGTGATTAGTAAATCATAGATAAGTAAATGTATATAATGTGTTATTATTTCCACTAATCATTTCACTTTATTTCATTAAGTCATCCTTAAGGAAACTTTTTGGAATACTTGAAAACTCGAATAATAAAAATGCACCACTTTATTTGATGATAATCATGTGCCAAAATTCTAAAATTTCAATGCATTAAATTTTTTTTATATTTAAATGCATCTATGTATAGACTATTTATTTTAAAGTTACTTTGAAAAGTAGAAAAAAGTTTGTGTATAGGTTAGAACATTTTAAAAACATATAGTTTTGGTGAATTTTACAAGTATATCTATTTCCAAGTGATAAAAGAGTACTTTGAATTTTTCTTTTTTTAATCCTCACCTGAAGACATATTTATTGATTCCAGATAGATGGGAAGGGAGGGAGAGAGTGAGGGAGAGAAAAGTCGATATGAGAGAGAAACATCCATCGGTTTCCCCTCATATGTAACTCAACCAGGAACCAATACCACAGTGTAGACATCTGCTCTGACAGAGACTCAACCCTGTGACCTTTCAGTTTACCGGACAGCACTCCAAGCAAATGAACCAAACTGGTCAGGGAAGTGCTTTGGATTTTTTTAAATGCCTCCTGATAGGATGTCCAAAGCAGACAAGTGGAATATAAGGCCATAAAGGAACCACAGTAACCCTTCTCTCAAAGAGGATTCTGTTTGTTTCTGAAGATAGGCAAGAGTCAAGATTACATAATGAATGTTTATCCTTTAAATATTAAGGATGGATTGCAATCGATCAAATGCTTGGTAAAATGTATTCTATTACCACACCCAATTTCCAGTAGTAATTTATTTCTGAATCTTTTCAAATGCAGGAATCATCATCTATGACCTCATAAATGTATATTTGTATTTTTTCCATGAGAACAACATGTAACTCTATTTCTAACATCAGTCAGAGTGTGAACCCACTCCATGGACATGTCTTAATATTCCGTGCCTATATTCCATTATTTTCCATTATTCCAAAAATATACCATTATTTTTTTAAAGATTTCATTTATTTATTTATCTTTAGAGGGGAAGGAGAGGGAGAGAAACATCAATGTATGGTTGCCTTTTGTGCATCCCCTGCTGAGAGTTAGCCTGCAGGGAACTGGCCTGCAACCCAGGCATGTGCCCTGACTGGGAATCGAACCGCGATCGTCTGGTTCGCAGGCCCGCGCTCAATCCACTGAGCTACACCAGCCAGGGCCTAATCATTATAAAATCATTATAAAAATTTTGCCAAATATTGAGAGCTTAAGAAATAATGTGTAAGACATAAAACAGGTAATAAAGTTGGGATAACATGGTAAAAGACAATAAAGACTCAGTAGGGAACAAAGAGAGTACATTTTCATTGATGGAATGAGGGCACTCTTTTTAGAAACGGCTAGTTAATACAGTCAAATTCTGCAGATCAAAGTACAACATTAAAACAGCTATCAAATTTGGTAATTTGGAGATCATTGGTAACCTTTAAGAAGACAAATTTATTAGAGATGGATTTTACAGTAAAAGAACAACAGCTTGGGAAAATAGAAAAGGGAAAAAGGAAAACAGTATTCACATGCAATTTTTTTGAAGAATTATAGGTGAAGAAGTATTAAAAAATACAGTTACAGTAGAAATAAAAAGCAGAGGTAATGAGACTTTAGGGGCATGGGACTAGCAAAGAAAGGTACCTAGAAGTGCACTTGAGAATATTGCCAGGGTAGAGACTGACTGTGGGACCCGGGTGGGTGGGGCAGGGGAGAGCAATGGGGAAAAATTGAAACAGCTGTAACGGAACAGCAATAAAATAAAAAGTAAAAATGAAAAAGAACACTGTTCATTCTTTGAGTCTATGGTTACATTTACTTCTTTCAGTTAAATATCCCCAGATTTTCTAACATTTCCACCAGTCCCCTAAAGGCTAACTGTATCTTCCTTTTCTTCCCTGTGTCTTACCTCTGGTTCACATATCATTATACTTTTTCTTTTCACAGAGCACTTTCTATCATAAGAAGCCATTTTCATATTGTGAAATATTATTCAATAGAAAATAATGACATGAATGGAAATGCTTTATAAATAAATTAATTTGGGGTTAACAAGTATGTATACCCCTATCTCCATATCTAGAATACATGGAAGGTCTGCTAATTGATTTACATACTTATTTTGTGTTTTATTTGCTGAACCAGCTTAAACAAAGAATTTTATTGAGCAGATCCCATTCAACCAAGCATACTAAGATGAAACTTAGCCACTCCTGAGACAATACTCTTGGTTAAGTTAAGGTAATATATTTAACCTGTTCCTTCAAAGAAAAACTCTATTTTAATCTAAAGAAGAGCTCGCTTTGAATTCTAGTGAAGTTGAAGGGGTATCCTTTTATTGATAGATAATATGTATGCATTTATTTCCTATATTTTCAAAGAGTTTATTACTTGTCCTATACTAGATATTCTGAAGACCCCAAAGGGGCATATAAAATACTTTTGTTTGTAATGATATTTCAGCCTGGTTAATGTTCATAATATATAGAATGTCATAACTGTATAGAATTTATGTATGCTATATGCTTAAGTTGAAAATTTAAAATGTATCAACCCTTAATTTATTAAGATGGGTACATACACATTCATACACATACATGTGTACAATCTGACAGCTGAGGAGAAATAATACATTTACTGTGAAAACATTAACATTTTCAAATTTTTTTCTAATAAGTGAACTTCTAAATGCTAGCCAATTTTTTTTTTTTAATATTTTGAGAGGAGAATGAACAAAGCAGGGACTCTTTTGTGGTTGCTTTATTCTGTGTAACTGTTCACAAGGTGACATTTCCAAATTCTTGCTAATCCGTTCATATTATTTCTTTAATCTTTAGTCAGAACTTCAACTGGAAGTTATATAAAAATTTAACTTACCACTCCTAATGGATTTGAGACTTTTTGAATAAGGTGAGAGAGAAAAAGGGTGGAAGGGAAGAGGAAAGAAAGGGAAGGGATGGGATTAAGAGAATGCCTGATAAATGGCTGCATATCACGTTTCAGAAGCTGGGCTGGATTGTTATGACACAAAGATCACATCTGAATGCGTACCTAGAACTATGTGGAAGTGCCCTGTGAACACATTTTGAACATTTTTATTCCCCTGCACTATGGTCAGATTGCTCAAACCATGCATCTGTTTATTTGTATTTTTGTTGTTTGATTTTTATTTAATTTTTTATTGTTATTCAAGTACAGTTGTCTCTCTTCCATCCCCACTCCTCCATCCTCCCATCCCCACCTCCCTCCCTCGATCCTACCCCCTTTGGCTTTGTCCATGGGTCATATATACATGTTCCTTGACAACCCTTCACTTTTTTCTCATTATCCCTCTCCCTCCCCTCTGGTTACTATCAGTTTGTTCTTTATTTCAATGTTTCTGGTATATTTTGCTCTCTTGTTTGTTTTGTTGATTCAGCTTCAGCTAAAGGTGAGATCATATGGTGTTTTTCTTTCACTGCCTGGTTTATTTCACTGAGTATAAAGCTCTCCAGATCCACCCATGCTGTTGCAACTTTATTTGTATTTATTCATGACAACCATAAATTCAATCCTTAGACATCTCTGAGTTTTTCTTCATTTCTAAATACAATCTCTTATATAAATTTATTTTTGAAATATCTTTCATGAGCACTCTTGCCTCTCTGTTCACTTTATTCTCATCAAGGTCTGGAACTACATGAAAGAAAACTACAGAAATTTTTTGGATTGTCACTGAATCCACCTTCTACCTCACACATTTATATAGGGATATCTCTGCAATTTACCTAATCATTGGTAAATCACTGGCAATATAAGCAAGACCCTGTCTTTGCTTGATATAGTCTTTTCATATATGTATGTATTTGTTGGGAATATATATATATATATATATNATATATATATATATATATATATATATATATATATATATATATATTCCCAACAAATCTAAGAACATATTATGCTCCATTCTATATTTACAAATATTCCTTATGTTTCTTCATGATAGGAATCTTTCCCTTTGAACAAGCTGTTCATTCTTTAAATAGTTCCTCACAAGTTTCCTTAGGCCTTAAAGACCCTCCTATCTTCTGGCCACATGATTTAAAATGTCACACTTCTTTCTTTTCAAAGTCCCTTTAAATGCCTTTTCTCCAGACATGATGTAGAATTGTGTGTCATCGGTTAGGTCAGAAATTTCCAGCAGGTGGGTGGGATGAATGAATTTTATTCCGCTCATTTCTCTGGGGGTTGTATTTTCTTCAGTGGAGATAACTGACTGATCTCTCCCTCAACACAATTAAATGGGAGAACTGTTAATATCCAATAAAGTCTAAACAGTACTCATAAAGAGACACTTGTGAGTTTTATTATGAAGAGGCATAAAATGTATTGATAACCACTGAAATATTAGTACATTTACGTAAAGCAGCAAATCTTACCGTTAAATTCCCTGGTACCTGGCATAAGATATTTTTAGAAGACATTTAATTACTAATATATTGTAAATATTACCCATACAATGAATATATTGTTTGGGCACATATTATAAATATGTATATATGCAATAAATGTATTGTATATATTACCTATACAATAAATATATTATAGAGTAACAAAATCTAGGTTTAATTAATATCTAAATGTATGCTTTTAAAAATTGACATATATTGTGAGTTTAAGAATTGGTAAGTTACTATGAGTTGCTAATATGCGAAGAATTTATAATGTTTATGTATTAGAGAAAAACACCAATGTTGTAATATTCTTTAAAGGTGCAATGTGATTTACAAAATCCAGTTTTTCTACAAATAGAAAATATGGCATAGAAAGTACACAGGAGCAAGGCTTTAAACACTGAAGCACCATTCAATTATATATTAGACAAAACTGTGTGATGTGTTCTATAGTACGTATCGAACTTCACCCTGAGTTTGCTGTGTGCAAAAATATATCAGAAAATGATGCAAAGTGAGGAATGAAATATAAAAGTAAATCAAAGCATGCAATATTATGACAATCTTTTTTAACATACAGACCTGTCAATGTGTGTTCTGATTTAGTCATCACATAAAATGGCAGCATCAAAACTGTCAACATTTATTTAAAAAGGTCTTCAAAGAAAATTGAACTCTTACAGGAAATTGGGAGGTAGCATCATGTGTTCTGAATGACAAATAAAGCATTGTTTGAGAATTGATACACAAGATTGGCATTATTTCAGTACAACATAGTTATATCCTTTAGTATTCATTATGCATTTTTCTTGTGATAGTGTCACAACAAAACTTTCTGACCTGGGAAAAACCTATTTGTAGGTAATTTATTTGGCACTTTTGAATGTGTACATGTGTGTATGTCTGGCACCTAATTACAGAAACACTTTATTTAATGTTAGAGACTATCAAATAAAATATATTTGTCATGATGTTTAGCATATTTAAAATTAAACTCTTATTTTAGTGAAAAAATTGAATAAATTTAGTCCACACTTTGTTCCTGTAGAACAGGAAAAAAAAAGGTGAATTTTTCCTGATCTTGTTATCACGTGATGTGAACTGGAGAAAATGATCGAGCGGTGATTAGCACATCTATATTTAGGGGTACAGATCCCAGAATGAAAGTCAGTCTGTGTGTGAGTTACCTGAAACAAAATGCAAATATAATTTCTGCTAATAATTTTTCACTGAATGTCATTTATTACAACATGTAGCCACAAACTAATTATAAAACCATATCCTATGAAAGAGAAAAAAGAAATTTAGTAATAGTAGCCAAAGCAAACAATATGAAAGAACAGTCAAAAAGAATTATTTTAAAGTCTATATGATAAAATCTTTTTTCTGGTCATGGGCAATAACAAGAAAAACTTTCCATTACTCATATACAATAAAATGGTATATTTTAAGATATCAATTTGGATTTAAAAACTGATTTAATACTTAAATTGTACCCAGTTTTTTTAATAATATTACTCCATAAATTTTATTTTACTTTGTGTTTAAATAGTAGTAAATAATACCATAAATAAAAATTAGCAGTATTTCAAAAATGTATATTGTTACAAAAGAAAATTTTCAAACACTTTCATTTATTCCCAAAGCTTAGTCACCATTACACAATAATTATGAATAAAATTTCCTTCAGAAAGCAATTTTTATAATTTAATGGTATTTGTAGTAAATATCTTTGAATCTTTCTAATTTGTTTGAAAACTTTATTTATTTATATATTTAAACAATTACTGTGAGAAACTAATTTTGTTTATTTTTTTATTGTGGCAAAAAACATACCATGATATTTACCTTCTTTATGAGTTTTGAAGTGTACAGCACAATTTTGTTAATTTTATAGTTAATAGTGGTGTTCAGCAGATACAGAACCTTTTTATTTTGTTCAACTGAAATTTTAACCAATTGCACAGCAACTTCTATTGCTACTATTACTTCCTCTCTTCAGCCCTGAGAAACTATCATATTACTCTCTGCTTCTATGAGTTTGACTGTTTTAAATACCTGATATAAGTGGAATCATGTAGCATTTGTCCTTGTGATTGGCTTATCACACTTACCATAATGTGCCCAAAGTTTATCCATGTTGTTGGATGTCATAAAATTTTCTTCCTTTTAAGGCCAAATAATTTTATTTTATTTTTTTATGCACTCAACCATTAATGGACATTTAGGTTACTTCTACATTGTGGCTACTGTGAAAAATACTACAATGAACATGAAAATGCCAATACCTCTTCAAGGTTCTATTTTCAATTCTTCTGCATGAATATCTAGAGGTGGGGTTGCTGTATCATAGGGTAGTCCTAGTTTTAATATTTTGGGGGAACCCTGCACCATTTTTCATAGTGGCTGCAGAGTTTACATTTCCATTAATAGACTGAAAGCATTTCGATTTCTCCACATCCTTGCCAGTTCTTTTTTTAAATAACCATCTTAAAATGCATCAGGTGATTTTGATTTGCATTTCCCTGATGATATTGACCATCTTTTTATATATTATTGGCCATTTGTATGTCTCCCTTGGAGAAATGTCTATTCATGTGCTTAGCCAATTTTATAATTAGATTTTTTTTGCTACTGATTTGTAGGAGTTCTGCATATATTTTTAAATTAAACTTTTACCAGATACTTAGTTTCCAAATAGTTTGCTCCAGTTCATTGTTTGCCTTTTCACATTGTTGATTATTTCCTTGGCTGTGCAGACCTATTCTCGTTTGATATAATTCCACCTT
Source organism: Sturnira hondurensis (assembly GCF_014824575.4). Lineage (NCBI taxonomy): Eukaryota > Metazoa > Chordata > Mammalia > Chiroptera > Phyllostomidae > Sturnira > Sturnira hondurensis. The sequence goes on from NW_028083059.1 coordinate 17,062,136, forward strand.
TTCTGTTTTGGTTCCTTTGCCTGTGCTTTTGCTGTTACAGCCAAGAAAATACGGACTAGACCAATGTCATGGAGATTTTCTTCCATGAGTTTTATAGCTTCAGACTTTTAATAAAAAATTTAATCCATTTTGAAGTGATTTTTTAGTATTGTGTAAGATGACAATACTATTTTATTGTTTTGCATGTGGATGCCCAGTTTTCCCCAAACCATTGTTTTTTAATCCCTGCTACATAAACCATCATGTATCCATGGAATCAATTGTCAAACAGTCATCAAGATGTCGTGTTTGCAGGGATTACTTAGGAATATAGGGACATTCCCATGAAATCATGGAAGGTGAAAAAAACAACAATGTAAAAATGAGTATGGTGTAATTTCAGTTTTGTAAAGCATCAATAAATAAATATACTTACAGATAAAACTTTTCCTTCCCCTTTTCATAGCTGTCCCAGGATGAGAGAAGGATGTCTAATTTTTTCACAAATTGTATACTTCTTCTAACCAAGCCTGAATGGTGGTAAGGAGACAAACCCTTTAGAATTCTTTTTTAAATTTTGGGAGTATGTTTGTTAAATCTGGAGACAAGAGAACAAGAATGGGCTTAGGATAGAAGAAGCCATGTGAGACTGGGTGGAACTGCTTTGGCTCTCTAGAAATGTTATAGGGAAGAAAGGAGCCTAGGCAGGCCTGCTTTGGTTCACTGGAGAGTCAAGAAAAGGAGGCCTTGGAATAGGTTCAGAGGGTTAGCCATGGATGAGATGTCACTGCCTGTTACTCCCTTGGTTGCAGGTCTTGTGGGGATCCTTAGAGTTCAGCAGATGCACGCCTGAGAGGGAAGAAAGGTGTGAGTGTGCTCCTGGGAGGGAGAGCTCCTTAGGAAATTTTAGAAAATTTAAAAGCTAAGTACTCCCTTCTCAGTTATCAAAGTAGTAAGAAGGCCATATAAACATTTTAAACACTGTTGGGGTTTTTTTTTTGGATTATAGACTTTTCACAATCTTATGAATTATCATGATATTATTATAAAATATCAGAATATTGCTTTTTATTACTATTTTATTACCATACCTTATATTCCGTATCATTGATTTGATTCTTAGATTCATCCAGTTTACTGTTGGTTTCCTGTAAATTGTTCTTTATTTTCATCAGTATTTCTGCTGGGTCTTTTTTATTCTGTTGCTGTGCTCACTAAGTTCCTTGAACATCATTATAACCAGTGTTTTGAATACTGCATCTGATAGATTGCTCATCTCCATTTTATTTAGTTCTTTTTCTGGAGTTTTGATCTGTTCTTTTATTTGGTCCATCTTTCTTTGTCTCGTCATTTTGTCAGCCTCTCTGTGTTTGGTTCTATGTATTAACTAGTGCTGCTATGACTCCCTGTCTTGGTAGCCTAATGTAGCAAGTGTCCTATAGGGTTCAGTGGCACAGCTTCCCCTCTCACCCACGCTGGATACTCCAGGTGTGCCTTCCATGTGGGCTGAGTATACCCTCTTCTTGTAGCTGAGTTTTGATTGCTATGGCAGGTCAATGGGAGAAATTTACCAAGGCCAGTAAGATGTAAGGACTGGTTGTGTGTACTACCACCAACCTCTGCTCTCCATGGAGGATCATCTGTATAGGGGCAGAGTGATGGTGCTTTGACATTGTTTGTACCTGTCCTCTGGGGTTTGCAGGTGATGCAGGCCAAGGTTAGCCTTGGCCTATGTTCTGCCTGGGGCCAGCCAGCATAAGCTATAAAGTAATCTGCAATCAGCTGCTACTTGTGCTGGACTTGGAGTTTCAAAGGTGGAGTTCGACTGTGATCCAAAGCTGGCTGCTGCTAGTGTCATGCCTGGGGACACTCAGCCTGAGCTATAGAGGCTGAGGACTCACTGAGGCTGGCTATTGCTTGTTTGAGAGGATTTAGGAAGGTGCAATGCTTGTACTGAGACTAGAATTCATATGGAAAAGCCACTGTCAACAGCTTGGATGGATTCTCAGGGAATCCTTAGGGCAGAGCAAGCTGTGTAAGCCAGGTTGATAGAATCTCAGATATGGCTCCCACCTGTAGGGGGACAGCTCAGAAAAGGAACAACAGCCTCTGCAGCCTTTCTTTCTGGGAGAAAGCTGTCCCCCAGCTTTTGCCCTAATGCCAGACACTTCAGTCAGTTCCTCTCTGTATGCCACTGGTGCCTTTCAATTTGCTCCCCTGGTACTGGAGCTCAGAAGGAGTGAGTCTGAGTAAGTCTATGTGTGGGCTTTTTAAAAGGAACTGCTTGGGAGTATGGTAGAGAGTTTTTGTTTGCTTTTTTTTTTCTTTCGCCATTTTTTACAGCCAGAACTGATAGGGGCTTATTTTTTTGCCACTGGAACCCTGGCCTGGCACTATAGTGTGAGGCTGGGAACCTTGCTCCAAGATAGCCCTCCTGAATTGTTATCCACCACATGTAAGTGTGGGACCAACCCATTCCACATCTCTGCATTTCTGTCTCTTACTTGCCTGGATGGAATGGATGCAATTTCTTTTTTTTTAAGATTTAAAAAAATTATTTATCTTTAGAGGGGAAAGGAAGGAGAGAGGGAAAGAAATATCAATGTGTGGTTGCCTTTCATGCGTCTCCTGCTGGGAACTGACCTGCAACCCAGGTATGTACCCTGACTGGGAATTGAACTGTAATCCTCTGGTTTGCAGGCCCTCACTCAATCCACTGAGCTACACCAGTCAGGGCTGGATGTGGTTTCTTTAGTTCCACAGTTGTCAGACTTCATTCAACTCCATCTCTGATGGTTCTGAATGATGGTTACTCTGTAATTAAGTTGTAATTTTGATATGGTTGTTCTAAGAGGCAAGCTGTGTTTACCTACAGCTTCATCTTGATGGGAAGCCTGCCCTAAACCCCATTTTTTAATTGAATTGTTTGTTTGGTGCTCTTTACATATTTTGGATATTATCTCCTTATCTAAGCTGTTATTTGCAAATACATCTCCTCATTTGGTTGGTTGCCTTTTAGTTTTATTGTTGGATTATTTTTCTGTGCAGAAGCTTTTTAATTTGATATAATTCACTTATTTTTGCCTTTACTTCCCTTGCCTTTGCAATCAAATTCATAAAATATTCTCTACAATCAAGGTCCATAAGTTTAATACCCCAGTGTTTTATCTATGTAACTTATTGTTTTAGATTTTATATTTAGCTCTTTGATCCACTTTGAATAAAATTTTGTACATAGGAAAAATGATAATCTAGTTTCATTCTTTTGCATGTGGCTTTTCAACTTTCCAAGTGCTATATATTAAAGAAGCTTTCTTTTCTCCATTGTGTGTTTTTGGCTCAGTTGTCAAAAATTATTTGCCCATGTACATCTATATCTATATATACATATACATACCTCTCTCTATATATAAATAAAACTGAATACACACACACACACACATATATATATTTAGTTTTATTTCTGGGCCCTCAACTATGTTGCATGGATCTATGTGTCTTTTTTTCTACCAATACCATGCTGTTTTTTTTAAATCTTCACCCAAGGAATCAAATCCATTACCTAGGTATATACCCTGACTGGGTATATACAGGACAATGCTCCAACCAATTGAGCCACCTGGCCAGGGTCAATACTATGTTGTTTTGATTATTGTTGCACTGTGGTGTAATTTAAAATCAAGTAGTGTGATGCTCCAACTTCATTATTTTTTTCCTCAGGATTGCTTTAGCTATTTAGGATTTTTGTACCTCTGTACAAATCTGATTGTTTTCCCTTCTATTTCTCTAAAAATGACATTGGGATATTGATGAGGATTGCATTAAATGTGTATATTACTTAGTTAATATGACCAATGATTCTTCAAATCCATGAACACAAAATATGTTTCCATGTCATTGTGTTTTGTCAATCTCTTTTAATAATGCTTTGTAGTTTTCAGTTTATAGGCGCTTCACATCCTTCAAGTTCATTCCTAGGTATTTTACTTTTTGGTTTCAGTTGCAAAAAAACTTGTTTTCTTCATTTCTTTTTCTTAATTTTAATTGTTCATAAGTAGGAAAACAGTGAATTTTTATACATTGAATTTGTATCCTGCAACTTTACTATATTTGTTTATTGTTTTTAGTAGCTTTTTGGTGGAGTCTTTATGGTTTTCTATGTACAAAATCATTTCATTAGCAAAAGCTTTTTTCTTCCTCTTGCTTCTTGCTCTGGCAGGATTTCCAGAAATATGTTCTGGAAATATGATTGGTAAGAGTTGGCACCCATAAGTGGAATTTTTGAATCATGTGGCAATTTTATTTTTTAGGTATTTGAGGAACCCTTATACTGTTTTACATATGGCTGCTTCAATCTACATTTTCAACAACAGTGCATAAGGTTGTCTTTTTCTTCTCTGTTTCTTCTTTTTCTCTTCAAACCCTCTTCAACATTTCTTTCTTCTCTTTTTGAGAATAGCCATTCTGACAAGTGTGAGCTAATATCTCAATTTTGATTTGCCTTTTTCTTGTGATTAATGTTGTTGAGCCTTCTTGTCTTCCTTGGAAAAAAAGTCTCCAGATTTCTGCCCATTTTTCATCTTTTTTTTGCTATTGATTTGTATGAGATTTTTATATATTTTAGACATAACACCTATGAGACATGTGATTTCCAAATATAATCTCCTATGTAGTAGTTGCCTTTCAATTTGGTTGATTGATTTTTTCACTCTTCAGTTTTTTTATTGCTGCTGTTTTAGTGTATTGTAGCTCCACTTGCTTGTTTTTCTTTTGTTGCTTTTATTTTTGGTGTCAGATTGAAAAATCATCACCAAAACATATGTCAATGGATTTACTGTCTACATTTTCTCTTAGAAATTTAGTGGTTTCAAGCATTACATTCAAGTATTTAACTTATTTTGAGTTATTATTATTTTTTGGATAGTGTAAGATAGTGGTCCAGTTTCATTCTTTAGCATAACAATGTCCAGTTTTCCCAGTACCATTTATTGAAGAGACTGTCATTTCCTCATTGTAGATTATTGACTCTTTTGTCATAAATTTATTATATGTGGAATTTATTTCTGGACTCTCTATTTTGTTCCATTGATCTATGTGCTGGTGTTTATGCCCATGTCATATGGTTTTAACTTGTAAGGCTTTGTAATACAGTTTGAAATCAAGAAGTGTGATGTTTGAGCTTTGTTCTTTCTCAAGATTGCTTTGGTTTTGGGGGGTCTTTTGGGGTTACATATATACCTTAGGACTGTTTATTCTGTTTCTCTGAAAAAATGCCTTTGAAATATTGATAGAAATTGCATTGAATATAGCTTTGGTAATATGGGGATTTTAACAACATGAATTATTTCTATCCCTGACCACAAGGTCTTATAGTTTTTATATAGATTTTTAACTTCCTTAGATAAATTTATTTCTAGGTATTTGTTGTGTAGGTTCTATTGTAAATGAGATCATTTTATTTCTTTTTCAGATGTTTTGTCATTAGTGTGTATAAATACAACTTATTTCTGTATGTTGATTGTGTGTCCAATTTAGATGCTATTTATTTGTTTTGCCTGCTTGTTCTATCTAATATTTCCAGTGCTGTATTGAATGAGTTATAAAGTGAGCCTTCTTGATTTGTTCCTGATGTTAGAGGAAAAGCTTTCAACTTTCCACTATTGAATCTGAAGTTAGTTGTGAACTTTTCATATATGGCCTTTATTACGTAGAGGTGCCTTTCCTCTATACATTCTCTGTTGGGAGTTTTTATGATAAAAGAATACTGAATTGTTTCAAATGCTCTTTCTGCAATTATTGAGATGATCAAATGGCTTTTATCCTTCACATATCACACTGACTAATTAGTGGATGTGGAACTATCCTGGTATCCTCAGAAAAAAACCACTTGGCTGTTGTGATTTATCCTTTGTTAATATTTTGTTGACAATTTTTGCATTTATATTCATCAAGACCTATTATCTTTTCTTTTGTTGCCCTTGTCTGGCTTTGATATCAGGGTAATGTCAAGCTTATAAAACAAGTTTGTAAGATATCCTCTTTCAGTTATTTGTTTGAAGAGTTTGAGAAGGATTGATTTCAGGTTTTTTTTTTTTTAATTCTGGTATAACTCACTGGTTCTGGAATTATTTCATTGAGAGATTTTTTGGTTAGTGATTTAATATCCTTAGCAGTATCAATCCATTCAGATTTTTCTATTTATTCATGATTCAGTCTTGGTAGATGTCCATTTCTAGAAACTTAACCATTTTTCTAGGTTGTGATATTTGCTAGTGTATAATTATTCATAGTAGTATTTTATGATCGTTTGCATTTCTGTGATATTAGTTGTACTAGCTACTGTTTCATTTTTCTTTTAATTATTTTTCTTGGTCAATCAGTCTAAAAGTTTGGCAATTTGTTAATCTTTTTAAAGAACTGAATCTTAGTTTCACTGATATTTTCTATTATATGTCTTTATTTCATTTATTTCTGTTCCAATTTTTATTTGCTTTGTTGAACTTAGTTTTGGTTTTGTTCTTCTTTCTCTAGTTCCTTGAGGACTTCCTTGAAGACTTCCAGTTTCATACCACTGTGGTCAGAAAAGGTGCAAAAGTGCTTAATATGATTTCAGGCCTCTTTAATTTATTAAGACTTTTCTGTGGCCTAACATATAATCTATCCTGGAAAATGTTTCATGTGCAGTTGAGAGCACTGTATATTCTGTTACTTTTGGATGGAATGTTCTGTATATGTCTCTAAGGTTCATAATGTCTAATGTGTTGTTTATAGCTTATGTTTCCATATTGATTTTCTGTCTGATGATCTATCCATTGATGTAAGCAGGGTATTAAATTCTTTTACTACTATTGAGTTGCTGTCTACCTCTTTCTTTAGCTCTATAAATATTAACTTTATATATTTATGTGCTCTTATGTTAGGTACATAAATATTTACAAATGTCATATTCTCTTGTTGAATTGACCCCTTTATCATTATGTAACACCCTACTTTGTCTCTCATTACAGTCTTTGTTTTAAAGCTTAATAGTCATACTGACATAAATATAACTATCTTGGCTTTCTTTTGGCTTCCTTGGCACGATTTTTTTCCCATTCTTTCACTTTGACACTGTGTGTGACCTTACATCTAAAATGAGTCAACACCACTACTGTTTGTTGAAATGCCTAAATTTTTCCTATTGTGCTTTCTTGTCATTTAAAAAAAGATTTTATTTATTTATTTTTAGAGAGAGGGGAAGGCAGAGAAAAGGAAAAGGAGACAGACATCAATGTGTGTTTGCCTCTCACATGCCCCCTACTGAGGACCTGGCACACACCTGAAGCATGTGCCCTGGCTGGGAATCAAACCCATGACCCTTTGCTTTTCAGTCTATCATTCAATTGACTGAGCCACATGAGCGAGGGCTTGTCATTCTTATTTAAGATCAGTTTACCATATTTGCATGTATTTATTTGTGGGCTCTCTAATTTCAGTTTCATTTGCTTATATTTCTGTCTTCTTGCAAGTATTTTAAAGTTTTAATTATTATAGTTTAATGACATGTTTTGAAATCAGGAAGTGTGAGCCTTGAGCTTGGTTCTTCCTCAAAATTATTTTGGCTTTTCTTGGTCTTTTGAAGTTTCACATAAATGTTATGATTGTTTTTCTATTTCTGTAAAAAAAGGCATTGGGTTTTGATAGTTACTGGATTGAATGTGTAGCTCACTCTAGGCAGTATGTACACTTTACTAATATTAATTTTTCAAATCTGAGCACAAGATGCCTTTTAATTTATTTGAGTTTAATTTCATTCTTCAATGTTTTGTAATTTTAAGTAGATAAGTTTTTTGTGCCACTTTGGTTAATGTTATCCCTGAGAATTTTATTCGTTGTGATGATATTATAAATTAAATTGCTTCTTAATTTCCTCTTTTGGATTGCTTGTTGTTGGTATAAAATGCAACTGATTTGTGTATGTTGATGCTGGAGTCTTAAATTTGAAATGTTTACGTCAGGCCAGCAGGCAAGACTTAGGAGTTTTATGTTGCATTCTTGAAGTGGGACATCCCCTTATCTCAGACATCTCAGTCTATTTTCTCAGGGCCTTCAACTAATTAGATGAGATCCACCTGATGTGCATTATTAAGGGTAACCTCCTTTACTGGGAGTCAATGAATTATAAAATATGTATTCACAGCAACATCCTGACTAGTCTTAGACCAAACTAATTCTCATGCCTACCATTAATTTATAAGTAAAATGCTTTAGATACTTAATTTTTTCTTTTTTCCTGAAAGATATATATATATATTTTATTTTAAAATGTACTGATCATGTGATTGTAAACACACAAATATGTAAGTAAATTTTAGCTTTTATATGATCAATGGTTTTAGGTATTAAAAATCTTCCTGATTAAGATATTACTATAAATATTTATAGTATAATTGTTTAAATATTATAGAATATATAAAAATTATTAAAAATAAAAGGTAACTTTATTGAAAATTATTTTCTTGATAGGCTAGGATGTTTAATATCAGTTCATATGTTCAGGATTGATTATTAATTGTAAAACATTTATGTACTGCTAAGATTCAATGGCAAAGTAGTAAGTGCAAAGATGGTTTGGAGGCTTATAAAAGAAAATGATTTTTATCAAGTATATTATTGACAGAGAATACCTATGCACATTAAGTTTATCTAAAAATAATAAGGATAATAATAAAACAGTAGAGAGGTTGTTTGCACTTGATCAGGAGACTTACTCCCTAGGATATTCCAGGCATAGCCAAAAAGCAACACAGACGCCTAAGCTGGAGGCATAAGTGGTTTGATTGAAAAAGGGCAAAGAAACCAATGTACTTTAGATGAATGACATGAGAAATAAGAGTATATAAATCATGTGGAGGCTAGTAGGCCACTTTAGGGATTTAAATTTTACAAAGAAATTTATGTAAGGTTGAACTGATCTGACTTGACATTTTAATAGGATCTGTCTGGCAGCTGTGTCAAAAATAGACAAAGGGCAAAGGTGAAAGTTAGGAGATCAGTCACAATTATATTACAATAATCCAGGTGAGAGATGGTGGTGACACAAAACAAATTGTTAGCAGTGGTGGTGGCGGGACTGTTTGGACTAATAGTTACGTTCTGACAGATTTTACAAGTGGAGTATGATGGAAAGAGAAGTATAAAGAGTGACTACAGATGTTTTAGTGTGAAAGTCTAACAGGATGTGAGACCATTAATTAAGATGGGGAAGATTTCAGAAGAAGAAAATTTAAGCAGCATTCAGTGTTTTCATTAACATGAAAAAGATACAAATAATGAGTACTGAGAGACAATCAACCACAAAATCATAATGGTAAACTGGGAGAAATAGTTTGCTATGCATGTGATAGACAACAAGCTAATACGCACAATACAATATATAGATTGTGTATCATAGAATTGCACACCTAAAACCTGTATAATTTGGTAACCAATGTCATCTCAATAAATTCAATAAAAAATTTAAGAAAGACTTTACATGTATGAGTAGGACATTCTCTCATTTAATCATATACAATTCACATACATGAGAAAGTAAATGGTAAAAATGCTAAACATTCACTATAAAGACAATTGTGTAAGTATATTATAGAACAACAAAATATTAATGATTACCTAATTTGCACAGTGGTGTGTATGTATATTAATGATTATAATGATTACACCAAAATCAGGGAAAAAATGGTGAGATGAATGGAGCACACTTATGTACCATAAAAGCATTGAAGATATAGATTTGTTTAACCATCTATTACTAACTGAGACCTTAAAATATTCAATGACTTTTACCCAGAAACTTTAACGATAATGCAAAACATACAAAAAACATTGAAAAATAAATATTATCATAATTCTTTATAATGGTGAGAAAAAGGAGAACAATATAAATATCCAACAACATATTACATTAAGTTAAAACAGATAGAGATATAGTTATATATAATATAAATTTTATGACTCAATTCCCTTTCAAATAGCACAATCTGTGTAACATGATTTAAATTGTATTCTGCAGTAGTTTTCAGATTCTTTTTAGTAGCACTTTTTAAATTTTGTAATCAGAAAATAAAACAAAGTCCCTGGCTGGTGTGGCTCAGTGGATTGAGCCATAGGACCCATGAACCATAGGATCACTGGTTTGATTCCCAGTCAAGGCACATGCCTGCGTTGCAGGCCAGGTCCCCAGTAGGGGGCATGTGACAGCAACCACCAACTGACATTTCTCTTCCTCTCCTTCTCCCTCTCTTCCCCTGTCACTAAAAATAAATATTTTTTTTAAAAAGAGAAGAAAACAAAGTATTATGAAATGCATTAGAATATGCATTGAACATAATATATTTAAAGCACAATAAATATATTTATATACTTTAGCATAAAAGTGTGGTACTAAAAGAGACAAAACGAAACATAAAAGAAGTTGTCTGTTTATATATGTATCTACACTCTATCCTCATTATTTGTGGAATCTGTATTTGTTAATTTGTTTACTCAGTAAACATTTTATGTAACCCTAAATCACACTCATTTGCAAAAAAAAACTTTGTCACTCAATGCACAAGTTTCCACCTGACATCAAAGTGTAATTGTGTTCTTTCAGCTATCATACGCAAAACACATGCCCCTTTACACAATCTATTTAGTAACACATTTATTGCATTCTAGATGGTGTTTTTTGCAATTTAAAATGTGCCCCAAGCACAGCACTGAAGATTGTAAGAAGGTTGCTACATGCCTTACAGAGAAGGTACATACAGTAGATAAGCTTTATGCATGCATGAGAAATAGTGTTGTGGTCCAAGTTTAATGTCAATGAACCAACAATATACATAAATAAGGTGTTCTTAAGCAGAAATGTGCCTAAAACAAGTTACTTATTGGTTGTTTGTATGCAGAGGTTCACAGGAACCTAATTCTGTATTTCTCTAAGAGCAATTCTTCAGTATATGCTAAATCAGTATCTATGGCAATTTTCTTATGGAGCATACCTATACAAATAACAAGAAATTACTGTACCTATTTTCTATCTATCTAAATTTCCTATGACTGTAAGGTCCTGTGGAGCATGGGAAACATCAGGTACTTCACAATCTGCTATTGAATTACAACTTGATGACATTGCTAGAGTAGTAAGGTTTGACCTTTCATGTTTTGGTTTATGAACAATTCCAAATTTTCTCTGTATTGGCAACCATATTTATGGATTAGAAGCCATTAGACTTTCCATGAAAGGGTATCAGTTTTCCTGAAGGGGCCATTATGAGGAGTTATAGTAATGTTATGCTTGAAATAAAAGCATATGCATGTGTCCTTTAGTCTGGAAAATCAACCCTCATGTAGCACAGTGTTTCCTTTGATTGACGTTCCTGTCTACTGACATGTAGAACAGCATACCTGGACTTCTGGTGCATTTATGATTTAGATTCTAAGAAAATTGTCTTCCAGAGTAGATAATATAGATCACACACACAAAAATAAACACACAATTATCTTAGATACTAAATTTCAAATTCAATTACTTTCCTTTGAAAAATTGTCATTTCAGTAAGGCTACAGTAACAATATTATAACAATTTGCCTGAATTAAATATGCATAAAAATCAATTTAGGTAAGTTTGCAATGTGGTCGATTATTTGAGTTAATATAAATGATCAAAATTAGGCTAGACAGCGTAAGAATTTTATTGAAACTGGAAACATTAATTTGTATATTTTTAGGTCACTTTAAGTTTTGATTTGTATGTATTACAATAGAGAAAAGGGAGCTGATACAACCTAAATTGGCACAATTTGTTATAATTCAACTGGATTTTATAAAGCAAACTGATGATCAGCTAATCTAACCACATCAGATTATACAATTAATTGATGTTGCTTTGTTGATTCTGATTGTTTTGTTAATTTTCTTTGTTTATTTTTTAGCATTCATAATAATTCATTTGGACCTTGAAACTGTTTATTGCATACTAATCTTTAGTTTCCTAATGATAGTAAAACCGTTTCCTTTAGGTTTATTTATTCCATTTAAAAAGTTACTGAGCAGCCCTAACCAGTGTGGTCCAGTTGGTTGGGCATTGTCCCAGAAAGTGAAGGTCACCGGTTCAATTCTCACTCAGGGCACATGCCTAGGCTGAGCATGTGTGTTCATTCCTGCCCCAGGTGTGAGCAAAGGCAATCAATAGATGTTTCTCAATCACATCGGTGTTTCTCTCCCTCTCTTTCTCCCCTACATTCCTTCCTCTAAAAATAAATAAATGAAATGAAAAAGATGTTACTGAGAAGACAGAAAAAGGAAAAAACATTACTTTTCAAGGAATCTCTAACCGGAGACATTGAAATAAAGAACAAACTGACAGTAACCAGAGGGGAGAGAGGAGAGGGATAATGTGGGAAAATAGGGGAAGGGTCATCAAGGAACATGTACAAAGGGCACATGGACAAAGCCAAAGGGTATAGGTTCGATGGTGGGAGGTGGGGATGGGTGGGGCGGGTGAGTGGGGGGGTGGGAAAATGGAGATATCTGTACTTGAACCACAAAAAAAATTATTTTTAAAGCATTGCTTTTATTTTAAAATGCCTATTCTAATAAAATATAATAAAATTTATGTACTTCTAAAATCAGATAATAGCCAGCCTAAGGGATTATGCTAAAGAATTAGTGCTCAGATTTTCAAAACAGGAGACCTAGAACATAGGCTTTTTTATTCTCATCACTTCAACTCTAAATCATGAAACGACTCGGACTTGAAAAGGAACTCATTAATACTATAACACAATTTTTTCAGACAATATAAAACTTTTGCAGTTTACAATTATTTCTTAAAATAATAATTGTATTAAGCAAAGCAAAGTGCAAAAATGCAATAGATTTGTACAGAACAATATTAGAAATGTCTCCTAACCAGTAAGTCTATCATATGACACTATGTAATAATAAATATAATACTTCTGTCTCTAAACAACAAATGTCACTGTAATCAGTGTGGGTTTTCAAAGCACAATGAAATAAAGCATTGCCTTATTGTTTTTATAAAAGTATTTGAAAAGTCAAAGTAATCTTTGTAAATGCCTTTTGTTTCTTTTTAAATGCAGTTAGAAAAGCAATGGTTTAAAACATTATTTAACTCTATGATTTTCCAAGGTATACTTACAAAGAAGACAGCATAAAATGATTCAGTAAATGATTACTCAGCCTTGGTTACTCAGCCTTGGAAATGAGTCATGTGAAAGCCTGTTATATGGATCAGAAAGGTCAAATTCAAAACAAAAGGACATTTTTTGTTATTACAGAAATATAACACAATTTTATTTCAATGTTTGAAAAATGATAATAATAACTAGTTTTTTCAAATACTGTACATCAAGTTAAAATTCCGATGTTGCTAGATCTACACTTAAGCTGTGAGAGTGGACTGTCTGTTATTATTTCCACTATTTAGCTTTCCATGGCTTGCCTTCTTTGAATCAGAAGTAAGGACGAAAGTATTTTAGTTGGCAGCCCTTTGTAGCATCAAGGGAAACTGTATTTCCCACACATAACATTGGAAAGCAAGGAAGTGAAAACTTTCATCTCAATCCAATATAACTGTACTTTGTGTAAAATGAGGTCCAAGAACAGGTCAAAGTCAGTATTGCCTTGTTCATTTCTTAAAAAAAGAATTCACATGATTTCTTTTGTAATGTGGTAAAATGTGTTGAGGGTTTTGAAATTGTGCATGGCTTTCCAACAGCCTAAACTACCTTTTCCCAGAATAAATAAACTTAATTTCAATATTTCTGTTGATTATTTCAGAGGCAGCCTGAGAACAGAATATAAAAATAAAGAGAAAATAGTCTACTTTAGTCGACAATGGTGAACAAATTTCAGAGTGATTATAAATACAAATTACAATGTTAATGTATCAGGTAGAAAATAAATGCTAATGTGAGTGACAAAAATCTCCATGCAGTAGTTTAACCAATTTCAGAGTTAAACAACTAGGACACTGAATGAGCTGTTCACAACAAATACCTTAATTCTTTCCATTTCATAATGTCAAGAGTGTGTCCTCATACTTGGAGGATGAATGCTTGTGTTCCAATCCTTCCATCCAAAATTGAGGCTAACAGAGAGGGGGAAAGGAGAAATAATGATTATGCTCCATCATTTTGTCCCTTTTTATTGACAGTAAGCACTTTCCTTGAAACTACTTCTTCCCAGTAGATAAATGCTTTTGGTTTACTGCTGGACGGTGTTGGATGTTTGAAACAGAGGCTAGTGATCTGAGTAGTGAAGTTTGTGATTACATGTATCTATTAGGGGCCTAAAAATAAAGGGGGGGGGTCTGGCTTTTGAACATTCAGTATAAATTACTATTAATTTTAAGAGTTGGAGTCTTTCTCAAGTGTGCCCAGAAGGAAACAAAGAAAAACACTCGGTATGCTTGCCCTTACAAATTTTTGACTGCCAAGTAGAGTATTAAATGATCTTGAGTTTGTCTTCCTCTGATCATTAGGTATTAGTCATACAGATTTTTTATTCAATAATTTTGAATTCAATGATACAATAATATACTTAATTTCTTTTCAAGTTTTTTCTCAAGTACTATGTGCCCAATTCTGTGATAGATAGTATAGTTTATTTGAAGAACCATTGACTTTCAACTTTTCATTGAGATTTTTATACTAATGAAGAAATAAAACTATTGTGCATATAAAATAATGCATTTATTGAAGTTAGCATAAGGCAGAGAAATGAGAAAATACAAAATAACTAATGAACACTATAGAATTCTAAGATAGATATGAATACATATGAGTATGGTTGTGCTGAGCTATAAATATCAGAAAGTATTTGTGGAGATAGTAGGAATGAAAAAAGGGTACACTGTGATTTTCCAGATGATTTTGTTGTATCAGGTCCACACTGCCTCAGCCAAAGCTATAAATTTGACAAAAAGGAGGGAGGATGCTCATCCAAATCATCTATGGGACTTTTCATAGTGATTCAATCTGAGTATCTCTCTCTTAAAAAAAGATTTATTTATTTTTGACAGAAGGGAAGGGAGGAAGAAAGGAGGAGAAAAACTTCAATATGCGGTTTCCTCTCGCACACCCCCTACTGGGGACCTGACTTGGCCAGCGACCCAGGCGTGTTCCCGGACTAGGAATTGAACCATTGACCCTTTGGTTTGCAGGCTGGCGCTCAATCCACGGAGCCACATTAGCCAAGGCTCTCTTTCTGTTTAAGAATTGAGAAGCATGAATAAGGGACCCATGGATGGAGCAAAGGGGTGGTTGGATTGAGGGTGGGGGGTGGCCAGGGCAGGGGAAAGTAGTGGTGGGAAAATGGAGACAATTGTATTCAAACATTAATTTTAAAAAAGTTAAAAAATAAATTAGTTAAAAAATAAATTAATTAAAAAAAAAGAACTTAGAAGCATGTTCTGAATCAGGTATTTAATGTGTGAATTTGGCAACCTTTCAATTCTGCCAAGAAACAGCAGCAGTCACTTTACTCGTTCATAGGCAATATAAAATTTTAAATAAGAATGTTCTTTTCAGGGACTAGAATAGAGACAGAGTGTACTTCAACACATAGGTATAGAAATCTTGTGAACACTTGCAGTAATTAAAATAATTCCAGATTAAATTAATATCTGACATGTGAGGGTAGTTGGCCCTTACTGTTAGATGTTTTGTAGTAGTAGCTTTAAAAAGATTTAAAACTATTTTTTAAAATGTTATTTATTATCTTTAGAGAAAGGGGAAATGAGGGAAAAAGAAAGGGCAAAATACATCAATGTGTGGTTGCCCCTCTTGTGTGTCCCCTGCTGGGAACTGGCCTGCAACCCGGGCATGTGCCCTGACTGGGAATAGAACCAGCGACCCTTTGGTTTGCAGGTCAGCACTCAATCCACTGAACCACACCTGCAAGGCCAGATTTAAAACTATTTGAAATGACAAATTCATTTGTTAGACTAACTTAGTTACTGTTCTATAAAAGTTGGGGTGCAATTACATTTACAATGACATATACCTTTTAAAAATTAATAGATGATAATCAGATACTAGAGATAATAAAAGTCAATAATGGCTTTTACTCCTCTATCAAAATATAGATACTTTCTACCATATGCCACCAATGAATAATTATAACAGACTAACAAGTATGACTGTGGGTTTTTTCCTTTATAATGTAAGCTTCCTTAATAGAATATGCAGACATTAGGTATACTAGAAACACTCAATAATTACTGCAACAGAATAATTCATATATTACACTACTCTCCTAATTGAGTACCTCCATCCAATGTTGATTCTGACAAAAACTAAATACCCAGACACTTTTAAAAAGTCAGAAACTGATTTTCCTGGTTGTTAATTATAAAACAGATCATTCTAGTGGTTTAAAACCTTTGTAATTATGCTTATAAAACAAAGCAAAATCCTTTTTTCTGATACTTATATTCTCATCGCAACTCTGAATAAATATAGTGAGATTAATTACTTAAAAGACAGAACTTGGGTGAATAGCAAAAGATAGGTCTTTTTTTTTTTTTGAAGATTTTATTTTAGAGAGATGGGGAAGGGAAGGAGAAAGAGAGGGAGTGAAACATCAATGTATGGTTGCCTCTAGCACAACCATACACAGAGGATATGGTCTGCAACCTAGGCATATGACCTGACTGGGAATCAAACCAGCAATGCTTTGGTTTGCAGGCCTGCGCTCAATCCACTGAACTACACCAGCCAGGACCAAAAGATAGGTCTTATAAATAAGTTAAGCTGTGGCCATTCAAAAGAGACAAAAAAGCTGCTGAATGTAAGAGTTTGATGTATTCTAAAATACTTCTGTTCACCTATACAAAGCAACTAGTGATTCTTTTCTTTCATTTTATAGCCAAACAAATGATAGGGAACTAAAACATTGGAAAAATTCCTACCTTATATGGAACTTGGTAGAATGAATAGACATTCTTCCAACATATATTTGTATTCTAGATGCTCTTAATGTTGCTTATTAAGAGGTAGAATAAGTTAATATTCTAGTACTTGCAATGTGGTTGTGAACAAGGTATTTATTTATTTGTTTGTTTGTTTGTTTATTTATTTATCCTCAATGAGCTTACAGGCTGAACAGGGCAATTTAATTAGTGTTTAGCCACAATAAATAGGAAGGCTACAGTCCCACTACATTTGACAGAAAGAATTGCCTCTTTTTTGAGGTCATCATTTAAAATAAATCTCTTTTTTGGCACAAATGAAAATAAACAAGTTTCTATGTCACAATATTAAATACTTTCCCTGACTGCAGCAACTAAGGATATGTGATTGTGTAAGAATTTTATACTTTTTCCATAGGGAGTCCATATTATTCCTTAACTTCTGGTTCCCAGACATCTGTGATAGTAGAGATTTTACACTGAAACACATTTGTTTACTCACTTATATATTAGCTTGTTCAGTCTTTCGAGAGATATTAATGGAGTGGCCAATAGGTGCCAGTGAAAATTTAGCAATGGGGTGAATTCCTTTGTGAGACCTAGTAATGAAGGTGCGGTGTTGTTTGAAGTCAGATATATAGGTGGTCAAATCAAAGTTCCACAATTTACAAACTAGTATTTATAACTCATGGTATATCACCTATAGTATATTCACAGGATTATTAGAAGCCTGAAATGATAAGAGCCATGGAGAACATGACAGAGTTCTCAGCGTATGATAAGTTTTCAACAAAGGTTTGCCATAATCTACCCTGGTAAGATTCATTTGCAAAGAAAACAGGATTTCATGGGAAAGCACTAAGGAAAAATTGAATTTAATTTTAGGCCCTGCCGCTTATTTTTGATATAACATTGGTGATATCACTTAACATTTCTAGGCCCCAATTCCTCATCTGTTAAATAGAAAGTATAGCGTGGCACCCAGTCTTACAAACTCAAATGGTTATTGCAAGATCGCCATAGAAAAGGCTAGTCATTTATGAACAATAATACATTATATAATTTTAAAAGTATTATATAGTTTGTGTTTTTCTCTTAATGTATTATTTCAAAATTATATATTTCAAATTTAAAAATATTTTGATTTTTTAATTAAAAATAGGGCATGTTTTTGGAGGTGGAAGTGTTATGTAAGCATATAAGAGAGGGAAAATTTTTTGATATTAAATTTAGTGGAGCTGGTATTAGTTAATTAAATGACATGGGTTTCAAGTGTAGACTTCTATGATACAAAATCTGTATATTGTATTGCGTGCCCACTGCCAAAAGTCAAACCATCTCCTGTCACCATGTATTTGACCCCCTTTACCCTTTACTACCCCCTGCACTGTAGCTTCCCTCTGGTAACCTCCATACTGTTGTTGGGGTCTATGAGTTTTTGTCATAGTTTGTTTCTCTTGTTTGTTTTTCTTGTTTGTTGATTTGTTGCTTTCCGTTTCTATCCCATATACGAGTGAAATTACTTTTCTTAACTTTTTCCGTCTAACTTTTTTTGCTCAGCATGATATTCTCAAGGTTCATCTGTGTTGCTGCAAGTGGCAATGTTTCATCTTTTCTTATGGCTGAGTGGTATCCCATTGTGTGCATGTACCACATCGTCTTTATCTAATCACCTAGCAAAAGATCCCTTGGCTATTTCCATGTCTTGACCACTATGGATAACATTACAGTGAACATAGGGTTTCATGCATCTTTGCAAATCAATATATTTTTTTAAGTATTTTCCAGGTAGATTGTCAGAAGAAGCGTTGCTCAATCATATGGTAACTATATTCTTAATTTTTTTAGGGATATCCATACTGTTTTTCCATATTGGTTGTACCAGTTTACATTCCCACTAACAGTGAATGAAGGTTCCTTTTTCTCCACAATGTCTCCAACAAATGTTATCACTTATCTTGTTAATACTAGCCACTCTAACAGGCACAAGGTGGTATTTGTTCATAGTTTTGATTTGTATTTCCTTAGTAGCTAATGAAGTTGAGCATTTTAATGTATAAAAAGTCACTGCATTCCTATATACTAACAATGACATTTCAGAAAAATAAATGACAAAAAATTCTTCTGCAGTTGTAAAGAAAAAAATAGGAATTAGGGGAAGATGGCCGAGGAGTAGGACAAAGGATTTCGCCTCCCTCCTTGCACCGGAGGTGCTAATGTGAGGAGGAGCACAGCAGATAGCCAACAGGGACCCAGCATATAGGAAGGTAGGGCTCCAGAAATTGGAGCAGACTCTGAATGACCAGAAGGTGAGGAGAGGAGACGGCTGCAGGTCAATAAGGTAGGAGGGAATAGCGCAGAGGCTGAAGGCCCTCCGCTGGGCCACACCAGGGCCCAGACAGTCCGCCTTGGTCTCTGGGAGCTGAGGGCTAGCAGCAAGGTCATTGGAAGAGAGCCAGTCATCAGCTCCCTCCCTACCCGGCTGGGCGCAGTTTGAAAAATGCCAGGAGAGATCTGTTTGCTTGGAGTGTCAGAGAGAGGAGTAGGCATGAGAAAGCAAACCAAAACCAAAGAGCTTTGGTCACCCATGGAATCTGTGGTTGCCAGCTTGGGAGAATTGAGAGTTGCCCGTTCGTTCCGCCATAGCACTGGGAAAGGTTCGCACTCAAGCCTGTGAGACCAGGGAAGCCTGGCCAGGAGCACGTGCCCACACCGTAGGCCAGGACCTTAAATCCTGGGGAAAGTCTGCTCTCAGTGGGGCGCTGGGGAGAGGCGCTGGTCCAGATCTTGGGAAAACACTGGTGGGATCAGCTGAGTTCACCGAGAAGGGAGGAAGGCCACACTAATATCCCTTCAGACTGCTGCAGCTAGTGTGACCAGAAAAAATGCTTTGATCGGCTGGAAACCAACAAGAGGTTGTTTTTTAAAATAATCTTTTACTTTTTAACTTTATTATTATTTTATATTTCAATAATTTTACCCTCTTTCTTCTTATTTCTTGTTTTATTCCTTCTTCCTTTCTTTCCAAACCTACCACTTTTTCCTTCTTTCTGCTGCCTTTTCTTTCTTCCTTTTTGCCCCCTTTCCCCCCAAGTGAGACAAAAGACTTGGAACAGCGAAAAGACCAGAGTTGGATTCAAAGGGGGGGGCCTCCCAACAGTAGAATCAGAGAGACAAAATTTACTTTGCTATAACAGAAAAACTACAAGTTACTGCATATTTCTATTTTTCATTATTCTTGCATCTTTTATTTTAATAGTATCTCTGTATCCCCCCTCTTTCTGGATAGTCTTGTTTACCTTGGCTGGATATATTGTATCACTTGACAGGTTTCCCCTGACCCCTCAATCATAGTGGATTGCTAATTTACTGCCCTTTACTACCCCTTGCCCAGTTAGCACACTACTGAAGGTCCAATACTCCCTGATCTTGGTATATTATAGATTCTGTCATATGATTGTTGCTCTAATATTATTGTAAATGATAGCTGAAACATACTATTGTAAATACTACACAACACCCCCCAGACCTTAGCCCACTTCATTGTCACATGAACTATAATACTGTAGTGGTTAACTCTTCTTTCTCACCACTACACCTATTTACCATCCTTCATTCTCACCTCACCTCAGAATCTGACCTCCCTCGACCTCACTCCTTTCTAGATCCAAATCACAAATCTTCTCTCCCCAACAAGAGCCTTATCTTCCTTCCATTCTTTCTAAAAACTGGCTAGTTAGGTTGAAGATTATGGTTATCACTGTACATAGGCAGGGGATCACCTATCTCTTCTCTACTGGCTTCTACTGTAAATATCATAAAATACTTTCCTGCTGTCATAAACCAGTTTGCCTTCACCTCCAACTGATCACACACACACACACAAAAAGAGTAGGTGGAAGCAGAGAACACCAAGATACCCAAAGGAAGAGGAAAACCAACAACAAAGGAATAACCAACAGATAACAACAGAAGAAGGTGAAGGAGGGAGTAGAAACCCACACAAACCTCAACTCAAGACCTATCTGGAAATACAACTAAACAGCAGAGAAACTACCCAGGGCCAACAACTGAACAAGAGCAAAAGAGAATCCTCAAAACCTTATACAAATGGAAGAACTAGCTTCAATGCAACCCACCCTCACCAGCACAGCAAATTAAAATGGGTAGTGGACAGAAGAACCATCAGTTCACCAGCTAGTGGGAATGACCCACAAAAATAAGACCCCAAAACAACAAAACCCCAAAGACAAACTCAGAGCCAACATAAAGGACAGCTCAAGACCAGTGAGCTGGGGAGATCAGGGACACTACACCACTGAATCTCATAGGTATTATACCATAGAAGTTCACACCATAAATCCAGGAAGCCAGAACAAATCAATTTAAGAAGCTGAAGCTAACAAGAAGACTCTCACAAACAATGAAAATACAAATAAACAACCCCCCCCCCCCCCAATGAAAGGAAAGGAGGAAGCCTCAGAAAGAAAGCTAGATGAAATAGAGGCAAGTCAACTATCAGATATTGAATTCAAAGCACTGGTTATCAGGAAGTTCAAAGAGCTCACAATGAGCTACCAGAAACTACAAGGGAGCTACAGTGAGCGCACTGAAAACTATATCAACATGAAAAAGAAAATAGAAACTATCAGCAAGGGACAAGAGGAAATGAAGAATACAATTTTGGAGCTGAAACACATGGTGGAAGGAATCAAAAGCAGGATCAATGAAGCAGAAGACGGTATCAGCAAGTTGAAGGACAAAGTAGAAAAAAATTTTCAGAAAGAGCAAGAAAAGGAAAAGAGGCTCATAAAGAATGTAGAGGGATTAAGAGAAATGCACAACAATATGAAACGCAATAATATCCGAATGATAGGAATACCAGAAGGAGAAGAAGAGCAAGGTATAGGAAATCTATTTGAAAAAGTAATAATGTAAAACTTCCCTAATTTGATGAAAGAAAAAGTCACACAAATTCAGGAAACACAAGGAGTCCCAATCAAGAGGAACCCAAAGAGGCCTACTTCAAGAAACATCATCATTAAAATGGCAAAATTTCAAGACAAAGAGAAAATCTTAAAGGCAGCAAAGGAGAAAGTAACATACAAAGGAGCCCAAATATGTTTAGCTGCTGAGTTCTCAATGGAAATGCCTCAAGCACGAAGAGAATGGTAAGAAATATTCCAAGTAATGAGAACCAGAGGCCTTCAACCAAGGTTACTTTATCCAGCAAGGCTCTTAATCAACATAGAAGGCTAAATAAAGAGCTTCCAAGACAAAAGAAGTCTAAAAGAATACACCTCCACCAAACCAGCTCTGCAAGAAATATTAAAAAGTCTGCTTTAAGGAAAGGAAGGAAAAGAGAGAAACAATGAGAAGCACAGATATAAAAATGACAATGAATAAGTGCCTATCAATAATAACCTTAAATGTAAATGGATTAAATGCTCCAATCAAAAGACATAAAATAGCTGAATGGATAAGAAAGCATGACTCACACATATGCTGCCTACAAGAGACCCACCTCAGGACAAAAGACCTACACAGACTAAAAGTGAGGGCCTGGAAGAAATTTTCCAATCAAACAGCCAGGAAAAAAAAAAAGCTGGGGTAGCAACACTCATATCAGACAAAGTAGACTTCAAAAAAAGGGCCATAAAGAGAGACCCAGAGGTCACTTCATAATACTCAAGGGAAGAATCAAGGAGAACTTGATTAGAGGACTTCAAGAAAGATATTGACAGCAACAAAATTATAGTTGGGAATTTTAACAACCCACTGTCAAAAATGGACAGATCTTCCAAACAAAATATCAACAAAGATATTGTGGAATTGAACAATGTCCCAGATGAAATGGACTTAAGTGATATAAATAGAACCCTTCATCCCAAAGAGGCTAAATACACATTCTTTTCAAATGCACATGGAATATTTTCAAAGGTAGACCACATGATAGGACACAAAAGGACCCTCAACAAATTCAAGAAAATTGAAATCATCCTGAGCATAAGGGACTGATCACAAGGGACTGAAATTGGAAACCAACCCCAAGAGAAAAGACCCAAAACATTAAAAATCATGGAGATAGAATAGGATGCTATTAAACAACAAATGGGTCAAGAATGAAATCAGGGAAGAAATAAGAAAATTCTGGAAACAAATGAAAATGAACTCACAATAACCCATAACTTATGGGACTCAGCGAAGGAAGTCTTGAGAGGAAAGTTCATAGCAATACAGGCCTACCTAAAAAAAGATAGCAACATTTCAAACAAACAACATTTCAAACCTAACCCGAAGCCTGCAAGATCATGAGGAACAACAACAAAGACAGCCCAGAGCAAGTAGAAGGAAGGAAATAACCAAGATCAGGGCAGAATTAAATGAAAAAGAGACTAAAAGCACAATTCTAAAAATCAATGAACCTAGGAGCTGTTTTTGAAAAGATAAGCAAAATAGACAAGTCTTTAGGCAGGCTCATCAAGGAAAAAAAAGAGAGAACCCAAATAAACACAATCAGAAATGAAAGAGAAGAGATTACAACTGACCCCTCAGAAATATAAAGGATTGTAAGAAATTGCTATGAAGAATCGTATGCCAAGAAATTTAAAAACTTAAGTGAAATGGAAAAATTTCTAGAAAAAATGTAATCTTCTAAAACTCAATGAAGAAGAAGCAGAAAGCCTGAACAGACCAATAACAGCAAATGAAATTGAAGCAGTAATCAAAAATCTCCTGAAGCACAAAAGCCCTGGACCAAATGGTTTCACAGGAGAACTCTACAAAACATTTAAGGAAGAGATAACCCCTATCTTTCACAAATTATTCCAAAAAATCCAAAATGATGGAAGACTCCCAAACTCTCTTTATGAAGCCAGCATCATCCTTATCCCAAAACCAAATAAAGATACAACAAATAAAGAAAACTTCAGGCCAATATCACTGATGAACATAGATGCTAAAATCCTCAACAAAATATTGGCAAACTGCATGCAACAATACATTAAAAAGATCATTCACCATGACCAAGTGGGATTCATCCCAGGGATGCGAGGATGGTTCAACATTCACAGATCAGTAAATGTAATACATCATATAAACAAAAGCAAAGACAAAAACCATGTGATCATATCAATAGATACAGAAAAAGCTTTTGATAATGTACAACACGCATTTATGATAAAGGTACTCAGCAAAGTGAGAATAGAGGGAGCATTCCTCAATATAATAAAGGCCATATATGAGAGACCTACAGTCAACATCATACTCAATGAGCAAAAGCTAAAATATTTTCCACTAAGATTAGGAACAAGACAAAGTTTTCCACTTTCACCACTTCTATTCAATATAGTATTGGAAGTTTTAGCCACAGTGATCAGACAAGAAAAGGACATAAAAGGCATCCAAATTGGAAAAGAGGAAACGAAATTGTCACTGTTTTGCAGATTACATGATAGTCTACATGGAAAATCCTATAGACTCTACCCAAAAACTGATCAACCTAAATGAATTTGGCAAAACAGCAGGATACAAAGTCAATATGCAGAAATCAAAGTTTGCTTTGATGGAGCAATACCAACAATGAAACAGCAGAAGCACAAATCAAGAAAAAAATCCCATTCAGTAAAACAAAAAGAAAAATAAAATACATAGGAATAAACTTAACCAAGGATGTAAAAGACCTGTATGCAGAAAACTACACAACATTGAAGAAAGAAATCAAGGAAGACACAAACAAATGAAAACATATACTATGTTCATGGATTGGAAGAATTAACATCATCAAAATGTCCATACCACCCAAAGCAATTTACAGATTCAATGCAGTACCTATTAAAGTAGCAATGGCATACTTCACAGACATAGAACAAACACTTCAAAAATTTGTATGGAACCATAAACAACCCCGAATAGCTGTTACAATTTTGAGAAAGAAGAACAAAGTAGGAGGGATCACAATACCTGATATCAAACTGTATTACAAGGCCATTATAATCAAAACATCCTGGTACTGGCATAAAAATAGGCACATAGACCAATGGAATAGAACAGAGAGCCCAGAAATAAATCCAAATCTCTACAGTCAATTAATATTTGACAAAGGGGGCAGCAACATAAAATGGACTAATAATAGCCTCTTCAACAAATGGTGTTGGGAGAACTGGACAGCTACATGCAAAAAAATGAAACTTGAGCACCAATTTACACCATAAACAAAATACATTCAAGGTGGATAAAAGACTTAAATATAAGCTGTAACACCATTAAAGTCCTAGAGGAGAGCATTGACAAGAAAATCTCAGATACTTCTCGAAGCAACATTTTTACTGATATGTCCCCTAGAGCAAGGGACATAAAGGAAAGAATAAACAAATGGGATCTCATCAACATTAAAAGCTTTTGCATGGCTAAAGAAAACAGTATTAAAATAAAAAGAGAACCAAGTGTATAGGAAAGCATATTTGCCAATGATACCTCAGACAAGGGTTTAATCTCCAAAATATACAAAGAACTTACATGACTCCACTCTAAGAAGACAGGCAACCCAATTAAAAAGTGGGCAAATGACTTGAACAAACATTTCTTCAAGGAGGACATACAGAGGATCCAGAGACACATGAAAAGATGCTCAATATCGTTAGCTATCAGAGAGATGCAAATTAAAACCACAGTGAGATACCACTTTACACTGGTCAGAATGGCCATCATAAATAAGGCAACAAACAAGTGCTGGAGAGGTTGTGGAGAAGAGGTGACCTTAATCTATTGTTGGTGGGATTGCAGAGTGGTACAACCACTGTGGGGAACAGTATGGAATTATCTCAGAAAACTAAAAGTAGACCTGCCTTTTGACCCAGCAATTCCACTGCTAGGATTATATCATAAGAACCCTGAAACAGCAATCCAAAAGAACCTATGCACCCCAATGTTCATAGCAGCACAATTTACAATAGCCAAGAACTGGAAGCAACCTAGGTGCCCATCAGTAAATGAATGAATCAAAAAACTATCGTACATATACACAATGGAATTCTATGCAGCAGAAAGAAAAAAGGAGCTCCTACCTTTTGCAACAGCACGGATGGAACTGGAAAGCATTATGCTGAGTGAAATAAGCCAGGTGGTGAAAGACAAATACTATATAATCTCACCTTTAACAGGAAGCTAAACCACAAAACAAACAAGCAAGCAAAATAAAAACAAAGACACTGAAATAGAGAACAGGGGGACAGTGACCAGAGAGGAGAGGGGAGGGAATTTCAAGGGAAAAAATGGGAAGGATTTACAGTAACTAGTATAAAGGACACATGGAGAACAACTAAGAGGGGTGGAAATGGGAGGGAGGTGGGGAGCACTGGGGGTTGGGCTGGGATGGGAGTAAAAGACAGAAAAATGTACTTGAACTATAATTAAAAAATATATATATAAAAAAGAAAATAAAACATCTAGTAGTAAATTTAGAAAAGGATACAAAGAACCTATATACTGAAAACTACAAAACATTATTAAAAGAGACTGAAAAAGACACAACAAAATGGAAAAATATTCTCTGTTTATCAATTAGAAAAATAAGCACAATTAAAATATCCATATTATTCAAAGCAATATATAGAATTAATTCAATCCCCATCAAAATCTCAATGATGTTTTTTTAGAGAAATAGAACAAAAATTGATGTTTAATCTTTTTATATTTTTCTCATTATCTTTGTCTTAATTCACATTTTTACTATTTTACTTTTTGTACTGTTTTGTAATCTCTTTAATCTTTCATCTTTAAGCATGTCTTCTGGATGTGTCAGTCTATTCAAGGAACAAAAGACACACACACACACAGGACTCCATACATGTATAACAAGCCTACCAATATTCTCTCATTCTGTCGCAGAAAATTAAGATTAATCTTGTAGAAGTTGGCAGTTATTTTTATAACACTGATAATAACAGTTAAAATTTTATTAGCTCATATGTGATAAGCGGTATACTAAAAGATTTTATATGTGCAAATCTAATTTAATTCTCACAACTTTGTGAGATTGAAGTTTAGTCATTTACATAACTTGCATTATAATTAGATAAAATCCAGTTTGATTTTATTGATTTCAGAGTAGAAAGCTTGAATGTTACATGAGACTTAGTTTTTAATGGGGAAAATTTAAATCATAGCATTGCCTGTTTTCTGGAAACAAAAAGAATAAATGAATGATAAGAAAGTTTAATGGCACTTATTTCAAAATGAGTTATTTTCTCAAATAATATGATATATATAATATGTGTGTTATGTTTTACATTTTAGAATTGTTCTTTATATTTACTCTTTACTATCCTTTATTCTTAGTCATGATTTCAGTTTTTCTAAAAATAACCTTACCTTTATGGAAACCACTATATAAGTGATTTTATTTACTCTTTATCAACACATCAGACTAGTTAACACTGAAAAATTTATATTTGTGTTTCTAGTAATATAAATAAAGATGGCTTTGGATAAAGTACAGATAAAAATCAAATTTTATCCAGAGGACAATTGATTAGGAGTTGCTTTGTAAAATATTTATGAAATCACAGAATTAGGTAAATAATAATACCAAGCAATTTCTAAGACAGGATCAGCTCCCACGTACACCTATTTTATTGCTAAACATTGCAAGGCTATTGTTTGATTTTCACTCACAGCAAACAAGACTTTTGTTTTAAAGGGTTTCATTCAAAAGTTCCCTGCACAGCAAAGTTCATGGCACCCAATTTATCTACCTAGAGAAGATGAAGGGCTTAACTGGCCCTGTGTGATAGGAAACTCTGGCTTTAGGAAGTGGCCCCTTTGACTCTCACATTGTTATTATATAAATGCTATGATTTTTTTTCTAAAGAAAGACTGAAATTGGCTCTTTTTACCTTGAGACAAAGCATTTTAGATGGGAACAATATTATTTTTTCTGTCAGAAAACATTTTATCTAAGCACATTGAGCACACTTCACTATATCAGCACAAACGGCTACAAGAGCAAAGTCAAACATCTCCAAGTCCAGATTTTATTAAAAATAGGGCATGCTTCTGGAGGTGGAAATTTATGTAGGCATATATAAGAGGGAAAGAATATTGACAAAAATAATAAAATTATTTTAAAATGTGTTTTTCCAATATATGAAGTATATAATTTTATGAACTGCTACAATATTACAGTAATAGAGCACTGACTAGTGTTTTGTGCTGTTGTTTTTAACTACTATTTATATATATATATACACACACACAATAGGAGCACTTAGAGTCAATGTTACAAAATAACACAAGCAAATCACAAAAAACAATCACCTCAATAAACAGGCAACAATAACCAGACATGAAATTTCAAATTAGGTAAGATACTTTTTAAATTAGAATGTAAAAAATAACTTTATTTTATAATCACTATTATTGCTGAATGTATTTAGAAAATAAATTTACATGCTTAATGGAGAAAGGATTAAAATCTCTAATTGGGAAGCCGGTTTGTCACTAATTTCTTGCAACAGTTAAAATACAAAATTGTTTGCTTCTTGCAGTAGTAGAAATTTATTTTTCAGGTATACATTCAAATGTATACAAGTAAAATGTTTATTTTGACATTCTTAAAATATTAATATCCAAAATGGAAACAGTTTACATATTTATAAATTAATTGATACTTATATACAATAATTTATAACTGTAAAGTATATTAATATTTAAGTTAAAACAATTAGACTGATGTGCTCTAGTAGGAGAAGATTGCCAAACTATATTGAAAGTTTATTAACATATAGAGCAGTGGGAATATTATGATTTTTGTGTGTGAGAAAGACAATAAAAAATACATGTGAACACTTTGTTTCTGGTGAGGGGTTGAGATATCTTGCATTGAGAACATATGTATTTTAAAGTATATGTATTTGGTATTTCCTTGTTGTTGCTGTTTTCGTTTTACCTGTTTATATGTAACTATAGAACAGTGAAACCACGTTTAAAAAATCACAACTCGGCTTTAATATCCAAATTAAAAGGGGGCCCTGGTTGATGTAACTCAGTGGATTGAGCGTGGGCCTGTGAACCAAAAGATTGTGGTTTGATTCCCAGTCATGGCATGTTCTTGGGTTACAGGTCGGTTCCCAGCAGGGACACATAAGAGGCAACCATACATTGGTATTTATCTCCCTCTCTCCTTCCCTTACCCTCTAAAGATAAATAAATATTTTTTTAAAAAGGGGGGATTTGAAAAAGTTTAGTGGGGAAGGAGGGAAGAAGAGAAATATCTCCCTCTACTTTAGATGTACTTTATGTCATGCTATTTGTATAGTCTTCTAAGTATGCTTTTAAAGTGTACAGATATAACACTTATAATAACTTAAAAATGTACATGTAATATTTTCTAAATCTGAAATACATCTAAATGATCTTAATCAGCTAAATTAATAATTTTATTTTAAATGTCCTGTGCTGTAATAATTACAGTAAGTACTGAATAGTTCTATTTAAAAAAAAAAAACACACATGATTCTTTATTCTGCTTTTTCAAAGGAGTCAATTCAGGACATTTTAAAAAATAAAGCCTGCTGGTTAGACTGTAGATATACTATCTGTATGAACCTCTAAGCACATGCCCTGAGTATCTATCTCTTTATCAACATCCTTAGATTAATTTTAACAAAATTTAACTAGTAGTAGTGGATTGTCATTTAAAAATGTCTTAATGAGGAATATTTCAGTTATTTTTCTAGCTTTCCAATTCTCAAACTACTGTGGCAGTTTGTTTAATATACAGAACAATTGTCCAACACCCACATGCACTTATAGTTAGTTTATCTGCCATAAATCACTGGCATCTCTTTTTTAATAGTTATATAAAGTATATAAATTGATGTTTTTGTAGAATGCATTTTGAGTTATGTCATCCAGCAGCAAGTAAAAATATCAAATTTTTCTTAATAAAATTACATTATTTGAGAATAGAATAACAGATTTTCATTTTACCTTTTCCAGCATATATTTTTTCTTCCATATGCTAAAGATTTACCATGGTATAAATGAAAACATGTGAATAATTTTGATTTGTATTAAAGTTGCAGAGTAGCATATCAAATTACACGATAAAACAATGGATGGTATTATAGAATGAAGACTAAATAGTTGTGTCTCCTTTTCTGTGAACCAAAGATTTTAGTGAAAGCAAGAGGGTAAGTCCCTACAGCACTGAGAAGGCATAAGACAGAGAGTTTACCTTAACGTGTGTTACATGTAATTGGCTTAACATTTTACAACCAAAGTTCCTTGAAACTTACCAAATTGCATTGGCTTTCTTTCCCTTATAGGTTGAGTGACATGAATATGGTAAAGGGATACTATGAGTTTATCCTGTCACTCAGGGTAATGTTTTAATACATGAGGTCTGTCCAAAAAAAGTCCAACCATTGTTAATATAATGAGAATGATTTTTGTGACATCATTGTAACCTGGCAGCCAAGGAGAGTGGACAAGAATGTGCATGTGTGAACAACTATGGCTTCACTGTATTACTCCATGAGGATGCTAGATGACCCTGAGTGAGCATGTGTACTGTGTAACCATCACATTCAGAATGGCTGAGTGAGTAAAGCAATGAATCTGCATCAAATTTTATGTTAAGCTTGAACATTCCTCTGTGGAAAGTATTCAGATTATTCAGAAAGCTGCAGCTATGGGCCACTGGTGATTGCCAGCTTCAACACAACAATGCACCCACCTAACATCACATCTGGTGCAAAGTTGTTTGTTTTTGTTTTGGTAAAATATCAAATCACCCAGGTGACTCAGCCTCCCTACAGCCCAGATTTGGTGCCCTGTGACTTCTGGCTTTTCCTCAAACTAAAATCACCTTTGAAAGGGAAGAGATTTCAGACTGTTGATGAAATTAGGAAAATACAATGGGACGGGTGGCAATTGGAAGAACTGTGTAATGTCCCAGTACACCTACTTTGATAGTGACTGAAGTGTCATTGTCCTATGTACAATGTTTCTTGTATCTTCTTCAATAAATGTATTTTTCATATTGCTTGACTGGACACCTTCTGGACAGACCTCACATATCTTTTCTATGTAAAGATAGATTGTTCTTGTTCTTTATATATATAAATATAGATTATAGTACTCATATTTAAATATATTTTTAAATATTAACTATTTTATATTATTACAAACAAAAAATGTCTGATTTATTTTGAATTCACTTGATATGAACAACAGATTAGTTTATTTTATATATATATAATATATATAAAAGATAAAATCTTATATATATATAAAATATAAATATATTTATATAAATATATATTATACATATCTTATCTTATATATATTTATATCTTATATATATAAGATATATATAAGATTATATATATATAAGATTTTACTTATTTATCTTTAGAGGGGAAGGGAAGCGGAGAGGGAGAGAAATATCAATGTATGGTTTCCTCTCGTGCATCCCCTGCTGGGAACTGGGCTGCAACCCAGGCATGTGCCCTGAGTGGGATCTTTTTGTTTGTAGGTCCATGCTCAATCCACTGAGCTACACCAGCCAAGGCTAGTTCATAATGTATTAATGGAGAATCAACCAACTTCTATCTAGTAAAACAAACAAAACATAGGGAAAAAGCTCTTTGATAAAGCCTTGACAAAGTTTTTTTTTAGATTTGACTCCAGAAGCAAAAGCAACAAACATAAAAATCACCAAGTGATACTACACCAAACTTAAAAATCTTTCTTTATAGCAAAGAAAATTATCAACAGAATTGAAAAAGCAACCCTTGTATTGGAAGAAAATATTGACAAATGTGTATTTTAGAAGGGTTAATGTGAAAATATATACCTCATAAAACTCAATAAAAACAAAAATCCTCAATTACAAAACGGACAAAGGGCCTAATAAACATTTTTCTAAAGAAGATATATTAATGACCAACAAGTTTATGAAAAGATGCTCATCACTAATTATTAGGGAAACATTACTCAAAATCACATGAGATATCACCTCACACTTGATAGTTTTTGCTTTTTTTGACTCTTGTGTTGGTGATACATCCAAAGAATTATTGCCAGGACCAATGTCAAGAATATTTTTCTTGCATTTTTTTTCTAGAAGTTTTATAGTTTTAGCTCCAAACTTTATATTTTCTTGATGGATTGAACTCTCTATCATCATATAATGATCTCTTTATTGCTCTTACAGTTTTTGATTTAAAGTCTACTTTGTCTGATACAAGAATAGTTATTCTTGTTTTCTTTTGATTTCCATTTGTATAGGATATATAGTTTTTAACCCTTCACTTTTAGTGTTTATGTCCTTAAACCAGAAGTGAGTTTCATGTAGGCAGCATTTAGTTTAGTCTTGTATTTTTATCCACCATGCCATTCTATGTCTTTTGATTATAGGATTTAGTTCCTTTATGTTTAAAGTACTTAGTGTAGGTAAGAGTTCATTATTGCTATTTGATTATTTTTGGCTGTGATGTACATTTTTGTTCCTTATTTCCTCCTTATTTCCTCTGATGACTATTCAGTTACAATTTGTGTGTAGATGGTAAGGATGTGTTTGTTCAAATGACAGATGAAGAAGAACTTTTGTTAATTTTTTTGCAAATCTGGCTATTTTTCATATATTTAAAGCCAAATCATAACTTAATCTCACAGTTGTCTAGCAAATACCTTTATAATTTTGAAATCTAGTAAACATAAATCTACAAAATGTTGGCCTGGATATTTTAACAAGTCAGTAGAACTTTTCCAGAAATTGTAAAACTACAATTAGGGAGTTTATTGATAGAAAGTTTTTTTCTCTTTTACCACCTATTATAGGTTGAATTGAATCACTTAAAAAAATGTTGAACTTCTAACTCCCAATACCTCTGAATGAGATTTTATTTAGAAATAGCGTCCTTAGAGAGATAATCAAGAAATTTAAGCTCAATAACGTGGACCCCGATCTGGTGTCATTGTGTTTTTTCTTACAAAGATGTAAAATTGGGTACGCAGAAATGCATGGAGGAGAGATAACGTAAAGACATTGGGAGAATGCAGCCCACAGACGAAGGAGTGATTGAGGGTACCAGAAGCTAGAAGAGAGTCATGACACTGATTTTCACAACTCTCAGGAAACAACTCTGCCAGCACTTGGATTCTAGTGTTTCAGCATCCAGAACTGTGAGGAATGAATTTTTGTTGTTTTTAGCCATGTGTTTTGTGATGTTGTATGTAAGCAGCCCTGGAAAATAAGACATCACCTATAGCTTTCTTTTCACAGGCTGACACCTGGGTTCCTTTCTATTTTTTTCTGCCTTGAAAGTATGTAGTATGGAGTACAGTGTCCAAATTGATGTTGTATGAGTGATACTGATGGAAAGAAAGAAGCTGATATTAGTTTTACCTGTTTGTAAAAGTAGTTTCCCCTTAGTAGATATTTTATTTTCTTTCTCTGAGTGTTTAGGGGTGAATAGAAAAAGTAATTAATTAGCTATAACACTTTATAATAACCACATTCTAAATCAGAGAATTAATATTTTAATTTGATTAATATGGTATGATAGTTTATTAGAGAGACCTAGAATTTGTGGGAATACTGTCTAAACAATACTCTGGTCTTCTCAGAAGTTATGTATGATTGATTTTATTTCTAATATTTAACATCTGATAAACTTCATTGCAGAAAAAAGTGTTCTTGGATTATGACAAATGAAAGGTTTTTACAAAGCAGAGTGTACACTTGGAACATATCCTATGTATGAATTTTTGTGCCGCTGAGTGTTGCACAAAAGTGTCGACCTGTGGGTCTTGGAACTGCTCAGCACAACAGAACATGCCAATTAATGCACTCTGGATAGAGCACGTAAAGGCAAGTATATTATAAGTCAGTACATGGTCAATGAAAGCCTATTATTTTGTTTTCTATAATATTTCCACCTAAAATGAATATTAAACACAAAAATTACTTTTGAATAATTATAAGGTTCAAATTTAGTCTACAAATGTGAGGACAGTCATGTGGAATGTAGTTTTCTGCATTGAAAAAGAAGGGCATTTTATTTCTTTCTTTAGGGTCCAATGAAAGTCACACTGACATGCCACAAAGTAAATGATTATATTGTATATACATTGATTATAAGGCAGGGTCTAAATGATGCTTATCTAAATTATAGTACTATTTAAAGGCTAAAGTGAGAACACTCTTTGAGAGAAGTGTTCTCCAACTGGCTTACTACATTTCACCCAGTACAAATTCAGTATATGTAGTATCAGAATTTACCAATATAAATTTGAGCTACAAATATTTAGTATATTTTTCTTTCTTAAGCTTGAGGTATAAATTCACACCTTAAATATTTTCTTGGTATTCTTTAAAGTATTGTATCCAAATCACAATGTGATTTGGATATAATCCAAAAACATACAAACAAACAAAAAATACTAATGTGAACCAAGAAATAAAAGAACCAGCTCATTGCCATAAAATTTTTAAAAATGTAATTTAAATTGACTCTTATAATTTGATTCTGCTACCAATGACAGTGAGGATTTGACAGTCCACTGCACCAATAAGTAAATTTTAGAGCAGAGGCTGGTGAGAGAGAAAGGAAGTTTTTATTCACTTGCTGCATGATCTGGGAGAATGGCCATCTTTTGTCTCAAAGCTCATATATATCCTCCAGGTAACCTAGAGGAAAACCCACCTATTCTCAGCCAGACCAAAACCAAAGGCAGCATCCATTTGAAGTACCACTGAAATGGTGTTCAGAACTCAGGGTGCCCAAGAATCTAGGAAAAAACGCCCACTAACTTGGTTAGGGGGATGGAGAAAGGGGAGGACAGCCATTGAAGGTTACTTTGCATTAGTAGGACAACTTGGCTAACTTAATAATTATGATAAAAGGCTGTGTTTCTGCCTGGGTCAAGGGAGATAATTTGTGAGGGAGCTCATTGTGGGAAGAGTCAGAAAGGGGGAGTTTATAGAGCCAGAGTGAGAGGCTGGAAGCTTGGAGTCAGAATTTAAATGGAGGACATGGGCAGCCATTAGGGCATTGACCTTGTGATTTGAAAGAGAGCAGTGAGAAGGTCAAAGTGAGCAAGCAGCTATATAGTTCATAGTGAGGAAGGAGGCCATGCGGCCTGGTAATAAGAAAGGAGGTGCTGCTGCTGTGGCTGTGCCTGCTGTAGCTGACTGTGGAGCCCGCAAAGGACTTCCTTGAAAGATCCTGACCTGCCACACCTGATTTTACCTGGACTTTTAAGACCTGTGCTTTTCCTGAGTCACCATGATACAGAATAACATGGCACATGCTTTTCTGGACTATTACACAGAAACCGATGACACCATGCTCTAGATCCAACACAGATAAAGACATGGGAAATTTGGGGGGATGTTTTTGGCTTATAGTCTGGTGGGGAGCATGGAAATGTTGGGTCTCATGGGAAAAGATAACTACAAGCTGAGATTCTCTAACCTTTCCCAAGGTTTGACTATGGTAAAGTCAGACCTATTTCTACCATCATTAATAGCTGGGTCATTCACCAAGGCACCATGTCATTGGGCCCAGTCTACTCAATAACACCATCATTTGAGAAATTCAGGCACTGCTGTGTGGTCTCTAGGCTGTTTAGCTTTTCTCCCACCCCCTGTGAAGCCTCAGACTCCCACTTGGAACCCGAATGTTGGACAGCACTGCCATCAACAATGTGGCTTCCAGGGCCAGAAGCTCTTTGTAAACACATGTGCCAGTACATTAGGTGGATCAGGGTGGTCCCTTCCCTTGACACAAATTTCACCTCTAGGGCACATGTGCCTGCCTTCCCCCAGTCACACCACCACACAGGTACCAGAAGAAAGTAGGAAGGCTTCCCCACCTATCTAATTATTTTGCTAGCACTGACTGTGTTCAATGTAATTCTTCTTCCTGCTGCCATATTTCCTGTGGGGCTGTGGGGCTGCTGCCAGGAGCAGGATGCTCAGCACAGAGCATTTGCAAAGCACAAATTCAGTTACCCAGATACCATGGCCCCACCTGCTGCCTTGGGTTTTTGATCTCATCCAGCATCCCCTCCTGTTCTCCACCCTCCTGCTCTCAATGGTCTGGCCAGGCTATCAGTTTCAATTTCAATCATTGGATATGTGCACAAGCATCTATATTTGGTTATGGTTAAATCTTTGATTTTTAAAAATCTAAGGAATCAATGACACAAGCCTTATGGAATGATAAAATTAATATTGAATGCATGACAAGCTTAATTTTAGTAATTTTCTTCACTTTTATAGATAATCTCATAATTAAAAAGGACTTGACTATATGTTTGAAAGTCTAGCAGATTAATTGGTGAAGTTTGTGTCATATCTTGAGGTACATTGATAATACATAACAGTCAATTGTAGTCATTGTGGAGAGATGTAAAGGACGAGCCATACTTAGGTAACAAAACCTGTTTGAGTTGTGCATGTTCAGCATGGTGGTAGTGGGGTCAGGTTTTCATCAGCGTTATGATTAACTGAATATCAAAGAGACATTCCACCATTAAACAAAACATCCAGCCTATCATGTACAGATACAAAGTTTCCTTCTCAAGTATGGAAGACTGACAGGGGCAAAGGAACCACTAAATCAAATGGCAAATTAAGTGGAAATGTTTTCAATAGGAAAACAAAATTGAAACCAAAGTAGAGGGCAAACTGACTGGGCCATAAATAGGTGAGAATTTGATTAAAGAATTGAGGGAGAAGTGGTGTTGTTAAGAAAAAAATATTATGTTGACACTTCTTATAATAATAAGGAAGATTTTATTCTTGATTACTGAGATAGGAACATGTTAATAAAAGAGAAAAATCAGAGTCAACTCTGAATACAAAAACATAATTGAGGATTTATAGGCAAGAGTATGGTGAGGGGGGTCAGTGGATGGAAAATTCACTAAGGGGATATGAAGAGGTTACAGATTCTTGCTAATTTGATTTAGGTTATTGAGAAAGGTTGACTAAGCTGATCATGTGTCAAGGGTAGTGATGGGGAATTAAATCAGGTATTAAAAGTGATATCGCATCAAGTATGGGTGGATTTTCACTATACTGGCTTCATAAATTCTTGCTAACACTGAACATGGCAAGGATGAACACCAAAGGCAAACATAAAGGCCTACTTGAGAAAGCAACTCTGAAGAGTCTGTGTCAGTAGATAGGGGATACTTGAGACTAAAGCCTAGAATTGGTAACACAATAACAGATAATATTTATTGAATATTTATTCTGTTTCAGATACTATTAAAATAACCTTATTTTATTAGTTATAATTAACAGTAAATTAAAAATGAATAATAAATAAAATAAAATAAAATGATAAATTATAATGTATAATTTAAATGTTCAACATTCCTGGGGGGTGGAGACTAATAGAACACATAGAATCTTTAGGTATGCAGATCTCAGGTAAAAAATGCTGTTTTGACCAACATGAAGCAACAGGATCCTGCTCAAAACCAAGACCAAGACAAAGCAAACAGGAAATATAAAAACAGAACAAAAAATCTATGAAATAATATTTTTTTTATACTGAACATCAGGCAATGAAGGAAAGTGAGCCCTGAGAGACAGGAAACAGCATCGGTGAACCATACTGCTGTTCCAGTTTACTACATGAGGAAGCTGCTAAGTCAGTGTAAAACAGGTCCATAAGGGTTGAATGATACAGTTCCTGGCACCAAGGCCAGGGTTAGTGCTTGTTATAGGCTCTTCCCATCTCACCTGTTTTGCCTAAATTATCATGCAGGCTCAATTACTTCCTCATCACTTGGGGCTGAGAAATTCACAAGCTTTATCATGAATGAAAATATTAAGCATTACTTTAGAAATTTAGCATATAGTGGATAATTATGTCTTTCTCAAAAATATTTATCCTTTGAATATATATTGTCAATAATTATTTTGAACAGTATAAATAATAAATATTATAGAAGGTAATGTTTTCGTGTATAATACATGCACATATTATAATGTATAATACATTCATAGAGACTAATTTGTGGCCATTGTATAGCACCTGTGTAGGAGTCCATGAAATGTATTTAATAAACTAATATCATTACATGAAATATCTTAGTTTTAAATCTAATTGCTTCTGCTTGATGTTAGAGATATATTTAATTTTTTATCTTAATATGACATATACTTATGGTTGACATTTTCAATACATAGCCAGAAAACAACGTTTCCTCTCATTGGAAAGCTTTGATTTTATGATCTCCCGACATACCTCCTCATGGTGGAGATTGTGCCATTAGCAAGAAAAATAGAGTGTAACACACACACACAAAGAGATAATATGTAATCTCTTTTTTGCCTGTAGTCTTTTTTGCTTGTAATTACTTATTTGAATGTAATGGTTCCCTAAAGTCACTATACAATGTTACTTTTATGGAAAAGTTTAAACAGGCACAAATTCTTTGCCACTTTTCCCAGTGAAATAGGATTTATGCCACTTGATTTGAAATCAGGTGAAGTTCTGATTCCCCTGTAGCTCCGTGCAACAGAATATTAAGAGGTAGCCATGCACATGTATCTGAGCTCATCCTTTAGGAAACAGAAGCCATGTGTCCCTTGTGATACATACTTGTGACACTTTTAGAATTTAGTGCCACTTTACAAAAAAAAAAGTCCGTGGAAAGGCCTATAGGTGTTCTGATAGAAAACATCATAAGAATTTCCAGACAATAATGAATATCAGCTGCCTGCATTCGAGCAGATCCTCTTTAGAATCCTTTCCTGAAACCCTTCAGATTCCCGTGATATCCGACCACAGCTACTTGAGTAATCCAAGGGAGAATCATATGGTTAAGTTTGGCCAATCTGTAAAAGCATGAAAGAATATATATATATATATTCCTGGATTTTGATGTGATTTCTTTGCAGAAGTAAATAACCAAAAAGAATCCCTTCGTACTTTAAAATCTTTCCAGTCACAGTTTCTACTGTGTTGGTGAAATGACTAAATTGTCAAATGAAAGCAAGAGACAGCAGGGTTTTTCTTCCTTTCTGGTGCTAAGTTTCACCTTTCTAAGATATTTGTACCAAGTGTCAATATTCACAATGTGAGCAATTTGTTATTACACATTTAATTCAAAAGAAAATAAGACAGTTGATGTTTTCTCAAACTATTTAGTGCTATGGCTCTAATTCCCCAAGGTCAAGTAAAGTAAAAACAAAATACATGTAGACCACAGCTTGGATTTCACTCATTAAATTGTATGGTTGCTCATCAAACTCTTCCGCATTATCATTTTGAATAGTCAACATACGGCATAGAATATTTACCAAATTGTCTTTTTCTAACCTGCATGGTCCAAAAGCATTTATCCTTTTAGTCAGTGCTTTTGTTGTTCTAATTTCCCCTCCAAGCTGTAAACATTACTGGAGACCTTTTCACCTTCATTTGGATTATGAGTTAGAAATTTGACACGGAGATCTTCCACGCTCTTCACCATCCCCACACACTGAATGAAGGCCTCTAGCCATCATGTACTGTGGCCAAAGAATTATCACATCTTGAACCATTGAACACAGCAAATATTCGGCCCTTGAGACCTTCCAGCAGCTGCCTCTGCCACTCCGTATTGACATTTGCTACAGCTGAAATATTCTGGAAAATTAATTCAGTGAGTTTTCAAATATTTCTTCACTGATTTATAGAAAATAGTCATCCGAAAATTATTTTTAATATTAGCATGAATATTAATACTATATTAATAGTATTATACTAATAATAGTATACTAAGGGTATTACTATTAGTATTAGTATACTAAGGGTATACTAATATTTCATACCCTTTAAACTTACACAAAACATGAATTTGCATATCTGGACATATTCTACTCTATGAAATGAGAAGCACCCTTATCCTATACAAAGTTCTAGAAAATCTACTATTAATTCAACTATTTTTGGAAATGAAAACAATTTTAAAAATATATACATGTTTAAGTTTCAGGACAGTCATTTGGTTACATAGATTTTAAAGGGTGAAGCATCATTTATTCACTTAGTGAACAAATAACTTATGAGCATGCATTGTGTGATACATACTATCTAGGTCAGGGCCTATAGAAGTTACAACACCTGTGCCGTTAATGAAAGTCAGGCAATAAACAAGCAAATACAGGAACAGACAAAATAATTTTATTTGTGATAACAGCAAACTAGAAAAAACAAGGAATGTTATATATAACAATACAAAGAGTGGGCAGAGAATCTTAAAAGTGGTGAAAGAGCCAGGCACATGACAAGTAAGAAGAGGTGCCTTTTAGGAGGAACAAAAAAACAAGCTTTAGGTATTTCAGTACTTGAGTCCTTGAGTACTGAAATGGTAGACTGTTGGTAGAATTTAGTGTGAAGACAGTATTTTGAAAATCGGAGAGGTAAAAAAATGTTCAACCAAGTCATAGAATACATTCTCTAGAAGTAGTTTTTATATCTTTTCTTCTCCAGGCATCCTGATAATTTAAGGAAATAGACATTAAAATTGTATGAGTTCATCTAGATCTTATCGCTTATGTATTTGTCAGGCTGGAGCATTCCTATTGTTTTCTGTATACAGATAATGGAGATGATAACAGGTGATATATACATAAATAGCTACATACAGGTATGCATAGAATGAAATAATATAACTGTTTTATAGCCCATAACATTGCACGATTGCTTAGAGGACAGCCAAAATTTCATATTGTATGTATAGCTCTCAGATTACTAGCACAGTCCTTAATATGTAATTAATACTATCCACAGTTGATTAAATTGCATTTTTTCCAGTTTCATGGATATCACTATCTTTGGAAAAAATTAGTTTTGACTGTCAGTCATTCACCTCTCTTCTCAAGTGAAAAGTTATTTTGTGGGCAACACCTTATTGGTATATTCTTGGGAAAACCTTTATGTTCCCATCCAGGTAAAACAGGTTGGTAGTCATGAAATTTTGGTTCTGCCAATTGGATATTCCCTTCAAGTTCTTTAAAGTCACAAATATGTGAAACAGCAAATGGGGACAGCAGGCTCAAATTCATAACTTCAACCGCTGTAGCACGCTGGCCATTTTCCCATTCACTGTAGTTTCTATTCAGTAGCTCCTTGGAGTGTTTGCTACCTGCCCTTCCCATAGCATCGATTCACCAGTATTGTGATTCCCCAGTATCCTAACTCTAAATGTTTTTGTTGCTTAAGATATGTTGATTTCTAATATACACTGGTTTATCACCATATATACACTAAATATATTTGCATTTATTTTTGTAATGACAAAATGTTGAACAATTATTTAAGCGTAAATTTATTTAAGATTTTATATAGGCATTTTAAAAATTTACAAAAGCATAATTTGACTCTAAAATAATAATGTATATATATATATATTTCTACTTAAACATTTGCATAAATTTTGTTTTTCTTTATGCTTAAAGTCAAGCATATAGGAATCATCACTGTCAGTCAGCTAAAAGGCTGGGTATTAATGCTGTGATAGAAAAATCCTGAACCTTTCATCTATCCACACTGATACTTCTTTTCTCTGACATATATTTTTTACCTTATGAATTCTTCCATGCAATTTTTTTCTCTCCTGTCTATATAATTCCTCTTAAACCAGGTAGGAGCAAATGAGTTCTCATCACTTCTATAGACTTTGACAGGTGAAATTGAGCACTCTGAAGTCAGAATTCATTTGGCACTTTTAATTTTTCATGTCAATTTGCAGGCATGATAAGCCTGGTATTTCTGAGTCACCAAATATAATACAAGCTCAGTTAAGGGAGGCATTATACCTTATATTTTTGGGTTTTCAATTGCACAGTTTTCCCAAAGATTTAATATGATTGTTGGAAAAATGTCTACAAACCTCAAAAAACAATGAGTCATAAGTGTAGGTGAAAATGTGAGACTTTCTGAGTGGCTTTGTTATATAAGGCATGAGAGGTCAGTCAGAAGAATGATTTTCTTTGACCTTCAAGTCTCTTCAAATTTTCCCAGTGTTTCTGATAGCCCCTGAGCGAAAAGTCTCATTATGTACATTAAGAGGTTTGCCTTTAGTCTTCTCTCAGAATTTTTAATACAGTTGTCTTCCTCTCCTCACTGATTTGAAAACTCATAACATCCTTGCCCATTTCCAAGTGCAAGTAACAGATTATAGTCCCCATCCAATCCTGAGCAATTAAAGACCAAATGAATCAAAGGTAATTTAGTTGACTTTCTACGCTTCAGTAGGCCCTGGTTTCAGCTTAGCCTGAGGCAGTTGCCAGACCAGGAAAATTTAACACATATCCTTTTCATATTAGTAGCTGATATATATATATCTGTAGCTTAGTTCAAAGATAATACACATGCACTGGCAGTGATTCTGAATATTATTTCATAGAGTATCACCACACATCTTCTCATGCACCTCTTGCCAATATTATGCTGGGTGTTCCTGCCATATTAAAAAACAGACTGTGAACTAAGGTCCCCATTTTCATATGCTTCTTCCATTCCAACTTCCAAGAAGAACCTTACTTTCTCTGGTTAGGCTCTGAAGTTTTATGTCAGATAGAAATAGTAAAATATGAATGTATATGGATGTGGCAAGGACCTGAGTATGTTGTGAGAGACTTGAGATAATGAAGGATGCAAAAATATGTGTATTCATTTCCTAAGGCTGCTGTAACAAATTACTACATGCTGTGTGGCTTAAAACAACACAAATTTATTTTCTTATAGGTGAGGATACTATAAATATATAATTAAGGTGTTACTGGGGCCATGTCTTTCCTCAAGTCTATGAAGAAGGCCTTTCCCATACCTCTGCACAGCTTCTAGTGATGACTGGACATCTGGCATTCCTTAGTTTGTAGAAGTATTGCTCCTCCTTTTGCCTTCCTTACGAGGACACAGTTTAATTGGATTGAAGGCCCATCTTAAGCCAGTATGCCCTCATTTTAGCTAAGCCTATATGAAAAAACTCCATGTTCAAATAGGCTCAATCTCATAGGACAGGCGTTAGGACTTTTTAACACATTTTTAGGGGGGGATACAACATATCCCTGGGGGACAAAATTTAATAAGAAAAAATATAAAGGAAAGTAAGAAGGAAGGAAAAGAAAAATGTTGCAAAAAATGGTAAATGAAAATGAAAGAGCCTATATAATTTTAGTTGTTGGGAATACTTTTGAATTTGGATTGGTTTTGTTTGAGCTTTTTTGGTAAGGGGTATGTCTTTTTAAG
The DNA here is from genome assembly GCF_014824575.4 of Sturnira hondurensis. Lineage (NCBI taxonomy): Eukaryota > Metazoa > Chordata > Mammalia > Chiroptera > Phyllostomidae > Sturnira > Sturnira hondurensis. Next base: position 17,105,340 of record NW_028083059.1, read on the forward strand.
CAATTACACTGTATTACAGATTAAAAAAGAGGAGGGTATAAATTTTTACACTACATGGTGATCTCCTAGAGAATAGGAACTTGAGTTTTCTCTACTCAGTCCCTCAGAATATTCAATATCATGAAGATCATACTTGGAACTCAGAGAATAATTTTAAATGACAAAAATTTGAGTTGACTAATACAGTTTATAAATATGCACTATATATTATAAATTGCATTCTCCTCTGACTGAAGACTGAATTACTTTTTTCAATTTTTATGTCCAAATTGTGTCTTTTAAAGTCACTTCATAAAGTTATATAACAAAATGTCTATAATTTAAAATATATATATAAAAAATGGTTCTAGAGAAAATTTACAAAATAGAGAATTAAAAAGATATCATTGGAAACATAGAAAATGATATCAAATGTAAACAGTAATTGAAGAATAAAATTAAAAAAGAAAAAAGAAATAAGTAAAATGTAATATTCTGCTATTTAAAATGATACAATTTGCATTTGTACCAGTTAAACACAAATCTGTCTCCAATATATGATGTTTGATATCATTTTATGAAATATAAATATATTTTAAAGCAGTGGTTCTAAGCTTTTACTTTATTGCTTTTGGAGTACAGCTCTAAATTTTAAACTAAACAAGTTCCAGGTTATTTATTACAAAATAGAATATAATTTTGTGCCTTATGATTACTAATAAAATTTAGAAAAATCAAATTGAACTTCAAGTTTATTTAGTTTGGTTTTATTCTAGCTTTTAAAGTTTCCTACTTCAATATTTTTAAATATTATACAATAATATCTTCATGCTGTATTCATTAAATGAAGAACAGATTTGTAATTAATTTGAAATTCTGAATTCTGATATATGGTTCTGCATTTTAGGTAATTTCCCCAACAAAGATATTTAATTCCTTCAATCATATGGCATTCTATATTTTTTATTTTCATATATAAGTAAAAGAGTTAAGAATACTCAACTGATCTTATTTTCCATGTTTAAACTTTTTCTACTTTAATGATTTTTAATAGGTGACATCTTACTTGGTACTATAAACATGTTTGTTCTTTAAATTAAAAAAATTTTGAGATTATTTATTTGAAATAAATGATTATCATAAAGTTTCAAGAAATAATACAAAGAAATCACTTTTACCCTTTGAGGGGAACTAGCTATTCCTCTCAAAGTCACTATCTTGCAAATATTTTGTACTATATCACAACCAGGGTGATAATATAGGGATAAATCATGATAGAAAATATTTGCATTACCACAAGGACCCATTGTATTGCCCTTTATCAGCAAAGTCACTTCTCTCCCACACTCGTCCACTCCTTAAATTCTGTCAGCCACTAAGTTTTCTATTTCTATAATTTTTTTCAGGTAAAGAATGTTATGTAAATAAAATCATACAAATTGTGACCTTTAGGGATTGGCTTTTTTCATTCAGCAATATTCTCTGAAGCTTTTGTCAGATGATAAATGTACCAACAGTTTGTTCTTACCTATTTGTGAGTACTATTCCATGGATGTAACATGGAATAGTTACATGTACGTAACAGGTATGGATATAACAGTTTGTTCAAACGTTCAGCAATTGCAGAACATCTGGGTTGTTTGCAGTTTCACCTATTAAAAATAATGCTGCTATAAATATTTTTGTATAGGTTTTGATGAGAACATGAAGTTCATTTCTCTGGGATAAATGCCCAGGAGTGCAATTGTTGGACTGTATCATATGATAGTTGAATGCTTATAAAAAAAAAACACTCTCAAAGTGTTTTTCAGAATGGTTATACCACTTTACATTACCATAGAAAATATTTAAGCGATCAATTTTCTGTTCTAACCTGCATTTTGTACTGTCATGATTTTTCATTGTAGCCAATTTGATAGGCATAGAATGATGTTATATTGTGGTTGTAGTTTGCATTTCCCAAACAACTAATAATGTTGCACATCTTTTCAGGTGCTTATTTTCACATGTATATCCTTTTCTATAAAATTTCTTCTTATGTCTTTTGCACATTTTCTAATTAGATTTTTTTCACTGTTTAATTTGGAGAGCTCTTTATATATTTGTTTGTTTTATAGCCTTATACTCTCATAGTTTAATAGTTTATATTTAAAACTATAGTCTTTTTGAGTTAATTTTGTATAAGGTCTGATATTCAAGAGGGAATTTTATGTGTTGTTTTGCCTTTTTTTTTTGCCTATGGATATACACTTGTTCCATATATTGAAAAGACTGTCCTTAGCTGAATTGAGTTTTACTCAATAATTGGTTGAAAATATTGATGGCAATCCTTTTCTGGATTCTTTGTTCTATTGCATTGATCTGTTTCTGTTCCTCTGCCAATACTTGATTACTTGATTCTTGATTGCTTGAGCTATGTAACAAGTTTTGAAATTTATTAGGCTGATTCCTCCTACTTAATACTTATTTTTCAGAATTACTTGGCTACATTTATTCTTATGCCTTTCCATATCTATTTTGCATTACTTGTCTATGTGTACAAAATACCTTGTGGGGATTATTATATAAATTATGTTAATCATATATATAAATTTGAAGATAATCAATGCTTTTACTATGCTTCTTTTCAATCCATGAACACAGTATGTTTTCTCATTTATTAATTTTTTTGTTTTTTACATCAGTTTTATGTGGTTTAAAATATGCAAGTCCTCCACAGGCTTTGTTAGATTTAAATTTTTCATTTTATGTGGTTGTAAATTATATTTGATTTTTAATTTCAACATGTATATATTCACTGCTAACATTTACTTAAACCATTTTAAACATTAAGAGATTTAGGTGATGTCAGCAAGATAAACTAGGGAGCTTCAGGCCCTCTTTCTTCTAAAAATTATTAAACAACTAGATACTGCCTGAAACAACTTTAAAAGACCTGGAAATTAGTCAAAGATCTACAGCAACAACAACAAATAAAATCCCCACTCAAGAATAACCTAGATTTTTCCCTGGCTGGTGTAGCTCAGTGGATTGAACACAGGCCTGTGAAGCAAAGGGTCACTGGTTTGCTTCCCAGTGAGGGCACATGCCTGGGTTGTAGGCCAGGTCCCCAATAGGGGACACATGAGAGACAACCACACATTGATGTTTCTCTCCCACTCTTTCTCCTTCCCATCCCCTTTTTCTAAACAATAAATAAAATATAAAAAAGAATAATCTAGATTCAAAATGGTAGGGAATTTTTACTTAGACTTGCCCAAACTTCTTTATCAGGGTAGATGGCTGTGTTTCCAAAAATTAGTGGCCCCATCTTCATGAGCTGCAAGAGCAGAGCAGGCTTAATTTGCAATATGACAACTTGATTGGCCTCTGTTACTTAACTCAGAGTTCAGATGGACCAAACAACAATTGCTCAGATCCCAAGCTATAAGAAATTGCAGAAAACAGGGAACGTGACTCAAAAAATATCAATGGGGTTATAGACCAGCAAAGGCCAATGGTTAGAGACTACTAAATGAGGAATGCCATAGAGCTATAAAGGCTACCAAGAGAAAAAAAAAAAAAGTGTTAGATTCCCAGGGAAATACGAGGGCGTGGTTAAAAGTGCACACACAGATTCAGGGGAGACATATTCTCAGAGAAGATCTGAGAAGACTTTATTTAATTTAATCCTTATTCAAAGAGGCAGATACTCTTACATTTTCCACTTATGCAAGAGGAAACTGAGGCAAAGACTATTTAAGTAACTTGTTCAAATTCGTGGGGACAGAAGTTAGCTGAGCGAGGTTTGCAGAGTCTGCCCAGAATCTAGGCTACTCACCCATATAATCAAGTGCCTCTCTAAACTAAACATTAGCTATAATCTATCAGTGTGTTAAAATTTGTGCATTTTTAGTTATGGGTTCTCTATCATTAATATTTTAAACTGAAAAATCCTATGACATTTTCAAACTACTATTAAGTTTTATCTCTTCCAAAATCCCTTTCATAGTCTGAACTTCAAGTACTCTCTTTCCCAGTGATCATGTATCTGTTTACCTTAAGGGCATAATGATTTTCTGCTTGTGAACTAGTGATTTATATACTTATATACAATAGATTGCCATGTATTAAAAAACTAGGACTTGTTTGTGCATTAATTTCCTTAACCCTAAAAATTAACAGTTACTGATTTTAATCCCTATCTCTAATCCACCTTTTTTTCTTACCTTCATTGATGGGTTAACACATTCTTCTGATAAAATTTTGCCTCTATCTTATTATTACATTTTGTCTTTATAATATATTTTTCCACATTCCATAAATTATAAAAATATTATTTTAAAATAACAATTCTTTATATTGGTAGGAATGCAATGAATTTGGTGATGGGACTATGAATTGGTAACTGTTACTAAGAAATCATCTTAGCAATATGAATAGGGCTCACTAACGTGTTACATTTTTTATCCTTCTACTTTAAAATTTTGGTAATGTTGTTAATCCTATTCTGGAATGTCATAAAGATACAGGATATTTGAAAAGTTTACAGATAGACATATGACTTGTGATATTATTTCTTAGAGGAAAATTGAAAACAACCAGAACATTGAGTTGATCAGAAATAACTGAAGTGCTTCCCATTTGTTATTATTCAGCCATTAAAAACATTGCTAACAGAGATTCTTTGATATCAGCAAAAATTACCGACCCTTTCTGCCCTGGCCTTGTAGTTTACTTGATTGGAGCATTGTCCTGTACACCAAAGAGCTTGGGTTTGATCCCTGGCCATTATTACGTGGTATGTTGCCACACCTAGGCTATGGGTTTGATTTCTGAGCATGGCATGCATGAGAAGCAACTGATTGATGTTTGTTTCTCTCTCCCTAAAATCAATAAACATATTCTTGGATGAAGACTAAAATTATTTATATTTCTAAATAAAATTATGCCTAACATGCCATAGTTGATGTAGCTCAGTGGATTGAGTGCCAGTCTGCTAACCAAAGCGTCATTGGTTCGATTCCCAGTTAGAACACATGCCTGGGTTGCAGGCCAGTCCCCCAGTAGTGGGCATGCAACCACACACTGATATTTTTCTCCCTCTCTTTCTCCTTCCCTTCTCCTATCTCTAAAAATAAATTTAAAAAATTATGCTAACACTTATGACAGGCATTCACTAAGTAATTTTTCAACTACTCAACATGGTTTATAGGACAATTATGAAAAGCCAGAGTCATAAATTAATTGTGTTTTCTTAAGTATTATAGCTCTTGAGGTAAATTGCATCACCTGGAGAGAATCCACTAGATTTATGTTATCATATTTACTACAATATTTTTTCACTTTTAATATGTTAATAATTATCTCTAGACCTCTCTTAAACAATATCTGTGATACTGGAGTTGGGGAGAATAACTCAATTTTTTAAATTAAAATTTTAATTTTGAGTAAAAATTGGTCATACAAAAACTGTTTTATGGATATATTTTGAAAGAAACTAATTCAGACATATGTTATAGGGCTTCAGTGAAGACATAACTATGGGCTACCTTAGGCTTCTGGAAAATGTTAATCATTTCCCTAATCTAACTTAACCAAAAAACCAACAATAATAGAGTGAAAGACTTCATCACCACTTATTAGTTTTCCTTCTTTTTCATAGCATTCATTTTGCTCCAAGTTATTAAAGAACAACTTTCAGATGTATATACAAATTTTATATACAAAAATATAAAGTATGAACTACAATTGATACTTATAAATGTGTCTTAGCACAAATATCAGAAAATTACCTACTTATAAAGCTATAAAAATTGATTTAAACATAAATAACACATAAAATCACTTCAGATGTCTAGTTTCATTTTTTGTAAATGAAAAGAACACAAATGTACTTGTTTGTAATAAACCGTGTTCATTCCTCTTCTGTTTTCTCAAAGAGTTTTATAAAAATTGGACTAATTCTTCCTTAAAATTTGAAACAATTTGAAATGATCTGCATCTAATACACTTTTAAATTAAGAAGTGTGATATTTAACTTTGTTCTTCAATTTTGTTCTTCTTTCTTGAGGTCTTCAATAGTTCCACACAGATCTTAGCATACTGTTGATGAGAATGTAAGTTGGTATAGCTGCTATGGAAAGCAGTACAGAAATCCCCCAAAACATTAAAAAGAGAACTATTACATGATTAAACAATTCCACTTTGGGGCATATATCCAAAGGAAATAAAAACAGGATCTCAGAGAGCTATCTGCACTTCTATGCTTATTGCACTATTATTTGTAATAGCCAACATATGGAAACAGTCTAAGTATATATTGATGGATGAATGGACTATATATATATAGTATATAATGTACACACACAATGGATATGAGTTAGCCATAAGAAAGAAAAAATCCTGGTATCTGTAATAACATTGATAGCTCTTGATAGCATTATAATAAATGAAATAAGTCAGACAGAGAAAGGCAATACTATGCATCACTAATGTGTAGAATCTAAAAGAGAAAAGGAAAAGCTGAAAATGTAAAAAGATCATAACTAACACAATGATAGTTACCAGAGGCTGGAGGAATTTGAGGAAAAGAGGAAACAAATACGTTCTAAAGATTTAATGCACACCAGGTGGTTTATACTTAACAATATTATATCATATAAGTTAAAATTGCTGAGTAAAGAGATCTTAAATATTCTCACCATAACAAAAAATGTTTTAATTATGTGATGAGGTGGAGGTGTCAAGGTTAAGGTTGTGATCATTTTGTAATGTATATGTGTCAAATCAACACATTTTATATCTTAAACAATAAATGCCAATTATATTTCAAGAAAACTTGAGAAAAATATATATGAAGTACTACTCAACAAATTCTTCAGATAAGCTTTTCACAATACCAGGTAAAATGAACAGATAAGGGGATAAAACATCACCAAACTGTCAACATTATAGAATTAAACAGCTAAAAAGACACTTAAGAATAATTAAAAACTGATATATTTGCTGAGCTTACTAATCCTTAAAAGCATTGCCTTTTTTAAGAAGAGAAACCTCAGTAGGAATTTTCAGTGTCTGGATAGGCTCCATCAAGAAAAGTGGGAGATGAGTTAAAAGTTGAAATTTAAGTAGATTTTATATGTAGTAAAGTGCTGTTAAGTAATAAGGACACTTATTATTCCAAATAAAATCACCCTACTTGATGCCCCTCCTGTTTGATGTTTGAGACGATGAAGGGCGATGAGAAGACTATAGACAGGCGTGTGGCAGTACAGCGGGTGCTGAGCACGCACAGCACATTGTGCTCTTGCACTAAATATCACAAACAAAAAAAACCACTTTCTCCTGCTTTCCATATGCAGAGAACTGTATTAAATTATGGTTTACCTCCTTAAACAAACAATAAATGAAATCCTTTATTTTAAGTATATACATGTTTGAGTATGCACACATATTTATATATTTCTATATTTGTGTGCAGGTTTACATGTGGAGTTTCACAGGCTTGTAAGAAATTTTATAATATATTTTATAGTAGCTAATTAGTTTAATAAACCTTTCTGAAAACTATTGTACAATATAAAATTTCCTGTGACACTGAAAAATAAAAGAAGATAGCTAATGAATAGGCGAATTTTAAAACATTAGATACAGAATAAACAATATATAAATGTGTAGCATTATATTCATAAAAACTGATAAACCCAAATAAAGCTAATTACAAAATATAAAATAGTGTTCATTATTTTAGAATGAGAACAAAAGTGTCAGAGTCATAACATACTGGGAAAGTGGTAAGGATATTCAGAGGTTTATTTGTTGCAAAAACTTGTAAAGAAAAGAATATTACGAGCAGATAGTACAAGCAGTCGTCTTTTGTCTACAGAGATGCTGAATAATGTTCTTAACTTGTAAGGTTGAGTTATTCACATAGCAACGATCAAGACAAGCTAAGAAAAGTCTTTAAATTATTCCTATGAATTAATGCTATGGTTTATTTTGTTTAAGACACTGCTTACAGCACATTGGACATGTCATATCTCTAGAATATAAAGAAGTCTCTGGCATTTTAGCTGCCTGTTGCTACTTCATGTGTGCACGTTTTCAAAAGAGAGGTGCAAAAATTTAGTCAAATGGATGAAAATGATAGAGCAAGAGGGAAAGTATGTGATCACCATTCCAAAGAGAGTATAGTCTCTTTCTTATTGACATGTAGGCAATATGAACTTTAATATACTCTAGGAAAAAAATGACAGTTTCTGGATTGATCAGGAGTTAGTATTGTAGAAATAACTGGCAAGTTCTAGCCAATAATCACAGAATATTTCTTTCACAGTTAATAAAATGTCAAAACCAGAGATGTTGTGGTGAAATAATTGTATCATGGTTCCTGGATGATGGGAAAAATTTTAGTGAATATCCATTAACATGTGCATTTGCTTGCCAAGTCCTTTTTTAAAAAAATGTATTGATTTTTTGAGGACAAGGAGGAGAGAGAGAGAGAGAAATACTGATTTGCTGTTCCAGTTATTTATGCATTCATTATTTGTTTCTTGTATGTTCCCTGACTGGAGATTGAACCTGTAACCTTGGCATATTGGCAGGCTGCTCTAACCAACTGAGCCAAAGTCATGCCAAATTCTTTTAACAGTGTTTTCAATTTATGTACATTTGCTTATAAGTAAAATGCTATATTCCTCATGCTTTGGTGGTGTGTGTATGGATTCATGCCCCTCCCACCACCAAGTAGTTAGATTTTAAAGTTTTATATTATCTGCTATTAGTGATATTTTGGTAAGTTTTATCTATTAATAATAATAATAATAATTCCCTGGTTTAATTGTTTCCATTTTACAACTTCCTATTTAGAATTTTAGCCAATATCCATTTAAGTATGTTTGGTGTATTTCAGCATTTTTAACAGAACAGGGACTAAGCAGAAATGAAAAGCATCTGTAAAAACTCAGGCTCTTTCAGTCACTGAATTCAGTGCAATTAAAAGTAACAAACAGAGAGTTTACTGCATTTTGGTCAACATTGTGGTAGAAACTTTTAATTATTGAATGTAAATTTTGGGATAGTCCCCAAATTACATTTTTGTTATGTTCCAGAACCTGTCATAGAAGTTTAGCACTTTCAGAGCAAATTTTTTATTTTGTTAGTTCTAGAAACCAAACAATAAGGTAATTAGTTGTTGAGCCCAGTTCACATACACAAGTTACCATGATGCTATAAAATAATATACCAATTGCAACATTACCATTATTATTATTTTTGTAAGTCAGATTTAATAGCCCTCTTTCAGTAATTTATAGCATACATGGACAGAAAAGTTAAATGGCACACTATCACCTAACTTAAACTAGAAGATTATTTAGTTACAGAATAGCACAATAGTTATCTTGAGTAAGAATACATCAAAATATAAAAATTATAGAAATAAAATTATTTAATTTTTAAACAAGTTAATGGAATTGGTAAAAGATAAAGGTTTATTATATTTTATACATTTAGGTAGAACATGCACTATCTTTTTCAGACTATAAGACACACTTTCCCCAAAAAATTTGGAAGGAAAAGGAGGGGTGCATCTTATAGTCCCAGTTACCTTACCTGAATTGCTATGAGGGTGGGCAGTGGTGGCCTATGTTATTTATGTTATTAAATATTTTACCACATTTTTTGCTTCAAATTTTTTTTCTATTTTCCTCCTCTAAAACCTAGGTGCATCTTATGGCCTGGTGCATCTTAGTCCTAAAAATATGGTAATTAATACAGACATTGATTATTTAATTTTGGGGGAAATGATTTGGCATATAGAATTTCACCATATCCTCCTGCTTCTGGGGGGGAGGAATTAAATCTCTTGCTTTATTTTGAGTTTATTCATGACTTAATTAATTTCACTGTGTATATATCTGCTAATATACAGTGTTTTACATAAACTCTAAGAAGTACTGTCCTAGGTAACGATGATTAAGAAGCTTTTTTCATATAATGCTACTTATGAAATATGAGCTAACATTTACATAGTTGCTTAACATGCTTCTATCACTGTTCTATGTGTTTTAACATATTAGTATGTGCAATTTTACAACAACTCAATGTAATGAATTCTGTTGCTTTCTCCCTTTAAGAGATGAGAGATACAGATGTGTTAGGTAACAGGGTCAAGAATGCACAGCTAGTAAATCTAGACAAGTATATGTAACATATTTTTCTTACCAAAAACATTTTAGGCATAAAAAATATTCAGGATCCTTTTGAAATCATTTAATCTAATTATAAAGGTAGTCTATCTTGAGGACTAACATTTTAAAATACCTAAACAGAGAGAAAATAAATGTGCAATCACAATTTAATAGTGAATTAAATAAGAAGTCTGTGTACAAGTAAGAGAAACATGGTAATTTGCTAAAAATGATATTGCTGAATATTGTCAAGGTGGATAACACAATGTGACTATTGTCAGGCAACAAAAATAACATGCAGATCTTTAAAGAATAGTTAGTGATAACATGACCAACTTAGAGCAAGTGGCAGGAGAAATATTGGAGAGAATTTAGAAAATAGAATGTGCATGTGGTTTGCTGGATATTGGGGAGAGAGAGAGAAAGGGCCCATGAATAATGACACATAGGCTTCTGGGCTTGGCAGTAGCATAGTAGCTACTGATACTTACTCATGTAGACAAACTAAGGGGAAAAGACTAGCACAAGCAAAATTTAGTTGGAGGATAAATGATGTCAGATCCAGGTCCACTGCCATGACTTATTTTTTATTAAATCATTTTTTATTGTTATTCTATTACAGTTGTCCCAATTTTTCCCCTTGCCCCTCCTCCACCCATCCCATCACCTACTCCCACAGTCAATTCCTACATTGTCGTCCGTGTCTGTGTGTCATACATATATGTTCTTTGTCTAAGTCCCTTCCCCTTTATGTGGGGGATTTTGTGTATGTGAAGGCATTGGAGACAGGTTGAGTGCCACAATTAATGCTATAACCTGATTTTGAATTAAATTAGAATATTTTAAAAAATGTGAATTCAAATTAAAGTATCATAGGTATAGATAACATTATAAAAGTTCTGTGCCTTATGTAACAAAATGGTGTAGTGATTGTATATTTAAAAACACATCTTTTTAGACATTTAAAAATACATTTGTAGTGTGGAACATTTTCAAAATAAACCTTGCAACAAAAGATAATTCTATGTCTTCAGGAAAAGCAGTAATACTTCTATCTACTTAACGGAATTAAGTAGTCACATTTGTAGAAACTAATAATACAAATAAATTAATATACTAAAAACAAATAGAAAGTAAACTTGAAAATTAGAAAACAAAGCCTATTCACCTACTATCTTATTGATTACCTGCTGCTGATAAGAATAGTCTCTGTTATTGAAGCTAGCCTGGTTTTGCCTGTATGGAGTTTGCACAAGCAAAGATATCTGTGCTCTTCCCATCTAAAAAATTAGAATAGAATTATCTAGATGATGAACATATTGACACTTCATAAAAATTGTTCTCGTGGTTTTAGAATTGTGAGATTTTCTGGTATTTGTGGTGTGACAAACTCATAACATCATCTGTGGCCTGCTTTTACTTTGGCCTGTCCTTTGTATTCAGTTTTAACTTTAGAAAGTGTTGAGAGATTTACTTAGCTGATAGTTGCCTTTTAATAATTGTGAGCAGAATGAATGTTGTTAAACCAACTGGAGTGCCAATAAGTTGTGATAAAATATTTCAATCTATTATTGACTGTTTATTAGATTAGTTATTGTGAGAAATGTTCAACACTTTCCACAAGCCCGAGGCATGATGTCTCACAGTGTCTATTTATCTATCATCTCTCTATCGATCATCATCTATCAATCATCTATCTATCATCATTTCTCTGTTAGTATAATTTAAAATGCATTCATTCAACAATTTTGTATGACCAATTTTCACCAGGCTGAAATTATTCTTGGAAAAGAGCCATTCCCTCCCTCTTACCCCTAATACCACAATGTAGTTTAAGAGAGAAACTTTTAAAAATACACTTTAAAAAAATGTTTTGAGCTTTATAATCAGAAATTATACTTTTAGAGTTTAGCCAAATAATTTGGTTACACAAAGACTTCTAGGTAACATTCGCTCTTCTGCGACTTTATATGAGAAACCTCTGACAAATAAATGTATCTTTCATAGAGGATCAATGTACAAATATAAATAACACGTTATTTACTATGAACCTGTTAATAGAACATGAGAAATCTGATGAATGATATTTTAACCATTACCTTAATGAGGTTAATGTTAAACAAAATGCCCAATTAGTTGGATTTTATTAGCTTGCCAAAAGAAATTCTCTGGCATTCTGTAGAAATGTTACAAAAAATGAAATCCTTTGAATGATGTATTATGTGCTGTTGTAGGTTTAAAATTTTACTGGTGGAAGAAAGAGCATAATCTAATTTGTGTGTTTGGTCAGATCATTCTATTGATCTTCTACATTCAAACTATCCACTTGTCAGATGAAACTGAAAATGAATGTCCAAAATGATGCATTTTATTTTCAATGCAAGTAGTCATTAAGACTAGCAGTCAGAATACTAGCAGCTACTGTATTCTAATAGCTGTACTGCAAAATGTTGAAAGGAAATCCCACATTATCACATTCTGTATAATGTCCAAAAAAAGGAAAATATTTGATTTATGTATGTTCACACCAAAATATAAATAGGCGTATTTCTCCACTGAGACATGGAGTTTATCATGTTTAGTCTGGCACAGTAAGCCTGTTTAAAGGCATATTCATCTTTTACTTTCAACTCATAAAACCAGGGAATAAATATTTATACAAGCATTATAAATTTTGCCTAAACAGTCATGTACTTTTTCTACTTTGTCACTCTTATATCTAATGTTGACTGCAAAGTGAAGTTTTATAGCTGTCTTTTACAACTTTTCTGAGTGTCTTATTAGTAAAATCTTATTCATAAATAAGGAAAATGATAGTTTCCCAAGCCACAAAATAACAGCATACTTATGGGTTATTATATTTTAGCTTATAACTTTCTTGGAAGTCTCTTGCATACATGATAGAAGGAGAAAAAAACAGTAATAGTCATTTGAGTATATGTTTCCTTAGCAAAGATATAAATACATATACATACATGATGTCTATCCCATGTATCCACCCATGCAATATGAAAAATAAAGATGTTTATTACGGAGGATTCAAGATACAAGAAACAGTGTACCTAGGACCATGACACTTCAGTTCTCTTCAAGGCACCTTGGGACCTCACACAGTTCTCTAATCAGCATCAGCTGTCCTGTGTTATTTTCCTGAATCTTAATTCAGGAACTGTCTGAAATCTTTCTACTTTCAATGATGACTTTGGGAAAAGCCAGAAGTCACAGAGAACCAAATATGGGCTATCATGAGGGCTGAGTCACCTGGGTGATTTGATGTTTAGCAAAAGAACTCTTTACCAAACATGATGCATGAGCAGGCACCTTGTCAGGATGAAGCTCTCAGTCATCAATTGCCTATAGTTGTGGCCTTCTGAATTATCTGAATAGTTTCCATGGAGGAATGTTCAAGCTCAATGCAAAATCTGATGCAGATTTGTTGCTTTACTTCCTCAGTCATTTTTAATGTAATGGTAACACAGTACACCTGCTCACTCAACGGTGTCTACCACCCCCATTGACTAGTACAGTGAAGTTGTCATTCTTCGTTTATGTACATTCTAGTCTCTGCTCTCCCTGGCTGCCAGGTTACACTGATGTTGTGCAAACTGTTTTCCTTATATTAACAATGGTTTGACTCTTTTTGGACAGACCTCCTGTGTGTATGTATATATCTATGTATATACTATGTGTGTGTACATATATATATATGTACATACAAACACATATTTATATATAAATTTTTCAAGCATGAGGAAATATTCAGGATATGTTTGAAGTCACATAACAATAATTTAGAAGAGATTTTTATGATTATCATTTAGAGAAGTAGTATGTTTAATTAAGATGAAATGTGAAACTAGTATAATTTTTTGGTCTAGTATTTATATATACTACTATAAAAAAACTGAAAAGGCATTTATCTTCTGTCTTTACCTCTTTAGGTAATCATAAAGACCTTAATCAATATGAACTGTAGCTATGAATTAGTGTAGTTAAAACATTTAGGCTTATCTGAAAAAAGCCTGTCCTTTCCTCCTGCTTCTGGGATGCAATCTACCAATCTCAGCCTGGGATACCCTATCTGATAAAATATCTTCATTTACCTGAGAGTTTTGGCACATGCTTAATAGACAATCCTGACAATTTATGACAGGAACTTTTGGACCAAATGTATCAGCTAGACTTATGGAGAGGCTGGCTAAGATCAACCACATCACAAAAGCCCAATAAAATTCTACAGACCAGAGCTTGGGTGACTTTCCTTGTTAACAGTACTTTACATATATCATGATACATCATTGCTGGGAATTGTTAAATATGCTTAATTTTCATAGCTCCACTGAAAGAGTATTATTAGAAGCTTCAAACCTAGAAATCTCCTAGACTCTATCTCTTGCATCCCTTCCTGTGATTTATTTTAATATGTATCTGTTCCCTCTATTGAACAGTGTCTGTGAATATAACAACTTTCAGTAAATTCTGTGATTCTGAGTAAATTATCAAACACAAAGGTGATTTTGGAGACTTCCAGACTTTCAATTTGTGTGAGAAGTGAGGATGGTTTTGGGGACTGCCAAACTTTGCAGAACTAAATAATTATCTCCTTAAATTTTGTGGGTTTTTTTATGGTAGAGTAGAAGTTAAGAAGATACTTAAGAATTTAATGTGGGTCTAGAGATATATAGAAAAGTTGTCCAATGTGTTTGAAAATTACAAACATTAATGTTTTAAGGCACTTAAAACGATGCCTGGAGCAGATTAAGCACAACATAAATATCAGTTCTTATCATCTTCATTGTTTATGTAGATACAATCCTTTTAAGTATGACTTTAGTAGAACAAGTAGTAGTTAAAGAATGTATACACAATCAGTCATTGTTAGGATCCTCTGTGATTTGGGGGTGACTTTTGGCCAATTGCCAGTGTCTCCATTCATCAGTCTCCATTCAGTCTCTAAATGAAAAGATTGAATTTTCAGTCCAGGGTTCTTTGTTCTGGGATATTTTGTTGATGTGACACATTTTCTGTTCTTAAGCCTTACAGGCATGGATATTAGTTCTTCTGGTTTACCGATCTTTTCCTGAGGTAATGAGCCGAACATTAGTTTCTTCCAATGCTGTCTTCTGTCCTACCTTTGGACAGTCTCATGAACTTTTAAAATTTTACTTATATAAATTATATATTGATTTATTCTGTAATTTATTTGTATATAATATATGCATTGGATTCTTTTCGTAATCTGTTAATTTATTTAAAATACTTAATAATCTTTATGTGATGATTAAATTTAATACCTAGAAATATAATGATGCTTACTAAATTCTTACTTATGCAAATCTCTTATTTCACTTTGATTTGTTTTGCATAATATTTTTAAATTAAATTTATCTGGGTCACATTAGTTAATAAAATTTTATAGGTTTCAAGCACCTGTGATTATTGTAGCCCAGGTGAGCCCCCACCCTTGTGGAACCACAGGGAAGGGAAAATGGAGCCCTGTCCCCAAATGCCTGCAGGAACAAGGAAGATGTGCAAAACTGGCTTAACAATCAACTGGAGGCTTTACTTTATTTTCCCTCTTTTTTTCCAAGAGTAAGACAGTAAGTCCTGGAGCTGAGAGAAAATCAGACACAGATCCAGAAGAAAGTCAGAAGGAGAACACCAACAACTGAGACAAATTTTACTTTGCTCTTTATCAGAAGATAAAACTGTGTTTTTTAATTTTTTTCTTCTTTTCGCTTACTTACTTTTGTTTGTTTTTTATTATTTGATTTATTTTTTATTTTCCCTTTCATAGTGTATTTCAATTTTTCTTCTTTCACTTCACTCATATTCCAAATAACTTACCATGTTTGGTCTTCTACTTTTTATTCTTATATTTAGATTATATATTCCTTATCATACTATTGTTATTCCAAATCTCAGACAGCACCCTTCCCTGATCTTAATCCATTTCACCATTTTCCTGAGCTTTATTACTGTTCTTGTAAACTATTTTCTCTCTCACTATGCCAAGTTTCTCTCCCTTACTCTCACTATTTCTTTTCCATCAAATTTTAATTAAGCTCTCTTTTTTTTTTAAAGTCAGCTTACATTCTTTAGCCCCTCTTATAAGAGTCTTGTTTTTTTTTCCACCTTTATAAACAGTGGCTAGTTGGGTGAAATAACACAGTTATCGTTTGCTTCACCAAAGGACCACCTATTTGCTCTCTATTTGTTTGGAATTTAAATCCCATAGAATACTCTCCCACTGTCTTACTCCATTTTGCCTCCCCCCTACCCCCAATCAGTTGAGTAAAGAATTTTAATCCATTGTTTTTTCTCTCTCTCTGCCTCCCCTTTCCCCCTTTTCAACCTGGGCTTTATTCCTTACTCTTAGTTTGCTTTCCCCAACCTCTTGCAATCATTTTCATTACTGTAGACATCTCATATTCACTTTATGCTTTTCCACAATATTTCTATTCCCATTCCAGGTTTGTTAAACTTCATTCTGCTGTTGTTGCTAATGACCCGGCTGTGGTTTTTCTTCAATTTTGCTCCTGTTGGTCAAGGACCTTTTCAATTATACGTCAACCCTCATAGTAGAATTTTCCCTTTTCTTACCCCGTAATTCTCTTTGACCTTTTGCATTGTACTTACATTTTAATTTTTTTCTCTCCCTTTCTTTACCTCAGTTCTACCCCAAATCTTATAAATTTTCCTCCCTCTTACCACTCAATAACATTTACTCTTCTAGTAAACTCATATTCCCTTGTCATATCGTATCCACAACTTCTCATCAATTTTATTAATCTCAATTCAATTGCAGTTGAGGTTGCCATTGTGGTAGGAAGGTGTTTTTTGCTAGTGTAGGTTTTGTGGTCTGGTAATACTGCTTTGATAACCAACACCTGTACAACAGCATACAAGACAAGATGAGGCTTATGATAAGCCCACTGGAAGGGAAAACCCACCAACAAAGGAGCCACCAACAACTAAATCCCAAGTACAACAAGAGAGCCCACACAAATGAAAGAAAGTGCAAACCTTAAGCATCCAGACAGGAGGTTGAAGAGACCTCACCACTAAGTCTCACAGAATCCCTACTACAGATTTCATCCCATGAAGACAGCTGTCAAAGCATAGTATCCAGAAATGCAGAAACAAACAAGAAGAATCAGTTAAAATTAGGAAATAAAGAAAAAACCTGTAATTGAAAGGAATGGAAGAATCCTTAGTAACAGAGCTAAGTGAATTAGAAGCAAGCAAACAATCAGGTATAGAATTCATATGAATGGTTATAAGTTTGCTCAAGGAACTCACAGACAACTACAAGGAACTAAGTGGGAACTAAAACCGCATGAACAAGGACATAGAAACTATAAACAAGAACCAGGAAGAAATGAAGGACACTGTATCTGAAACAAAAATACAATAGAAGGAATCATAAGGAGGCTGGATGAAGCAGAAGGCTGAATTAGCGAGCTGGAAGACACAGTTTTAAGAAAAACCCAGATAGAACAGCAGCACAAAAAAAGACTCCAAAAGTATGAAGATAGCATAAGGGAACTTCAGGATAACATGAAATGCAACAACATTCAAATCATACAAATACCAGAAGAGGAAGAAAACAAACAAGGTATAGAAACCCTCTTTGAAAAAATAATGACAGAAAACTTTCTGAACCTGGAGAGGATAAAAAACCATGCAAGTTCAGTAAGGACAGAGAGTCCCAACCAAGATGAACCCAAAGAAGCTTACTCAAAGACACATCATAATTAAAATACCAAGTTTTAAAGACAAAGAGTCTTAAAAGCAGCAAGGGAAAAACAAGAAGTAGCATACAAAGTGGCTCCAATAAGGCTAGCAGCTGATTTGTCAATAGAAGCAGTCAAATCTGGGAGAGAATGGCAAGAAATATTCCAAGTAATGAAAAGCAAACACCTGAAACCATGACTATTCCACCCACCAATGTTCTCAATTAAAATAAAAAGTGAAATAAGGAGTTTCCCAGACTAAAGAAGGCTAAAAGAATACACCTCCACCAAACCAGCATTGGAAGAAATGCTAAAGGCAGTACTTTAAGAAGAGCAAGTAAAAGAGTGAGAAAGAGAGGAAGACAGGTACAAAAAGGGAAAACGAATAAGCGCCTATTATTAATAACCTTAAACATAAATGGGTTAAATGCTCCAATCAAGAAATGGTAGCTGAATGGATAAGAAAACAGGGTCCACACATGTGCTGCCTACAAGAGAGCCAACTCAGAAAACAAGACCTACACCAAGTAAAAGTGAAGGGCTGGAGAAAATATTCCAAGTAGCCCTGGCAGTGTTGCTCAGTACATTGAGCACTGGCTGCAAACAAAAGGGTCACTGGTTTGTTTCTCGTCAGGGCATATGCCTGGGTTGATGGACAGGTCCCCAGTAGGGGGTGCTCAAGAGGCAACCTCACATTGATATTTCTCTCCCTCTCTTTTTTTCCCTTTCCCCTCTCTAAAAATAAATAAATAAAATATTTTAAAAAATATTCCAAGCAAATGAACAGAAAAAATAATTTTGGGTAGTAATACTTATACCATACAATATAGACTTCAAAACCAAGGCCATAAAAAGAGACACAGAAGGACACTTCACAATATTCAAGGGAAGAATCAATCAAGAAGCCATAAACATTGTAAATATATATGCACCCAACATAGGAGTACCCAAATACGTAAGCTTACATATTTGTTGGACTTGGAGGACTTCAAGAAAGATATAGACAGCAACAAAATTATATTAGGGGATTTTAATACCCTGCTGTCAATAATGGATATATCTTCCAAACAAAATGCCAACAAGGATATTCTAGCATTGAACAATGTCCTAGATGAAATGTACTTAACTGATATATATATATATATATATATATATATATATATATATATATAACCTTTCCTTCCAACGAAGCAACATGCACATTCTTTTCAAAATCACATGGAACATTTCAAAAACAGACCACATGCTAGGGCACAAAACAAGACACAATGAATTCAAGAAAACTGGAATTATGTGAAGCAGTTTCTCAGATCCCAAAGGGCTTGAAACTGCAAACCAACCTCAAGGAAAAAATCAACAACATTCAAATTCAAGGAGACTGATAGCATGCTGTTAAACAACGAATGAGTTAATAATGAGATCAAGGAAGAAATCAAAAAGTTTCTGGAAATGAATAAAATGAACACACAACAGTCCAAAACCTATGGGACAAAATGAAGGCTATCCTGATAGGGAAGTTTATAGCAATACAAGCTTACCTAAAAAAGAAACATTTCAAATAAACGAACTAACACTACAGATAATAAGAACGGGAGGAAGAGCAATAAACAAAGCCCAGAGTGAGTAGAAGGAAGGGGATAATGAAGATCAGAGCAGAATTAAATGACATACAGACTAAAAGGATAATTCAAAGGATCAATAAATCCAGGAGCTACGTCTTTTAAAATCAACAAAATTGACAAACTTTTAACCTGACTCATCAGGAAGCAAAGAGAGGGGACTCAAATAAATAAAATCAGAAGTGAAGCAGGAGAAATTATGACTAATACCACAGAAATACAAAGGATTGTAAGAAATTACTATGGGCAACTATACACCAAAAAAATTGAGAACCTGAGTGAAGTGGACAGATTTCTGAAAATATGTAATCTTCCAAAACTGAATCAAGAAGAAGCAGAAAGCCTGAACAGACTGACAACAGCTAGTGAACTTGAAGCAGTAGTCACAAAACTCTCAGCACAAAAAAATCCCTGGACCAGGCAGTTTCACAGGAAAATTTTACAAAGCATTTAAGGGAGAGCTAACCTCTACCTTCACAGTTTATTCAAAAAAAAATACAAGAAGAGGGAAGACTCCCAGACTCTTTTTATGAATCCAGAATCACCCAGATCCTAATATCAGATAAAGACACAACAAAGAAAAAAACAAAAAACTACAGGCCAATATCACTGATGAACATAGACGCCAATATTCTCAACAAAATATTGGCAAACCAGATCCAGAAATACATTTAAAAAAGCATACATCACAATCAAGTGAGATTCATCCCACTTGATGCAAGAATGGTACAATATTCACAAATCAATAAACATGATACATATCATATAAAGAAGAGGAAAGATAAAAATCACACGATTATATCAATAGATGTTGAAAAAGCATTATATAAGGTACAGTACCCATTTATAATAAAAATCCTCAACAAAGTGGGAGTACAGGGACCATACCTCCACATGACAAAGTCCATATATGAGAAACCGACAACCAACTTCATGCTCAATGAACAAAACTGAAAGCTTTCCACTAAGATCAGGAACAGAACAAGGGTGTCTGATTTCACCATTTCTATTCAACATAGTATTGGAAGTTCCAGTCACAGTGTTCAGATAAGAAAAAGAAATACAAGATATCCAAATTGGAAATGAGTAAGTAAAACTGTCATTGTTTGCAGATAACATATAGTATACATAGAAAACTCTATAGACTCCACCAAAAAATAACTCAACCTAATAAATGGATTTAGCAAAACAGAGGCATACAAAGTCAATATTCAGAAATTGAAGACATTTTTGTACATCAACAGTGAAATGTCAGAAACAGAAATCCAGAAAAAAACATTTTCTATAATGATAAGAATAATAAACTACCTAGGAATAAATCTATCCAAACCTAAATCAGTACAGGTTATACTCAAAGACCTACACAACATTGAAGAAAGAAATGAGGAAGACACGAATAAATGAAAGTATGTAGCATGTTCATGGTCTGGAAAAATTAACATCATCTAAATGTCATACTACCCAAAGCAATTTATAGATTCAACACAATCCCCATTAAAATACCAATGACATATTTCACAGATATAGATCAAACATTTTAAAAATTTTATGGAAGCATAAATGACCCCAGATTGCCTTAGCAATTTTGAGAAAGAAGAACAAAGTAGGAGGGATCACAATACCTAATATCGAACTATATTACAAGGCCACTGTAATCAAAACAGTCTGGTATTGGCATAGGAATAGACATGTAGATCAATGGAACAGGATAGCCCAGAAAGAAACCCATCTTTCTATGGTCAACTAATATTTGGCAAAGGGGGCACAAGCATACAATGGAGTAAAAACAGTCTCTTCAATAAATGGTGTTGGGAGAACTGGACTGATATATGAAAAAAAAATAAAACTAGATGCCCAACTAACACCATACGCTAAAATAAACTCAAGATAGGCAAAAGACTTAAATATAAGTCATGGCCCCATAAAAGTCCTAGAGGAGAACATAGGCAGGAAATTTTCAGATATTACATCCAGTAAAATTTTCATTGATATATCTCCTAGAGCAAGGAATATGATGAAAAGAATAAACAAATGGAACTTCATCAAGTTAAAAAGTTTCTGCACAGCTTAAGAAAACATCAGCAAAATGAAAAGGGAACCAACCATATGGGAAAATACATTTGTCAATGATAGCTCAGACAAGGCTTTGATCTCTAAATATATAAAGAACTCACATGACTCCACACCAGGAAGAAAAACAATCCAATTAAAAAAATGGGCCATGGACCTAAACAGACACTTCTCCAAGGAGGACATACAGAAGTCTCAGATACATATGAAAGGATGCTTAGCATGACCAGCCATCAGAGAGATGCAAATTAAAATCACAATAAGGTACAACTTTACACCAGTCAGAGTGGCCATCATAAATGAATCAACAAACAAGTGCTGGCAAGGTTGTGGAGAAAAGGAAACCCTGGTGCGCTGTCAGTAGGAATGTACACTGGTGAAGCCACTGTGGAAAACAGTATGGAATTTCCTCAGAAAACTGAAAATGGAAGTGCATTTAAAAAAAAAAAAAAAGAATGCACCCTGGCTGGCGTAGCTCAGTGGATTGAACACAGGCCTGCGAACCAGAGGATCGCGGTTCGATTCCCAGTCAGGGCACATGCCTGGGTTGCAGGCCAGTTCCCTGCAGGGCAACTCCCAGCAGGGGACGCATGAAAGGCAACCATACATTGATGTTTCTCTCCCTCTCTCCTTCCCCTCCAAAGATAAATAAATAAAATCTTTAAAAAAAAGAATGCTAGGTTTTCTTTTTTCTTTTTTTTAGACAGAGGAAGGGAAAGGGAACCTCAAGGTGTGGTTGCCTCTCAAGTGCCCCCTACTGGAGACCTGGTCCCAAACCCAGGAATGTACACTGACTGGAAATCAAACTGGCAACCCTTTGTTTTGTAGGCCAGTGCTCAATCCACTAATCCACACCGGCCGGGGATGGAACTGTCTTGACCCAGCAATTCCACTGCTGGAAGAATATCCTACAAATCCTGAAACACCAATTTCAAAGAATCTATGCATCCCAGTGTTCATAGCAACACGATTTACAATAGTCAAATGCTGGAAACAGCCTAAGTTTCCATCAGTAAATGAGTGAATCAAAAAAGTGGTACATTTACACAATGGAATACTATGCAGCAGACAGAAAGGAGCTCCTACCCCACACAACAGCATGGATGGAACTGGATAGCACTGTGCTAAGTGAAATAAGCCAATCAGCAATAGACAGATGCCATATGATCTCACCTATAAGTGAAACCTAATCAACAAAACAAATAAGTGAGCAAAATCAACCAGGAAATTAAAAACAAACTGACAGTAACCAGAGAGGAGAGGGTGGGGGAATGGGGAAAAAAAGGGAAGGGTCATCAAAAAAACAAGTATAAAGGACCCATAGACAAAGACAGTAGGGTGGGAAGGATTGAATGCGGGATGTGGGATTGGGTAGGGCAATGGGAAACTAATGGGGGTAAATTGATACAACTGTAACTGAGTGACAATAAAAAATAAAATAAAGTACGATGATATACACATAAACACTAACAGATGCATAGTATTGATGGCTTCCCTAGTGAAGCTTTGTATTTAAGTAATTTTCCAACTTAAGTTGGAAATCAGTTTTGATTTATTAACCAGTGTGTTTTCAACTTTGTTTTACTGAAATAATGATTTCCAAATACATAGATACTGTATGGATTGTTAGATAAATAGATGATAGTTGGACGGAAGGATACATACATACTTACACACATATATGTGGTGATAGATGAATTGATAGATGGTTGAATGATTAATGGTCAAATAGCTTAGGGAAAAGAGAGTAGGGCAATACAGAGAAAAGGCAAGGAGGGGAGGAGAGAGGAGACTGCTGTGCACATATGTGTGTTCAAATACTTATACACCGACACTGCCCCATTAACTTAACAGTCATTACAAGACATTTTCCTGTTTTACTAGATAACTTCATTCCTCTCAATCCCCCTTTTCCTTTCTAATGTTTCTACAAACATAAACTCAAAGGGGAAAAGGCAAAAACTGAGGTATCTCTTAAAATTTTTCTTGCATTAGTTAACATAAGCATTTTGACAGACAAATAGAATGATCTTTATTGAAACTGGGAAAAAGGCACAGATGAATAGAATTCAATTTAACACAGAAATTAAAAAAATAATTGTTCTATGTAAAATATTGATTACTGAATGATGGGAAATTATGGCATAATTTTACCTATATAAATGACGTTCAAAAACAGAAATAACTAACAATTCATTTCATGAGAACATAGATATTGTTTGCTCTATGGGATTCTGTGGAGTTTTAATGAACTAATTTAACTTCATTGCTGTGTAAGCTGAATACAAAATTATCATTCTTTACTTCTATATATTTGGTTCATTATAGGAATTATACTAGCTTGGAACATCACAACTCAACTAAGAGGAATTCCTTAAGTAAAATAATTTAGTCAAGATATAATTTATTTGGTCATTTTGTATAGCTAAATATTAAATCTGGCAGATTATTATGCCCAAGTTATTATATAATTATTGGCAAAGAAATTTTGCAAAAATATGGTCCTTAATAAATGAAACCTGAAATACTTAATAAAAAACAAATACAAAGAAGTAGGTTACTTTTTATTAAATATCACTTTTTAAAGATATTATAATCATATGATTTAGAAAAGAAACAAAATTAAAAAATAAATCCTGTATTTATTTCTAATTTCTGTTTCAGTTACTCAGCAGATATTTCAACTTAAGAAATAACAATGTATCCACTAAGTATATATGGCTATAGGCTCATATGATCCTATTGAGCAAATTAAAACAGTAGGTGGAAGTTTAATTAAAATATCATTTGGTGATTTTTTTTCAGTTTTAGGCGCTTGAAATACACTTTATTTTTGTTCAGATACACTGTCCTTTTGCCTTCTAAAAGAAGCATAATACTGTATTATTTCTTTCAGTTAAAATGAATTGTATTTTGAGAATTTTTTGGCATCTTCATGACAACTGAAAGGTAACTATTCATGTGGAATGAAAGCCATAGGCTAATTTATTATTTCTTTTATAAGTATTATTCCCATTTTCTCTGGAGACAACTTAATTATAGTTCAATGAGTTAATTCTGCTATTATCCATTATACAATGTAAATAAATGTCTATACTTATTCCCTATTTCAACTCTAAGGGTGTTCAAACTGTTTCTAATTAATGTCACGTATCAAGATTCAGTCAGTTTTACTTTGTATAGCATTTCTAGCACAAAATGTGGAATCTATGCAGTTTAGCATTTACCTTTACACCATTTATACTGTTGTTGAAAATTTAAATGTTTTCTAAAGGTTTACTGACACTAACACTCTAAGCTCAAGGTTTCATTGAAAATAAATAGCAATAATTGTAGCAACTCAGAAAATCTATTTCTTTAACATGGCCCTTTGTCCTTTCTGTTTATCCACTCCTTACTCATTAAGCCCTAGAGCATCAGAATCTGGTAAAGATCAAAGCATCTTAAGAAAAAAGCCTCACACTTGTTGACTATAGAAACAGACTTTTAGTCAGCTAAAGACAACTCACACACACACACACACACACACACACACACACATATATTATTCAAATTAAAAAAAGATAACCTGACTTCAACTGTGTTTTAGACCCAGGAACCTGAGAGTGGGCCCTACGGACTGTACCCTCATGCAATCAGAACGACAGGGCTGATGACAGGACCTGAAACAATAATCACCTTCTCCCTGTTCTAGCCCCAGCCAATCCACAGAGCCCACAAGCCCAACTCCTTCAACCACCGTGATCAATGATCTTTCTCCTACATAACCCATTCCTTGGAAGCCATCAGGAAGCCAGGTCTTTGGACACTAGGTTACTTAAAATTCTGAGCTTGGCTCCATTTTCTTAACTAATAAACCCTTACTTTCTTGGCTACAAACTTCTATTTGTATTTGATTGGGTTTTGATGAACACAGGCAAACCAATCCCTTTAGTCCAATAACATTCTTACTGAAAAATGTACTACCTTATATTTTACTGAATATTCATGAACAAATATTATTTATGGACTGGATACATAAGACTCTTTTAGAGCATTAAAGTATGCTAGTAGGATCAATTTTGTGGAATACAAGAGCACCTTTAAAATATTCCTTCTGGTTTTTTTTATATTTTATTGATTATGCCATTACAGCTGTCCCATTTACTCCCTTCATTCCCCTCCACCCTGCACACCCTCTCCCACCCACATTCCCAGCCTTCAGTTCATGTCCATGTGTCATAAGTTCTTTAACTTCTACATTTCCCACACTACTCTTGCCCTCTTACTATTTTCTCCCCATTATCTATGCTACTTATTCTCTGTACGTTTCCTCCCTCTCTCCTCCTCCCACTCCCCCATTGCTAACCCTCCATGTGATCTCCATTTCTGTTGGCTCTGCTCCTGTTCTATCTGTCTTCTTAGTTTGCTTTTGTTTTAGGTGTGGTTGTTAATAACTGTGAGTTTGCTGTCCTTTCACTGTTCACATTTTTTATCTTCTTTTTCCTTAGATAAGTCCCTTTCACATTTCATATAATAAGGGCTTGGTGATGATGAACTCCTTGAATTTGACCTTATCTGAGAAGCACTTTATCTGCCCTTCCATTCTAAATGAAAGCTTTGCTGGATAGAGCAATTGTGGATATAGGTCTTCAGGTTTTATGACTTGGAATACTTCTTTCTAGCCCCTTCTTGCCTGTAAGATCTCTTTTGAGAAATCAGCTAACACTCTGATGGGAACTGCTTTGTAGGTGACTGTCTCCTTATCTCTTGCTGCTTCTAGAATTCTCTCCTTCAATTTAATATTGATTAATGTAATTATGATGTGCCTCAGTGTGTTCCTTCTTGGGTCCAACTTCTTTGAGACTCTCTGAGCTTCCTGGATTTCCTGGAAGTCTATTTCCTTTGCCCGACTGGGGAAGTTCTCCTTTATTATTTGTTCAAATAAGTTTTCCACTCATGGATGTTCCTCTTCCCCTTCTGGTACCCCTATAATTCGGATGTTGGAACGTTTAAAGATGCCCTGGAGGTTCCTAAGCCTCTCCTCATTTTTTTTGAATTCTTGTTTCTTTCTTCTTTTGTATTTGGTTGTTTCTTTCTTCCTTCTGGTCCACTCCCTTGATTTGAGTCCCAGTTTCCTTTCCATCACTATTGGTTTCCTGTGCATTTCCCTTCATTTCAATCAGTTTAGCCTTCATATGTTCCTCTAATTTGTGACTAAAAACAACCAATTCTGTGAGCATCCTGATCACCAGTGTTTTGAATTGTGCATCTGAAAGTCTGGCTATTTCTTGGTCACTTAGAATCATAGGCTCTGGGGCTTTAATACCAAGTAGGGCATTATATTGAAATTTCAAGAGTGTGGTATGCATTTTAAAATGAGACATACACCAAGTAGGGCATTATTTTGGAATTTCAAGAGTGTGGTATGCATTTTAAAATCCTAAAAAATATTATTGCTCTGTAACTCAAATTATAAACTAAATGTCAATACAAGTCTTCCTTAGCCATAATAGTCCTGCTTTTACTAGGAGATTTAGCTTAATACAATGGCCCCTTTCCTCTATTTAGCTATATAAACATTAGTGTTTTAATAAAATTTCCAAGGCGGTTACTTGGGTCAGTGTGCAGAGGACAGATCTTTCGTAGTGTTTTTAAAATCTTTTTGTTTTATGAAAACTACCACATTTGTCTGTTGTATGCCCTCTAGGAGACCAATCAATCTCCAAATATTTTCTTGAAGTGTTTTATGGACTTCTTGTACCTTTATTATGAGAATTGTGAAGTCTTTTTTCTGAACTTTTTCCAGTTGACTAACATGGTCAGTGCTATGCCTCTATGTCAGCCACTTTGATTCCTTTCCCTGAACCTGAACTCACAGATTTTTATACTTTTTATCCTTATTGATTCTTCTGCAAATAACTTCTCTCTTTTGTCCTAGGATATTGAGATTTCACATTGCACATCCACTTATTTTAGCTTGTAGGAAGATTCTTACTGAGTTGTTGATTCAACAACAGTACTGCCAGGATTTGGAAAAGCATACAGGACTCCATGTTTTCAGGTACTCAGGAGAGAAAAACAAAACTAAAATTAAAACAAATAATTAATTACATGTACACTAATAGAGTATTTAAATCCAAGTATAAAGTGTTGAAACCAAGACATTGTAAATTTGATATTCTAAAATGTGGAGACATAAACATTTATAAATATCAGCTAGCTCAGCACCGCATTTTACAGAAGAAACTGAGGTTCAACCATTTTGCCTAAAATGATATGAAACAGGAAGATAATTATGGTAACAAATGTCAAAGGAAATGAATATAATCACCCCTTTTCCAAATGTACATTAGCTTTCAAACTTCAGAAGAAATTAGTAGGGTCTTTGATATGCATTAAGTTAAATGGTTAAATATTCCTATTCATTCAACAAATTTATATCAAATGCCTATTACATAGCTGAGAATATATAGTTTGCAATGGGAACACAATAATGGAGAAAACACACTCCCATGGTTTAATATGTTTTAATAAAAAATAGAGAGATATAATACAAAGTTGTGCATGTGTTATTTCAGGAATAAATGATCTATTACTTGAATGTTAGTGTCAATGAATGTCTTCACTGATGAGGTTAATAAGAAAGCATTATTTTGACTAGCATCCTATTTTAAACTTTAGATTTCTCTTTGGCATACACCAAAATTTTTTTGTAAATATAACACTGAATTTTAGATATTTTAATGAGCTGGGATTTTGATACTAATTTTTTTAAAAAATTCAGTTAATCACACTTAAAATATTTTATATGTTTTTATGTAAATAGACTATACAGATATCCTTGGACTGTCTACTAAAGCAAAAGCTAATGGGAATTGTTAATATGCATGTTCAAATGCATCTCATGATAGAATATGTATGATGTTTGAACAGAATTGAAAACAGTTTAAGTATATCAACGACTTTTTCTTTCTCTTTCATGCACTGAAACAGAGGAAGGTGTCTTAGTAAATCCCCACCTAACACCTTTCTGGACTAGCAAATACTCTTTCTCTCTGTAAAATATATTGACCAATATCTGTAGCAAACTAAATATTTTGTATTAGAAATCTTATCTTATGTGTCCTTTGAGTCTTATAAAAATGATATCTAAAGCCTTGTCATGCTACCTGGACTTGCCATTTTATTTATATAATGTTATTAAATGCTATATTTACAGATTCATATTAATACAAGTATAATGTGAGATCGGAGGAAATAACTAACAAAAGGCCTAGGTGTAAACACATTAACCTTAAAATATTAGTAAGATGATAAAACAAACCTAGAAAGATTCTGAATTCAAATGCTTGCAGAATGTATTTAAACATATTTTTATCATTGACATTATTACAGATATCCCCATTTACTCCACTTTGCCCACCTCCACTCATCACCCACCTCACTTCCCTCCTGCTGTTGCCACTCTGTCGTCTGTGTCTATGAGTCATAGACACACACCCTTTAGCTAACCCCTTCACCTCCTTTCACCCAGTTCCTCGCCCTGCTCCTGCAGCTGTTAAGTCTGCTCCATGTGTCCATGCCTCTGTTTCAACTGTGTTCATCAGTTTATTTTGTCCATTAGATTCCACATATAAATGAGATCATATGGTATTTGCCTTTCTCTGACTGGCTTATTTCATTTAGCATAATAATTTCTAGTTAAATCCATTCTGTTTTAAAAGGTAAGATTTCCTTTTTTTTATTTATAGCCATGTAGTATTCCATTGTGTAAAAATACCACTTTCCTTTTTTTTTATCTGCTCATATACTGAGGGGCACTCAGGTTGCTTCCAGTACTTGGCTATTGTGAATAGCACTGCTATGAACATAGGGATATATATATTCTTTTCCAGCAGTGGGATTGCTGGGCCAATTTTTAAAAATGAAAAAAGGAACTTTTATTTTTAATTTTGAGGAAACTCCATAGAATATGTGCATGATACCTTAGAATGTAATATGTGAAAACTAGACAATGTATAATTTGACTCAAAATAGACTTTTAAATATATATTTATTTAATTAAATATATACGTATATATATTTGAGTATGCATGTTTTTGAGTACACAGATACATAAAATTAAATAAATGATGATGAAGTATAGGTACTATGATCTTGTTTGAAGACCTTTGTTCCACCTATAAATAAGTAGATGTATAGTTGTGCATACAAAAAATAATAACAAAATATAAAATAACAAAAATTAATAAGTAATAATACAAGAATACATTGTTTCACATACTACAACTGTAAATTTACATTTGCCTCGCCCTGTAATGTGTGTTAAATTGACTTGTAACCAGTGACTGTATTATTTTTGTTCCTCATTTAAGTTTATTTGTTTATTTGTACACAGTAGCAAATGTGTTGTTATGTTTTTTCTCCATAATCTCTCTAATAGTTAAAGAGTTTCTAAAATTCATTACCAATCTTCTTCCCATAATTAGTATTTTTAGGTTTAAAACCTAAAGCAAAGAGTTAAAATTATATTATGGTGTTCTACTTCTGTCAAAGAAGTCAACCTCTTTGTGTCAGTTGACTTTTTGTGTGTATGGATTTCAGATTAATTTTGCATTAATCATTGCTACTGTCAAATATAGATAGGAATAATATTATCACTAAAATTTCAAAAAAACTAAAAGAGAAAATAAGATTGCCAAATACATCTTTTTTACATAGCATATTTTGGATTCTTTATGCAGGGACCAAAAAAGTTTCTAATGATAATACTATGGAAGGGAAATCCTCTGAAATTTTCTCTCCAATTATTACTTTTTAGGATATATATTTACATATTTTAAGTTTCAAAAGAAAAGGAAAATGATAAAATCCAAAATTAAAGAGCTATGATCACTGATTATCATTACCTCAGAAAATATCAAAGAATAATGATGATTGACCAATGTGAAGGCAAAACAATACTTAGATACATCATCTTATATTTCTATGTTACTTTGAAAAGATAGGTGGTCTTTTTCCTATCAACTTACACTGCATAGCATGATATTCTCAAGGTCCATCCATGTGGTTGCAAATGATAGTATTTCATCTTTTCTTATGGCTGAGTAGTATTCCATTGTATATATGTACCACATCTTTTTTACCCAGTCAACTGTGAAAGGACGCTGGTTGTTCTCATGTCTTGGCCAGTATGAGTAATGCACCAATGATTTTGATCATGGGTGAGACATAAAGCTAAAATGAATAAACAAGACAAGTAAAAACTCATGGACACAGACAATAATGGTGGTGGTTATCAGAGGAGAAAGGTTGAAAGGGGGGATTAGTAAAAAGTGTCTAATACATGGCGACACAAAGAAATTTGACTGTGGGTGATAAACACATAATGCAATATGCAGATGACTCATTATAGAATTGTACACTTGACCAATGTCATCCCAATGCACTTAAGTTAAAAAAGTAAAGAGAGAAGATAAGTGAAATAGAAAATTAAAGGTATCATTATGGTGTATTTTTCCATAAAGTGTATTAATAACCACAGTTTGGGAAAGAAGTAAAAATATTTTCACATTAAAATTTTATAAATTCCTTCTTATATCAAGCTAACTTTAATAACTATACCTTCTATAAGTCAAATGAGTTTCCAGGTACCGAAACTACAAAGGTATAAATGTCATTGACTCTTGATGGACTTCTAAATGAATAGGAATGAGAAACCTGTTATGGTAGATCTTCCTTCCATAGATTAAAAATGAAAGTGTAACTTCTAAACTAACCAATGAATGATGAGTCAGAATATTTTCAGAGTTTGAAGGAGGGGCGGGACAGTGTAACAAGGGCAACAGCAGTAAAGTATTCTAATTCCATGTAATCCATGAGCTGATTCTCTGAGACAAAATAATTTACATTGGAAGAAATAAATAATTATATCAGTATTGGATCATGGGGTGGTAGTGTGTACTTTTTTGTGCGTGCATGCATGCACAGGTCCACACTCATTTGTATGGAGGGCTCAAAGGAAGGGCTTAGGGGCAGCAATCTATTTGAAAAGAGAAGCCTGTGAAGATCCCTGCTTCACCCTTTTCATATAAAATGAGTAAATGTCAGTTTTCTATATAAGAGTGTCATCTGGGTCACACTGAGTAAGTAGAGCCTCTCAAGCTTTCCTTCTTCTCGACCTTTAACTGGGTAGGTCAGAGCACTGAGGACCCTTCTGATCCTTGTTAGGAAGGTTCGACGTTTAGGGTACTGATAATGGATATGGATATACAAATTGTTTGAGAGAAATTTTATGCAGATTTGTGAGAAAGAGGGAAGCACCCACTGATACCCAGGGCCTGGCTGGGCATGTGGGACCTGACAGTTAGGTGTTGGTGTTCTCCTGAGGAACATAAACAATTTCACAGTATATCTCCATCAATAAAGTCACTCTGACCATATCGTTCAAGACAAAAACAAGTCCATCTGTATTCACATTTGAACACAGACAATGACCGTTATCCAAGTCATAAAATTAACCAAACACCTTCTATTTTGGCTAAAATGAGTGTTTCTGCCTCTTTCCCTATTACAGTTTTAGCCTCACTGTAGTCTTCATTCATTCCAAATAAGAAGATATGCAATCACAGAATTAAACCCACTTTCTGACATTACCACCAATCCAATCTAATGGCAAACCCTTTCTCCTTAAAATCACCCTCAAATCACATGACATGAGTTCAAAGCCTATACTTTCTTACTGGGATACCATTCCAGTGTGTGTGTGTGTTCCTTATTGTTACTACAATTGTATTCCTCATAGTTTTACCTAGGAGCCACTGACATTAGTACCCCTAAACATATTTTCAATTTTGTATTTGGTTTCTAAATTAAGGTTTAATATATAAATGAATATTTTATTTGAACTGTCTCAGAGTTAAAGTAAAGAGAAATTTTATAAGACATGGAAATTGGAAAAGAAATTATTATATGAGTTATTGGTCTCTCTACTTGTCCTAGAAGAATTCATCTTAAAATTTCTTTTAAAATGATTTCATCTCAAAATGGCAGATACATTATTAAAGTGCCATGTGATTTTTATTATATTAATCACTACTAATTTTATAATACTCTTCATTTATAAGTACTTTTCAATTATGGTATTCACTAAGCTCTTTGAAAAAATGTCTTCTAAAAATAATTTTTCCCAATATATTTAATATAGTAGTGGTGAGAAACATAATGTTTTAACTTTTTTTGCTGTTTAATATTAATAATTTTATGCCTTAAATAGTAAGAAGATGCATCTCTCTATCAAATTGCGATTGAGCATAGGTAACTGCTGTGAAATCTCATTTAAAACTTTGTATAATTCCTAAATACAATGAACTTTATTCATTGGTAGTCAATACTCACATATCATTTTTTGCAGTTTGTCATAGATAATCATAATATTCCTTGAAAAATAGAAAATTTTGTGTAGTTTTTAATTAGTTCTGATTTATAAGTGCATCTGTTAAAATTCTTCTATTTCAAAAAATTATAAAAATATTCATTACTTATTTTGTTGAAATGCTATGGCTGAAAAGTTATTTTTATGTATCTTATATGTTAAAAAAAGTACAAGGGTGTAGGGTCATGTAACAGTGAGGTCTGTCCTGAAAAATTCCAGCCATACTTAATATAGCTAGAATGATTTGCACAACATTGATATAACCTAGCAGCCAAGGAGAGTGGACAACTTCACTGTCCTAGTCAGTGGGGGTGGAAGACGCCACTGAGCATGTGTGCTGTGTGGCCATCACATTCAAAATGACTGAGTGAGTAGAGTAATGAGTCTGCATCAAATTTTGTGTTAAGTTTGAGCATTTTTTTTGGCAGAAACTCTTCAGATGATTTGGAAGGCTTTTGTGGATGACTCAATGACTGCAGCACAAATAAAATTGTGTTAAAATGATTCAAAGATGGTTGGGAATCTGTTGAAAGTAATCTATGTTCTGGAAGGCCTACATGAAGCTGAACACCTGAGAATGTTGACCTGTATGAGCTGCAATCAACAAAGATCAGTGACTGACTGCAAGAACTAGAAGCTGATCCAGGGATTCCCAAAACTACCATGTATGAGATTTCAACGCAGGATCTTGGCATGAAACATGTTATGACAGAATTCATTCTGTGGCTTCTGCTACCAGAGTGGGAGGAATGTAGTGCTGCAGTTGCTGATGACTTGATTCAAACTGCTACCGATGAACCAGATTTCCTCAAGAGGGTCATAGCTTTGAAGGGAACTGGGGCACCATTGTACTATGTACAATGTATCTTTTATTTTCTTCAATAGATGTCTCTATTTTTTTATAGCTGGATTCTTTTTGTACAGATTTCATATACCAGATTTGGTATAGGAAAATATCTCAAAATAAGTAACTGGTATGAAAAGTAATTATAGAACATTATTTGAATTTATTTTGAAAACACTTGCTTTCTTGATTAAATAGTATTTTTAAAAAATGAGAAATAGCCTTGGGAAAAATAAAAAAAGTCTTATTCATGAAGATATATTATAGCAATAAAAATGAAAATACTTGTTTTCTCAATAATTATATATGTATAAAATAAACCATTATTTTGAGAAAAAGTCTAAACATCCTGAATGTTTAGCTATATTGTTTTTTCATGGGGTATCAACTAACCGGTAGAATTAAGTCCTGGTCTCTCACCACCTCGACTCTTATTTTGTTCTTCTTCCCTCCCACCCACCCTCCCTCTATCTTTTTGTGCCCTTTGTTCTTTTGCAAGCATTGTGCAGTCATTTTCATTCAAGGATGAACATAACCTTCTGTATTTAAAAGGTGATTTTTAATAGTGTCCAAAATTTAATGAGAGGATCTATTTTTATTACACCTGTGTATATGTGGGCAGAGGATGTAGTATGTACTTTTAACAAGGTCTTACTGAATCCATAGCTGAGTGAAACATGTAAATACTTTTGTTTCAGAGGCATAAAATACATTACCAACAGTATGTTTTATTTCATCCTAAATGCTTATGATCAAAATAATGAAAATAATATTTAAATCATCAAGTGACTTTTTATTTAGTTTTTATTAGTAAAAAATATCTCTGATTGCTATGGCACATAAAATTATTAGCACAGTATACACATAGTCAAGGCTACAATTCTGCTAGCCCCTACTCAGGCAGTGTCTATGGTATTATTGCTGATGTTGGTAGGCCCAAGGCAGAAAATAGTACAATATAAACTTTAAGTACATAATCATGGCACTTTCATAACTGCTTACATTTAATGGGAAGTGTGCACAAATATAACAAAGCAGTATTTTTAGCTAATAAATCTCTAAGACATTAGAGATTGTTGACATTAAGACATCAAGAAAGATACTTTTATATCTTTCTTAAACTCTTACACAGAAAATGTTCTACCTCTTCACATCTTTGATGGTTAATAGATAGTTATAAGAAAAAAAGTCTGCAAAACATTTTCCCTAAACATATGTACACATACAAAAACAAATAAATAAAAGCAATAATGCTAGAAGGGCACTGTCTTATTAAAATGACTTATTAAAAAGTTTACTATTTTCCAGCAGTATTGGTGTTATGTAAATATTTGCTAGGAGTATATTTTCTAGAGCAGAAGTGTCAAGCTCATTTTCACAGGGGCCACATCAGCCTTGCAGTTGCCTTCAAAGGGCCAAATGTAATTTTAGGACTGTGTGAATGTAACTACTCCTTATCAGTTAAGTGAGAGCTTGGCACTGCTGCCGGGTAGAAACAAAGTGCTGGGCCAGATAAAACAAGATGCAGGACCAAATTTTGCCCATGGGTCATGTGTTTGCCACCTGTGTTCTAGAGGATTTAAAGTGCATAGATGTTTTGTGATAGTATCACTTTTATATTTGCTTTTTGTGTTTGCACACAGACAGATATAGCAAAAGTTTATTTGTGGTAATACAAAAACAATTTCAAAA
This sequence comes from Sturnira hondurensis, assembly GCF_014824575.4. NCBI lineage: Eukaryota > Metazoa > Chordata > Mammalia > Chiroptera > Phyllostomidae > Sturnira > Sturnira hondurensis. The sequence continues at coordinate 17,140,868 of NW_028083059.1, forward strand.
TAGGGGAGAGAGATATACTTCTTTATTTAGTTTTTTAATGTATTTTTTCAGTTTAGTTGACATAAAATATTATATTAGTTTCAGGGATATAACACAGTTACTAGAAATTTATATACCATGTGAAGTGGTTACCCTGAAAGTCTAGTACCCATCTGACATCATACACAGTTGTTATGATACTAATGACTATACTCCATATGCTGCACTTTATATCCCCATGGCTATTTTTATAACTGGAAATTTCTGTTTCTTTTTTATTCTCACTAGAAGTTGTGTTTTTATTGATTTTAGAGAGGGAAGAAGAGGGGAGAGAGAGAGAGAGAACCATCTCTCAGTGAGAGAGCAACAGTGATGGCCTGCTTCCTGTACGTGCCTGACCAGGGATTGAAACTGCAACCTTTTGGTGTATGGGGCAATACTCTAACCAACTGAGTCACCTAGTCAGGCCTACACTTTAACTCTTTACCTTTTCAACTATCCCCCTCAACAAATTCCCTCCTATCTGGCAACCATCAATTTGTCCTTTGTACCTGTTAATTTGTGTTTTGTTTACTCATTTATTTATTTTTTTAGATTCCACATATAAGTGAAGTTGTGTGGTATTTCTCTCTCTGTCTGACTTAAGTCACGGAACAAAATACCCTCTAGATCCAACCATAGGCACAAATGTCAAAATTTCACTTTTTTTAACAGCTTAGTGATATTCCATTTCATATATATATACTGCATCTTCTTTTTTCACTTGTCTGTCAAGGGACATTTAGGTTGCTTTCATGTCTTGGCTAGCATAAATAATGCTGCACTGAACATAGGGGTTCGTATATCTTTTCAAATTAGTGTTTTGAATTTCATTGGATAAATACAAGGAAGTGGAATTTATAAATTATCTGAAAAGTAGGTAGTTCCACTTTTAATTTTTTGCTGAAATNGAGAGAACCATCTCTCAGTGAGAGAGCAACAGTGATGGCCTGCTTCCTGTACGTGCCTGACCAGGGATTGAAACTGCAACCTTTTGGTGTATGGGGCAATACTCTAACCAACTGAGTCACCTAGTCAGGCCTACACTTTAACTCTTTACCTTTTCAACTATCCCCCTCAACAAATTCCCTCCTATCTGGCAACCATCAATTTGTCCTTTGTACCTGTTAATTTGTGTTTTGTTTACTCATTTATTTATTTTTTTAGATTCCACATATAAGTGAAGTTGTGTGGTATTTCTCTCTCTGTCTGACTTAAGTCACGGAACAAAATACCCTCTAGATCCAACCATAGGCACAAATGTCAAAATTTCACTTTTTTTAACAGCTTAGTGATATTCCATTTCATATATATATACTGCATCTTCTTTTTTCACTTGTCTGTCAAGGGACATTTAGGTTGCTTTCATGTCTTGGCTAGCATAAATAATGCTGCACTGAACATAGGGGTTCATATATCTTTTCAAATTAGTGTTTTGAATTTCATTGGATAAATACAAAGAAGTGGAATTTATAAACCATCTGGAAAGTAGGTAGTTCCACTTTTAATTTTTTGCTGAAATTCCATACTATTTTCCATGATGGTTATACCATTTACAATACCACATAGACAATTAATTTTTTAATAATAATCTTAGTAATATTTTTGGGCATATCTCCTAGGGCAAAGGCAACAAAGGCAAAAATGAACAAATGGGACTATATTTAACTAAAAAAGTGTTTGCACCACAAAGGAAACCATCAAGAACCAAAAATGGAGCCAGCTGAATGGAAGAATATATTTGAAAATATATATTGATATAAGGTTAATATTCAAGACATATAAAGAACTCATACAGTTCAACATAAAAAAAGAAAATAATTCAATTAAATAAATGGGCAGAAGACATAATAAAAGTTTCTTCAAAGAGCTCATACACACATGAAAATATATTCTATATCAATAATCATTAGGGAAATGCAAATCAAAAGCATAATGTGATATCAACTTATGACTGTCAGACTATCATCAGTAAATCAATGGGCAGCACCTGTTGGAGATGAAGTGGTGAGGAGGGAGCTCTTGTCTCCCAAAGTCTTTATTTCCAGGAAACCTAAAAAAAAAGATCTTATGTTGAGGTAGATTGATAAACATCAAGAGTATTTGAATTCCCTAAAGTTATGTAGAAAGTTTTGTTTTGACTCATATTTTTACTTTTTCTGGGTTTTAAGAAAGAACCGATGATTAGATAAGGCACCTCATTTGGTATCTAGCCAAAGTAGGCAACTATTCTGTTTTGGTGAATGAAGGTTTCTACATATTTCAGATGTCACCTGACATCTTTAGCATCCAGAGTTTTACCTATTTTCTTAAAGATAAGGCAAAATCCCCTCAAATTTTATCACTAATTTCCATTGGATTTCTCTTGATAAGGTTTGATTTTTATTTTTTAGGTCAACAAACTGCTCATATTTGTAATTTTTCTATGAAAATATAGGACACTCGATTAACTTTAATTTTTCCAGATGCTCAATATAACATTATTTCAACACAGGATAATAGAACTTCTTGTAATTAAACTCTTGAAACCTAGCCTTTGAATAAAAAATAAAAATAAAAAAATAAAAACAACATCTTTAATGTAAACAATGTTTTTTTTTCTTTTTTTCTTTTCTTTTTTCCCCCTCTGGTTCTTTTGTGCAGACTTCAATTAAGTTAGATATTTTTACTTTTAATTAACTTACAAAGGTGGTTTCATATTCTATTACTTGCTAAGGCAAAAAAAAATAATGATTATAAACTCAATAACATATGTCACAACTATAGGGTAAGAGAAACTATATTGAATATTATAAATTATTTTCTAAAATCTCCAAAACACAAACCATCTAGAATGAAATGTAATACTGAAAATTTGTTGAATGTTTAGCTTCTAACTTTGTTTAATAAGAAATATTAAATATTGACAGACAAAATTTTCTAGACATCTTCAATGAAATTCCATACAAGGAACATAATCTACTAAAACAGATTAAAACAATCAAGAAGTCTGTATCACTTTAAAATGATCTGTATTGTTCATTTAATATTTGACCCTCTCCCTTTGTTCTAAGACAAAATATTTGTAGAGGATTTCCACACACAATTTAAGAACCAAAACTTAATTAATACCACAGTCCAGGGTGGGAGTAGAGGAGAAATAGCATGTTTTGTAAGTTATTTAATTTGTAACTAACAATGTGTCTTTTGTTGAAGCTTGTTGTTTATTTGTTTTGAGTTTAATTTTTTCTTATAGATATATCCTGATTTCTCTCAAAGGCATTATAGATTATAGACAATTTTTGTTTTTGTTAAAAAATAAAATTGCTCAATTTTTAACTTGGTACTTTTTATAAATCAACAATAGAAGTGACTAGATAATGTAGAAAATCAGAAAGTTAAAAAATAATCAAAGAAGCAAGTAGCATCCTTCTTTTCAGAGGCCATTCTGAGATCCATGCTGAACTTCAGAATCACAATTACTTTATTTCTTTATTTTTTTAAAGTTTATTTTCTTTTTAAAATTTATTTAATTATTTTTAAGTACAGTATTCTGTCTATTACTCCCATCCCATCCCACCCCCTGTGCTCCCCCCCTCCCTCCCATTTCCACCCTTCTCAGTTGTTGTCCATGTATCCTTTATATATGTTCCTCTAAATCCCTCCCCTATTTCCCCTGAAATTCCCTCCCTCCTGGTCACTGTCAGCCTGTTCTCTATTTCAGTGTCTTTGGTTATATTTTGCTTGCTTGTTTGTTTTGTGGTTTAGCTTCCTGTTAAAGGTGAGATCATATGGTATTTGTCCTTCAACACCTGGCTTATTTCACTCAGCATAATGCTTTCCAGTTCCATCCATGATGTTGCAAAAGGTAGGAGCTCCTTCTTTCTTTCTGCAGCATAAAATTCCATTGTGTATATGTACCATAGTTTTTTGATCCATTCATTTACTGACGGGCACCTAGGTTGCTTCCAACTCTTGGCTATTGTAAATTGTGCTGCTATGAACATTGGGGTGCATAGGTTCTTTGGGATTGGTGTTTTAGGGTTCTTAGGATACAATCCCAGCAGTGGAATTGCTGGGTCAAAAGGCAAGTCCAATTTTAGTTTTCTGAGAAAATTCCATACTGTTTTCCATAGTGGTTGTACCAGTCTACAATCCCACCAACAGTGGACCAGAGTCCCCTTTTCCCCACACCCTCTCCAACATTTGTTGTTCATTGCTTTGTTTATGATAGCCATTCTCACGGTGTAAAGTGGTATCTCATTGTGGTTTTAATTTGCACCTCTCTGATAGCAAGCGATATCGAGCATCTCTTCATGTGTCTCTGGATCCTCAGTATGTCCTCCTTGGAGAAGTGTCTGTTCAAGTCCTTTCCCCATTTTTTTAATTGGGTTAGTTGTCTTCTTAGAGTGAAGTCATGTGAGTTCTTTGTATATTTTGGAGATTAAACCTTTGTCTGAGGTATCATTAGTCTGTCTCTTCAGAAAATAATAGTGAGAGAAATGTCCATCATTTTCCAAGTTGTGACTTTTTCCTACTCTGCATCTACTGATGCCATTTGAAGTTTCAGTCTCTGTTTTGGGCTAAATGTTTTTATCCCCCAAAATTTGTATGTTGAAGCCTCAACCCCAAGAATGCCTATATTTGAAAGTGGGGTCATAAGGAAATAATTAAAGCTAAATGAACTCCTATACATGGGCCCCTAATCTGATAGGACGTATGAGGACTAAGCAGCCACCTCTAAAACAGGAAGAGAGACTTTCCTAGAAACCCACCCATGCTGGAATCTTTTCAGACTCCAGAACCATGAGAAACATATTTCTGTTGTTTAACCCATGCAATGTGTAGGATTTTGTTCATTATGGCAGCCCGAGAGGATCAATATATCCTCCCTTCTTACAGAGATCGTAACTCCAAAAACTACTTCACTATTTAAATTTATTTTTGCCTACTGCCTTTTTAAACAGTTATTACTACTACCAAAGCAGCACTTCCACATTGTATCATGCACAGTTTTATTTCTACTTCTTCAAGTGCTGGATATCTGCTGCCAACTCTGGGTATCTATTAACAATTACCAGAAACTGTTATTACAAATGAAATATATAAAAGCTAGAGAATGACTTTGGTGATACAGCAAGAAGTTCTTATTTTACAAGGATAGGTTGGGGAAGCAATTACCAGAGATAAGAAATGTCAGAGCTCCTTTAGACTATGGGGACACTAGGCAAAAGGCAGGGCCAATTTATACTTTATATGTATATGGATGAATTCTTATATAAGCATTTTTTGTTTGTTATGTGAAAGTTTTCCGTCCTGTGGGGAGCCTAATGGTATTCAATAGCAGAGTTTAGGTATCCCTTTCACCTGTGAGCAATGAAGCCCCGAAGAAAGCAAGTCTATTTTAATTCTGAATGCCTGGTGCTATTTGTAACATCAGTGGACTTTGATAGTTTTAATTTTAAGGCACTCTGAATTCTGACCCGATTCTGTCACAAGGTTGTTATTCATTTCATGTTTGCTGTATATTTGCAATTTTACATATTTTGAGGTGGTTACAAAGTTTTTTTGTTGGCTTCTTTAAAAAGAAACCAGTAGTTGGTATATTGCGAATTTAAATCATTGTCATCTAAACCAGAATATTTACGAGATTCATGTTTAAGTGATCCTGGAGAAGCATAAAACAATGGTGACATTGATGGTTTTAGTGATGTGTATTTCCCTTAAAATTCAATGACTAGTTGAATGACATATGCAAAGAGAAGATACATAATATGTAGTCTTTATAAAGTAGAAAAATGCAATAGAAATTTTGACTTTAGTTTTGCTTTAACTCTGATTTCGGCAGCAGCCGCTCCCCTACTTGTCCGTATGGCTGTACGAGTCACAAGTGCCTGGACACTATAAAACTTCAGTACAAGCAATCACATTTCAAATTAGTTCACATGTCCAGTTTTAGGATTCAAACTACTTTTCAAAGGTAAGAAAAACAGAGAAGATTAACTGAGAAATCTATATCTCAAGAGGAATGTAAATCTGTGTGGTTGGGAAAGCTATAAATACTTTCCTCAACAAACTGAGTGTGATAAGCCTAGGGTAGAAAGCAGAGTAGCTAACTCTAAGAGGGGGAATCTATCTGCAAGAGAAGAAGCCTTCTGTGTGCTGATTCCTACTTCAACTTTGTGTTCCACTGACAATCTGAAAATACTGTACAGATGTGATCACATTAATATAAATTTATTTAGTAATTTACTTTATAGTAAACTTTTATTACATTGTCTTCTAATTTAGACGTGGGCAAATTGGTGAATAAAATGTACACAGATTGAACTGGCCTCTCTAACACTGTGCTTCAGTTTGCTTTTCAGGTCACTTTTAACAAAGAAAGTAGTAGAGATAATTTAAAAAGTTAGAAATCTATACTGGACAGGTCTATACAAATCACTGTCAACCAAGAATTATGTATATATCAGCTGATTTACACTACATTTGAAGTGATGAAGAATAATTGAACTACATTTATTTATCCTATTCTCTAATACTTTAAACTATACTGAATCCTGGTTTATATCACATTTTAGAAAATAAGAGCTACAGGTTAAACTTGTTGAATGTTTGTAGGACCTTAAAGCATAAAATACTAAAATGATCATCTGTCTTACATCTATAAAGGTGAATGGCATTTGTTGTAAAATATACGTACTAAAGCTAATGTCTGAGATTGCTTGCCGTTTCCTAGTCCTGAAATGCCTACACATATATTTGTAGATTTATTCAAGCCATGCTTTACCAAAAATTTCAAAGTTTTTATTTTTCCCAGTGTGCAGCCAAGAGCAAGAGACAAACCACTGTCATTGATCTTTAATTCACTTGGGTGCATATCATGCTATATATTATTTTCTGCCTTTTTTTTACTTTGCTGAAGGTATATAATCCTCAGTCTTTTCAGATCATGTTTCACTGTATTTTTTGAAAAAAGATGAAGTGAAGAAAGAGCATCCTATGAAATTATTAAAATTAGTTCTTGCCAGTCTCCTATGTGTCTTTAAACTATGGAAAATAGGGGCATACCCTGTGACTTTGAATGTGGCCTGATACTAAGGAGCCAAGTTCATAAGAACCAAGAATTGGCTGACACACTGTTAGGGGAAAGTGCCTTCATAGAATCTCCATCATCAGGTCTCAACTTTCCAATATATAAATAATGTAGCAGTGGCAAGTGGAAGACCTACCAGGTTCCAGGTCAAAGTCATCTGAATCATTTGGGTTCCTAACATTTCAAGTCCATTCCTTTAGTCTCATCCTACTCTGAATTGGGAAGAAGCCACAAACACAGAGACTATTTTTGACAGTTGAGATAAGATTGCTCCTATCAACATCACAACTAAAAAATACTAGCCTTCTAAGACCACACAAATTTATCACTGCAATAAAAAAGATTTTTCCTTAATTATGGGATAATCTTCAAATCACAGCAAAAGGAAAAACATTTTAAACTCAATAATAGACTTGTATTTTACTTTCAACAAATAATACCTTATAAGAAAGTATAAAGTGTTCTTAATTTGAGAAAACAATAAAATGTTTGGACTTCAAGCATGTTAGACTAATAATAACATGAGTTAAAACTCCGAATATTTATTTTAGGTAACATACATATTTTAAAGTAATATTGAGCATTATAATTTTGGCTGTACACAATTACCTATTTTGGTTTCTATAAAGTGCAGGAGAATTTTTTAACACTTCTCTGGTGCTTTGCCTTGGGCTTCTTCTGAAAGAAAACTAAGCAGAAATTTCCTGAGGAGGCTTCTAGTGAGATGGAAGAACAGAAGCAGCACTGAATAAAGCTAATGCAAACAAACTCTGATATGCTATTTAAAGCTTCATGGAATGTAACCTTTTAAACGTGTATTTTGTGAGCACACAAATGACCTTTAAAACTATGTGGTGAAATCTGTTGTTAGACTCACTGCAGGCTGATACTAGTGGTGGCTGTTGGATTTTGTTTTTGACATATCTTTAGAAAGGCATCTGTGTTTCAACAAATGATGGCTATTAAATATTGTTTTAAAAAAGAAAGGAAGAGAAAACCTGGCCAGAAGAAAACTTCCTCTCTATGAACATCTTAATGTAAACAGAAAATTGAAAGAATTCTCTTGTGACGCATTCACAAGTTTATGTTTTGTATATGGTGTAAGTTGGTAATCGAGTTTCTTCTTTTTTTTTTTGCATGTACCTGTTCAGATCTCCCAACACCATTTGTTGAAAAGGCTATTTTTACTTCATTTTATGCTTCCTCCTCCTTTGTCAAATATTAATTGACCATAGAGACTTGGGTTTATTTCTGGGCCCTCTGTTCTGTTCCATTGGTCTATGTGACAGAATGGATGAAACTGGAAAGCATCATGCTAAGTGAAATAAGCCAGGCAGGGAGGGATAAATAGTATATGATCTCACCTTTAACTGGAACACAATCATCACCAAAGTAAAAATCAAACAAAAGATAACCAGAGACACTGAAATTAAGAACAATCTGACAGTAACCAGAAGGGAGGAGGGAGGGTGTATTGGGAAGAAGGTTTTTCAGGAACTAATATAAAGGCACATGGACAAAACCAAGGGGAAGGGTGGAAGCAAAGGAGGGAGGTGAGTTTGGCTGGGGTGGGGGAAAATGCAGACAACTGTAATTAAACAACAATAAAATAATTAACAGAATAAAAATTAAAATTAGGTAAAAAGAAACCACACAAACTTGTGTTTTACCACATTCAGAAGCAATGGTCCCACTCATTTCTTTTAGGCTGATTAGCATAGAATTTAAGAGAGCCAGATCTAGATTTTGAGACTACATGTGCCTGTTTCCCAACATGGAGCCTTGGAAAACGTAATTTGCCTTTTAAAATGTCCTATTGTAATGTATGAAATGAGGCCAAGACTAGTATATTCCTTATAAGATTTTGTCAAGGATGAAATAAGACTGTAGAAGCCAATTACTTTGGTGTCTGGTTCATGCTCAGAACTTAACATATTTTACTAATTATTATAGATGTTATCCAGGAAAACTTTTGTGTACATTGGCTTTATATTTTAATATTTTGTAATTCTGATATTTTTCATTGTTGACTTATTTTTTGATATAGTACATATTTTTCCTCTAAAGTGCATTGTAATAATTTTCTTTGGATTGGATATCCTTTGAGACACTAGATCAATACTATATATGCACATACTATATATTCAGTATTTATCAACTACTGATGATAATGAAAAGGATACATGGACAACAACTGAGAAGGGTGGAAATGGGAGGGAGGGGGGAGCATGGGGGATGGGATGGAATGGGAGTAATAGACAGAAAACTGTACTTGAAAAATAATTAAATAAAAATATTGGGAAAAAATAAAATAAATAAATAAATAAGAAAACCATTGCCATTAAGCCATTCAATTAATGACAAAAAAACCCCAGAAACAGAAACAAAAAAACACAAACAAGCAAACAAAAATAAAAACACATGGATTTCTGAGTGATCATGGTGATAAATTTATCTTTGTCTTTTTTTCCAATAGCATAACTATTCATTTGAATAAGCTAAGCTCTTGATTACTGCCTTTTAACCATGGGATAGAAAACTTCTCAGAAACTTTTATTTCTCCTACATTTCCCCTATGTTTCTAGAAGCTCATTTAATACTTAAAGAAATACTTCTGCTATTCTTTACGACACCCTGGTTGGCTGTACAATTGTGACTCTTGGCTGTGCGTTTAAACTCAATGCTCTTCTACAAAAATAAAATCTCTATTGTAGAAAAGAAAAAATATATATATATAATTTATTTTATTTTAATTCAGTCTCAAACTATCTCTTTTATAGTATAACATTAACAGTTAAAATTTCAGAGAAATTATGGGTAAGGATTTTTATCTCTCTATTGTCAAATATTTGTATCTATAGTCATAAAAACATTCATAAGGAATTATTAGTTTTGTATATTTTAATCATGTTATCTCCTAAAGACTATTATATAACTCAATACACATGCACACACATGTATATATATATATACAAAGTCTGTCTGGAAAAGTCCAGTTATTTTTAATATAATGAGAACAGTTTGTATGACACTGATGTACAATTGCAGCCAGAGGGAGTAGACTGGAATGCACACATGTGAAGAATGACAACTTCACTGTAATAGTCAGTGACGACAGTAGATGCTGTTGAGTGAGCATGTGTACTGTGTGACCATCTCATTGAAAATGACTGAGCAATTAGAGCAATGAATCCACATCAAATTTTGCATTAATTTTGAATATTCCTCCACAGAAACTATTCAGATGCTTCAGAAGGCTGTAGCAGTGGGCAACTGGTGATTGGTAGCTTTATCATAACCACGTGCCTGCTCATTCATCATCTCTTACGGAGAGATTTTGGGTGAAACATCAAATCACCCAGGCAACTCAGACCCCTACAACCCAGATTTGGCATCCTAAGACTTCTGACTTTTCCTGAAACTAAGATAATCTTTGAAAGGGGAAAGATTTCAGACAGTCAATGAGATATTTAGGAAAATATGATGGTGCAGCTGATGGCAATTGGGAGAACTGTGTGAAGTCTCAAGGTGCCTACTTAAAAGAGAACTGAGGCATCATTGTCCTACATACAACATTTCTTCTATCTTCTTCAATAAATGTCTCTATTTACTCATATTACATGGCTGGATACATTCTGTGTATACATGTCACAAAAATGTTTTAGGTGAATGGTTTTGAAAGGTCCAGATAGAGTTTAAACAATTAAACAATGAGTAGGCCATATTGGATGTTTATGGCTATATTTAAGGGTTGTTAAAGTAATTTTTTAAAGAACTATTTATCTTAGTGAAGTGAGAAAATGCTTGTAGCCCTGGCTGGTGTAGCTCAGTGGATTGACCGCGGGCCTGTGAACCAGAATATCCAGGTTTGCTTCCCAGTCAGGGCACATGCCTGGGTTGCAGGCCAGTTCCCAGTGGAGGACTCACGAGAGGCAACCATACATTGGTATTTCTCTCCTTCCCTCTCCCTCTAAAGATAAATAAATAAAATATTTTAAAAATAATAAAAAAGAAAATGCTTGTAATATTATAAATCACAGCACAGTGATAAGTGATACCACTGATTTCTATTTTACTTTCACCAGTGAAATTGGAAAAGAGTGGAACCAGGCAAAGTATGTATAGAGGAACTAATTATGCTTAAGGTTGGGATAGTTTTTCAGATGTTACTGCTCATGAATGACAAAAACAAAAATTAACATGGGGGAAGTACAAACATGTATTTTGGAAACTATAGAGAGATGAGGTAGCAATAATTGGAAATTAAAAAGGTAAAATTTAATAAGAAAAATATGAAGATTAATAAGGAAAATTTAGATACCATATGCAAATATTGGGTGGAGGATCTAAGTAAGTCCATAAACTGAGTTGTTGCATAAGTTTGAGAATATAGGTCCTAATACTGAACTATTTGCTTATATTCTGTGTCTATGATCCTCATTGGAGGTGGGGTATTCTGAAGAAAAGATAGTAATTACAGCAAAAAAGAAACACAAATATATTAGTCTGTTTTCCTTCTAGATAAAGAAAGAGTTTCTTTCTGTGATTCATATGCTTCTATACAAGATCACAAGTTAGAAATTAATAGAGAACCACAGCACACAGGACACATTTCTCCTGGGCCTGCTCATGACAAGAAGAAGATTCTACATACAGCTATTAAATAAAGGGTTAAGATGAGACCTGAATTCTATAGTTGATGAGAAACAAGAAGCAATACTGAAACTTTTTAGGAGATATAGTACTTCATACTTACAAGTCTATAGAAAAGACAAAATAGCTTAAGGCTATTTTATCACCAAAGCTATTTGTTTCTTCAGGAGTTATTTGAACTTCAGATGTTTGACTGTAAAGTTCATTAGAGAGTTTAGACTCAAAGGAAAAGAGAAAAGGTAAGACTGTATCAAGGTTATAGATAACACAGCATATACTTATAAAGCATATTTAATATTCTATAGGGACTAACTTGAAAAAATATTACTAAGAATGTATATAGAATATTAATTATGTTCATTTAAAGCAAGCCTCATTATAACTAATTTCAAATATTCTAAAATGTTAGCTTCATTAGAAGTATTGTGAGATAACATTTTTATATAAAGAATTGAAATTTTCTTAAATAATGACTTAATGATTATGATAAACTATTAACCACAGGTGGCAAAACATGGATTAATGGAATGAGAACATCTTAAAATTTTAAAGAACTGTTAAGATTTGTGAATTTAATTCCCAAGTTATCTCAGCATCAGCCTCATTTGGAAATTTAATGGAAATTAAAAATTTTTGCCTACCCCCAGACTTAGAGAATCAGACACTTTGGGTTTAGGTTTCAGCAATTTGTATTTTACCAAGCCCTCCAGGCCATTGTTCTGCATGTTAAACTTACAGAGCTATGAACCTATCATTATTATACTTAAATTAGGGTTGCCAGGAAAAAAAATGACCAACAACAACAACAAGAAATTGATACTATTTAAATTATATTTTCAGAACAGTAACAACTAAAATTTTAGTATATGTCTTGCATAGAGCATTATTGTTATGGATTATTAGTTGAGTATCTGAAAGTCTGACTTAACTATGTGTCTTATGTTTCATCTGACAACCCTAATTTGAATGGACAAGACTAGAAATAAATTGGTCAATATAACACTTATTTTAGGCCTGGAAATATTCAGGTTTAAAAAGATACAATACCAACCATATTTGTTTCAAGACATAGTTGGTATGCCAAAATATGTTGAATTCCAGGTCAGTATTTCCTTGACTACTTCCTCTTGACATAGAACAAGGTCAGTGAAAAGTTTTCTTAGTCACTAGATGTAACCCAATACCATAAGCTGGACAGCATCAAGAACAGAAATTTACTTTCTGGCAGTTCTGGAGGTGAAAAATCCAAGATTAGGGTGCCAGCATAGTTGGATCTGGTGAGTTCTCTTCTGTAGTGCAGAAGACCTTCTTTTTGCATTCTCATGTGAGGGGGTGGGGAGATAGAAAGGGAGAGAGGAAGAAAAGAGAAAGGCAGGGAAAGGAAGGGAAGGATGGGGAAAAGAGAAGAGAAAAGGGAAGGGAAGGGAAAGGAAGGGAAGGGAAGGGAAGGGAAGGGAAGGGAAGGGAAGGGAAGGGAAGGGAAGGGAAGGGAAGGGAAGGGAAGGGAAGGGAAGGGAAGGGAAGGGAAGGGCAGCAAACTGTGATCTCTTTTCATAAGACCTCATTAAGAGGGCCTCACATAATTTCATCTAGATGTGATCTCCTCCCAAAAGTTTCATCTGCAAATGCCATTTCATTGGTGTTAGAACATCAACACATAAATTTAAGTGAGGTGCACCATCCTGTCCATAGCAAGGATTAGTCTGTCTCATAAATCTAAAAAATAATGAAGCTGTGCTTCAAAAATACATATTTAGAATTTGATCTAAATAAAATAAATGCCAGAATTCCCAATAATATATAGCATTTCTGAGCAAAATTCTGTAGTGTTCTTTTTTATCTGAATTACCCAATTTATAAAGTTCTATGTTAAGCAACAGTAAAGCCACATAATCCTGAATATATACTAAGTCTGCCCTTACAGTACAGACAAAAGTAAATGCCAACTAGCAGGGATTCTTTTCTTTTTAATTAAAATACTTTATTTTTTGTACAGTTTTTGGTTTGCAGAAAGTATAGAGGTTCAGTGTACCTCCTACCACCCTGTTTGTTTCCCTTACTATTAGCATCTTTTATTAACATGTATATTTGCTACAATTATTGGGCCAATATTGAGATGTTGTTAATTAAAATATCTAGTTTACATTAATACGGGTTTACTCTTTACATTTTATATTCTATGAGTTTTAGCATCTGCATGCTGATTTTAGCTTTATAATATTATACATAATTATTTTCTTGCTCTAAAGTCCCCTTTGCTAAAGCATCCATTTCTAAAACCATATGTTTTCATTTATTGCAAAGTAAAGTCTCTACTGCACATTTCTGAAAGAAAGTATTTGTGCAAAGTAATAAAAACATCCTTTATTTCTGCAGAAGCAATTTTATAGTTATATATTTATTACATTTTTATTTTCTTCAGTAAGTTCAAAGGTCTGAGTTATATTGACTTTAAAGGTGAAGTTTTTTTATCTCCCAAATTCACCCCAAGCACCACCAGCTAAAATTAAATGAAACATGGAAAATAAAGATAATTAGAAAGCACCCACAGAAAATCAGAATCTTCCTGTGTGAGTCTCTTGGCAGCACTAAGTGACATACAGGAGAAATTTGTTACCTTTCTAATAGCAAAGCAATCTTTTTTATTTGCTGTGTTCAAGTACTAGCATCTGGTTGCTTACATTTCAGCTAAATTTCATGTTGTTAATAGTCTGCTCAAAACAGCTACTTCAAAGATTTATTTCTGTAGCCGTGTTCGATATTGGTATTTGTTCTTAGTCCTTTGTGGGGTGCATTAATTGGATCATTTTATACTAATTGAAAATGTTTGCCAAACAGTTACTTTCGCAATTTGGGATGGAAATTCTATTTTTGTCTTGTATGCAGGCTCAGTCTGGACCAGAATAGATATAAGAAAACTTATAGATATGCATTTTCCTCTTACTATTCATCAACCTCTTAAATTACTAGTTAATTATGTTCAGTCCACATGCATTTAGAGATAATGAATAATTTTAGTTACAAAACTTTTTATTTTTGCATCTTTGTAGTTCTGCTAGATAGAAACCTATACATATTTGAATAACTATATCTTCTTTTTTCCTTTTGGTTTTTATTGGTTATTTAAATTCTAACATAAAAATTGTTATTTCTTTTTTAATAAAAACACTGTCAAATAGAAATAAACTAACCTTAGGAAACACTTTACAAACATTAAAATCTAACATATTTTTCCTAGAAAATTTGCCTTGTGATTTGGATTAGTAAACAGCATTCTTGTTAAGCTGTGAAATGATATTCAGTAATATTGCATGGACATTAAAAAAGAAAGAAGTGCCCTGGCTGGCATAGCTCAGTGGATTGAACATGGGCCTGCGAAATAAACAACTGCAGCTCGATTCCCACTCAGGGCACATGCCTGGGTTGCAGGCTAGTTCCCAGCAGGGGATCCATGAGAGGCAACCATACATTTGATATTTCTCTCCCTCTGTCCTTCCCTTTTCCTTTAAAGATAAGTAAATAAAATCTTAAAACAATAAGTAAGAAGTATATAAGAACATAATATTGATTATTACAATATTTTACAACTTAAACTTCTTATGGTTGCTTTTATTAGAGTATAAAATCTTGAAAAAAAGAATGAAAAAATTAAGAAACATAACCACAAGAGTATTATACTAATAAAGCATACAATTATAAACATTATGCATAAATTTCAGATCAGAAACAGAGGAAGAAGTGATATGAAATATTGAAACTTACAATAATTATAATCACTTAGCAGTATTTCAAATCCTTTGAATCTGTGGTGATACAGCCAAAGAGAATATAAACTGCAAATTGATTATTGAGGTGTGTCAATAGTGAAAGGGGCATATAAAAAGTAACCATGGGCCACTGGAGTTTCATGGATTCTGTAAGGCTTTATAGTAAAGACTAAGCCTTTCTTGAGTGGAAACACACAAAAAAATGAAATAGAATTTAAATACGGGTAGATTAAACAACTGAAATTAGAAAGAAAAAATAAATGATTTTAGTTATAGCCCTTCTATGTAATACAAACATGAAGTCCTGAGCCTTCCTGTTGTGAGAAAAATATTTAACAACTTGGTTCCTAACTGTGCCCTTGATTGTGCCATACTCCACATTTGAGCAATAAAACATTAAAGACATACAGAGCACACTCATAAATTTTTGTATTATATTAATCAAAAAGAGGAAATACATTAACATCAGAACTAATAACCAGAAAGATCATAACTAATTAGAAAAACGGTGAAAATGTAAGAATAAATTTCACAAACAAAAACTTGATTTTAGTACTTGAAGAGGGGGAAAAGCCAGTATTTCATTTATAGGTGCTATTTGGAAAGTGTTCATCAAACTTTTAATTAGTTGTAAATTTTGTACAATCACAAAGTGTTAGATAACCATATGCTAAATATTTTTAATCTACATTGACAGCTATATCCTGATTAAGAGAGCTGACAGTTCTGTCTCCTTGGGATGCCATACACCTTATTTGAATCATTATGTTAATTTTGGGAGCACTTTAATTTTTAATGCAGGAAATCCAAACACATTTACTGAGTAACAGTGGCGGTGATACAACTTAAGCACACGCCTTCCTAATAAAAGGGATTGTGATCAAAATAACCTGGTGCTGCTTTGACCAATGCTAACCAAGTTTGGTTGGGCATCACGCTGCAGAAGCAGAAGTTGATTGGTTTGGTTCCCAGTCAGAGCATATGCCTGGGTTGCAGGTTCGGCCCTGCAGCTGATGCAGATGTGAGAGGCAACTGATCACCGTTTCTCACAGTGGTGTTTCTCTCTCCCTCTGTTTTCCTCCCGTCTTCTCACTCTAGAATAAATAAATAAAATGAAAAAGAGAGAAACGACCTGGTGTTGGCATAAGAACAGGCATGTAGATCAGTGAGGCAGAACAGAAAACCCAGAAATAAACTCACACTTACATATCAATTGGTATTTTACAAAGGAGGTGAAGCATACAATAGAATAAAGACAGTGCCTTCAATAAATGGTTTTGGGAAAACTGGACAGAAACATGCAAAAAAAATAAGAAAGAAACAAGACCGCCAACTTACACTATACACGAGAATAAATTCAAAACGGAAAAAAGACTAAAATGTAAGTCATGAAACCATAAAAATCCTAGAAGAAAACACAATAAAATTTCAGACATCTCTCATAGCAATGTTTTTGCCAATAAATCTTTTTGGGCAAGGAAAAAATAAACAAATGGGACTACATCGAACTAAAAACCTTTTGCACAGCAAAGGAAACCATCAACAAATGAAAACAGAACCCACTGGATTGGAGAACATGTTCACCAATGATACCTCTAATAAAAGGTTAGCATCTTAAAACACAAAAATATTGACCAGTTTAAAAATGGGCAAAGGACCTGAATAGACATTTCCCCAAAGAGGACATACAGATATCCAATAGACATATGAAAAACTGTTCAATGTCACTAATCATCAGAGAAATGCAAATTAAAGCCACAATGAGATATATAACCTCACACCTGCCAGAATGGCCATCATCAATAAATCAACAAACAAGAAGTGCTGATGAGGATGTGGAGAAAGGGGAACCCTTTTGCACTGTTGGTGGGAATGCAAATTGATGCAAACACTGTGGAAAGCACAATGGAAATGCCTGAAAACATTAAAAATGGATCTGCTTTTTCACCCTGGAACCCCACTTCTGGGATATATTATTTGGACTATACCCAAAGAAACTCAACACCATTTTAAAATAACATAAGCACACCTATGTTCATTTACAATCACCAAGATAAATGCATTCTCTCTCTAGTCCTAAAACGATATGACTCTGTGTTAACCTGATAAAGTAGATCAGAAAATGCTGAAAGGTTCAGCTCAAGATCTTAAACTATGGAACTAAGCCATGAGAATAATGATTTAAAATGTCTTTTTCTATAACAAAAACCTTTATCTAAGATTATCAACAATAAATTAATATAATTACTGATAATAAAAATTTGTCACACTGACTCAAAACTTTTAATGGGTGTGAAAGAATATATGCTGAGTGGAGAATTCACTTGGCTATATGAATATCTGAGTTCAGTAGGTATGGGGTTATTAAAAGTACCCTCTAAAGCAGATGATGGTTTCCATGCTGTACATTTTATATCTGACAGAGTCAATGATCTCTGAGAGTGCTGTCATTTTATGGTTTTATACTTCTGTGGTCTTTTGCCATTCTATGATACAATAATTTGAAATAGACTTCATCAAGAAAAACTCCTTTTTCAATAGACCTGTGTTGAAAACTTGCCTGTCCACTACCTATTACTGCTGATCCAACAAAATAACCAATTGAACATTCTGACTTTTCACTTTTCAAGCAAATATTTGACATCATATTGGTAAACTTTTAATCCCTTTGAATTAGTTTTCTTATCTCTAAGTTTGCTATTGCCTATATATCTTTTAGAAAGGTTCTAAGTCATAACAAAAATATCTCTTATTGAAGTATTTTGGAACAAGGAAGCACATAGGAGATACTATTAGTGACTTTTTTTTATAAATCCTCATACTTCTGTGAGGAGTATATCCATGATATTCAGGTGAAAGAGGATTATACAGCCAAGCAGTGAGCCAGAGTGTTTCAATATAGCTTATGGAAGTACAGCAAGAGTTTCTTTTCTGATTAGGTTTACTATTTACTAAGAGTTGCTCTTGTTAGAAATAATCTCAGAAACAGATTTAAGAATTATTTATAGGAAAATAAAAATAGTTAAAATATGGTAGTTCTCACTTATAAGCCGCTGAAACTAAATTATAATGAGTCAAAGTCTATGTAATTAGTTAGCCTTAATATTTTTGCCTTGTTTTAAAAAAATGAGACACAAATAATTCAAACTTTTGAAGGATTATCTTCATTTTTACATGTATTTTATAAATGTTGGCTAAAATATTCTAGCCATTTGCATGTCCTTTTTAATGTAAAATCAATATAAATTTGCTATTTGATTTTAATTAAATTTTGAGCAAATTTTATTCATGTATTTATTTTCTCTATGTTGATTTAGAATAAACAATGTAAATAATGTCTAGAATTTTAAGACCAGCATAAAATGTGGTATTTACCTTCAAGATGGTTAATACACATTGAGATTTAAATCTGAACTGAGGAATGTTTAAAATAAGTAATTGATTGTATTTACCACGTCACACTAGTTGTTCAGGTTAAATAATATATTAAACCGTAATTTGATTTATAAGAATATAAATTTTTTGTTAAGTAATCTTATTTAAAATAGAAATAATAGAGTAACATTTTTAACAGATAATACATTTTAAATTTTTCCATGATTAACATTAGTGGATAATACTGTGAGGTATCAATTCTAATTTAAAATTCAAAAATAATTTTATTTAATTTATATGTATTTTATTTTTGTTCATTGTGCTAATTTCCCCTGTGCTAATTTCCCATGTATAAATGGGTCATTTATACATGTTCTTTGTCTAGTCTGTTCCCCTTCTTTCCTCCCTTATCTACCTTCCCATTCCCCTTTAGTCCCTGTCAGTCTGTTCTTTGTTTCCATGCCTTTGCTTCTTTCTATTTTGCTAGTTTGTTTGTTTTGTTGATTAGGTGCCACTTAGAGGTGAGATCATACGGTATTCGGTATTTGTCTTTTTTCTCCTGGCTTACTTCATTTAGCGTAATACTCTAATACTCTCCAGTTCCATCCATGCTGTTGCAAAGTGCAGGGTCTCCTTCTTTCTGCTGTGTAGAATTCCACTGTGTAAATGTACTACAGTTGTTTGATCCACTCATTTACTGATGGGCACTTAGGCTGTTTCCAGCACTTGGCTATTGTAAATAATGCTGCTATGAACATAGGGGTACATAGCTTCTTTGGGGTTGGTGTTTCATGGTTCTTAGGGTATAACCTAGCAGTGGAATGGCTGGGTCAGGAGGCAGTTTTGTATTGTTTTCTACAGTGGCTGCATCAATCTGCCTTCACACCAACAGCGAGCATACTAGGGTTCCCTTTTCTCTACAACCTTGGCAGCACTTATTTGTTGATTTACTCATGATGCCTATTCTGACCAGTGTGAGGTGATTGATATCTCATTGTGCTTTTAATTTGCATCTCTAATGGCTACTGATGTTGTGCATCCTTTCATAAGCCTACAGCCCCCTATATGTCTTCCTAGGAGAAGTGTCTCTTCAGGTCCTTTGCCCATTTTTCAATTGGATAGTTTGTCTTCCTGGCTTTGAATCATATGAATTCTTTATATATTTTGGAGAACCAATCCCTGTCTGATATATTGTTGGCAAATATGTTTTCTGATACTACTGGTTCTCTTTTCATTTTGCTGATGTTTTCTTTAGTCATACAGAAGATTTTCAATTTGATGTAGTCTCATTCATTTATTTTTTCCTTTATTTCCCTTGTCCTGTAGGATGTATAGAAAATAATTTTAAAAGTATTTTATGGTTGGCCAAGATTCAAAAAGGTAAAATAGGTGCAACTCAGTATTTTGCACTGCAAACAACAGTGTTCCATTTTCAAGTCTAAACATCTGTGCTTGTTTCTTTGCTTTAGTAGTACTGACTGCAGCCGTAGCACCTGTTCACAGAGCTGTAAAAGGGGAATCAGCCAGAAGAATGGTGGTGATCATTTGCAAGTCACTACTTATTGTAAAAGAATAGTAGTCAATGTTCTATTTCTTCAAATATTTTTTGGCCTCTTAGATTCTACTGTTTTTAAATCGTAACTTCCCTTTTTAAAAATTTATTTAACTATTTTCCAAGTACAGTTTTCTGTCTATTACTCCCATCCCATTCCACCTCCCGTGCTCCCCCCTCCCTCCCATTTCCACCCTTCTCAGTTGTTGTCCATGTACCCTTTATATATGTTCCTCTAAATCCCTCCCCTATTTCCCCTGAAATTCCCTCCCCTCTCCCCTCTGGTCACTGTCAGCCTGCTCTCTATTTCAGTGTCTTTGGTTATATTTTGCTTGCCTGTTTGTTTTGTGGTTTAGCTTCCTGTTAAAGGTGAGATCATATGGTATTTGTCCTTCAACACCTGGCTTATTTCACTCAGCATAATGCTTTCCAGTTCCATCCATGCTGTTGCAGAGGGCAGGAGCTCCTTCTTTCTTTCTTTCTGCTACATAGAATTCCATTGTGTATATATACCATATTTTTTTGATCCATTCATTTACTGATGGGCACCTAGTTTGCTTCCAACTCTTGGCTATTGTAAATTGTGCTGCTATGAACATTGGGGTGCATACGTTCTTTGGGACTGGTGTTTTAGGGTTCTTAGGATACAATCCTAGCAGTGGAATTGTTGGGTCAAAAGGCAGGTCCAATTTTAGTTTTCTGAGAAAATTCCATACTGTTTTCCATAATGGTTGTACCAGTCTGCATTTCTTCGTGCATTTTCTTTCCTAATTTTTATTAACATTTCCAGCTTGGAAAGCCACCTTTGAGGAAGTCGCCCTGAGGTTGATGAGAAAAGAAGACTGCCTGGATTCAGTTTATCATGCAAGCAAAGCACCCTCCTTAGCTAAGGTTCTTATATAATTATCAAATAAATTATTAAAATAATCTTAAACAGTCTCAAATAAATATTAAAATTACAAAGTTTTACAACATCTTTAAAACAGGTTGTATATCATGATAAATAGAAACCCATAAATCTGTAACTATACATTGATTTAAATGTATAACACAAATATTTTTGCATTAACCCTTGCTGCCCTACTATTTTTATGATTCTGTTTTCATGAGTTCTACTAGAGATCTCCCCTACATGTTTTACTATCATTCTAGAATGTATATTTGGGAAACCAATTTTTTTGCTTCAGCATATTTGGCATGTGGATATCAGATTGATTATTTTAATTATCACATGTCAATAACCTGACTATAGTTTCAATAGTTTTTTTTAGAAAAAAATATTGGCCAATACTGCAGATTCTGTCAATATTCTGGGCTTATTGGTCTATGATGTGTAGTTTTGGGAGAATGAAGACCAACTTTTGTTGAATACCCCCCATTTCAAAGTAGTATCCTAGGAGTATTTATTTTTTTAAGTTAATTAAATTTTCTCAATGATACAAGTGAGGTTAAGGATAAGAATCATATTTTATACAATAGAAGATACATTGAGGTCTCTTTTTACCAATACCTCACTTTCAATAATATCATGGCCTCCTTCCTCTTTCTATAACTTTGCATGTGGCTAGGATGACTTATAATTGTTCTAAATGTTCAAATTATGTCCCTACTTCAAAGCACATCTTATATGTAATTTGCTTCATAGATTGCTCATAATTTTAAAAAGAGTGGATTTACTATCTTACATTATACATCTGCTTATATTTAAAACTTATAAAATACAAACAAGTGGAATGCATGGCAAATGTTTTGCTCTTCATTGAATCCCTCAAACCAGGTACACACCCGTATAGGAAGAATAGGTATTGTACATATATTGATGAAAGAGTTCTTGAGTTTAGATCACTCCAGAATTACTATAAATGTTAATAATCTTTGAAAAACATATACTATATTTTATATCATTTTTCTAAATATCATAAAGTGTACCTAATTTGGGAGGCAGTCTGAATGCTGACATTATGAACAGCACAGGATATGTGTGGTAAATCAACTTTTTGTCTACTTAGAAGCTCATCTTCAACAATCCCTAGGAAAAATATAGACATGTTTTGCTTTTTAAATATTTTGTTTCTGTATTTGTTTTTATTTTTATTGGCAGGGGAAATATTATTCCTTTATCTATTCTTTTTTAAAAATATTTTTAAAATTTAATTGTTGTTCAAGTACAGTTTTCTGTCTTTTACTCCAATCCCAGCCCACCCCTCCATTGCTTCCCACCTCCCTCCCATTTCCACCCTTGTTAGTTTTTGTCCATGTGACTTTTATGCTTGTTCCTGTGAATCCTTCCCCTTTTCCCCTGAAATTTCCTACCCTCTCCCCTCTGGTCCCTGTCTGCCTGTTCTGTATTTCAGTGTCTTTGGTTATATTTTGCTTGTTTTTTTGTTTTGTTGTTTAGGTTCCTGTTAAAGGTGAGATCATATGGTATTTGTCTTTCACCACCTGGCTTATTTCTAAGAAAACTGAAAATGAACATGCCTTTTGACCCAGCAATTCCACTGCTAGGAGTATATTCTAAGAACCTTGAAACACCAATCCAAAAGAACCTATGCACCCCAATGTGTCACATCCTCTTCCAACCATGTTGTCTGACAAGGTCCAGGCATGGAGGACTCAAGTTCAAGGAATTTGTCTCCCCGGAAGAGAACATGGCATCCAAAATGTGTTAACAATTGGCTGTTTTATTTTAATTATTTTACTCTTGCTACTAAATATAGGCATTGTACTGTACTTACTTATTCCTGGGAAAATCACCCAAGAAGAAGGGACAGTTCAGGGGAAAACATTAGTATTCCCCACAGAACTGCCCAAAAGGATGGAAAAATCCCGTCTAATGAAATAGCCCCTGAATATCTAAAAGTTATTGGAGTAACAGCCCCTCCTTTACCTTGAATAAAAATATATATCAATTAGAATTAGATGGGCAAAGAAACAAGACAAGCTGGTTAGCTATTATGCATGTAGAAACAGTTACTAGGGAGTCAGAGTTTATAGTACACAGAGAAACATTTTAGACAGAAAAGGATAGATAGCTAAGTTCGACATCACAAAGGCTTATAATGAGTTTCCTAACCTCTGCTCAGTCTAGAGTACCTTTTGCCCCATGTCGAACTCTGAGAACTTTAATAAACAATAAGACATTCAAACTCTGTACATAGAGCTATTTCAAATTGCCTGATTAATGGTTCTCCTGGTCAAAACAACTTTTGTTTAACATAACTGAAATCTATGGAAATTATTGTACTTTTCCTGGTTACCTTTGTATTGATTTTTCTGCTTAACTGATCATGCTATGCACCTGCAAATATTAATCACTACCAAAAATGAAAATATAAAGACCTGCTTGTACTTGAAATAAACGGAACAGAGCTTCACTGTCCTTTGAGATATGTTGTCCTCTGTTACCCATGGCTGACGCCTTACCCACCTTTTAGGAATCCCTGGACCCTGCTGCGGCTGGACCGTGGCACCAATGTTCATAGCAGCACAATTTACAATAGCCAAGAATTGGAAGCAAACTAGGTGCCCATCAGTAAATAAATGGATCCAAAAACTATGGCACATTTACACAATGGAATTCTATGTAGCAGAAAGAAAGAAAGAAGGAGCTCCTGCCCTCTGCAACAGCATGGATGGACCTGGAGACCATTATCCTGAGTGAAATCCTTTATCTATCCTTGAATAAAGTGCCCCACTAGTTTATTGCTGAGAATTGAAATTTCATATCAAAATCTCCTAATTATTGAATATGTATGCAATGAAAAAATTACTCCTGAGATACATATGCTTAAGTTAATACCTATATATTACAGCCCTGGTTGGTGTGGCTCAGTGACTGAACATTGGACAGTGGAGCAAAGTGTTGCGGATTCAATTCCCATTCAGGGCACATG
The DNA here is from genome assembly GCF_014824575.4 of Sturnira hondurensis. Lineage (NCBI taxonomy): Eukaryota > Metazoa > Chordata > Mammalia > Chiroptera > Phyllostomidae > Sturnira > Sturnira hondurensis. Next base: position 17,165,201 of record NW_028083059.1, read on the forward strand.
CCTGGGTTGCAGGCCAGGTCCCCAGCATGGGGCATGCAAGAGACAACCACACATTGATGTTACTTCCTTCTCTTTCGCCTTCCTTTCCTCTCTCTGTAAAAACAAATAAATAAAACCTTAAAAATACATATATATTACAAATAAAGTTTAGTGTTTCATACAAATTCCCCATGAAAATTAATAAGAACCTAGGACAAAAATTCTTGGAACACAACGTTTTCAATGGCTATCCAAACAAGCTGGAATTTTGTAAATAATATTTTAAAAATTCCCTTATCACCCCCCTGCCAAAATTCTGTATTAATGATGTTTACTTTTGTTTAGTTGAACTATATAAGAAAGTTATCCCTATTTCCTATCTTTTTAAGTTTTTTTTACAAGATTAGTTTTTTTATTCAAATCTGAAATTTTCTTTCATTGTCTCTTTTAAAATGATTTTATTGTTGTTCAATTACAGTTGTCTGTATTTTCTCCCCACCTGCTCCAAACCCAACTCCCTCCCTTGCTTCCACACTTCAGGGCTGAGAACTTCCACTATTTTCTAAAAATTAGAATGTAGCAGACTCAGAGAACTATGTTAGGTCATTAGGTCCGCCTGATGATGACCAGGAGTTTTTGATTCAAATAGATCAGATTTGAAGTGATTTTTACAGGAGTGTCTAAACAGTATAACTATGGACAAGTTAGTAAATCAATTAATTTTCTATAATTCTTTAACAAAAACTTTTGTTTAAAAATTAAGTAAATAGCCTAATATTGCCCTGGCTGGTGTAGCTCAGTGGATTGAGCACAGGCCTGCAAACCAAATAACCATGGTTCGATTCCCAGTCAGGGCACATGCCTGGGTTGCAGACCAGTTCCCAGCAGGGGACGCACGAAAGGCAACCATACATTAATATTTTTCTCCCTCTCTTCTTCCCTCCCCCTCTAAAGATAAATAAATAAAATAAAAAAGAACCTAGTATTATACAGATTAAAAGATGCAATCAATTAGAAGTAATGACTAGAACCTAATTATTGTTCATTAGTATTTGATTTAGTAAATTATTCAGTATAACATCTTGTAGAAGAAAAAGTTTTAAAATATGCATATTTGAGGCCATTTCATTATTTTGAAGTCTTCATAATTGTTGCTAATACTTTTGAATATTAAATTACTATTGACCTAAAAGTCAAAATACTTTCCTATCATTTATATTCCTATTGCAAATTATGTTGAGCATTACTATTATCTTGACATCCAAAATGTATTCAAAACTTAGATTTCTTAAATGTGAAATCTAACACGTATCAAGTGATAGAAAAACATAAGGAGAAAATAAGTCTTATATTCAGAAATTGCTTTTTTACATTCTTTGTTAAATTTATTGGGGTTACATTGGTTAATAAAATCATAGAAGTTTCAATTGTACATTTTATGAACTACATTTCATAAAATAGTATTCAACTCTATCAAAAACATGCAAGCATATTAAATAGGTGCAAATTATTTATTTGTGTGAGATTTAATATTCTCAAAAATTTTAAATACACAGATGGTCAAAGTACTTACGATTTTGGGAAGTCTTGCTCCCTAAGGTCCCAGGGTGTGCTGAGATTTGCTTGTCAGAATGGCATCAAGTCTGTTAAGACAGCGTGGCCCATTTTGGCAGAACTTCTTTGTAAATTAAAATAGCAAAATAAAGGGAGGGGAAACTTGAATCCTATCACCAGCCCTCAATGAACAAAAACATATTTCTCACTCCTTTTTAATTGAAAGAAAATAATTATTTTCAATGTTTCATTTAAAATTATATTATATATGATAGTAAATATGGTGTTGACTACATTTAGCATTTTATCAGACCTACAAGTTCGATATCAGAAAAGTATATTTGAATTTTCCATCTACCAATTCATACTGATATGGCTGTAGGCTCTTTGAAAGAGGATGTAATTGAACTCAAAATATTTTGAGCTTTTTTTAATATTGCAGGACCCAACTGAATATATTTACCAGAATGCTTAACAAGTACTTAAAAAGCAGGGTGTAAGTTTGTATAAACTATTGTTGTTTTTATTATTATCATTATGGACATACTGAAATCTTGAGAAAGAATTTTATTGATCATAATTGGTTTCTAGGGAACTGATGATGACCTAAGTTATACTGAGGGGATGGGGGAAAAATGTTAAACTAATTTATAAAAAAATATCTCTATATATTTGCACCCAACGTTAAGCATTGTGTACATATTAAACCATTAAAATGATCACCATTTTACAGATAAAAAACATAAACTTAAAGATTAATTCTAGTTTAATTTTTATACTAACAGAAAATATTCAACACAACATTTGAACCTAGGCCTGTCTCCAGAGCTTCATCTGATGTCTTACTGTGTTTGGATTCAGAATTACATTCAGAATTCTGAATTTTGTGAAATTTTACTCCTGATAAGATTATATCAGATAAGATATGTTTAGTTTATAGTCTCAATATTTTGAATAATAACATTTATGAAAATGGGTGCCAATAGTTGACATTTTGGTTATATTAATATTGCAGAAAGTATACATTCTATTAATATTAATAAATTTGATGCTACAATTGTTTACTAACAAAACAATCTCTAATATAACCATTCATGAGACTATTTTTATATATTATTAATGATTTTAACAAATTTATTCCAGAAGTAATGTGAATCCTATTTAAAACCCAGCTATTATGGCAAATGGCAGTCTGAACAATTTTCAAGGTAAATGAATTGCTAAAAATACAACTAATAATGCAATTGCTAAAATAATGTGCACTGATACACTGACACTAGCGATTTCAAGTTATTTGTGTAAAATGGTTGAATTTCTAAATTTGATACTAAAAAATTGATGCTTTTCACATATAATAACATAATGTTAGGTATTATAGGAACAGGGGCAAGGGGAAGTGGTGGTGGGAAAATGGAGACAACTGTACTTGAACAACAATAAAAAAAGTCACACTAGTTTTCTGTTTTGTATCCTTTAATGACAATTAACAATAAAAATTATGGTATGCTAAATTTTATTCTGTACTATATCTTTACCTTATTAATTACCAATCTACAAATATGATAAGATAAACATGTAAGTTAATTGTTTGAATGATCAGTTAATTAAGCTAGATAATAAAGAACTACAGGTGGAAAAAAGAAATTATTGACAAGAGTCAAAGAATAAAAGTAAAAGCTTTTGGAATACAATTACTTATGCAGTATGTTATACTCATCTAGTGTCTTAAAGTACAGTTTCATATTTTTAACTGACTGTGCGAGTGTGTACATGCAGTTGTGAGACAGGTAAGGTCTCATTGCTCTCATTGTTAATGCTACTTTTAATTCATTTTCTTTATATGGTCTCTACAAAGTATTTCATACTAAGTACTTAGAGATGGGGACACACTTTGCATGAGTTTTACTGTACAATGTTAATAGTTAACATGGAATAGTGGAAGTATTTTAGACTTTGATAAACTTATATTGTAAATAAAATTTTCTAGATTTTCCTTTTAAAGACTATTTGCATGGTGATCTAGATTTCTTGCAGACTAAAAAAGAAAGAAAATAAGAGTTTATAGAGTTACGTATGTTGTCCAGCATTCACCCTTTCTAGGGGCACTAATAATGTATTGAACCAGTAGTGTGCTACTACGGATTCCAAACCAAACTTTTGCGCTGGAATGCACTCTTCAAGATATGTGCATGGCTCCTTCTTTCAAGTCTGTTCTCAAATGAGACATTATCAGATACGCTTTTTGTGAATATTCTGATTATCCTCCCTTCCCTCTCTGTTCCCTAACCTGGTTCTATTTTTGTTGTAACTCATTCCAACTAACAAAATATGTGATTTGCTGTTGGTGATGATGATGATGTATGTTTGTTTATTGCTGGTTTCTCTCACTAGACCTCAGTCCACAAGGATAGAGACTCTGTTTTTGGTCGTCCTCTCTCCCAAACCCTGCTACAATTATGCTTTCAGATTTTTGTTGGGCACTGAATGACACAACGCAGGAAACATAAAGCAAATCCCAACATAGTTAAATAATAAATAAATTAGTATTGGTATTGAATTATTTGTACACCAAGAAGTATTTAATTAAAGACAAAACTATGATAATAGTTATAGCTATGAAAGTTCTAACTTTAATTTTACATGTACAGTCTTCTAAGAAGTTCATCTTGACAGATACCTATTATGTTAAGAACATTTTCAATACACTTTTGTCACAATTCACACTGGGCAGTGAGGCACAGAGAGCAGCACATAAAACAACCACAAAGCTGGTCAGAGAGAGGGAGATTGGATTTGCCACTTTTTCCATGGAACAGGACGGATGCTCAGGAAGTGGCTTAGATCCACAATCAAGCCTCTGAGATGTGTGGTGGATTTCTGAAGGGTTTGACAGACTTAGGTGGGATTCTAAAAGGTCATTTTGATTTATCAATTAGTTACCAATACATTAATCAAGTAATGTTTCCATGTTCTACTGATTATGTCTTTCAGATCATTAACAAAATCCTCCTTTCTTTCCTATCTATACATCCACTAGTATGTTACCTATGATGGACTGTCAAATAGATAAGTGCAATCCCTTTTTTTAAGATTTTATGTATTTATTTTCAGAGAGGGGGAAGGAGGGAGAAAAAGAGGCAGAGAAATATCATCGTGTGAGGGAAACAATGATCAGTTGCCTCTCCCTAGCTCCCAACTAGGGACCTGGCAGACAGCCCAGGCATGACCTGACTTGGAATCAAACCCCTGATCTCTCAGTTCGCCGGTTGGCACTCAACCCACTGAGCCACATCACCCAAGGCAGCCTTGTGATCTTCTGCTATAGCTGCTGCTCTGCTTCCAGAGTGATCTTCCTTATATTCAGAACACATATTGCTACTTCAGAATTCAGGTTTTCTCAAATCATTCATTACTAAGATGCTATTACTCTTTTTGTTGTTAATAGTGATTATCTGTCTCCTGCAACCCAGACGAAATTCTCAAAAGAAATGGATTGTTTTTGATTGTTTGGTTTCCTGATGTACTTGCACTTTCTATATGCTGGATATGCATTTGTTGAATGAATAACAATAAATAGTCAAAGAATTGTGTGTAGTGTTTCATTTATTGATTTTTAAAAAGGTTTTATTTATTTATCTTTAGAGGGGAAAGAAAGGAGAGAGGGGGAGAGATATCAACGTATGGTTGTCTCTTGTGCATCCCCTGCTGGGAACTGGCCTGCAACCCAGGCATATGCCCTGACTGGGAATTGAACCGTGGTTGTTCATTTTGCAGGCCCATGCTTAATCCACCAAGCTACACCAGCCCGGGGTTGTTTCATTTATTTCTGATCAGACCTAGGACCATAAGCCTGACAGTGATTTTTAACCCCATTCCCCTTGTGTAACAACTCTTCAGTCTTCTTTTACCTCTTGTCCTCTCTTTCTTGGTCAGACCTTCCCTCTCCCTCCATACCTCCACCCTACCGCTGCACACACACAAACCTGCACTCATGTTGTTAGCGCATCCCCTCCTTCTGCTTCCAGGATGACACTCTAGTCTTTCTTTTTAAATATTTTATTTATTTATTTTTAGAGAGAGGTGAAGAGAAGAAGGAGAGGGAGAGAAACGTCAATGTGTGGTTGCCTCTCATGTGCCCCCTACAGGGGACCTGGCCCGCAATCCAGAGATGTGCCCTGACTGGGAATCAAACTCATGAATCTTTGGCTCACAGGCTGGCACTTAATCCACTGAGCCATACCATCCAGGGGACACCCTATTCTGAACATCTGTTATTTAGTAAGCACTCATAAGGCATAAAATTCATAGTAACATTTAGAAAGTAGCAAGTACGTGAATGTTACTGGAGCTTAAACAAAGGGAATAGAGAGGGAAGGCAAAACTATACAGCTATGAAAGTTCTTGTACATCCTATTAGAAGTGAGAGAGAAAAGAGAGTGAAAGGGAGGGACCAGGGACAAAGAGAGATACACAGATGCTGTTCTGGGAGAGGGCTGGATTGTTAACCACAGTCTCCTGAATAACCTCTTTGCATCACAGCGTCCTCATTGTTGTGTGTTCTTTTATCACTCGACTGATTCTTTTTGTCAAGAGTTTTACCTTGTCAAATGGGACTTTTGAAATATTAAACTAGTTTTAAGATATAAATAGATATTCGAGACACACACTCAGTGAATGGGAGAAAAAGGGTAAAGTTATCCTCCAGCTTTTTCTGCCTGTTTCATTTTTGGCCTCCGCTGTGAGCAGTTAGGAGAAGCAAAGGCAATCTATGAGGTAGAAGTTGGTATAATATAAAGTATCCCCTCCCCCTCTTTTTACCTTCTGTGGTTTCAATTACCCATCATCAACTGCAGCTGAAAATATTAAACAGAAAATCATAGAAATAAATAATTCATAAGTCTTAAGTTATGGGCCATTCTAGGAAGTGCAATAAAATGTCATTCCATTCTACCCCAACCCACACAGGACACGAATTGTCCCTTTGTCCAGCATATCCACCCTGTATATGCTCCCAGGGTGTTAGTCAACGAGTAGCCATCTCTGCTATCAGATTGACTGTTGGTGGCATCTCAGTGCTTGCATTCAGGGACCCCTTATTTTACTGAACATGGCCCCAAAGTGCAAGAGTAGTGATGGTGTCAACTGGAGACGCCAAAGAGAAGCTATAAAGTGTTTCCTTTAAGTGAAATGATATTTATATATAGGGAAAAACTACTATGTATTGGGTTCAGTACCATCTGCGGTTTCAGGTACCCACTGGGAGATCTCAAAAAGTATAAACCTAGGGAAAGAGGTGACTATGATATATTCTTAGTTTATCTTGTTTGAAATTTATAACATTTAAGTCTGTTTGGGTACATAACTGTCATCCTCTAGAAAAATCTTAATTCAATTCAACTAACATCAAAGCACATTCACATATACTCTTATTAAAGAAAACAGAGGAAGCCCTGGCTGGTGTAGCTCAGTGGATTGAGTGCTGGCCTGCGAACCAAAGGGTCGCAGTTCCACTCCCAGTCTGGGCACATGCATGGATTGTGGGCCGGGACCCCAGTGGGGAGCATGTGAATGGCAACAACCACACATTGATGTTTCACCGCATTTCTTTCTCCCTCCCTTTTCCTCTCTCTGAAAATAAATAAAATCTTCTAAAAATGAGACAAAAAAGAAAACTGAGGAATAGAAATCTAGAGACTCATCAGTGAATGAGTACCATGGCCCTAAATGAACTTGAGAGCCATGATTTCACTGATATGAGAGAACAAGAATGAGAAATGGGGGGCAATGACTTGGAAACAGGAATCAGAGAGAAGATGGCATTGAAGTTTATGGAACTCCCATGACAACCTTCATGGCTTGTGATTCTTTTCTAAGTCTGGCTCCAGATATAACACCACTTAACTCTTTGTTCAGTGTAAGTTAGAAAGGGACAGATTTTTCAGGCAGGTATTTTTATTTAAACTATCTGGAAGACTAACACAGGATTCTGCATTCTTCTATAAGTAGTATGTTGATTTGGATTGAAGTTTTTCTTTCCCCAGTAATTTCACTAATGATTGAAGGAATACAAAATTTTCTTTGTCAGGAAGAAAAGAAACTTCAGATTTTCCTTTTTAATGAAAGGAATACAAAATGAGATTGAACTGAATCAAAAGATGATATATGTGAGTAGAATGAGCATAGTGAGAAAGGAGATGACATGGCATAAAGGTGCTCTTATCCAGATAATTCTATTATTAAAGAACAAGCTTGTCTGAATGTTGTGTGTGTGTTTTCTAGCCAAAAATCATACTATTGAAGTTTTTGCAATAGCTGACATTTTTCTAATGTAAAACTTACTGCCTTTGTCAGTGGAATGAAGCTCTAGCAGAAACATTTGACCAATGTTTCAAATCCTTACCTGCGAGGGACGTCCTAAATGACTAAAGGACTAATGTAGTAATGAATGGGACAAAAACAATGTTACTATGCAATTGAGGGCAGTTATTAATTTGTTATAGTTGAATGCATATGCCAGAAAGTGCTATTTATGCAGGCCATTCAAGGAGAGAGAGAGATCACTCAGCCGGAGGGAACATAACTGTGAAATAGTTCTTAAACAAGATCTGTTCTAGCATACAACACAATGTCACTTTCACAAGCTGATATTCAGGAGGGAAAAAAACAGAAAAATTGTAGTAAATTTTCTTAAGCTTTTCTTCCAATATTTTAAATTAAAGAATAGCAATAAGAGAAACTTTCCACCTTCCCACCTTCCCACCTTATTTCTCCTCATGTGCACAGAAGTAAGCACTTGGAAATAAGCGACACAAAGTTGGCATTCTTATACTTACATGCTGGGATTTCTTATACGCCTTTGAGCTTTTAAGTACTGGATAATTAAAATACGCATTGCCATTTTTGACATTTAAATGTCTATTTAAAATTCACAGCCTCACTGGTTTTAAATTGTCTAGATGAGAATCATCCCCTGATTAAAGAATTATTCTACCCCCAATCTGTTTTACTTCACTCTGATTTGAATATAGGGAAACTTATTTTACATGCCATAAACTGTTTTCATGTAAAGTTATATATATGGAACATCATGTTGGAAAAGTACTGCACTTTTCCAGTGACTGGAGAATGAATCACACCTAAATCTGTATCTTAGCCTTGCCAATTTCACAGGCTCTCTCACTATTTTGGCTTTTTGTTTTATTTCATTTTGTTTTTAAGTATTCACAGTGAATTTTAGGCAAAATTCTCAAGAAACAATATTCTTACATATCAGGACTGTTTTCATTTCCACGTTGGCTGACTCTGTATAGAAAACACCAAGGACTGTGATGATGCTGATGCTTCCAGTAAAAATGAAAAATTGCAAAAAATTAAAATAGATATTTTAGGGGACTGTGCGCTTCAGTATGCGTTATTAAATACTCTTAATTACTTCACAGTAAGTTTCATAGAATTAATAGTCATGAAAATTTTGTTGTCTTACAATATATATGACTAAACTATCAATATATGTTAAGATATAATTATTTTAAAAGCCAGCCTATTTCAAATAGAAAAATACTGAGTTATTTAAAATCAACTGAAAACCCATGTTTCTCAATGTCTTAGATGTAATAAAATGTAGAAATATAAAATGCAAGTTGTAGTAAGTTGTTATCATCAAAGAATCATAAAGATCACTTTAACAATGTTGCTTTAATTAGGAATAACTAAGAAAAAGCCCAGTCAGTTTCACTTGAACAGAAATGGTTGATTATAGCTATTGGGAGAATGCCATATTTTTAAATGAGATGTAATTCTACATGTGGGTCAAAATATAAATATGTTGAAATTGTACCTAAAATGCTAGGCACATGAGGTAATTAAAATTCAAAACAGTGTTTTGTCCTAAGGCAGATGCTTTGCTATTTGATGAGCAAACACATCCTCTAAAAAATTGATCCAGGTACGAGACTTTGTCCCTCAGTAAACAGAGTTATCTGAGGTGTGAGCCAAGTGAAATAATTCCTTTTTTTAGAGATAAACTTTTTAAAAAACTGAAAACTAAATAAAAAGTAAATGTAAATACGAATTTTAAAGACTTTTAGAATTCAACAAGAAAAAAGTGATCTGAGAAAATTAAAAAATGCAAATTCAAAGATAGAAGAAATGATATAAAAGTATGAAAGTATCAAAGAGTGAGATTGAACCTTGGAAGCAAAAGGTAGAAAAAGGGCAAAATATTAGGGAAGAGACAGGTATTGGGACTCTCTAAAACCTGCTTGTAATTTCCATCATTTTCTTCTATATAATCAGTTCTTCTCGACCATTTTCTCAGAAAATTCCTTGTGACTTTATTTATTTATTTAGGGCATTCCTGTGGGAAATCAAGGGACTTAGAAGTGGAATTCAGTTGGTAACAACATAGTACCTGAAGCCAGGAAAGGACAGGTAAGGTGATTGTGACAAAGGGCAAAACCCAGCAGACACAAGGGCCAGGAGAAGGGGTACTTGCATAGGTTTCCCAGTTTGCATCCCATTGTAGAGTGAAAATATCACAAGTCATCCAGAGATTCTGTTACTGGGTTCAGTGTGGAGACATTTTGAAGTACTTGTATTAGCTGAAGCTATATTGCTATTATTTTATTCATGTTTAAGAGGTTCATTCATGTTAGTAGCAGTGTAGGAAATGTGTTGAAAAGTTGGTCATAAGGGGAAAAGGGGGGGAATCAGCATGACTGAGACTGAGGCTCCAGCTGATCGCACTACAGCAGTTGATGTTATAGGGGCTATTTACACTGCATTGCAGGTCATGGAATTTGGCTATACATACAGATCAAACACAAGGCATTGCTGTAAAATTTACATTTAAGAAAGACTGTATTTCAAACTTACATGCCAAAATGACCCTATTGGCGAGGCAGAAGAGAATATAAGATTCAAACTTCTTAGGTCACCTTTGAATTTAAATTTTTTCAACAAAGCTACGTAAAACATTTCCTGAAAACTTCCTTAATTAATTCAACAAGAAATTAATAAAATTTTGAACATACGTAAAATATCACAGATTGAAATGTTTTTTTTCCACTGGTATATAAACATAATAAACACAAAGCCAAAATAATGCTCATGGTTTCTCCCAAAATGTGAGATGGCAAGTCCCTAAAAAACTATCTTCATTCTAATTCTACTTAGGTCAGGTCAATATGAGATAAAAATAATTGTAACTCTTTTTTTTTACATTTAATTTTAATTCACTCTTTTTCATTTACATTTTTTCTCCTTTTGCCTATTTCTTTTGTGCCTATAAAAGACCTTCTTGGACCTGGCTGGTGTAGCTCAGTGGATTGAGCGCAGGCCTGCAAACCAGAGTATCTCAGTTCGATTCCCAGTCAGGGCACATGCCTGTGTTGCAGGCCAGTTCCCAATGGGGACATATGAGAAGCAGCCATACATTGATGTTTCTCTCCCTCTCTCCTTCCCTTCCCCTCTAAAGACAAAAAAATAAAATCTTAAAAAAAAAGGCCTTCTTGGTTGTGTAGTAATTTTTAATGTTGGTATTTTAACAAAGTCGTAAAGTTTTTTCTTTGTTCCCTCTGATCTCTGAGTGTTCAACTGGCATTAAGATTCTGCCCAATTTATTTGGAGTCAATAATGCAACTTCATGAGTTGTGAGCACTAGAATATTACCTTTATGCACTAATTAATTGAATATGGTAATGAGGACATGACTACAAAGTCAAAGGAGAAGAAAATAAGAAATAAAGCAATTTATTTACTGGTGCATAAACAGTGAAAGCAGTTTTTATTGTCTCTAAAACAATTGTTTTTGAATAGGTATATTACACATATTTAAATGGATACATAAAAGAAGATTCCATTTTATTTTACTTTCTACATTAAAGGCACAGTGATAATGCCTGAAAGCTATCAACCTAAACTCTGTGACTATAGTATAATTCATATTCTAAATTACTTTTAAAATGGTTAATTTGTTTCACCTTATGTTTCAAAAGTTTCAATTTTATTTTTTGAACATATACTATGGCACTTTTTAATAGAAATCTTTACATTATAAACTATAGTAGAAAGAGTTTCTGGAACATCACTGCTACAATTTAAGGGTAAGACAATGTGTCCTTAAAAATGCTTTTTTAAAAAGATTTTTTTTGCTTTTGTTTATATTTAAAGAGAGAGGAAGGGAAGGAAAGAAACACCAATATGTGGTTGCCTCTTGTGTGCCCCCTAGTGGGGTCTTGGCCTGCAACCCAGGCATGTGCCCTGACTAAGAATTGAACCAGCAACACTAATAAATACTTCTTAATGATTATACAGTGGTTTTAGCAGTCAAATGTAATAGCTCCAAAAATTGCCAAAAATCAGTAAACAATATCACATGTGACCTTTTATTTTTATTTTCTTGAAATAGTTATTGTCTGCTTAATTTAAAAGGTCTCTGTTCATGTTACCCAACCCACACAAATAAAATCAGTGACACTGTAATTAAAAATAAATAAATACATAAATAATTGAATATTTCTTGTTTGATGCTTGATAATTTCCCTCATATCTTAAGGACATTTTTTCATGCAAAATTAAAGTAGGCTTACATCGTATATAAACTATATCATGAAAATGTGTATTACTAGTGTCTCTGTACAAAGTTAATTAAGAAAGAAAGAGATTGAGAATTAGGAATTTGGAGTTTATGACAAGTATCACATCTAAAAATCTGCTATTGTATCCAAAGATGTGGTCATGGAAAGTAATTACAAAGCTTTTCCACAGAATGTTACTTTGGCCACTGTTGAAGAAAGAATATTTTTTTAGAAAACTGAACTGATGAAGAATGAGATTTCTATGGTCTTACTAAAAATAATATTTTTGGAATATTGTTGTAAATATAATTTTTGGCATTTGCATGCTAATTTACAGTGTGTTATTTTTTTTTAATCCTCTAAGGCAGTATTCTCTCACTTAAAGTTGCCATTTTCAACATAAGGAAGGAAAGGTGAAAGGATTCACATTTAAATTTACAAGATTTTCTAATAATGCTTGATTAGATCAGGATGAGAACAGTGGTTCAATATAGAAATAGTCTTGTAAGAAGTAGGGGTATTATAACTTTTGTATTTTCATAAGGAACATTTATTACATAGTGATAGATATTATATATTGGTAGACATCAATTTATCTGTCTTTTTACAATACCACATAATTAATTATCTACTTTCCTAACTACAGCTATTGTAAAAATAATCTCTTGTGTAAGATAATTTATTTAAGTAAATAAATAAATGATTTATATGACTAATTTTCTCTATTCCCTTATTATTTTTTTCTCTTTTTTAAATATAATTTTTATTTAATTCTTGTTCAAGTACAGGTTTGTCTTATAATCCCAACCCTGCCCACCCCCCACCCCATGCTCCCCGCCTCCCTCCCATTTCCACTCCCCACCCTTAGTTATTGTCCATGTGTCCTTTATACTTGTTCATGTGAGTCCATTCCCTTTCCCCCTATGATTCTCTCCCTATTTTTCTCTAACCTACTGGCCATCAGGTTACTTTCCATTTTGAAATCGATCTTTGAGAATTTCCAACCTCATTTTTTTGTGATTAAAAATACAAGTGGCAATCACTGTGTATTTCTGTTTCCAAAACTGATTTTTAAAGAAGAAATTGTCTAAGAAAGTTTTCTTGCTATATTTTTTCACTTATTCAAATATGTATATACTGACTTTTGAGAAAGGAATCATATAACATTAATATTTCACAGAAAGCTTAGCTTAATGCAGTAACCTGAGGCTTCTCCATCTAAGCAAGTGACTCATAAGATGTATGATGTACATCTGAATCACCTGGGGGGGTGTTTGTTACGCATGTAGATTCTGGAACCCACCTTCATATTCATTGAAGCAGAATTTCTGTGAAAAATTTTTTATGCAGATAAATATGGAACTTGCTTTGGCAAAAACTTAGCTATCTAAATGAAATCATCTAGCTTCTTAAAACCACCTATTTAAATTCCCTCTGTATTCTTGAAAACTCATCTTGAAATTCAGAGTGCAACAAAATTAGCCAGTTTTCTTTTCTTTAAAAAGGGAACTAACATTTGTCAAAAAGCTGGGAATTGGAAGAGAAGAATTCAAATGCAGATCTGTCTGGCTCCCAAATTTGTGCACTTTCTGCAGCAATATGAAGATCAGTTTTAGTTTAAGAGTCTCTTGCATGAATATAGAAATTATTCTTGTATCTTTAGTTGTAGAATCATATAGGGAGAAAAGCAGAAAATGTGAAGTTAGATTTTGCCTACAATTAAGTTTCAGCCTTCACCGTAACATTAGATTTCAAAAACTAAATGAATTAAAATCAAACATTCTTACTTTCCAACACTGTTGATTTCTAAATATTAATTTACTTAACATTTTTATTTCCTCAAATAAATTATTTGTAAGGGTTTACTTTTAAATTTCATTTTGTGCTTTAAGTCCTGCCTTAATTTTGCATTCATTTGTTCTCTGACTTTAATGTCTTAACTCTACAATATTTTGCTTCAAAAAAAAGAATAGAAACATGTAAATGTGGGTAAAATAGTACAATACACTTATTTTTTAAAATTTAAAGTACTTTATTTACAGAGGAGTTGCAAAAAGAGTATGAAAATTTCCCTTATGCCCTTTACCTCAATTTCTCAATTGTTAAGGATTTTATTACATTTACTTTAGCATCCTCTCTCTCTCTTCTCTCTCACTTTTTATTTATTTTTTTGAATTTTATTTATTTATCTTTAGAGAGGAAGGGAAGGAGAGAAGGAGAGAAATATCAAAGTATGGTTGCCTCCCGTGAGTCCCCTGCTGGGAACTGGCCCGCAACCCAGGCATGTGCCCTGACTGGGAATCGAATTGAGATCATATGGTTCGCAGGCCTTGCTCAATCCACTGAGCTTCACCAGCCAGGGCTTTAAAAAGATTGTATTTATTTATTTTTAGAGATTGGGGAAGGGAGGGAGAAAGAGGGAGAGAAACATCAGTGTGTGGTTGCCTCTGGAGTGCCCCCTACTGAGAATGTGGCCAAAACCCCAGACATGTGCCCTGACTAGGAATCAGATCAGCAAAATTTTGGTTTGCAGGTCACGACTCAATCCACAGAGCCACACCAGCCAGGGCGCTTTCTCTCTCTCTCTCTCTCTCTCTCCCTCCCTCCCTCCCTCCCTCTCTCTCTCTCTCTTTCTCTTTCTCTCCCTCTCCCTCTCTCTGCCCTCTACCCCATATATGCTCTGGAATGAGTAAGCTTGATATGCCTTATGCAGTTACAGTGCAATTATCAAAATCAGTAAATTAATATAATTCTATAATCTGTAGACATTCTAATTTTATCATTTGTTCCACCAGAAGCACACTAACTTACTAGAACCCAGTCATGGATCACACGATGTATTAGATATCATGTCCTTTTAAACTTTCTAATTTGGAAAAAATCCTTGTTTTTTTCTTTGTTGGTCAAGACTTTGACATCTTGAAGATGAAAGAGCAATTATGGCATAGATGCCTTATATTACATGTTTATCTTGAAATACATCATGGGTATGCATTAAGCTTCTGCTTTTATAGCAAAAGTATCGTAGAATAGCTTTTTAGTTTTCAATGGTTCATAAAAAGAAACTTATGATGAAGAATTGCCCTCTTACTGATGATATTCACTTTTATAACTTGGATTAGGTGGGTTTTTGCCAGGTTTCTCCGTTGTAAAGTTACTATTTTTCCCTTGAACTGTCTTGTGGAAGATGCTTTTTGATCCCAAATTCTCATTCTCGTGTTTATTATTTTTATGCCCACAATACATGGAACAGTAATACCTAAAACTATTATTACTATTTATTAGTGATATTGTCTGAAAATTATAAATATGATAGCCAATGGTGACAATAATTCCATAATTTCTTTTACATTTATTACTTAAAAATTAGAAGGCACAGAAAATAGCATAGATGGTAGGTAGAAAATAGATAGGGGGAGGGCGAGAATAGTGGGGGAAATATAGAATCTAAAGAAGTTGAGACACGTGGTTATAAACTAAGGGGGGAGAATGGTGGGGGAGGGAGTGTGTGGGTGGAGGGGAATGAAGGGGGGAATAGAACAACTGTAATGGTATAATCAATAAAATATATTTTTTAAAAATTAGCTGTAATTTAGAGCTTTCCCTTCTTTTCTACTCATCTATCACATATCTATTTTTATTTTTTAATATATTTTATGACTATGCTATTACAGTTGTCCCATGTTTCTCTCCTGCTTATTCCCCTCCACCTTGCACTGTGGGGGTGGCTTCCCACAATTTCCCCCCTCTCCCCGCCCCCCCCCCCTGCCGTGCCAGAGATGAAAGTGAATAATGACTGAGACATGACAGATCTGCTTGGGAAGGAGGAGTGGGCTGTGGCCAGTTTCTCAGGGGAGACAAAGGCCAGCAGCAGCCAGTTTCTCCAAGGAGAAAAAGGCCCCAAGCGCCTTCCTCCATAGCCTTTTATTGGGTTGTAATACACAGGAATACAGGGTGGCAAGGATCAAACAGTAGATAACATTTCAAAGATATCTGAGGGCTTCAGAGTCTGAGTCAGTGTCTGTCAGGAAAAGAGTTGCAGATACTTTGGGAGACATACTCATTTCCTCTCAGACCCTTATCACATGAATGAAAGCAGTCTTAGCAGAGCAGATTTCACAGGTTTATCAGCAAGTCTTTGTGATGCCAGATTTTTCCCCAGGACACGCTCTAACAAGGCAAGGAGCTGCACCTCTCTCCAAAAGGTACTCAGGCTTAAGGGGATTAGAACCAAAAAGCACTTCTCCCAGAGAACATGGGGACTCGAGCTATGTCAAAGCCAGGGGGCAAGAGTCCATTGTTCTTTGTTGCAGCCCCCCCCCACCCGAGTCCTTCCATGAAGGCCTCCCAAGTGATCGAGTCTGGCTTAGGTTGCCCCCCACCGTGAGGGGTCTTACCTGTCCTTGACTTCCAACCAAGCTTTGGGGGCAGGGAGAGGAAACTGAGGCAGCATTTGCTACCAGAGACAAGCTTTGTCTCCTGCAGCTCACATTCCAAAGGCCGTCCCTCTCCCTTAGCCTCAAGGGGTCGAGATACAATTTCTAAAACCAGGCAGAGTGGTCTACAACATTGCACTCCCATTCCCAAGAGCATTCCACCCCCTTAATTCATGTCCATGGGTCATACATTTAAGTTCTTTGGCTTCCACATTTCCTATACTTTTCTTAACCGCCCCCCTCCCCCATATATTTTCTACCTACCATTTATGCTTCTTATTCCCTGTAAATTTTCCCCCATTTCATCCCCTTACCACTGATAACTTTCCATGTGTTCTCCATTTCTGTGATTCTGTTCCTGTTCTAGTTGTTTGCGTACTTTGGGTTTTTTTTTAGGCTCAGTTGTTCATAGNGCTTTGTCTCCTGCAGCTCACATTCCAAAGGCCGTCCCTCTCCCTTAGCCTCAAGGGGTCGAGATACAATTTCTAAAACCAGGCAGAGTGGTCTACAACATTGCACTCCCATTCCCAAGAGCATTCCACCCCCTTAATTCATGTCCATGGGTCATACATTTAAGTTCTTTGGCTTCCACATTTCCTATACTTTTCTTAACCGCCCCCCTCCCCCATCTATTTTCTACCTACCATTTATGCTTCTTATTCCCTGTAAATTTTTCCCCATTTCATCCCCTTACCACTGATAACTTTCCATGTGTTCTCCATTTCTGTGATTCTGTTCCTGTTCTAGTTGTTTGCGTACTTTGGTTTTTTTTTTTAGGCTCAGTTGTTCATAGTTGTAACTTTGATGTCATTTTACTGTTTATATTTTTGATCTTCTTCTTTTCTTAGATAAGCCCCTTTAACATTTCATATAATAAGGGCTTGGTGATGATGAACTCCTTTAACTTGACCTTATCTGGGGAGCCCTTTATCTGCCCTTCTATTCTAAATGGAAGCTTTGCTGGGTAGAGTAAACTTGGATGTAGGTCCTTGCCTTTCATTTGAAATACTTCTTTCCAGCCCCTTCTTGCCTGCAAGGTTTCTTTTGAGAAATCAGCTGATAGCCTTATGGGAACTCCTTTGTAGGCAATTCTCTCCTTTCTTCTTGCTGCTTTTAAGATTCTCTCCTTATCTTTAATCTTGGGTAATTTAATGATGATTTGCCTTGGTGTGTTCCTCTTTGGGTCCAAGTTCTTTGGGACTCTCTGGGCTTCCTGGACTTCCTGGAAGTCTATTTCCTTTACCAGATTGGGGAAATTTTCCTTTATTATTTGTTCAAATACATTTTTAATTTATTGTTGTTGTTCCCCTTCTGGCACCCCTATAATTTGGAAGTTGGAATATTTAAAGTTGTCCTGAGAATTCCTAAGCCTCTCCTCATTTTTTTGAATTCTTGTTTCTTTATTCTACTCTAGTTGGCTGTGTATTTCTTCCTTCTGGTGCAATCCATTGATTTGAGTCCCAGTTTCCTTCCCATCATTGTCCATTCCCTGTGCATTTTTCTTTATTTCACTTCTCATAGCCTTTACTTTTTCCTTTATTTTGCAACCATACTCAACTAATTATACTAGCATCCTGATTACCAGGGGTTTGAATTCTGCATCTGATAGGTCGGCTATCTCTTCATTACTTACTTGTATTTTTTTCTAGAGCTTTGATCTGTTCTTTCATTTGGGCCATTTTTTTGTGTGTGTCTCTGAGCACCTGTTACATATTAAGGGGTAGAGCCTTAGGTATTTGCCAGAGTGGGGCAACCCACGTAGCTGCTTTGTGGTGCTGTATATAGGGAGCTGTCTGAGAGGGAATAACATCACTTGCTCAGATCTCTGAGGGCTTTCAGTTACTTCCCCAGCTGCCCAAAAGCAAATTCGGCCCTTCTGGTGTTGATTCCTGGATGGGTGGGTTTTCATTCTAGGGTGCTGTGGGTCTCTCCAATAAACTTTCCTGTGAGGTTGGGAGTTTCTCCTGCTGCTGCAATACCCACAGGTGTTTTTTCAGTCAGAGGTTTTGAGGCTTTCTTTTCCCAGGGCTGGATCCCTGAGTTGTGAGGTCTATCTTGCTCCCCAGTTGTTCTTCCTGTTTTTTCTGCAAACAAATGTGAGACTGCCCAATCCTCCAATCACAGCCTTGCCAGTCCACTAGCTGCAGCCTTTTCATGATTCCTCTCCACCCCTGTTGTCCATCTCCACCCTGCCTACTGGTCAGGATGCATGCTTCTTCTTTGACTCCTTCATTGTTGGACTTCCATACAGTTTTATGTTCTGGCAGTTCTGGTTGTTTCTTGTATTTAAATTTGTTGCTGCCCTTCTTTTGGTTGTGCAAGGATTCACAGTGTATCTACCTATGTCTCCACCTTGGCTGGAAATCCTCATATCTATCTATTATTTTTATTCATATGGTGTGATTGCATGGATTCTTATCTTATTTGGTGAGTTATAAAATATCTTGAGTCATATATTAAGACAGTAGAAAAACTGTTGAAAGAAAACATTTTTTTTTCATTTTTAACATTTAGGCACCTGATACATTTGGCATATTCATATGTATGGTGAAATATATGTATTTTAATAGTTATATTTGATTTGTCCAAAACACTGTCCAGTTTTTCCAGCAGCCTTCTTTAAAAGAAGTCCCAAGCATATCCTGCTGTGATTAGAGATTCTACATTTAAGATATATTCTTTATTGTGAAAATTGCATGTTTGATATATACTCATAATATCTGACCTATCATTAGCTATTTATATCTTCTGAATCTTATTTGTATTTTATGTACTGAGTTTTATGGAGTCACTAAATTTCCTTTTGCCTAGAGAGGGATGTTATATTATTTCATGCCATGACACTCATCTGAACTGTGAATTATCACTTTTAGCTTCCAAAGAAAATCATTTGCGTTAGTAAACTATTTTGTTTGAATTTTACTTTTTCTAGTACAAGAGGACTATTCCTGCACTTTTATTGTTTTCATTCTCCTGGTATATCTTTGACAATCTCTTCTTTTAGCCTTCTCTTACCCACTTTAAGTATATCTCTTATCCGAATCAGATAGTTTCAACTTTGCTTGTGTATGTGTGTGAATCAGATTGGAAATAGTTTTCATAATGAGTGACTTGCACATGTATTTATATATTGCCATATTTGGTTTCAAATTTTTCCATATAATTTTAATCATATATGGTATATTATAGTTGTCATGTTTCTTTGTCCCCATAATGCATTTTCATTGTTTATTAACTTAATACTTAACTTTTTAAGAAATGCTTCCAATTTAATCTATTTACCTTTGTACTCACATCTTCTTTAGTGTATTTACCTCCCTGTTTTAATATTTACCTTTTAGTATCTGGTTTATTAGGTTTCTAAGATACACTTTGAGACATATTTTACTATTCAATAGTCCATAAACTAATTTTACTTTCCCATTACTGTCTCCCTTTTGTTCTCATATGTAATTGTGTAATATCTACTTTATCAGAATAGGTATTTGCATACTATTCTTCTACTTGTGTCCCCAACTTGTTTAGTATTAGATGGAAATTTAAAAATATTAAATGCTCTTCACCATTTTTGTGTCCATGTTTTTTCCTGTGATTTTCTTGTTGAATAAAGATTGTCCATTAGTAAATTTCTCAAAAAAAAAGGCTCAAAGATAGTTTCCTAAGCTCTTTTATGTTTAACATTGTTTTTATATAGCTTTGAAAAACACTTAAAGAACAGGTGGGGATATCAAATATTTGGTTGACACTTATTTTCTTGAGTATTTTAAAAATGTTATTGTATTTTATCCTCACAAAATGCTGTTTCTTTTTTCCTGGAAGCATTAAAAAATTTTAGCAAGGTTAATTGGTAGACTTAAAAAGAAAATCACATAAAAAGACTTAAAAGAAAATCACTTGTCTAATTTAAAAAAAAAGAAAAAAAGCTTTAAAAATGTGATACTTTACAAACAAGGCTACAACACTTTGTAGCTCCTTCTTGGAGAGTTGGAGAGTTGGAGTCTATTTCCCTACATTTTGAAATAATGCTGGTCTTGTCATTTGCATTGACCACAGATATTGTAGAACTCATGCTGTGCAAGTTCCAGGCTTAGGTCTGCTTACTACAGGGTAAGAAGTCACTTAACAGTGTGGGTTAGAAGCAACATACACAGCAGACAGTCATCCTCTCCACACACTCATGTGAGTGGGGCAGTCTAGGATCCGTAGACTTGCTATTCCTCTTGCAGGCAGCAGCTACATGAGTGAGTCGCTCAGTACATTCCACAGGGGGATCCATCTAGCCAAAGCACAAAATTTTGAAAAATACTACATTATTTTTGTTTTAAACTCCTGGGTTCAGTGGTAATCTTTATGTCAGCAAGAGTTAATTAATGCAGACACTTGAGATCTTCACAGACAAATGAAGAATTAAATATTCAAATAACAGCTCCCAAGATATTTTAAAATTAGAAATATGAATAAAATATACCTAATTAAATTACATCATGATCACTTCCAAAACTAAAAGTCAGTCATATTGTAAAGAATAGTTTTAAATCATAAGAATTCCCCTATTAGTGTCAGCTAAAACTAAGGTTTTACCCAAGATATTTTTTTGCCTGCAAATACTTCATTTTTCAAAGGGGAATCAACTTTAGATGTGAGAACTCATTAGTATAGAGTACCTGTGAAGTAGTCAAAAACATGCATTACTCATCCATTTCTTCAAATACTGTTTCTTTGAGAAGCATTGCCTCTCTGGAATAAAGTACAACCTAAAATGCACTATTTCCTGATGTCCAGTTTAGGTTTCTTAAAGTGGAGCTAGGTCTTCTTAATTATTAACATTTACAAAGGATGTTTAATTAACAATAAATCAGTATTGCATTTCTTACATTCCCAAACTCTCAGAGATTTTTTCATCCACACTGACTATGCCATAAAATTAGTCAACCTGTCAACTTTATAGGTCATTTCTTAGAACTCAACTAAACTGGCAGGAAATCAACATTTTCTTTTTTTTTCATTTAGTGAATTTCTATTTAATGAATTTCTACAATATTTATTTGAACGGAATAACTATAAAAGCAGTATACCTAATAAAAATTGTTTTTAGGGAAAAGCCACAATTGACCATTGGTATGCAACAACTAATAAGTGAAAAATAGACTATATTAGAGAACAGTCTAATACCCACCAGTGTTTAGTTTTGTACTTCAGTTAGGAGTTTGAAGAGAGAATGTAATCATCAGTTCAAAGGCAAAACATTTAAGTAGAAGCCATATAAGAAATTTTCTGTTGTATTTTCATGAAACAGAATATATAATTATACTCTGGTTTCTCTTCAGATCACATAAATCTTTCGCCTTTTACAGAATATATAATTATAAAAGTATAATGTGGAGATAAGTAGAAGTATAATGTTAAGAACCAAAAAAATGGGTGGAGAATCTACTTTAGTGTAAATAACATTTACATACAAATAATATTCTTATTAAATTAAAATTTCTAAGAAAATATTTTAAAACTAACCCCAAAACACCAAAACACTGAAATGATAATAAAGGGATTATGTAATTAAATAACATTTATGATAATAGTATTTAAAAGAGTCTGCAAATTGATCAAAGAGGGAATCAGTTGTGAACCCACATGTTACTGATTCAATAACTTTTAAAATTTATTTATACAATTATTGGCATTATAATGTGCCTTGACGAAGATATTAATAAAAAAGAAAATAACCTCTGTAGATACAGAGACACAGACAACAGTGTGGTGCTTACTGGAAGAAAAGGTGGAGGGGGTAAGTGGAGGAGGGTAAGAGTGGAATAATAGTGATGGAAGGAAACTTAATTTGGGTGGTAAACATACAATACACTATACAGATGATGTATTGTAGAATGGTATACCTGAAACCTATGCAATTTTATTAACCAATGTCACCCCAATAAATTCATTTTTAAACAGTCAGAAAGAGACATTGATAGATAAATCTAATTAACTGGATCACTATATTTTCCTAAAGAACAGTTATTTTCTATTATTTTTCACAAATCTTGTTATTCTGTTCCTTTAAATATAATATCTTAAGGTTCCTCAAAAAGTATTTTTATTTAAATGACTACAATTTAGAGATTATGTAATATCTGAAATCTGTACTAATTAAGCTGTGATTAAAAGAGAACATAAAAAAACTCAATAATACACCTAAACAGAGTAGAAATAGAAATGTTATTTGACATGTTGATGGGTGTAGGAAGATATCTCAGAAATATAAAGTAAAAGGGAAGAATAAAATTAAAGGTAAAATACCAAACATCATTAAAACTCACTGCTAAGTTTTTAAGTTATTAAAAAGTCTTTTTTGAGAAGAGAAAACTTTTATTAATAACTAGATAGCTGGAGTCTGACAAGTATAAAGAGATAATACTGAAGTGACTAATACTGAAGTAACCTGGTCAAGTCATTTGACGTGAAGAGGGAGCTTGATAACCTGAAGCATATTTTGCATTCTAATCTGGGCAATTATTTGATACCAATGGCTTGATCACAATTTTTGTATACAATCTAATAGGATATATGAATCTATGTACACTATGACAAAGTGTCTTAAATATCTGAATAAAAATATGACAGAAGAATCATTATCTGAAAGAATTCCACATTATCTCTTAAAGAACATTTTCTTGACTAGTATACCCCCTTCTTTATATATTATTTTAAAAGCATATTATTTTTACACATTTTAACATAAGAACAAACTCACAGGATGAAAACATTTAAAAATCCAGGTAATAAAAAATTGAGCATAAACAAAAATTTATCCTCATAGGAATAATACACATTAATTTACATGGAATATCGTAATGAGTAGGTAAAGAACAACCTTTAGGTGAAAAACAAGCTAAAGTTAGTATATAGAAAAAAACAACAAAGATCTGAATGAAACTTAGAGAGTTAAAAACATAAGTGAGGACATTAACCAAAAACATATATGCATGACCCAGGGACCTGGACAATGATACGGCATTGACCGAGGGAGGGGAGGCAATGGGGCTGGGTAGAGGGGGACAAAGGGAGAAACAACAACAAACCATAGTGGGCAATTCTGTAAATCTAAATAAGTTATGCTCTATAAAAAAATTAAATAAGATTATCCTGTGAAGTCATTTTTTTAGAAGTTACATTTTCACCATATTCAAATGTAAAGTATATACTTTAAGAAATAAAATATAAGCTACAATTTTCATTAAAACATCCAAAACACAGACCATTAATAAAAATATTTGAAATATTGATAATACATTTTTACTTAACAAAGAAAAAATCTGTAATTTAAATCTCATGTTGCATCTAATCCTGGTATACAGAGTTTTTCTCAACATTCTACAGTATTTTATTAATTTTTTATTTCTAATTAAATAGTATAAAGAAATAATTTTGAAGTCTAAAAGCTCTAAGCTTTGTCACAAAAAACAGTGTTTTCTTAAACACCTTCTCTATGCTCTTCCTGTTTTTCAGAGGTAACCACTTTCAAATGTTGGCTAATGCACTTGTAAATCATAGGCTAATAGTGCTATTTTTTATTTTACTTGCTTTTAATGTGTTTCTTACTTTTTAATTACAGTTGACATATATTATATTTGTTTTAAGGATACAGAATAGTGATTAGATATTCATATAATCTATGAAGCAACCACTTTATAAGTCTTGTACCTATCTGACAGCATAAATATAACTTTAATGTTATATATTATTATATCCCTTGAATGTTTGTATAGTTGGCAAATGGTACATATTAATTCCTTCCTTTTTTTACTTGTCCTCCCTAACCAGCCTTCCATCTGGTAACCATCAAAAATTTTCTCTATGTATGTGCTTGCTTTTTTAAATTTTAAATTTGTATTGTTTTTCAATTATAATTGTCCCCATTCCCCCCCATTAATCTCCCCGCCCTACCCACCCCCACCTCCCACATTCAATCTTTCTCCCAGCCTATAGACTTTTTCCATGAGATCTTTATATATTCTTTGATGAGCCTTCCCCTTCTTTGCCCTGTTATCTCTTCTCTTTCCTTCTTTCTGGTTACCGTCAATTGCTCTTTATTTCTATGTTTCTGGTTATATCTTGCTCATTGTTTTTTCTTTCGTTGTTGTTTAGGTTCCCCTTATAGGTGAGATAATATGGTATTTGTATTTCACCCTCTGGCTTACTTTATTTAGCATAATGTTCTCCAGGTCCATCTATGCTGCTGCAAAGGGTAAGAGTTCCTTTTTCTTTTCTGTTGCTTAGAATTCCATTGTGTAAATATACCACAGTTTTTTTGATCCACTCATCTCTCTGATGGACACTGATGCTGAGCATCCTTTCATACATCTCTGGGTTCTCTGTATGTCCTCTATAGTAAAATGTCTGTTCAGGTCCTCTGCCCATTTTTTAATTGTACCATTCATCTTCTTGGTGAGGAGTCATATGATTTCTTTATATATTTTGGATATCCAACCCTTGTCTGAGGTATCATTGGAAAATACATCTTCCAGTATATTTGGTTCCCTTGTTATCTTGCTTTGGTTCCCTTGATTTTTTTTAGCCATGCAGAAGCCTTTTAATTTGATGAAGTCCCATTTGTTTATTCTTTCCTTTATGTTCCTTGCTCTAGGGGACATATTCGTGAAAATATTCCTGCATGGAATAACTGAAATTTACCCACCTATCTTCTCCTCTAGGATATTTATTGTGTTGCAACTTATATTTAAGTCTTTTATCTATCTTGAGTTAATATTTGTGGATGGTGTAATTTGGTGGTCGTTTCATTTTTTTCATTTTTCTTTTTTGCACTTAGCTGTCCAGATCTCCCAACACCATTTGTTGAAGTCTGTTTATACTTTATTTTATGCTCCTGCCACCTTTGTCAAATATTAATTGATCAAAGAGACATGGGTTTGTTTCTGAGCTCTCTATTCTGTTCCATTGCTCTGTGTGTCTGTTCTTATGCCATTACCATACTGCTTTGACTGCAGTGACTTTATAATATGGTTTGATATCATGTATTGTGACCCCTGTTACTTTGTTCTTCTTTCTCAAAATTGTTGAGTCTACTTGGGGTGGTTTATGGTTCTATATCAATGTTCGAAATGTTTATTCTATATCTGTGAATTCTATCATTGGTATTTCAATACCAATTTTAATAGTGATTGCACTCAATCTATAAATTGCTTTGGGTAGTATGGACATTTTGATGATGTTAATTCTTCCAATCCACGAACATTCTACATGCTCCCATTTATTTGTGTCTTCCTCAATTTCTTTCGTCAGTGTTGTGTAGTTTTCTGAGTATAGGTCTTTTACCTCTTTGGTTAGGTTTCTTTCTACTTTATTGTTCTTGTTATTATAGCAAATGGAATTCCCCCCCCCCCATTTCTGTTTCTGATATTTTGTTGTTGGTGTACAAAAATCTTTTGATTTCTGAATATTGACTTTTTATCCTGCTGTTTTGCTAAATTCACTTATTAGGCTGAGTAGATTTTTGGTGTCATCTCTAAGGTTTTCTACATACCCCCCACCACACACATTAAAGATTCCATACTAGGTTCATTAGTGTTGTTGTGAATGGCGAGATTTCATTCTCATTTTTTGGGCTGAGTAATACCCTACTGTATATTCGTACCACTTCTTCTTATCTATTTGTCTATCAATGTACATTTAAATTACTTACATATCCTGGCTATTGTATACGATGCTGCAATGAATATAAAGATATGTATATCTTTTTGAATAAGTAATTTGGGTTTCTTTGGATCAATATTCAGAAGTAGAATTACTGGGTAATATGGTAGTTACATTTTTAACTTTTTGAGAAAACTCCATACTGTTTTCTATAGTATCTGGATGTATTTCCAATCCCATCAATAAGACACATTTTGCTTTTCTCCACATTCTCTCCAACACTTGTTTGTTTATTCATTAATGATAGACATTGTGATAGGTATAGGTGATATCTAATTCATTCAGGTTTTAATTTGCATTTTCAGCTAATTAATGATTTTGAGCAATTTTAATGTTAACTAGCCACCTGTATGCACTTTTTTGAACAATGTATATTTAGGTTGTCCATTTTTAACTGCATTGTTCATTGTTTGGGTGAAGTTGTATGAGTTATTTATTTTAGACATTAATCTCTTATCAAATGCATCATTGACAAATATTTTTCCATCTAGTAGGCACTATTTCTGTTTTGTTTTTCTTTGCTATGCACAAACTCTTTAGTTTTATGTAGTCCCACTGTAATTTTTTATTTTGTCTCTCTTATCTGAAGAGACCTATCAAACAAAAGGAAGAAAAAAAGGAAAGAAAGAAAGAAAGAAAGAAAGAAAGAAAGAAAGAAAGAAAGAAAGAAAGAAAGAAAGACACTACTAAGAGGGATGTCAAAGTCTTTGCTACTTATGTTTTCTTCCAGGGTTTTATGATTTCAGGCTTTATATTTAAGTGTTTAATCCACTTTAAATTTAATCTTTTAGATGGTATAAGAAAGTTATCAGCTTCCATTCTTTTGCCTGTATCCATCCAGCTTTTCCAACATTTATTGAAGCAATTATCCTTACCACAATGCACATTCTTGCCTCCTTTGTCACAGATTAATTGATCATATAGACATAGTTTTTTATCTCTATTTTGCTTCATTGATGTATCTTTTTAATGCCTGTATTGTACTGTTCTGATTACTATAGCCATGTAGTATAGTTTGATATCAGGTAGCAAGTTACCACCAACTTTGTTTTTTCTTTCTCAAGATTTCTTTGGCTATTCAGGATCTTTTCTGTTTTCATATACTTTTTTGGATTATTTGTTCTGGATATGTGAAATACACCACTGATATTTTTCTAACAATTGCATTGAGTATATAGATTGATTTGGGTAGTATGAACATTTTAATGATCTTAATTCTTCCTATTCATGAGAAAGAAATATGCTTTCTTTTATTCATACTTTCTTCAGTTTCTTTTTCTGTGTTTTATAATTTTCCACATACATTTTTCTTTGATTATATTTATTCCTAGATATTTTATTGTTTTTGAAGTGATTGTACTGGTAAATTATATTGTTTTCTTAGTTTCCTTTACTAATAGTTTATTATTAGTATATAAAGATGAAACCAATTTTTGAATATTTTCATTTATTAATTCTCATAGCTTTTTGGTTGATTTTTAAGGTTCTATATATACATCATCAGGCCATCTGCAAATAATGACAGTTTTACTTCTTCCTTTCCAATTTAGATGCTTTTTAAATTTTCTTCTTGCCTTATTGCTATGGCTAGGACTTCCAATACTATATTTAACAGAGTGATGAAAGTAGACATCTTCTTTTTTTTCTGATGTTAAAGAAAACAATTTTAACTTTTCACCTTTGAGTACTAGCTGGGTGTTGGCATATATGGCTTTATTATATTAAGATATGTACCCCCAATCCCACATTTTTAGAGTATTTATCATAACTGTATTCTGGATTTTGTCAAATATTTTTCTGTTCTATTTATATAATCATATGATTTTTTTTATTCTCCATATTGCTTATGTGATGTATCACATTAATTGATATGCAGATGTTAAACCAATCTTGTATCTCAGGAACCAAACCCATTTGATCATGGTGTGTGATCTTTAAGTATTGCTGAATTTGGTTTGCTAACACTTGGTTGAAAAATGTTTGCATCTACATTCATCAACTATATTAACCTATGTAATATATATATATATATATATATATATATATATACCAATATATAAACCTATATATTACATATTAACCTATGTTATATATATAATATATATATTGTATATATACAATATATATTATATTGTATAAATATTATATATTATATTACATTATATTATATTATATATTTGTCCAGAATTTCTTTTTTTATTGATCTGATTTAGTTAGTCATTGTTGGTATAATCAGGTTTTCTGTTTCTTCTTGATTTATTCTTAGAATATTTTATGTTTCTAGAATTTATCCATTCCTTCCACTGTTCAATATTTGGCATATGATTGTTTATGTTTTATTTATAAACTCCTTTTTATTTCTGTAGTGTCAGTTGTCACATCTCTTTCATTTCTGATTTTCTTTAGGACCTTTCTCTCTATTTTTTCATGAGGTTTGTTAAAGGTTTATCAGTCCCTTTATCTTTTCATAAGACCAGATTTTGTTTTCATTGATTTTTGTAATGTTTTTTAGATCCGGTTTTTGTTTATTTGTGCTCTGATCTATATTATTTCCTTCATTCTACTCATTTTAGACTTTGTTTACTCTTTTTCTAGTTCCTTTAGATATAAATATCTATTGTTTATTTGAGATTTTTCTTGTTTTTTTTTTTAGTATTCAGTTTCCTTTTATTTTTTTTCCAATTTTTTTATTTAATAATTTTTCAAGTACAGTTTTCTGTCTATCACTCCTATCCCATCCCACCCCCCATCCTCCCCCCTCCCTCCCATTTCCACCCTTCTCAGTTGTTGTCCATGTACCCTTTTATATAGGTTCCTCTAAATCCCTCCCTTATTTCCCCTGAAATTCCCTCCCCTCTCCCCTCTTGTTTCTTTAGTAGGCCTTTATTGTTATGAATTTCCCTCTTAGAAGTTACTTCTTTTTTTCCTTTTTTATTTAATTATTGTTCAAGTACAATTTTCTGTCTTTTTTTGTGTCCCAAAGATTTTTGTTTATTGTATTTCATTTTCATTTGTCTCCAGATATCTTTTTTCCTTCTTCAGTCTCTTTGTTAACCTAGTTATTGATTGGTATCATGTTATTTAACCTTCACATCTTTGTGTGCTTTTTAGTTTTCTTTTTGTATTGATTTCTAGTTTCATACCATTGTGATTAAAGACGTGGCCTGAACCCATTTTAATCTGCTTAAATTTTTTGAGACTTTGTGACATAACATGTGGTCTATCCTGGAAAACATTCCATATGTGCTTGAAATGAAAGTATATTTTATTGCCTTGAGTGAAATGTTCTAAAAACATCTGGTTTAATGTGTCATTTACGGTCACTGTGTCCTTGTTGATTTTCTGTCTAGATGATCACTCAATTGATGTCAATGATGCCTTCCTAATACTGTATTACTGTCAGTCTCTCCCATTACCTCTATCACTATTTGTTTTATATATTTAGATGCTCCTATGTTGGGTATGCAAATGTTTGCAAGCATTAAATCATTTTGTTTGACTGATCTCTTTATCATTATTAAATACCCCTCTTTGTTTCCTGTTACAACCTTTGTTTTAAAGTCAATTTTTTCTGATATAAGTATTGCTATGTCAACATATTTTATTGCCATTTACATGAAATACCTTTTTTCATACTTTTACTTTCAGTCTGTATGAATTACCTGACTTGCTGTCTACCATGCACTATTACAATTACTTCATCTACAACTTCTTTATCTCTTGTTTTTAACCTTTTTAAAAATGTATTTTAATTTTTTTATTGTTGTTCAATTACAGTTATCCTGATTTCTCCCCTGTTGCTCTCCCCTGCCTCACCCACACATCTCCCCACAGTCAATCCCCATCCTGTTGTCCATATCCATGGGTCTTTTATACATGTTCTTTGACTGCACTCTTCCCCTTCTTTGCTCATTATGCTCCTTCCGGGCTCCTCTGGTCACTGTCAGTTTGTTCCTTATGTCCATGTCTCTGGTTCTATTTTGCTCATTTGCTTGTTTTGTTGATTTGGTTCCACTTATAGGTGAGATAATATGGTATTTGGCTTTCACCGCCCACCTTATTTTACTTAGCATAACACTAGCCAATTCCACCCATGTTGTCAAGAAGCAAAGGTGTTTCTGCTTTTTGCTGTGTAGTATTCCATTGTGTAAATTTACCACAGTTTTTTTTATCTGCTCACTTATAGATGGTCACTTAGGCTGTTTACAGCACTTGACTATTGTAAATAATGCTGCTATGAACTCTGGGGTGCATAGGTTCTTTTGAATTAGTGTCTCCAGATTCTTAGGGTATAATTCCAGCAGTGGGATCACTGGATAAAAAGGCAGGTCCATTTTTAGTTTTTTGAAGAAATTCCATCCTGTTTTCTACAGTGACTGCACCAATTTGCATTCCCAACAACAGTGCACTAGGGTTCCCTTTTCTTTATATCCTCTCCAGCACTTCTTGTTTGTTGATTTATCAATAATGGCCTAACCTTTCATTCAACTGACAGATACCTGAAACTGATCAAATAGATTACTCCTCTTAATTCAGCTCCAAGGAAACATTTAAATCCACACAGATTATCTACTAGAAAATATGCCCATATACTTTTAAGTGGGTAAGAAAGTTGAAGCTTATGTATAGTTCCTAGTTTCTAGGTTCTTTTACTTTCCTACTAGGCTCTTTAACAACTTCCTAATTCTCCTGTAACCTACAATGTTTATATGCCCTGGTTACTCTCAAATATTTACCTTTTATTACTTAGCTAAACAGAAGAAATAATAATACATAAAACTGTAGAAGCAGTCATTAGAAAAATGGTCTATATTGTTTTCTTTATACACTAATATAAAGAAAAATATTTATATTTTATGTACATTTATGTATATTTTATGTATATTTCTTTATACACATCTTTATACACTAATATTCCCATAATTACAAAGGAAGATCCTCCCCGAAAACTGGAATTATCTTATGGTGGTGGGCCTATTGTAGTACAGGTTTTCCCCACTAGATTAGTGTCTAGGAACCCATCTCTACCAGTGTGCCAGCAGGCTTTGTTGGGGAAAGCTACATTAGGCTTCAGTGAAATTTTTGGGGGAGACCATTTCAGCTCCTTTGCCTATCTCATGATGGGTCATTTATGTCTGCACCTGCCCACTGTGCTGAGTGGTCAGCAGTTTTTAACAAAAAATGGCATGAGTCCCCCATACCCCACCCTTCCTATTCACCCAGTCTCACATTGAGCAACTTTATTTTTGTTTCACTGGATGAAAAAAAGTCCTCAAAGGGAGACATCTTGCCCATATGGAATAGGTGAAACATAAAGTAGCAGAAGTACTAAAAGGCATCAAAATTGATGAGTTCAATAACTGTTCTGAGCAGTAGAAAAAAAACATTGCAATAGAAATATGGCATGCATTAAAGAGAGTACTTTGAAGGTGACTGAAGTTTAAACATGTAAGAATAAACACACCATTTTTTATAAATAAATTCTGTTTTGGGGTGTCCCCCTTCAGAAGTCTACCAACACAATTGCATCTCCTATCCACATACTCTGTCATCTGTTAAAGCAATGAATCTCTCCAATTCTATCTATAGCTTACTCCACCATTTCCCTCTCATCTGTATTATTACGATTACCTTACATAATATAAGCCATATTTAAACAAAAACTTTCCTTGAAACTACTCCAGTTTGCAAGATCTCTCCTCATCTTCTGTTCAACATAACACTAAAATTCCTCAAAAATGGTATTCACAGATATTTTTTCTCTCTTTTTTTCATTTTAATTCTTTCATAAATCAGTGCTCATCAGGCTTTCATCCCACCATTCTATCAAAACAGACCTTACCAATGTCACTAATAACCTACCTACTCTTAATTTATAACAAATTTTACTCAATTTTTAGCAACATTTGATAACTTCATATACACCTTTACAAAACAACAACATTAACAACAATGAAATCCTCTTATTCCTTTGAATCCTGAGATAAAATTTAATTTCTATATCCTTCAACCACATTTGCCTCTTTTTTAGACATGTTTGCTTATTCATGGTAAAATCTTTCTAAAGAATTATGTGTTCCGTATCTCAGGCCTTAGTTCTCATCTGTAATTAGACACATTCTCTAAATGACATCATTCAGCCTTAAATGCACTCTTTATATAAACGGCTCTTGCATTTTTATCTTCAACTAAAACTTTTTTCTTAACTCCTGATTTATATATTCAATCCCTTACTCAACATTCTATCTGGATGTTGTATTGAATAAAGATCAAGGTGTTGTAATAGGGATACTTTAAAATGCAGTGGTGTAAGCATGTAAAAGTTATTGTTTACACATGTGGCTGTCTGGTGATGAACAATCAGACTATGTTCCACAAAGTCAATTAAGAATGCCACTCCGGCCCTGGCTGGCGTAGCTCAGTGGATTGAGCGCGGGCCTGCGAACCAGACGATCGCGGTTCGATTCCCAGTCAGGGTACATGCCTGGGTTGCAGGCTGGTTCCTTGCAGGCTAACTTCCAGCAGGGGACGCATGAAAGGCAACCATACATTGATGTTTCTCTCCCTCTCTAAAGATAAATAAATAAATAAATAAAATCTTAAAAAAAAAAGAATGCCACTCCTTTTCAGTGTCTTTGGTTATATTTTGCTTGCTTGTTTGTTTTATTGTTTAGGTTCCTGTTAAAGGTGAGATCATATGGTATTTGTCTTTCACCACCTGGCTTATTTCACTCAGCATAATGCTTTCCAGTTCCATCCATGCTGTTGCAAAGGGTAGGAGCTCCTTTCTTTCAGCTGCATAGAATTCCATTGTGTGTATGTCCCATAATTTTTTGATCCATTCATTTACTGACGGGCACCTAGGTTGCTTTGAGCTCTTGGCTATTGTAAATTGTGCTGCTATGAACATTGGGATGCATATGTTCTTTTGGACTGGTGTTTCAGAGTTCTTAGGATATAATCCCAGCAGTGGCATTCCTGGGTCAAAAGGCAGGCCCATTTTTAGTTTTCTGAGAAAATCCTATACTGTTTTCCATAATGGTTGTACCAGTCTGCAATCCCACCAACAGTGAACTAGGGTCCCCTTTTCCTGACAACTTCTCCAACACTTGTTCTTTGTTGCTTTATTTATGATGGCCATTCTGACCTGTGTAAAATGATATTTCATTGTGGTTTTAATTCGCATCTCTCTGGTAGCTATCAATATTGAGCATCTTTTCATGTGTCTCTGGATCTTCTGTATGTCATTCTTGGAGAAGTGTCTGTTCAAGTCCTTTGCCCATTTTTTAATTGGATTGATTGTCTTATTAGAGTGGAGTCACTGACAGAAACCAGAGGTGAGAGGAAAGAGAATTTCAGGGGAAAAGGGGAAAGATTCACAGGAACAAGTATAAAGGACACACGGACAAAAACTAAGGTGGGGTGGGGAATGGGAGGGATGTGGGGAGCACTGGGGGGTGGGCTGGGAAGTGAGTAAATGACAGAAAACTGTACTTGAACAATAATTAAATTTAAAAAATGTTGAACTCAAAAAAAAAGAACACCACTCTTTCTTTATTGTTTACTTACAATCTTCTAGCAAGTTTTTCCTATGTGCATGATCAAAGCTGTGTATTTGCCCTGTGTAACTGGTGTATTGCAGGTAATAAAAGAAGGGAAAAGCAAGAAGGAGTATATTTGTAATTCAGTATACAGGCTGGATGTGACCATATCACTTCTTCATACATCTCTGTAGTCATGTGGTCTCACTTAATCTAAAAAAGAAAGATGGGAGACTTATCTAAAAGATGGTGTTTCATGGATTCTGTTCCTAGTGTTATCATACTGGTTAATCTAAATTAAAACTCCCCTGGACAACAACTAGTAAATCTGATCCCGTTTTCATAAATATATAAATAAATAAGCACAAAATTAAAAAGTTAGTGAAGAATATGATGGTAGGATTTAGGAAGAATATGTGGATTCACAAAGGTGAACCAGTATTTAATGTCATCCTTGCATAAAAGTTTTATATTTAAAACCAAGGTAATCAGATGCTGAGAAGATAATCAAAATCTTTTAGAGTCTTGTAGAAATAGAATGCAAGTAATTG
Source organism: Sturnira hondurensis (assembly GCF_014824575.4). Lineage (NCBI taxonomy): Eukaryota > Metazoa > Chordata > Mammalia > Chiroptera > Phyllostomidae > Sturnira > Sturnira hondurensis. The sequence continues at coordinate 17,199,547 of NW_028083059.1, forward strand.
AATTCTAGTAATCAAAAATGTTGAGAAACTATAAAACTCTGTGTATCTAGTAGGGAACTTTGTGTGCCAAACCTTAGTAGCAAGGGCAAAACAAAAGTAGAAAAGTTCATGGAGAGAATGATACCTAGTTTCAACTAATTTTAATCCAGAAATTACTTTCAGGTGATTTGAATATCAGTGCTTAAGCAGTTGTCAAGAAAAAATAAATAAATTCTCCTGTTAATAGAAAAATACAATAAAAATTAAAATATTTAAAAAAGTAAATTCTCAAAAGGAAAATATCACATATACATATATCTCACTTTTTATCTATAATTTAACACTATATCTGATAAGAAGTCAAATATGACACAAGAAAAAGAACCATATGAATAAAAAAAGATAAATCACAGGCAAAAAACATGCATAGGAGAGTTAGAATTGTTTTATTACAGAGAGGTTTCAGTAAATGCCTTCAATTTTTTCAAAGATATAAAAGATTGATAAAATTGGTAGAGAACTAGAATCTATAAAAGAGCAAACAAAAATTCTAGAGCTGAACTCCTAAGAATCCAAAGAAGGTGTTTGGCTGTCTGAAGAGAATATTAGTAAAGTGAAAAATGTCAGAAAAAAATCATAATAAAATCCAGAAATGCAAAAAATAAAAAAATGCAAATGGAATTATAATAAATGAAAAATAGGTGAATAGTAGACTGAGAAACTATGTATATGGAGTATACAAAGAATATAAAATATTCAAAGGTATAATAGTTATATATTTCGCCCCCAAATTTTGAAAGACATAAAGGTATATGTTAGTGGACAGTGAAGTAATAACAATGAGAATCAGAAAATATTTGGCCTAATATCAGTTAAATATTTTGTTAAAGATTTATGGTATCTAATACAGGTAATCTTGAGAGAAAATTCAAAGCCCTAAATGTACGTAGAGGAAAAAAGTTGAAAGCATGAAAATATTTAAATTAATTCCTCAAAAATAGTAGTAAAGAGTAAATTTAACCCAAAGAAACAATAACAAAATAGAAAAACTATATTAATAAATGACACTAATAAAAGAGAATATAACAAAAATATACCCAAAAGCCCAAATTTGGTATTTTTACAAGACTAATAAAATTGATATTGCCAACAAAAAGTGTAGGCATTAATGGACAATATCAAAAACAAAGGAGGGGACAGTACTACATCTTTTTGGTATTGAAATGACCAAAGACAATATTAAAGGAAGTTGTGCAAATACCATGGAAAATTTACATTAAATAAGCATATTGCTGAAAAATTACCAAGATGAACACAAAAATATAAATAAGGTTGTATATTTCATAACGAATTATTTAAGCAAAATCTTCTACAAATAAAATCTAAGTTATGATGGCTTTACAGGTAAATTTTACCAAGCAGTAACAATTCGTTATTTTCAATATTTTGGAAATATATCTAAATAAAAGGGAAATATGAAACTGTCCTCAATTTCTTTTCTGAAACTAGGACAACATAGATTAAAATGCCACTTCTGGGGAGCAAAACAAAGAAATGACAAAAATTAGGATTGATTTAAAGTCTTCCACTTCCTCACCTCTACACACTGCAGCCATATAATAATATTTTCTCCAAGCCAGAATATTTTTAAAAGTTCATTTGTCTAAAGGAAATGTCTATAGAATCCTGAGGTCCAGCAGTTCTTCAGTATTAAAAACCATTTCCCATCTGGTCATTTTAAAGAGATTTCAGATGCAGATAAGGTTACAGCAAATCAATAAAACACCCAGAGTGCAGAAGTTAATAAGGTTATCACTTTCATATTCACACAAGTGCAACTTTATTATTAGTAGTATTTGTATGTAATTACGTTTTACATTATTTTCTTTGTACAAAATATGCTTGGGACTTGCTTATCTTTGAAATCTGTCTCTAAATTGAAGTATTTAGATGATTAGTTTCATGTGAGTATTGATGGTTGTATTTAATTCACCATTCTGCTCTTTTTCTCTTCTGTTATTGTTGTCCTTTGCATCTTTAGATTAATAGAATATTTTTGAAAAATATGTAATGTGCATTTATTGGTTGTTAAAATTCAACAATCATTGGTTTTCTGGGTACTTAAAAAAGAAAACATAAGCAAAACATGGTCTCTACAAGCAAAGTTTTAAGACTGCATCAATATTATAATGCATAGAGAGTGGTGCAATTAAAGAAGAGATGTTTAATTCACCTTGAATGGAATGAGTGAAGCTCAAAAAATAATTTCTTCATAGAGTAATCTATGGGGAGGTTAAATATGAATATTTAGAGGAAGATCCTTAAAAGATCTTGAGTAAGCACTCAAGATCCTTAAAAGGTCTTGAGTAAGATCTTTTAGAGTAAAATTACTCATACTCAAGAATATGAGTATTTTTTTCCTTTTTTGTCCCTCTTTATGCATCCAGAGAATTTTTATTTCTGAATGAAATTGCATGGTTATATATTTTCCAACCTTAGGCACACAATGCATGCATCTTTTAATTGCCATTCCATCACTTTCTTACATGTTCCAGCTACTGAAGTCAAATAGATTTCTTTAACTTCTTATAGTTAGAATACTTCGGCTATTTTTAATGACACTTTTTGGAGCAGTTGAAATTCACAGGAACATTTAGTGAAAGGTATAGTAGAGCTTTTCCCACATGCCCTCTGCCTTACACATGCATAACTTCTTTTGTTATCAACATCCCCCCACCAGAGTGGCACATTTTTTACAGCTCATAAACCCACAGTGACATATCATTATCACCTGAAGTCCATAGTTTACATTAGGGTTCACTCTTCATGTTGTACATTCTATTGGTTTGGACAGGTTTATAATATGTGTCCACCATTAAAGTATCATACAGAGTAGTTTCATTGTGCCAATTTTAATCTTTACACACCAATTACATTGTTCTCAATTCATACCCTTTGGACTTGTTACTCCTTCTTAAAATGTTATTCTGCCAGATCTGGACAATCAAGTCTCAGCCTAAATGTGAACTGTTCAAACCAGTACATTCTGGAGTCTACGTTAATGTTCTTTAAGCCAGTAATGTGTGTTCAAATGCATATGTTACTACTCAATATCCTTATCTTTTGTTTGCGTCTTTTCTGTCAGTCTCTGTACTTTCATTCAGAAATACATGTGAAGTCTATAATAACCAGGACAGTATGTGAATTATTGATTGCACCTACTCATCCCTTACATTTCTGAGCCCAGCCCCCCAGGATCTGAAAAAAGGTTGCTATTCCATTGTATTTATATATACATATAGAGGGTGTAAAAATATTACTTAAAAATGTTGAATTTTATTTATTGAAAATCTATCTTAATATCTGACTTTTAGTAAAACATATAATTGTAAAGTATTAGAAGAAGTGTTATATAGCCTGGTAATGCCATTGTTCTGCTATTTAATAACAAATATATTAGATACCAGTGTATTTTATATAGCTTAATAGTTTAATATTATTGTTAAGGGTATTATATTATAATACCCATGAAAACATTGGTATTAGGTAGCCTTGCATAATGAAGACTTGCATGCTGCAGGACAAATTAGTAGATCAGAAACAAAGATTTACTAAAACATATTCAAATTTTATGGATATTTCTTTATTAAGAAAACATATCCAATATCTATTTTATATTTAACTTATTTCTGCTTTCTTAGGGATAATTTGCTTTTGCTATTGTTGTTATAGATAAGAAGGTGCATTACATTTTGGCTTATGTTTTGGTAACAGCATTATAAGTATTAATGTGTGTGTGTATATATATGTATGTTTGTATGTATTTACATATATAGGTCATAATGCATGTTATGAGTAAAATAAAATACTATTTCTCAAAATTAAAAAAAGAAAATTTATCTCAAAATTATTCTATTATGTGGCTCTCATTTGCTTAGTTCCAAAACTCAATAGGTTTATATTTAATAAAAATACTTATAGTAATATTTTCTGAATGCTTGCTCTATGCATGACACTCTATTGAGTTCTAGCAAGCATATTCAGTAAATTCTACTATTACATAATACATTTTAGCTCTTTAAAATATTTATTATGATGATGTTCTTAAAAATGAAACAAAATTATTTGAATATGTGTTATAAGAAAATATTCCTCATGAATTGTGCAATTTATTGTTTCAGAGTTCCATAGGAAATACAGTTCTGGTCATTACAGTATATTTACACAAATTTCAACTTCATAAAAGTTTCTATGAAGCACATCCTCATTTTACAAAACATTTGAAAAGGATTTACCTTATAACAAGAAAACTAGTATATATGTTAAAGCACAGTGCAGCAATGTACACATATATACACCCTTAACAGAATGTTTAAAGCTTACACTTAAAATAGAGAAAAGATTAGAGACATTTGGATTAAGCTACATAGGCTTGTGAACTACCATTAAAGTATCTTTCTTCTTAGACTTATGTCTTCTATTTCTTACATCTTTAATATGAGATTACCTCTAAGCACCAAATATTTTTATTGCATTATTGACACATGTTTTTAATGGTATAATAATTAGAATAATATTTAACTAGCTTAAATTTGGAGGCAAAATATATATCTTAGAGGAAGATAAATTATAAAAGTATACAGTATTCTAATTTGTCTCATAAAACTTTCTAAACACTAAAATGAATATATCCTGCATAATAAAATATTTTGTACATTTTTGAAATTAATTTTTAAAGGAGTGAGAAATATAAATATATTTATTCACATATTTTATTTTAAAATATTGAGTATACCTTTTAAAATATTTATTTGAGATATACATCTTATTCCACATCAAAGTTGTAACTGCACAAGTAATAAATACTGGACTATAGTTATAATAGCAAAAAATATAAGTAACAAATATCATATTAGTTCAACTAATCTGTTGATTAGATGAACAAACGCTTTCTTAAAAGATTTTATTTATTTATTTTTAGAGAGAAAGAAAGGGAGAGAGAAAGAGAGGGAGAGAAACATCAATGTGTGCCACCTATTGGGGACCTGGCCCATAACCCAGCCATGTGTGTTGGCTAGGAATCAAAGGAGTGACTCTTTGGTTCACAGGCTGGCACTTAATCCACTGAGCTACACCAGTGGGCTAAACTAATAATTTTTATGTCCATACACTAAAAAAGTACTCAGTAATAATAAGAAAGGGTAAACTGATACAAACTGCAATACAAATAAATATCAACACCTTTGTTACCTCTGAAAGAAGACATATTCAGTGTAACAAATTCTGAGTGACTACATATTAATTGTTCTTTAGAAAAGGTATTTTGACATTAGTAATGGAAAGCAGATCAGTCATTGTATGGCCATGAGATGAAGGATTGTTTGAAAAAGGATATGAAAAAATTTTTCAGATGACTGGAATAGTCAAAATATGTATCTTGAAGATGATCACATGAATACATACATTCTCAGAAATAAACTATAGAATTAAAATTGTACATTTTGTCATATGTAAGGCAAAAAAACACACAAGTTGATTAAGAAAATATAATATACCACACACACATCAAAATATCTAAAGTTACAGATAATTAACATACAAAAAAATGAGGTTCCTACATATTATTGGTGAAAGTGTAAATTAGGACCACCCATATAGAACTCTTTGTTTATATTTAGTGAAGCCAAAGTGTGTGTATTTTCTGATATAATATATGCATTTCATTTTATTCATATTATTCATATATATACTCAATAGAAATGAGCTAATCTATTCACCAAAATACATGTAAGAGATTACATGTATTACATTGATTACAATACATGTAATCAATACATTACAATCATTACAATTACATTACAATCATTACATGTATTGATTACACTACTAATTGTATTTGCCAAAATCTAGATGTAAATTAAATCTACATAAACTTAGAATGAATAAAATGCATTGCACATATTCATAAGACTATAAAATACCATATTGCAATTAAAATAAACCAGCTGAAACCCTACCCAACAAGATATATGAATATTACAAAAATAATGGTGGCTGATAAAATGTTATAAACAAAATGATAAATAATATAGACTCAATTTATATAAAGCTCTAAAGCTATTCATGAGAGTCTGCATAATTATCATGCACAGCAGAAGGCTGGTAACTTCAAGTGATCATGGGCAATTTATGGATGTTGCCTATGACCAGAATTAAACAGTGTGTTCATTTTGTGGTGATTCAGAGATGTATACTTATTAACCATGTACTTTCTATATGTATTTTGTACTTCATACTTCAATTAAGAGTTTGCTTAAAACAAGTTACAATGGTATAAACATTCAAAGAAATGTAAGTTACTTTAGATCACTTTTTTCCTGAAAAAAGATGGTTTAAGAATCCTGCTAAATCCTAGTTCACTTTATTATCCAGAGCATTTGAAAAAAATTAGTAAATGTCAGTCCAGAAAAGTGTTTTATAGCACAACATTTGGGAACATTCTAAATTAAAGTTACATTTGCTTATTTTTAAAAGTGTTTAATAGTTATATTCATTTATATCTGAGATAGGCAATGCATTTATCCTGAAAAAATATCATTTTGTATGAAAGGCCTAAAATATAAACTATACACTTATGTTCTAAAGTCTCTTCTATTATTTGGTTGTAAATAACATACAGATATAACAGTTTAAATTCCATTTAGAATTTAGCATACCACATCATTCTCCAAATGCCATGTTTTTATTGTTATTATTAGCATTGATGATAAAGAAAGTCAGATACCTTATTATGCACGTTGTTGCATAAATTGTTATGAAAATGAGTAAAGAAATCACAAATTATTAAAATAAAACTTAAACAGTAAATTATAAAAAGAAAGCTCAATACTTGATTGGGCAAGTGAGAAACACAGGCGTTTTTCTAATTTCTGTTGTTCAAAAATAGTTGATATATTAGATAGAAAGCTCATACTCCATGAACATTCCCTTGGAATTTCATTTCTGTGATAAAAATTAACTGTGTCTGGTGAGGTGTTTCTGATGAGTCTCAAGTGTAGACTTTTCCAGTCCCTTATCTATTCCTGAGATCACAGGGAGAGTGATGATGAATCAGGAGAGAAAAGGCCATGTTTCTGTTGATGATACCACTGAACAACTCTAACGAAATCTTTTCTCAAATAGAATGTGTATGGAGTTAAGTGGAAACTTTATCCATAAAAGTACAGAAAAGGGCTATCCTGGAAAGAATCAGGGTTACTTGACTTATGCCATTAAATGAGCTATGATTGTTTTTAACTGAAAAGATTTTTGAAAAATAGAAATAAAGCCAGTTTGTTGACCATTACCATACCAGTGTTTGCCACAAATGTGTATACCTCTTCTAAAACTGAAAAGCCCATGTTGACACAACTTATAGCAATAAAAATAAATAGAAACCCTATCAATGTCATTATATCAGAGAAATTATCATAACTATTATATATGAATCTTCATAAAATTTAGATATATTTGAAATATGGAGAGTTCTCAATAAATTTGATTGTTTATATTAATTATCTTTGCATAAGTGAAGTAAGAAATATTTTGTTACTCAGTGATTTTCAGAAAACCCCCAATCTATTTTGAATGTAAATTGTGTTATAATGGTTTTATTTATCAGAATCTGTACTTTAATTTGAGGAATAAATTACATACAAATCATCAGAACAAACATTTTACAGGAATAACAAGGATTAGTTGTCCTGGCTACTTCAAAACTAATGTGCAATAGGAAATTTAACACAAAACCAAAGAGGCATTAACAAAATAATCATTGAGAATTTTTTCATCCTGAAGTCAAGAACCATGATAGTTTTTATTTATTTATTTATTTTTAAAAGGTTTTATTTATTTATCTTTAGAGGGGAAGAGAAGGAGAGAGAGAGAGAACATCAATGTATGGTTGCGTCTCATGGGTTCCCTGCTGGGAACTGGCCTGCAACCCAGGCATGTGCCCTGACTGGGAATCGAACCATGATCATGTGGTTCACAGGCCCACGCTCAATCCACTGAGCCACACCAGCCAGGGCTGATTATTTCATTTTAAATATTGTAGAAGACAAACATTAAAAAACAATTACTGACATAAAAAATCAAATAAATTTACACAGAGTAAGTGCATTTTTATTTTATGAACATATTTTTAAAGATTTTATTTATTTATCTTTAGAGGGGAAGGGAAGGAGAGAGGGAGAGAAATATCAATGTATGGTTGCTTCTCATGAGTCCCCTGCTGGGAACTGGCCTGCAACCCAGGCATGTGCCCTGACTGGTAATCGAACCATGATCGTGTGGTTCACAGGCCCACACTCAATCCACTGAGCTACACCAGCCAGGGCCCATAGCATTTCTAATAAAAAATTTTAAAGGTATTTATTTGGTTTAGTGGTTATAGTGACTGGAAATAGCACCCCCAAGCTTCCTCTGTATGTATAAATTCAAATTTAAAGACCTCAATTTTTAAAAATAAGTGATAGAATCATAATTTTTCCTCTTATCTAGAAATAATTTTGACTAATGACACAAACTTAACTCAGAACTTTAGCAACAATAGAAATTATTTTATTTTTAAATTAAATTTACTGGAGTGATGTTGGTTAATAAGGTCTTATAGGTTTCAAATGTACCTCACTGTGATACATGGCCCTTAATCGCATTGTGTACCCATCACCCATTGTCAAATCATCTTCTATTACCATATAACTTGCCCTCTTTACCCTCAACCACCCTCTACCCCCTTCCCTCTGGTAACCACATTCTGTGTCTCTGAGTTTCAGTTTAATATCCCTCATATCCCAGAAACTATGATTCTTAGGTTTTTTTTCTGACTGACTTATTTTACTTAGCATACTATCCTCAAGGTGCATGCATGTTGTCACAAATGGCAGTATTTTATCTTTTCTTATGGCTGAGTAGTATTGAGTAGTATACATATACCACATCTTCTTTACCCAGTCCTCTGTCAAAGAACACCTTGATTGTCTCCATGCCTTGACCACTGTGAAAATGCTGCAATGAGCATAGAAGTCCTTATATCTTTGCTAATACATGTTATTGAGGTTTTTTTAGTAGATACCCAGAAGAGGGATTGCTGGGTCATATGGCAAACCTATGTTTATTTTTTTGAGGATTACAAAACGGTTTTCCATAGTGCATTAACTAGTTTAAATTCAGACCAGTAGTGAATGAGGGCTCTTTTTCTTCACAACCTCTCCAGACTTGTTATTACCTGTCTTATTCTTAATAGCCATTTTGACAAGTGTGAGGTGGCATCTCACTGTAGTTTTATTAAGGAGAGTTATCTACTTTTTATTTATCTATTTATCTATTTATTTTAATATTTTTATTTTACTGTTACAGTTGTCTTTTTTCACCTCTCGACCCCCCTCCCCCCAGCACTGCACAACTTCCAGTCAGTCTCTACACGCTTGTCCATGTCCGTGAGTCCTGAACATTCTTTCTTTAACTGAGCCCTTCATCTTCTCTCAATCAGTCCCCACCTCCCTCCTCTCTTCTGATAGCTGCTATCCTGTTCTGTGATACTAGGTGTTTTGTTCTACTCATTAGATTTTTTATCAGATTCCTCTTGTAAGTGAGATGATACAGTATTTTATTTCACCAACTGGCTTATTTCACTTAGTATAATAGTGTCTAGTTCCATCCATGCTGTTGAAAAAGGTAAGAATTCCTTCTTTATTTTCTGTGGCATAGTATTCCATAGTGTATGTGTATGACAGTTTTTTTATTCTCTCATCCACTGATGAGCATCTAGGTAGTTTCCAAGTCTTAGTTACTGTAAATAGTGCTGCTGTGAACATGGGGGGTGCATACATTTTTTTAATCATTTTGGGATGTTTAAGGTATATACCTAGGAGAAGAATGCTGGGTCAAAAGGCATTTACAATTTTTTTGAGGAAATTCTGTACTGTTTTCCACAGTGGCTGCACCAATCTATATTACCAGCAATAGTACACTAGGGTTCCCTTTTCTCCACATCCTTGCCAACACTTGTTGTTTGTTGATTTATTAATAATAACCACTTTGGCAGGTGTGAGGTGATATTTTATTGTGGCTTTAGTTTGCATCTCTCTGAAGGTTAGTGATGTTAAGCATTTTTTTCATATGTCTATGGGCCATCTGTATGTCCTCCTTGGAGAAGTGTCTGTTCGGATCCTTTGCTCATTTTTTAATTTAATTGTTGGTGCTCCTGTTGTGGAGTCATTAAAGTTTTTATAACAAGAGGTCATTTCAGAAAAGTCCAGCCATCGTTAATATAATAAGAATGGATTGTGAGACATTAATGTAACTTGGCAGCCAAGGAAAGTGGACAAAAATGTGTACCAGTAAACAATTCACTGTACTAGTCAGTGGGGGCGGTGGACATCGTTGAGTGAGCATGTGTACTGTGTGGCCGTCACATTCAAAATGAATGAACAAGTAAAGCAATGACTGCATCAAATTTTGCATTAAACTTGAACATTTCTCTACAGGAACTATTTTGATAATTCAGGAGGCTGAAGCTATGGGCAACTGGCAGCTTCACCATGACAATGCACCTGCTCAGACATCCTATCTTGTGCAGAAGTTTTTGAAAAAAACAGCAAGTCACCCAGGTGACTCAGTTCCCACTACAGTCCAGATTTGGCACTCTTTGACTTCTGACTTTTCCCAAAAGTAAAGTGACTTTTGAAAGGGAAGTGATTTCAGACCACCAATGAGATTCAGGAAAATATGACAGGGCAGCCAATGGCAGTTCAAACAAAAGATTTTGCAGAGTGTTTTGAACAGCGCAAGTGATGCTGGGAGAACTGTATGAGGTCCCAAGGTGCCTACTTTGAGGGGCACTGGAACATCATTGTCCTACATACAATATTTCTTGTAGCTTCTTCATTAAATGTCTCTATCTTTCATATTACATGCCTGTTGGGAACTGCTCTGCCTGGTTTTAGTTGTAACTACCCTCTGTGGCTAAGGCTGAGTGACCAACCTCCAGAATTTGAGCCACAAGGAGACAAAGCTTGTCTAGGGTAGCACCCACTGCCTCTGCTTCCTCCCCCTCCCCCCAAAGCATAGTTGGTTAGTCCATGATGGGTACGACTCCTCAGAGGAGGGGCAACCTAAACCAGACATGATCACTTGGGAGGCCACCATTGAAGAACTTGGGGGGTTGCAACAAAAAGGGAGTGATGGACCCTCACCCCCCAGCTATTCTCACATAGCCCGAGTCCCCATGTCCTCTGGGAGAAGCGCTTCCTGGCTCTACTCCACTTAAGCCTGAAAACCTATAATGGGGGAGGCAGTGCAGTCCTCTGCCAGCTAGGATCTGGGGTAATCTGGCATAAGAATTCCTAAAAGTCCTGTGAAGCCTCCTTTTCTAAGTGTGCTTTCATTCACATGTTAAGGGTCTGAGCAGGAAATGAGTATGTGTCCCAAAGTTTCTGCAACCCCCTTTCCTGACAGACACTGACTGAGTCTAAGACCTCAGATTTCTTTGAAATGTTATCTACTGTTTGATCCTTACCACCTGTATTCCTGTGTATTAGAACCCAATAAAAGACCCTGAAGGAAAGGGCTCCTGGCCTTTTTCCCATGAGGAATTGGCCACCTCTCCTCCCCAAGCAGATCATGTCTTGGTAGTGTTACTTTCATCTGTGGTGGACGGGGGGACTTGTGGGCAAAGTCGCCCTGACACATATCTGGATACTGACTGGACAGACCTTGTACACTGGAGTAAAGACAGCCCCTTCAATAAATAATGTTGGGAGAACACAATTGGTACACGTACACCATATACCAGAATAAACTAAAGATGGATAAAAGACTTAAACATAATTCATTAGACCATAAAATCCTAGAAGAAAACAGTAAAATTTCAGATTTCTTGCATAGCAATATTTGTGTGTGTGTATATATAATATATAATATATAATATATTTGTATATTTTGTAGCAATATTCTTATATATATATATAAGGGCAAGGGAACTATAAAAATTAACAAATGGTACTACATCAAATTAAAAAGCTTCTGCACATCTAAAGAAACTATCATCACAATGAAAAGGGAACCAACTATATGTGAGAAAATGTTTACCAACAATACATCAGATGCAGGTTTAATCTCCACTTTTTTGTAACTTCCTCAGTTTATTTCTCCAGTATCCTATAGTTTTCCAAGTTCAGGTCTTTTACTTCCTTGGTTAAATTTATTCTTGGGTACTTTGTTTTTTTGTTGTTGTTGAGATAGTAGATGGGATTGTTTTCTTAGTTTCTCTTTCTGATAGTACATTATTGGTGTGTAAAAATAACATTGATTTATAAATATTGACTTTGTATCCTGCTACTTTGCTGAATTTATTTATTAGGTCAAATAGTTTTTTGGTGGAGTCTATTGAATTTTCTATGTACAGTATCATGTGTCTATAAATAATGATAGTTTTACTTCCTCCTGTCCAATCTGGATGCCTTTTTTTCCTTCTCCTTGTTTGATGGCTATGGTTAGGACTCCCAGTGCTATGTTGAAAAAGAGTGGTGAGACCAGGCACTCCTGTCTTGTTCTTTATCTTAAGGGGAACACTTTTAGTTTTGCACATTAAGTATGATGTGTATGAGTTATAAATTTTGGACATTAGCCCTGACGGGTATGGCTTAGTAGAGTGCCAGCATACAAACCAAAGGGTCACCAGTCAGGGCACATTCCTGGGTTGCGGACCAGGTTCCCAGTAGAGGGCGCATGAGAGGCAATCACATATTGATGTTTCTCTTCCTCTGTTTCTCCCTTCCTCCTCCTGTTTCTAAAAATAAATAAATAAAATCTTTAAAAAATATTTAAAAAAAGAAATTTTGGGCATTAGCCCCTTGCCGGAGCTGTTGTTTGCAAATAATGTCTCCTATTTGGTTGGTTGACTTTTTGTTTCATTGTCAGTTTCTTTTCCATGCAGAAGCTTTTCAGTTTGATATAGTCCCATTTATTTTTTCTTTTACCTTTACTTCCCTTTCTTTGAGGCCAAGTTAATGAACAGTTATCTGAAACTAAAGCCTATAACGTAAGTGACTATATTTTCTTCTATGTACTTTATTGTTTCAGATCTTGTATTTATATCTTCGATTCATTTTGTATTAATTTTTGTACAGGGGACAAACTGTAATCTAGTTTCTGTATTTTTGCAGGTGGCCTTTCAATTCTTCTAGCATCATTTATTGAAGAGGCTTTCTTTTCTCCAATACACATTTTTGGCCATTGTGTCTAAAATTATTTGCCCATATTTCTATGGTTATATTTCTAGACTCCCAATTTTATTCCATTGGTCATTGTGTCTGTTCTGCAAATACCATTCTGTTTTGATTATTGTAACTTTGTAATATAATTGGTAGTCAGTTGGTATGATAACTTTGGCTTCATTCTGTATTCTCAGGTTTTGTTTTGGTTATTTGAGGTCTTTTCTGCTTCCATATAAATTTGTCAATTTTTGTTCTGTTTCTTTGAAAAATGAAATCCATTCTACAAGAACCAACTCATTTACTGTACTAGATTTTCCTTCACTTTGGTGATTTTTTTAATTTAAAATTTATGGAAATGTTTATTAATAGTCACAATATATAAGTTAGCACATAATCTGTCAGATTTTTAGAGACTTTATAATTTAAAATATTATTTTATGTTGAGCATATTTATCTCATCTATGTATTGTTATATATTGCACATGACGATATGCTTTTGAATTAAATTTACCAGGTGACATTAGTTAACAAGCTTATATAAGTTTCAAGTGTATAATCTGTAATACATGATCTATAGATTGCATTGTGTACCCAGCACACAAAATCAAATCTTCCATACCATGTACTTGACTCCCTTTACTCTTTACTACCCCCAAATCCCTTCCCTTGGGTAGCTATAATGCTGTTGTCTGTGTCTATGAGTTTTGTTTTTATTTTTTGGTCACTTATTGTTTTCAGTTATTTTTTAATTTATTTTATTGTTGACACAATTATAGATGTCCCCTTTTCCCACTTCGACTGCCTCCATCCAGCCCACACTCCTTTTCCCTCTGACCATCACCACATTGTTGTCTGTATCTGTGTGATAGATAGATATAGATATAGACATAGACATAGACACAGATATAGAGTCTGTCCAGAAGTAATCCAGATGTGCAATATGAAAAATAGAGACATTTACTAGAGAACATATAAGATATAAGAAACATTGAGTATAGAAAAATGGTGCCCACGTGCCCTTCAAAGTAGGCACCTTGGGACCTCATACAGTTCTTCCAGCATCACTTTCACTGTTCAAAACTCTCTGCAAAATCCTTTGTTCAAACTACCATCAGCTGCCTCTCATATTTTCCTGAATCTCACTGATGGTCTGAAATCTCTTCCCTTTCAAAGGATATTTTAGTTGTAGGAAAAGCCAGAAGTCACAGGCCACCAAATCTGGGCTGTAGTGGGGGCTGAGTCACCTGGGTGATTTGATATTTCACCAACAAACTCTGCACCAGATGTGATACATGAGCAGGTGCGTTGTCACAATGAAGCTGCCAGTTGCCCATAGCTTCAGCCTTCTGAATTATCAGAATAGTTTCCGCAGAGGCATGTTCAAGCTTAAGGCGAAATTTGATTCAGAGTCATTGCTTTACTTGTTCACTCATTTTGAATGTGACAGCCACATAGTACACATGTTCACTTAACAACATCTATCACTCCTACTGACTAGTTCAGTGTATTCATCATTGTTCACACATGTGCATTCCAGTCCACTCTCCTTGGCTGCCAGGTTACATCAATGTCATGCAAACCATTTTTGTTAAAATAACAATGCCTGGATGTTATCTGGACTGTGTGTATATATATAATTAGCCAACAAATGTACATATTCTTTGTCTAATCCTTTTAAATTCTTTTGTCCAGTGTCACTTTCACTTTCCACTCTGCTATCTGTCAGCCCATTCCACATAGCCGTGCCTCTATTTCTATTTTGTTTGTCAGTTTATTTTATTCATTAGATTCCACATATAAATGGAATTATATGGTATTTTCCTTTCTCTGACTGGCTTCTTTCACTTAACATAATAATCTCCAGGTCCATTCATGTTGTGTCAAAAGGGAAGATACTTTTTATAGCTGCATAGTATTGCATTGGGTATATGTACCACAGCTTTTTTATTTACCCACCTATTGATGGATACTTGAGCTGTTTCTAGATCTTGGCTATTGTAACTAATGCTGCTATGAACAAACAGGTACACACATTTTTTCTAATTGGTATTTCTGTATTCTTAGGATATATTCCTAGAAGTAGGATTACTGGATCAAAAGGCAGTTTCATTTTTAATTTTTTGAAGAAATTCCATACTGTTTTCAACCATAGTTGTACCAGTCTTCATTTCCACCAACAGTGTAAAAGGGTTTTCCTTTTTCCATGTCCTCACCAGCACTTGCTGTGCATTGATCTATTGATGCTAATCATTCTGACAGGTAAGAGGTGATATCTCATTGTGGTTTTAATTTGCATTTCTGTTGATTAGTGACATTGAGCATCTTTTCATATATCTATTGGCTATTTGTATGTCCTTTTTGGAAAAGTCTCTCAGGCCCATTTTTTAATTGGATTTTTTTTCCTGGTGTTGAGTTGATACATTCTTTATATATTTTGTAAATTAACCCCTTAATAGGTATAATATTGACAAATAACTTCTTCTGTACAATGGTTTCCATTTTCAATTTATTGATTTTTTTATGTTCAGAACTCTAGAGTTGGATACAATCCAATATATTTATTGTTTCCTTTATTTCCCTTGTGCTAGGAGATACAGTGGTGAAATATTACTGCAAGAGATGTCTGAGACTATATTGCCTATGTTTTCTTCTAGGATTTTTATGGTTTTGTGACTTATATTTCATTCTTTTATTCATTTTGAGCTTATTCTTATATATGGTGTAAGCTGGTGGCCTAGTTCCTTCCTTCCTTCCTTCCTTCCTTCCTTCCTTCCTTCCTTCTTTCTTTCCTTCCTTCCTTCTTTTGTTTGCATTCATCTTTCCAATTATCCTGACACCATTTACTGAAGAGGCTGTCATTATTCCAATGTATGCTCTTGTCTTCTTTGTCAAATATTAATTGCCCATATAATCTCGGTTGATTTCTGGATTTCTATTCTTTTCATTGATCTTCATGCCTATTCTTATGCCAGTACCAGGCTGTTTTGAATATAATGACCTTTTAGTATAGCTTGATACCAGGTATTGTGATCCCTCCAACTTTTTTCTTCTTTCTCAAGATTTCTAAGGCTATTCAAGCTTTCTGTTTTATATCCCACATATAAATGAAATCGTATGGTTCTTAACTTTTTTGTCAGACTGATTTCACTTAGCATGATATACTCAAGGTCCATCCTTGTCACAAATGCCAGTATTTAGTCCATTCTTACGGTTGAGTATCATTCTATTTTATATATGTACCACATCAAATTTATCCAGTCATCTAGAGAAGGATACTGCTGGTGTCTCCATGTCTTGGCTATGGTGAATAAGGCTGCAATAAATATATAAGCATATAGGTCTTTGCTAGTAAATATTTTTAATTTGGGGGGGGGGGTAGATATACAGAGATAGGTTGCTGGGTCATGTGGTAACTCTATTCTTAATTTTTTGAGAACCCCATACTGTTTTCTGTAGTGGCTATACCAGTTTACATTCCCAACAGCAGTGAATTGTTTCTTTTTTTCCACAACCTTTCCACTACTCATTATTTGTCATGATAATAGTTATTCTAACAAGTATGAATTGGTATCTCATTGTAGTTTTGATTTTCATTTCCCTAATAGCTAGTGTTCTTGTTCATCTTTTAATAATATCTCTTGGCCTTTTGTATGCCATTTTGGGAGAAAAGTCTGTTTGGGTAGTCTGCCAGTTTTTTAAATTGGATTGTTTGTTTGGTGTGGAATTATATGTTTTTTTTTAAATATACATGGTTGTAGACCACTTTGCCTGGTTTTAGGAATGGTATCTGTACCCCTTGTGGCTAAGGGCAAGGGACGACCTTGGGAATGCCAGCCACAGGAGACAAAGCCTCTCTCTGATAGCAAACGCTGCCCCAGTTTCCACTCCCTGCCCCCAAAGCTTGGTCGGAAATCAATGACGGGTAAGACTCCTCACAGTGGGGGGCAACCTAAGCCAGACTCTATTACTTGGGAGGCCATTATGGAAGGACTTGGGGGGAGGGACACTACAACAAAGAGCAATAGACCCTTGTCCCGCAGCTATGTGAAATAGCCCAAGTCCCCATGTTCTCTGGGAGAAGTTCTTCCTGGCTCTAATCCCCTTAAGCCTAAATACCTGCTGGGGAGAGGTGCAGCAACTTGCCTTGCTAGAGGGTGTCCTGGGGAAAAATCTGGCACCACAAAGACTTGCTGATAAACCTGTGAAATCTGCTAAGAGTGCTTTCATTCATGTGATAAGGGTCTGAGAGGAAATAAGTATGTCTCCCAAAGTTTCTGCAACTCTCTTCCTGAAAGACACTGACTCAGACTCTGAAGCCCTCAGATATCTTTGAAATGTTATCTACTGTTTGATCCTTGCTGCCCTGTATTCCTGTGTATTACAACCAAATAAAGGCTATGGAGAAAGGTGCTTGGGGCCTTTGTCTCCCCGGAGAAACTGGCCACAGCCCACTTCTCATCCCTAAGCAGATCCGTCATGTCTCAGCCACATTCAGTTTCGTCCACGGCACTCAGGGGGACTCGCGAGAGAAGTCGCTCCCACATACATTTGTTTATTTTTGCCTTTATTTTCCTTGCTGTTGGGGTCAAATTTATAAAATATTTTCTTTTTTTTTCTCCAATTTTTTTATTTAATTATTTTTCAAGTACAGTTTTCTGTCTATTACTCCCAAAATGGAAATGCACCTGGCCCGTACGGGGATCGAACCCGCGACCTTGGCGTTATTAGCACCACGCTCTAACCAACTGAGCATTTTCTAAGGCCAATATTATGCTATGGTGATTATCATCACTTTGTAACATAATTTGAAGTCAGGGAGTGCACTACCTTTGTTTTATTTTCTCAAGATTGTTCTGTGTTTTCAGGGTCTTTTGTGGTTCCATAAAAATCAAGTATGAAGGACACATGGACAAAGATGGTGATTGTTCTATTTCTTTAAAAAAACATTTAGATTTTGATGAGACTGCATTAAATCTGTATATTGCTTTAGGCAATATGGGCATTTTAACTGTATTGATTCTTCTAATCCATGAACATGGAAGACCTACCCATTTTATTGTGTCTTTTTCAATCTCTTTTAATAATGTCTTGTAGTTTTCAGCATACAGGTCCTTCACATCCTTTGCTAATTTTATCCCTATTTTATTTAATTGTTGAAATTGTAAAAGGAGTTTTTTTTTCTATTTTTTTCTGAAACTTCATTGTTAGTACATAAAAATACAGTGGATTTTTATACATTGATTTTTTTTATCCTGCAACTTTACTGTATTTGTTTATTGTTTCTAATAGTTTTTCATGGAGTCTTTAGTGTTTTCTGCATATAAAAGTTTCTGAGGACACACATTTAATCATCTATTATCTTCAAGTATTCAAAGAAAAAGAGTTAAAGAGGAAGCTGGTTATGGACTGATTAAAAAAAAGTAAGCCCAGTGTAAAAGGCTAATTATATTATTTTTGCTAGAATTATTTGCTTAGATGCAGATAATCTCGTTACACAAAATTAGGAGAGTCACTGTGGCCAGTTAGTTTCCAGTGCAACTTATAAAATGTACCTTTGGCTGTTGACAATTCTGTCAAAGCCATTCAAACTAGAAATATATTAATCACTGAAATATGGAAACAATAACTTTCTATGTTAATCACATTAGGAATCTGTCTTTTAGGCAGTCAGGATGGAGAAGTCCACATGGCCTTAAGGCAGGGTGACTGGCTCAGACTCATACCTGCTGTATTCCTAAGGACAGCAGAATGATGATATTGAATTAATCATACTGTTCAAGCCCAATAAAAAGTATGACAACTGGGACAAGAAACGATGAAACAAAAAGTTTATATAAAATGAACAGAAAGGCAGATAAAAGTGTTAGTAAATTAGAGATTCATTTCTTCATCTCTATAACGGCCATAATCAGAGACATAACTTCAAAAAGTATCTTTCCAATTCTTAGTGAAGAAAATTAATTTTTCTAAAATTAGATTTTGGAGATGTAAATATGAATTTATATTTGAATCACTTTTAAATTACTCATTTGGCATGAATTGATCAAAGGAAGTTTGAACATGAATTAAAACATTAATGTGGGGCTAAAATATGGGCAGTTCATATAGGAAATCACAAGATTCTGCTGGATAAAGATTTTCAAGTTAATATTTGTATATATTCTCCAAATTGTCAAAACATAAATCAACCCATACTTAAATCGGCATTAACTTTTGCAAGAGAGAAACGCAGTCATAAATATAGCCTCTCATTAAACAAAGAAATAAGGTTTTGGATTTGGGGGCAAGAATGGAGTTTAGGTAAATTATAAAGCATTATTTTGATTGGCCCCAACTAAAGCAAGGCTTCTTCAAAAAGAGTATCCTTACACCTGAGCTGTGCACTGAACTCAGGATCCAAATTCTTGGAAACTATGGAGTGAAGGGTGGATCTCATACTGAGTCTCCAAATTATTTATTTAGATCATTTCACCTGCGTAGATTCGAGTTTCTTTCCCCGTAGCCAAAAGGATTGATTTCAAGTAAAGTTTTCAGGACCGCATCCCTTCATATTAACTAATCAAAGCGATTTCTTCTGGTTGACATCTGCTTAAATTCTAAGTGCAAATTTGGAACTATGCTCATCAAAACCTCTGTACAGTGGTAACTCGGAACTCGTCATTATTGAATTCCAGAACTTGTAACTAGTGCCAAAACAAAAATTTCTCTTGTGGGATGGCATTGGGACTCATATAAGTTCTAGCAAATGTGACTCACCCAGTGCTAAAACATTTTTCTCACCAAAATAGGACCAGTACAGTGTTTGACAAGTTCTAAAGCAGACAAATATGAGGTATGACTGTACTTTGTTGGTATGTTTTCTTGATATTGACTCTTGCTAGGTCTTTCTTTGAATATTCCTGTAACAATTCCAGGAATTCTGAGGGCACACCTGCCCAGTGCTGCCATCAGGTAAGTAAAGTTCTGTGGTTTATTCTCCACAAAGGGCCATCTCAAGGAAAATTGAATACAATTTTTTTTTCTTCAGAGTGGCTTCTGTGAATTCTCAGGAGCATCTTTTCTTTTTTTAATTTATATTTTATTGATTAGGCTATTATAATTGTCCTAACTTTTCTCATTCGCCCCCATCCATCCAGCACCCCCCTCCTTCAGGTAATCCCCACATCATTGTTCATGTCCATGGGTCATGTGAATACAAATAAGATTTTAAAGGTTTATCTGTATTTCCTCTGCTGCAATGACTGCTGGGGGGTCTTAAGAGTGAAGAACCATTTTCCACAACATCTAAGGTTTATGGGCATACTATATTACTTTTTATTTGTGTGCTCATTGTTTTTTTAAATGCCTTTAGCAGGTATTCAGTTTTTATTCCTCTCCCTTTCTGCCCTTTTTGATATACTTTTATTTATTTTCTGTGAAAGTCCCATCCTTGTTAAGTATTAGATTACTGTAGGAATGCCTTCTTCATTAAAATTATTTTTATCATATTGGGAAGCTTATCTTTGATGGAGCATAATAAAATTAGCTGATACAATAAGTAACAGTAGAAATATTGGGTTCCAGTTGGGTTACAGTCTGCTCTATCCTTAATATCCAAGAAGAAATAATCAGTTATTATCCTGTCTAATTTCTACTTGAGAGCATAGAAGTGAGTCAAAAGGAGCCTAAAGCAACTCATTAGTGGAAAAAAAGCCCGTCATGTATTTCTTCAATTGTTTTATTATTCTGTATACTTAATTTTTTTTAGCTTTCTTCATCATTATCAGGCCCACACATTTGCTTTCCCCAGTGTGTTCATTTTTATTCCATTTATTTATATTTTTATGGGTTTGATTCATTCTTTTATTAGTTCACTGAAGTCTCATTGTTTCCCACTATCTGCTGAAGGTCTAGGACCATTTGAGACACATAGGAGGGATTTGCTATTTCATAGACAGGTATTTTTAATAAAAACAATATGGAAAATAAAAACAATATATGGAAAGTAAAAAGAAAACAGGAAGTTAAGTTTTCAGAGATGGACTAGAAAGAACAAGTGTTTTAAATTTAGGTAATTTCTGATTAAAATCTTCAAACTTTCTGTCACTCATTTGCAAAAGAAGAAATATTATAAATCATGCATGGATTTTATGTATGTGAGTGAAGTGATATATAAAAATAGTTGACACTGGTATAACGTGCTTAGTAAATCTGACATTGAATAACTTAGCAACTATTGCAACAGTAGCAAGATAGAATAAAATTTACCCATACTTCCAGTACTTAGAGATGACTTTTATATATTTCCTTATTGCTTTTTTCTCTAGAATGAACATATACATATATTTTTTTCTTGGCAGAGGACATTTTTTAAGGAACCATTATTCTCTTAAACTTTTAAGTATAGCCTCAAGATGTTTTCAACACCTTAAGGTATATAGTTTTTATTATAAAAGAAGTAAGGTTTTTATGAAAAAAATTTGTTCTGATAATGAAGCCTAAAGATGCCTGTTTTTTTGTATAAATGTCCAGTTTTAACTATTATTATTAGAAGATGTTTTCCTAATAAAAAATTGAATTATTCATTTTTGAGTATTTTAAAAATACCCTTGTGTGAATAACTTATTCATTTATTTGGCCATTGTGTTTTTTTATTTATTATGTATGTACCCATTATAGTAATACAAACCCTTTGTCATAATGTCATTAAAATATTTGTTAGCATATCAAATGTATTTAAATCGTATTTTCAATAATTAGGGAATTATATGCAGTTATATTTATTCAAAACTGTTATTATTTTTGTCTATTTATTCCATGCTATTTAAATATCTTAATCTCATTCCCTTTCAGAGAATATTTAGGCTTTCTAAAATTTAATTTTTTTAAATACTTGCAATATGTTTTGTTGTGGAACATAAGGAGAAGATGTAATTTCACACTTTAAAAAACATTTTTATGTCAATGTTGACAAATCTTATGTCAGGTGTCACCCTTTTTATTACATTTTTTAATGGTTTTGTTTCATTTTACATTATATACATGTAAATGTTTAGTCATAGAATTTATTTTAACTCTTAGAATAAGGTGAGTACCGAATTTTATCTTTGTAATTATTATATTTTCATGCCACCTTTGCCATTTATTAAATTTTTTATAGTTGTATATGAAGACGTTACAGGTATTTAATGCATTTTTATGTTTACTTTGGAGTACAGTGTGTCTTAATTGTAACAGCAATAATAAAATAATTAAACAGTTGAGGATGATAACCCTGTTGCTTACTTTATCTGTGAAGTCATCTAGTTAAACTATATAATATATCACCTTCATTCTAATCAAAAAGGCTCAAAATGTAGAAGACATTTTAACTCATCTTTTTCCTCATTTTCTACGTTTTCACTGTGTCTAGAATTTTGTTTTTCCTAATCCTTGTTTTTACACTAATCGATTATATCTATCCATCTTCTTTATCATCTTTTTTTTTATTTAAAAATGTTTTTATTAAGGCAAAAAGATGCCTTTCTGCCCATCGATGTTTCTTTTTCTCTTTTTTAATATTTATGCTGTTACAGTTATCCCAATTTCTCCTCTTTGTCCCACCACACCAACCCCCCTTCATTCCCAAAGTCAATCCTCACGCCACTGTCCATGTCCTTGAGTCACGCGTGTGTGTTCACTTCTAATCACTTCCTCTTCTTTCAACCAGTTCAACCTCCCCCCTCCCTTCTTACTACTGTCAGCCTTTCAGATGTCTCATTAGATAAGGAATAGTATGTTTTCCCAGTATATTATCTTTCCTTACTTAAAATCGTCATTCCCAATGCTGTCACTTTTTGCTTTTAATGTAGATTTCTGATTATATTCTTTCTTCATTGAAATGTATGTACTTGTGCTGTGCTGCTCACTGAATTTATTTCATGTTTTAAAATTTGGATCATACCTACCTCAATCCCCATTCTCAGATGGCTACACACTTTTGACGCATTTTTAACTTCCCTTTTGACTTCAAACTGATTTTTTCTTTTTTTCGGTCATTGTATGAAAAGTTTTATGCCTTCCTGATTTTCTTCTGTGAAATTTATTTTCAAAATTACCTTATTTGTTTAATCTCAATGTTGTATAAAAATTTCCCAATCTATTTATAACAATCTATTTTAGGGTTCTTCAAAGCATATTGTTTTTACTTCTATGTGACATTATTACTTCAGTGTGTTTCGTTGGTACTTGATATTTGCTTTTTCCTTCTTCAGTTTTAGGGGATTTAGGCATAGCACTGAGCATTGGTCTTTTTATATAGTAAAACCTTTAAATAATTTCATTATATCTAGTAATAATAAATATCTGAAATATCAATATCAAAATTATATTATTTTGTTGTTTCAGTTTAATAGTAATGTTTATTTTTTTAAGACACAGATTCTCAAAATTCCATTAGTCTATTTAAAGTTATAATCAAACTTTTATGAAATTGTATTTGTTTTCAAAGTGTTTTAAAATTTCTACCAATGACACAACAAACTATTTACCCAAATAAATAAGAAAATATAAATAGTAGATGGAGATGTTCTTAGTATTTAATAAAGTATGTAACCTATCTGAAGATGAAGTCAGGTTATAAAAATTTTTACTAACATTTTCCAGATAAAAAGCAAGTCATTTGATTATTTCAGACATGATTAGTAGTAGTGAAGCTCATTTTAGTGAGACAAACTTAACAATAAGGAAAATTAAGAGAAGAAATGGAGAAGATTAAGGGATTTTAAAAAGTGTGTCAAGGGAAGGAAGAGATGAATCAGCAGAGCATAGAGCATTTTTAGGGCAATGAAACTACTCTGTATGTCATTAAAACAATGGATACATGTAATTATACTTTTTTCCAAACCCATAGAATGTACACCACCAGAAGTGAACCTTAAGGTAAACTATGAACTTTAAGTAATTATAATATATGCCCCACCCTCTCAACTTTATTGTGAACCTGAAAGTGCTCTAAAAAATCTTCAATAAAAAATAAAGTATGTTAAAATAAAAAATCTCAAAAGCCATAACCTCCCATATTAAAATATTGCTAATAATAGTGAATCAGAGAGAAAACATTCGCCTTTAAATGTGTGAATATTTATACATTGTGTTTGACCTTAAAGTAATAAACTTATTTTTGGCCCTGATAGGTTGTTCAGTTGGTTGGAGTGTTGCCACATGCAGAAAAGTTTGCAGGATTGATCCCTGGTTGCACATACCTAGGTTGTGGGTTTGATCTCCAGCTGGGTCGCGTATATGAGGCAACCATTCAATGTTTCTGTCTCACGTCAACGGTATCTTTCTCTCTCCTTCAAATAAATAAATAAATAAATAAATAAATAAATAAATAAAGCATATCCTATGGTGAGGATTAAAAAGAACATCATTTTTATAATTGAGAGATGTCAAAATATGTGTTTTAAATTTTATGCTATAAATATTCCAAATCCAATATCCAAAATGGCTGAGATAAACATTCAAATACCTTTTGAAATTAATTTAATTATAAGATTGTGTGTACTGCTACCTTTTTAAGTTTATACAATTAGAGTTTTTTATGTTTTATTTTTAGAAATCTTTTATTATTAGAAGATAATTATAATAATCTTTTATTATTATTTTATTATTAGAAATCTTTTCAAATTATATATATTTTTTTTCTTATTTCCTTACTGAACACTCAGTATAAGTTGAATAAAAATAATTATAAACAACATCTTGTCTTGTTCATGAACCTGTGGGGGTAGTGTTCAGTATTTCACAACTAAGTTTAATGTTAACAGTGGGTCACATATTTTATACTCTTTATCCAATTAAGATGCATCATTAATTCCTAACTTGTGTAATTTATCTATCTTATGAACAAGTGTTTACTTTGATCAACTGTTATGCTGCCTCTATTGAAATGTACATTTAAAAAATTTATTCTGTTGATGGTATTAATTGCTTTCATTTATTTTTATCGTTTTAATCTATGCCTGGATTTAATTTCTAATTATGTTGTTCAGAATTATTGTGGCTAGCTTATGGGAGTGACCTTTAAATTTGCCTTTTTACAATGTCCTTCTTTAGCCCTAGCTGGTGTAGCTCAGTGGATTGAGCGCGGGCCTGCGAACCACACAATCGCGGTTCGATTCCCAGTCAGGGCACATGCCTGGGTTGCAGGCCAGTTCCCAGCAGGGGACTCACATGAGGCAACCATACATTGATATTTCTCTCCTTTCCTTCCCTTCCCCTCTAAAGGCAAATAAATAAAATCTTTAAAAAAAACAAAACCAAAAAAAACAATGTCCTTCTTTAAAAGATTATTATTATTTTATTGCTGTTTAATTACAGTTGGCTGCATTTTCTCCCCACCACTCTCCCCAAACCCAGACTAACCCACCTCCCTCCCTTGCTTACACCGTCCCCCTTGGTTTTGTCCATGTGTCCTTTATAGTAATTCCTGAAAACCCTTCTTCCCACTATCCCCTCCCCGTACCCCTTTCGCTATTGTTAGATTGTTCTTAATTTCAATGTTTCTGGTTATATTTTGCTTGCTTGTTTGTTTTGTTTGTTACATCCCACTTATAGGTGAGGTCACATCGTATTTGTCTTTCATTGCTTGGCTTATTTCACTTAGCATAATTTATTTATTCTTAAAGGAGATTTTATAAATTGATATTATTCAGTCCTCAAGTATTAAAAGAAAAATTGACCAGTAATGACTTCTGGACCAATGATTATTTTATGGAAGGTTGTTAAATATAGATCAAAATTTTATAAAACAATGTCATAATTTAATTTCTCTATTTTTATGTGTAGTTTTGTAAGCTATTTTAAGGACTTATTTCTTTTCATGTAAAATAAGAAATTTATTGGATAAAATTGCTCATCAGATATCCTTAACCATCTTTTAACACCTGCAACTTCACTCTGATGGCTTTTTCATTCCTCATATTGGTAGGTTTTTTTCATTGTTGTTCCTTGAGCAATCTTCTAGAGTTTTATTATTTTATTAATTTAAAATAAATCAACTTTCTAATTCATTAAATTTTTGTAGTTTACTTTTCGTTATACTACCTTCTTTTATTTAGTATTCTATTTTAAATTTTTTACATTGATTTTCTATCTATCCTCATTTTAAACAGATAGCAAAACTTTAAATTTACTAATTCATATACCTCTAGATCCATTTTACAAGTCTTTATCAAATTATTTTTATTGTCTAGTTTAAGCTTTTTTCAAAATTTTATTGTAAGTACTCCTTCATCCTTTCATTATTTAAGTTTCCAGGAAATAAATATTTGCTGGGTATTGTTTTCATATACACACACACATATGTACACACAACTATTTAAATATGGTGCTATTGCTTAGAAGTTTGCAACATTCGAACATTCAAAATAATATGCTCGTTACTTCTACAGAGTTCCAAAAATACATATGTTTATATTTATAATAGTAAAATAAAATTATATATATGTAGATTATATTGTACAATAGACATCAAAACTTTTTTATAATGTTTATTATCAATTTTTAATACTTAATTCATGCTGAAAAATTGCGTGTTTTTCTATAATTAAAAAATTATAGAAATGAATGTAAGAAATAATTTTGGTGTCTTAAGTTAATAAAAACCCAGGTAATAAGGAATCTAAAAATGTTCTGTTTAACCATTGGCTGGAACTGTCAATCACTTCTGATACAGAGAGAACTAAATTAATTTCTCTTCTCCATACATTTGTTTTCTCGATATTCAGAAACCAGAACTGATTGACAGCTATACAAGTATACTAAGAAACACTGTGATCTTTGTGAAGTAAGTTTTCACAACCCAGGAGGTATGACTATGCAAATACTAGCAGATGGTTATGTAAATGTAAATGTACTTGTTCTACTAAAGTTTGACATAGTGACACATTTAATTAATTTTACATATTTAATAATTTATTCATATATTTTATATTAAGAAATTACTTAAAGAATTTCCATCTTAGCAGCGTTCTTACCTTTTAGTTGGGCTGATGGGCATTGTGAAATCTTGGCAGATCATTTTATAGTTGAAAGATTTCAATCTCTGAGAGGATTACCTGGCAGATGGCAATGTAAAGGAACTACTCAACTATTTGAGTGCAAGGTTTACATAGCCATCTGTTGGATATTTATTTCCCTGGGCTTCACAACTTACTTGGAGACTAGGAAGTGTATAGATTCAAAGTCTTTTAGAGTCCAATCAATAACATACATAAGAATGTATATACTATCTACATATGTATAAAATATTTAAGAAAGTATTTTGCTGCTGTGTAGCTGGTTTTTAATTTTAAGTAGTTTTGTAAGATACTTTATTAAATATTGTAAGTACACATTAAGTGTCTTGTTTAATCTTTCAACTTAAAAGCTTGAGCAACAGTCCACCAATATTTATTCTTAGACCATTTAATTTTCTACAATTCAATTAAGATTATTATATTTGAAAAGTAATGCTTTAAAGATAAGTATCTTATGAGATGAATAGTTATAGAGCAGTATATTCAAATCATAAAATAACAAAAATAATATACAAGGAGATATTAACCTAATCGATTAAGATATAATTCAAATACTTTCAGATTCCTTTCTATTTTTTTCTATTTTTGTATAGTTTTGCTTTACTTCCCTCCCTTGGTGAGTTTTCAAGTAAAATACAAATTCAGTTATCAGCCACTCAAGTGACTACTATATTATTTTTATTGTAAAATATTTATTTAAATGCACATATTCTGTGGAATAGATTTGTATATTGACCTTTTTTCTAAAATAATACTCAAAAATACCTGCAACACTTGTTAAATTGTACAAACTCTTACCTGTAGTAATTGACCTAGAATGTTCTATCATCACTACTGTGTAAAGCTTCTTGATATATAACTTTACCTTCTTTATGACTGCGAATTTTCCTGATAGAAATAAACAACTTGAAAATTATTTCAAATTTTAAATATCACTTGTAAAGTTTTATGTATCAAATTATTATGTAAATAAAGTAAAACAGGCTATATTATAGGATATTTTATATTTCAAGGCAGATATTTTTTACCAACAATAAATATCAAGAAAGCACACTTATTGAAAAAAAGATAGTATGTGATCTGTGGAGTTCAGACTAGTAAGTCCTCCAAACCTTCAGGATCATGGTTATTTGAGATACCCAAGGAATCAGTCAGGCCTTAGTTCAGGGTAAAACATGAATTATTTACAGGGCCTGAGATGACTTGTATATTGGCTTTTCCTGAGTAAACTGAACACTAAAAAGTAATAACACATATAAGGATTTTAATTTATAGATTGCAAAAATAGCTTGCTCTTCCTCTCCTCTGTAAACCAGTTTGAGTAATTCAATAGTAGGATTGAATATCCTATTACAATTGGATATTTTGGATTAAGAATTACCAATGTACATAATGTTTGAGGCTATTTTCTGATAGAAAATTATCTTACTGAAGCTACTGGAATGCTTTCATGGGTTTATTTTTCAGGATATCTCTAAGGATAAAAATCCTCTAGTTTAGCCATTTATGCCAAATTAGTACTTTCCTGACCTTTGGTAAAGATTCAGTTCCAGAGAGTAGCTTTGGGAATCCAAAAGAAATTTGTCTTAATATTAAACTGTCTGATCTCATAACATAATGCTGCTTGGAGAAATAGGATTATTTGTGTGGCATAGGGGAAAAGTACATATGTTAACAAGTAACAAAAAATAAATAGTTTGTTTATTCCTACTGTAGTTGATATGCATGTAATAAATGTACTTTAAAATGCCCCTGGCTGGTGTAGCTCAGTGGATTGAGTGTGGGCCTGTGAACCACACGATCGCGGTTCGATTCCTAGTCAGGGCACATGCCTGGGTTGTAGGCCAGTTCCCAGGAGGGAACTCATGAAAGGCAACCGTACATTGATATTTCTCTCCTTCTCTCCTTCCTTTCCCCTCTAGAGATAAATAAAAAAAAAATAAATGCACTTTAAAATGGAATATATTGCCTTGTTGTTCATTAAATTGTGAAGTAAGAAAGACATGAATATAACATCGTTTATTAGATGCCTGGTATGTTCATTCAGAAAACTCTATAGAATTTTAGCATTTCTTGACTACTATATATGATCGATGTTTCAGAATATTTTCTGGAAAATTTATGTTTTTCTCATCTCATAGAAGCTGCAGTGTGTTTTGAATAGTTTTGTAATTCATTTTATACAATATTATTTATAGCTATTTTAGTCAACTCAAATGATTTGTTTTGTTATTCCATTGGAAAGCTGCAAGTAGAAATCAGCAATATGTAATCTTATCAATTAGCTCCCTTGCAAATGCATTTAAATGTTTGAGTGAATGTTTTAAAAAAGAGTATTATATATGTAATATGTAATTAATTTATGTATAAGATAAAGCCAGAAAAGATAAAGCACATAATATTGTCTCAGCCTTTTTTGAAAAGATTGCATTTATTTATTTTTAGAAAGATGGGGGGGGTGGAGAAAGAGAGGGAGAGAAACACCAGTGTGTGGTTGCCTCTCACATTTCCCATACTGGGGACCTGGCCTGCAACCCAGGCCTGTGCCCTATACTGGGAATCAAACTGGTGACCCTTTGATTCACAGGCGGCTCTCAACCACTGAGCAACACCTGCCAGGGCTTGTCTCAGCCTTTTTATTTGCCTGTTTACTTGTATGTTTATTTTTATTTTACTCCCTTCTCAGGGTGCTTATTTTGAATTTTTATTATCATCCATCAGGTGCTGCCTGCACTTTTATTAATATTGTGAATGTTATTAGCTCTATGTCAATATTTTAATATTGGATATAGTATCACTGATGTTAACATGTCTCAATTTCTTGACTACAGATGAAACTTCTAGAGATACCCAATCATGTTTTTTCCTAACTCATGTAAATCTAAAAAAACAGTATGCATTCAAGAAAGAATTTATTTAATTGATCATTTAAGATTATAGGTAATATAAGGTACCTTCAATAGTCAGTTTCCCCCCAAATTTAAAAATTTCACAGTTGCTTAACAAGTAGGGAAAATACATTTAACAGCATGGCCATTTTTATAGCTAATTCTAAAAAGGAGGCTATTCGTGCCAGTGTAATTCAGGAGTAGGAATGTTTCTGCATTCCTATTTATTCTATTTATTTTCATCAAGTATTGAAATGCCTAGAGACCTTAAAGAGGTCTTCTGTATTTCCCCTTTTTGAAATTTTAGGCTAGTCCGAATGTGTAGTAGTTCCTGAGTATAACTATCTTAATTGAAAGATGACACTTTAAACATACAAACGATTTGTGAAGGCAAATGAGTCAAAGAGATTTGGTTATTGAGTTCATAGAGGCATCAGACTACCACATTGGTTTCCAGGGCTCCATATGAGAAAGCAAAAAGATACCAAAATTAAAGTGAATGAATAATTCATTAATTTCCTAAAACCCTGGATCAATATTGAAATAGGAAAATTATTACAGATTGAGGAAAATGATTACAGTTTGTTATACCCAGGTCTAGGTGAGCAATGACTGCTGGTTTGCTGTTAACCTAAAATTCAGAATGTTGCAATGTGTATTTTATACTAATCTTTTTAACCAAAAATACATATATTGAAGAAGGAAAGGTATGCCTTTGTATTTTAAATGATGATGATCCAAATAACTTGCTCCCATGTTAGTGAGTTCTATCTATTGTCCTTGTATATTATTCCTCTGAAATGTATTGGGTATCATATGCCATTTCAGTGATAATTAAAAACTAGAACTGTTTTTAAGTCTATCATGGGAATTTCACTACTATAGATTGCTCATTTGTAGAACTCTCTTTTCAGAGATAATTGAACCTAACTTTGATATTTGACATTTTTATTTCTGAAAGGATATAACCTTTATCCTTTATACAAAGGAAGGTTGGAGGTGATATAAATGACAGTCCGATTCCTAATCTTAGATGAAATAGGAAACTACAGTTTTGATTTTAAGGTGATTGTATAAAACAGATATTGCATTCTGTTGGGGGAGAGGGAGATTAAATTTCATTGAATAAAAATGACCATCTGCACATGTTTTTTTGAAATTTTACTCACATGTTAAAAAAAGTTTCTTTAAAAGGAAAATGGAAAAATTTTAGCTATAGATAAACTAAAATTGTTAATTTAAAATGTTTTAATAATAAGGTTAGATTCAGGTTTTAGGTATATTTTTTCAATAACTACAGAACATAAATTATAAAATTAATATAAATATGAATATTTACTTATGATCAGATGATATATCACAATAAATTGCAAATACTAAAATGATAACAATACAAATATTGCAAAATATAAATGGGAAATACTCAGATTAGTTAATATAAAATATTTTATTATTTTATTAAATGTTAGATATGATATTTTCTATAGAGGAAAGAGAAACATAATTTATACTCTCCTATAGCTTAGTTAACTTGTGTGGGACTCTGTGTGCTTCCTGGACTTATACATCTATTTCCTTCCCTGTTACCAAATTAGGGAAGCTTTCTTTTCTTATTTTTTTCAGATGAAGTTTCAATTTCTTGGTCTTCTTCTTCTCCTTCTGGAATCCTTATGATTTGGATATTGGCACTTTTTGGAGATGTCCTAACTCTTTTTTTGAATTATTGTTTCTTCGGTCTGTACTGGTTGATCGTTTATTTATTCGTTGTGCTCCAAATCATCAATTTGAACCTGGCTTCCTTCATTTCACTGTTGGTTCCTTGTGGAGTTTTCTGTATTTCACTTAGTGTAGCCTTAATTCTTCCCCTATGCATTTTCCATACTCAATGAGTTCTCTGAGCATCTTAATTACCCAGCATTTTGAACTCTGTATCTGATAGTTTGGCTATTTCTGTCGTGCTTAGTTCTTTTTTCTGGAGTTTTGATTTGTTTTTTAATTTGGGCCATATTTCTTTGTCTCCTCAATTTGGCAGCCATCCTGTGTTTGTTTCTGTGTATTAGGTAGAGCT
Source organism: Sturnira hondurensis (assembly GCF_014824575.4). Classification (NCBI taxonomy): domain Eukaryota; kingdom Metazoa; phylum Chordata; class Mammalia; order Chiroptera; family Phyllostomidae; genus Sturnira; species Sturnira hondurensis. The sequence goes on from NW_028083059.1 coordinate 17,231,780, forward strand.
GTTTTGACTCCCTGTCTTGGAGCCCCTATTACATTATAATGGGCTGAGCTTTAGTATTTGCCAGAGTGGGGTCATCCACTTGGCTGTATATGGAGAAAGGGTCAGAGAGGAAACAATGCCACTTTCTCAGCCTTCACCCCATTTCCAGTTACTTCTCCCACTTCTGCTATGTGAATGGTGCCCCCTGGCTGTTGCCTTGGTGATGACTCTTAAAGTAAGTGGGTTTGCATATATTCTAGGATGATGGGAGCCCTTTAAACAAACTCTCCTGAGAGGCTGGCAGTTGGTTCCACCACCCAACCCCCACTGGTTTTTATAGAGGTTATAGGGTTTTATTCTCCTGCTGCTGGAACCCTGGGCTGCAAGGTCTGGCCTGGCACTGGATTAATTCACTCCACAGGTGTCCCTCCTGGCTTTAATCTGCTACATGTGAATGTGGGACTGTCTGTTTTACCAGCTTCCACCACTTCTCACCCCTGCCACCACACTGACTCCACAATACTTCCTCTCTACCCTGGCTCCCTTCCTTCACCATTCCTACTCATCTGGGTATTTCTTCTTTAAGAAAGTCCTCAGTTGACAGACTTCCATAGAGTTCAATTTTCTGGCAGTCCTGGTTCTTTTTTGTTTTGAAGTTAGTTGTGCTCCTTCTCATGGTTGTGTGAGGAGGTGAATTGTGTCTACCTCCTGTACCTTCATCTTGACCAGAAGTTGCTACATATAATCATTTGCAGTCTGTGGATTATTTTATTACATGGTACACTGTCTTGTATGTACAAACTTGTCAGAACCTTGTAACACAAAATACCTACTTCTCTAAAAGTAGCATTTTCAGTGCCCTATGAATTGAAATATGAGCCCTTACAGTTACCAACATAATGATGTTTGTCAAGTGAATAAACTGTTATCTAGGTGCTCTGTCCAGAAAATATGCAGCTCAACTTAGATATCATGCTTCAAAAGATCAGATCAGCATCAACCTACAGTTTTACAGATTCATAAATTCTCCAGGTTCAAGAGGATGAATGACCTTGAGAGGCTAGATAGTTCTGAATCTGTTACAATGAAGTTCAAGACTTCTGCTTAGAGTTCTTAGGACCTGATATCAAATGTGCTTGAGTACTCACCTTTGGGACAAGATTGTTAAATTGGTTTTGAAAATTAGAAAAATAATCAGATAAAGGTAGATTAGTAGCAGTCTATCTATTCTTTTGTGTTGTTTCATTTTGTTGAGGTAGGTATTGTTTTTCTGACCTCAACAAACTTTCTTACATTTTATTATATACATGTCACAAAAATTTTGTCAGACTCTGCAACTGTTTTTCCTTCTCTCAGGCTGTATTGCAGATATCCTAATTCCCTAGGAGAATATATAATCATTTCCCTTTTTGTTGTCAATCTCATGTCTAGAAGATGCAATGCTGGACATTCCATGAATTTCATTTAGCATGAAGCAATGTATTGCACTGTTTAGAACACTATCCCTTTGCATACTTTGCCAGGAACGTTATTATTTGCAACTCTAAGTATACTAGATTCATTATGAAAGAACCTTTCTAAAGTCAACAGAAGCATACTTAAAATAGAATAAGAAAAACAGCTTAAATACTTGACACTGTGAAATACTTTATTTTAGATGAAGTGATATATTAATTTGAAATTTTTACTTTAAGTGTTTGTACTTTGAGAAGCCAAAATTGATTTGATTGAGTAGTTCTACTTTTCACAATGAATACCTTAGGGATTTGTATTCTTTTATTACTCATGAAATTTTATTTTTACACTATGATAGCTCTTACACCCTTGTGTTCCAGAATTACAATTTCCTCTTTTTTATCAGCAAACTTGCTCTCTCCTCAGCCTTAAATTTCACTCTTTTCAATATGATGTCTATTTATCTAATCACATAATGGTACAAAGTCCTGTGAAAATACCTTTGAATGCTGTGTCTGAAAGCATTTGTCAGTTGATTTATTCTTACCCTTTTGTACTGGAAATAGGATAAATTATATGAAGGACTGAGTTGAAATACAGTTTATGGCCAACTATGCTTTCACATGAAATTTGTATGAAGATATCCCTTCTTTAATGCTGGCAGTTACTATGTGTAATTTGCACTGTGACTTGGTCTTGGGCTCATTATACTTGCCCTTAAAAATACGCAAAGACATATAATTAATATGTACTGCTTTTATACCCCACCATTTGAAGGCTCTCTGGAATAAAACAGAAATGACTTTGCAAAATGTTCCCAGTGATTGGAATTTAAGGACTAACTTTCAAGGACTACCTTCAAAATAAAGTTACCATCTTCCCAACTTCAGGCTTCCATAGTAATATCATAAATTTAAATGATACTTTTTCCCCAAAAAAGAACTCAAAGAGTCTTTGCAAAGATTATTGAGATAAATTTTTCAGCAAACTTGAGATTATTGAGATGATTATTGAGATGATTATTGAGATGAATTTATTCTATTCTATGGTTTTGAGTTATTATTTCTTATTTGCAGATAGTAAAGATTATTGTAGCCTGTATGTTTCCATGAAGTCCTCCTCAGAGATTTAGGAATATTTGAAGAAGATCACAATAGAGACTCACAGTTTAGTTTCCTGAGATCTTGCCTTCTCTATCTACTCATCATTTCTTTTTGAATAATTGAGTAGATCTCATAACAAAAATGTAATAAAAATACTGCTCAGCTGGTGTGGTGCACTGGATTGATCAATGGCCGGCAAATAAAAGGGTTGCTGATTGTATTCCCAGTCAGGATACATACTTGGGTTCCTAGCCACGTAAGGCCCACAGTAGTGGGTGCATAACAGGCAAACACACATTGACGTTTCTCGCCCTCTCTGTCTCCTTCCCTTCCCTTCTCTTTAAAAATAAATAAATAAAATATTTTAAAAAAACACAAAGATATAATAAAAACAGTGTGTTTCTACTATAATTCAACTTTTTGAATGCAATGCATTATTTAAACTTTATTTTATTATGCAATAAAATAAAACATAATATGGAATTTTTGTGAAACTAATATCTGTGAAAAGAATATTTTTTAGAAAAAAAGCAAAATAAACTATTACTAAATTCAAACTTGTTTAAAACATAAAATAATAACAAACAGAAAAAGAAACCAAAACCTTGAAGGCTAGTGTTAGAGCCTAGGTTTAAGAAACTAAAAGACACCTTATTTAATTGATAAAGAATTTATTTTCACCCAGCATTCAATGGACAGATACGTTGTTTTCCAAGCAGTGATGTTATAGACATTAGTTACATAGTCACAGAGAGAGAAAAGAAACATAAGGGGACTTAAATGTCGTAGACATAGAGCTTGTGATTGCTGTCATCTATGGAATTTGCAAAAATTCTCTCTGATGCACTGACATATTTTTAATCATAGCAAATTGACATATTTTTATTTATTATTTTTATGTTTTAAAGATTTTATTTATTTATCTTTAGAGGGGATGGGAAGGAGAAAGGGAGAGAAATATCAATGTATGTTTGCCTCTCATGCGTCCCCTGCTGAAAACTGGCCTGCAACCCAGGCACGTGCCCTGACTGGGAATCGAACCATGATTGTGTGGTTCACAGGCCCATGCTCAATCCACTGAGCTACATCAGCCAGGGTGACATATTTTTATAATAGACACACTAACATATATTTATCATAGCAACATTGAAATATTTTTAGATACCTTTGACAAACATGGTAAGTTAGTTATTGTGGTGAAAAGCACAGAACAATGCTACCACATTCCTGTCATCATTTACAAATAATTTGGTAGTGAAAAAAAGCAGTTGTAAGTGAAGGGAAGTAAGCTTAGGCTGCAGGGATACTGCAGAAGCTACCCATTATGGTTTCTAACTTTCCTTTTTAAAATAGTTTATTTATTTATTTATTTTAGAGAGGGGAATGGAGGGAGAAAGAGAAGGAGAGAAACATCAATGTATGGTTGCCTCTCATGTGCCCCCTACTGAGTTCCTGGCCTGCAACCCAAACATATGCCCTAGACCGGGAATTGAGCTACCAACCCTTTGATTTGCAGGCTGGCATTCAATCCACTGAACCACACCAGCTAGAGCAGGATTCTAACTTTCAAGACAGTAAGTAAAAAAAATGAATTATCTAGGGGAATACATAATATACTTATATTTTCCAATATATGTGTTTTAGTATTAATGTTCTAATTTTAATAATTTAGTATTAATGTTCTAATTTAATAATTTAAGCCTCAAACTGAGGCTTTTTACTCTTATACGTATTTTTTTCATTTTTTCCTACCTAACAAAGAGGTATAGCATTCAAGTAATACATACCATAATCACAATCAGGTTCATGTGCAAACACATGCTCATAGAGTTGAAATATTTATTTTCTGCAACTTGCCAAACATAACAATGCATGGTATCTGAAACACAGTTAAATTTAAGATGCACATCAAATAATTCTATTTAATTAAACCAATTTCAAAAATATATACTTGAACTCCAAGGTTTCAGAAAAATATGTAAACATTTTAAACACACACACTCATATAAACATATATACACACTTGTGCAAACACAGAGGAAAACTTCAAAACTACAATAAAAATAGAGACAAAGTAAATTAACCCCCAAATTGAAAGGATTATGCTCAAAATTTTTGTCAGGCACATATTTTATATGTACTTGGTGAATGAAGAAATAAGCTAGAGAGCAGAAATAACAAATTTCATTGCATTGAGATACTACCTGTAATAGTTTAAGTACCACATATTGTCTATATTACTCTTGTTTTCAGGAGTACTAGAAAATACTAGTATTCCAGGTAGAAATGAGTAATCTATAGGAATTATAATAACTCAGAAAACCAAACTCTGAAATTTCTATTATATGCAGTTTAGACAGCCTTGAAATGGTTTCATATAACTATACCAGCTATAACAATCTTAAGCATTTGCAAAGTAAGAATAAACAAAATACTCCAATTTTAATGAAATAACAATTTTTATTAAATTTCTATTGTTGTTAAACAAATGGGCAAGCAAAAAGTCTTATTTATCACTTTTGTGAATATCCTCAATATTCACATGATTTCCTCTATTATTGATGAACAGGATTAAACCACTTTTAGATGTGATAACATATCACAGATGCAATATGAAGTTCATCTGCCAAATACAGATGAACTCTGCAGCCATATATTTGTGACTATAAATCAGTTCCTTGAATATTTGTATTATAAAAATTCATATTTACATACATTTATTAAAGCAAATATCTCAATTTGTATAATCAAGTTTCCCTGATTTAAGATCCCCTGTATTGATTAAATCAATAGCTCATAATGTTGCACTTTTTCACTCTGCCTCCAGGCTTAGCTTTGAGACAAGAGTTGGAAATTAAATATTAATTTATTATACTTAGAAAAAGCTTGAGAGAGTACTTGCATGTTCCTGCTTGCCCTCTTCTACCATCATGTTGAGAACATACTCAGGCTCTTCTGCTGGAGAATAAGGAATAGAAATATTGAACAAGTTCCCCCAGTTTCCCCAGACAAAGCCAGCATAGGTCCACTGACACCAGACATGTGGACAATCCCAGACAAGATTAGGACCTTGCCAACCACTCCAGAGAAGTAAACAATTTATTGTTTATGCCACTGCAGTCTTAGGAGCACTTGTTTTTGTTGCTTTTGTCATTGTTATGTCACTCTATAATGTCAGTGGATAATGGATATCACAGTAACAATACACACACAAAGTTATGATGTTTATTTTGTTTATGTGCTTCTTCCTTCTTTCAGAAAGTTGCTAACCTTATACTATTAAATCATGAGCACAGCATTAAAGAACTTGGCAGTAATTAATTCAAGCTTCAAACATTTCTATTAAAATATCTGAAAAGACCACACCAGCAGAGAAAATTGGTAGTGTCCTTTCCATGTCCTCGTGGCGAACCCAAATGTGACCTCATCAGCTATTCTATTGACACCTCAGATACATTCTCTGAAGTGCTGCCCCTATGGATTTCCCTCTAGTTTGTTCTATAAGAGCTGTTAGGAATTCATTAGGAAGGAATAAAAAAAAGCTGCCTATTTTCATTTGCGGTGCATGAGTTTATCCTGGTAATTCCTGACCCCTTACACACTGACTTCACTGAAAAACTAAAAAGAATAAATAAAAGCCCTCATCCTTTTCAAGGTTACACAGTGTGAAAAAGTATCTTGGAGGAGTACACTAAGTTTCTATATTTTTTCTCACAAAATTATTTCTGACTTTCATGATTAATACTATTTTCTAACCTTTGAATTTTGACAACATGTTTTTATTTTTCCTCAAAGAATCAGGTTTGAGGCAATGGCCTAGTACTATAGTATAATTAAAGTCTGAAGAATTTGAATAAATGTATTGCAAGTTATGAATTTACAAATTCACTAGGATGCTTATGTGTGTTCTACATAACGGGGCATTGTAAGTTGAAACACTTCCAAATATGGCCACACTAGAATCCCTTGAATTTGTCAATATGTGACAATATTTGTCAATATTTGTCAATATTTGCCACATCTATATGGCATGAAAAGGACTTTGCAAATGTGACCAAGTCAAAGATGTTGAAATGGGAAATTATCCACTACCTTGGTGGATCTGTTGTAATCATGGGAGTCCATATGGGAAAAATACAAAAGAGGTGGTGTGGATGTAATAGAAACAGAGATTAGACTGATGTACTTTGAAGATGGAAGAAAGACCCACGAAACAAGAAATGTAGACCCCCATAGATGCTAGAAAAAGCAAGGCACTAACTCCTCTCATCGGAACTTCCAGAAGAAAAAAACAACTTTGTTGGCACTTGGATTTTGCCCCAGTGAAATATATTTGATACTTCTGACTTCCAGCCTAGAAGGTGAATATTGGTGTGATGTTTTAATCCATTTGTATAATTTGTGATCATTAAATTTGCGCTAATTTAATTTGTTAAAACACTAGTAAGAAACTAATCCATGGGGGTATTGAGTTTATAATTCTATCACCTTCTATTTTAAGATGGTGTTTAATTTTATTTGTTTATTGTTCCCTCAGGCTTTGGTTGCATCTACTTCTAACATTCCCATGTTGAGGTCACAAATGACTGGGCTTGAAACCCATTCCTTCTCGTCCTTATATTTATAAACTCAATATGATTCAGCATCTCCCTATAGAGCTGAATCATGAAATCATAAAAATTGAGTCTGATCTAAACATGTTTCTCCAAGAAACAGAGTGAGAGACTTATTTTAGCGTCCCTGTGAATAACCTTAAAGCTTAAGTTTATTGCCCTATTATTCAATTTTGTTTCAATTATTTTACCTGCACACACATATATTCATATTTGCCACAAATTTGATTTTGTGAATTCTACAAACTTTCCTACAAACTGTATGAAGCAACATATTGTATTACCTTTACTATGCCTTAATTTATTTATTTATTTTTTTAAAGATTTTATTTATTTATCTTTGGAGGGGAAGGGAAGGAGAGAGGGAGAGAAACATCAATGTATGGTTGCCTCTCATGAGTCCCCTGCTGGGAACTGGCCTGCAACCCAGGCATGTGCCCTGACTGGGAGTCAAACTGCGATCGTGTGGTTCGAAGGCCCGCGCTCAACCCACTGAGCTACACCAGCCAGGGCACTTAATTTTTCTTGAAACCATTCCTCTTGGTCTTATTATGTTAATATTTAGCAAAGAAGCCTACCCTCTTCTTACCCTTTTCTTTACTAACCCATAGTAAAAATTTTCTGATTGTACTCACAGACATATCACTTTCAACACTTTGATGGAGGCAAAAGCTTGTGAAATGGAAGATTTCACATTTTTTTAACTTCACTATTTGTTTTTTTTCTGCAGAGCAAATTTCTATATAAGTGTGTATTAGGGAAAATGTGTGTCCTTATGCATTTATGGTTTTCTAATCAGTAAGAATATTGTTTTTCACCCGACCACTTAGATCTCTTTTCTTTAATACCTCCCTTGACTTTCTTCCAGAATTGTCCTTATGTTTGTGTAAACTTTCCCATAAGATATGAGTTGATCTGTAATCAACTATGCTGTTGGCAGAAAACAAAAGGGGATTTCCAAGGAGTTATTACAATTTAAGGAGAAAATTGTCATAAATTTTTTTTAAAATTTTTATTTATTTATTTATCTTTAGAGGGGAAGGAGAGAGGGAGAGAAACATCAATGTATGGTTGCCTTTTGTGCGTCCCCTGCTGGTAATTAGCCTGCAAGGAACCAGCCTGCAACCCAGGCATGTGCCCTGACTGGGGATCGAACCGCGATCATCTGGTTCGCAGGCTCGCGCTCAATCCACTGAGCTACGCCAGCTAGGGCTGTCATAAATTTATTTTAAATTAAAGTAACAAAACTTTATAGCTACACATGTCATAAGGAGGTTATTTCAGATGATTCTGTCTGTCTGAGAATCTTAGACTTTGCCAAAAATTCACATAACTGAATTTGCTCCTTCTTTGCTAACCTAAAATAATTTGGTTCCATGGGGATCTTTCAGAATTAGCTGCATGTATATAGTGAAAAAAGATGATCATTATGCATAACGATTAACCCAAAGCCACTGCATGAAAATACCCTCAGGCAAAAACAAAACTATGTCCTTTATCTTGCATGTAATAACAAGCATGCATGAAGCAGTGGCCTATTTATACACTTATTTTGTATAAGTATATATATATATATATATATACATATATATATATAATATTAAGGGAAAGTGTATATATATATGCATGTAATACATATATATATATATATTGCTTTGTTCATTTTCCAATTCAGTTGAAAAATGCAGAAAGATTTCCAATGCAGAAAGATTTACCAGGATTTTTCTAAAATGCACATTAATGAATCACAAACAAATATTCCAGTATACAAAGTGCTAGTTTTGGCACTCTGCATTTTTGTAGTGTTTTATAATTTCTAACATGGCACTCTGCACCTTTGGTTACTGAGAATGCCAATATCACCAAGTTCGTGCTGATGAAATAGAGCAACTCTTCTTCACACATTCTAGTTCTCACATAAAGATACTGTGACTCACAAGCTGTCTTTCTGCAGCATTTCATTTCCTGACATTAGTTCCTTACTCTTTGACGCCAGTCAAGTGATATGGATGGTGATATCGGCAAAGCAGCTGTTCTTGCAGGCATTATAGTTGCAACTTGTCAGGGTAAGAAATGTTGATGTTCTGAATCGAAGGAAAACTTCTAAGGTTGAAAGTCAATAGTCAAGTTGTAATGACAAGTTGCATTTGAATATTTACCCCAAATATGTATTTGTGCCATCAGTATTTGTATATATATATGTGAATATGGTCCATGACGTCTTGTCTCACCACAAAATATTAGCCTAAAATCTAAGCATTTATGTTTTATATAAATTACATGCAGGGTTGACATTTCATGAAGCTTGGAATTTTCTTTTTCATGTACTGACAACTCAACAGAGTCTGGTTATCAGTTTCTCTAGGCCTCTGTTTTGTTTAAACAAGTGCAATCTGCTAAGAGTTTGTATCCAGTGCTACGGTTTAGTGCAAAGGTCCTTAAAACAAGGATAGCTTTTCATGGAAGCAAAGAAAAAAGGGGAAATTATAGACGTAGCAAGGATCTAGTTCTTGTTTTAACAGTTGCCATGGTCCGTTTTTCTGTTCTTGCAATTGTTAAAGAAACATCAGGTTGATTCAAAAAGGGTGGGGAGAAAAGATTTATGAGTAAAAATATAATCCAGAGACCACTCACCCAATCCCCCTTCTGCTCTCTTTTGATCAATTTTCCTAAAAGATGTGATCTTATTAATCAGAGAGTTCTACCTGATGACTGGGAGATTAGATGACATGGGTGTGAGGGTGGTAGTACAAATCTATGTATGTACTAAAATCCATAATACCATAAAAAACTCAATGATAAGGGTGATGTAAAGAAGTATGTTATTGTGTGGAGTTCACTGACAATGAAACTTGGAACTATATATTCCTTGTTACAGAAAAATATTTCTGAATTTAGAAATACATTAGTAAATATAAATACATTGATAAATATAAATACAAATATAAATACATTAGTAAATATAAATGTATATTAGTATAAATATACATAAATGTATAAATGTATATTATATACATTAGTATATATACATTAGTAAATATAGTAATACATATACATATAAATATAAATACATTAGTAAAATACATTACTATTTCATAGTAAATAATTTTGAAATGAATACATGTGTCTTTTGATGCAATAATGATATAACAATATAAATTAAAATATTGTAGACTTTATAAACTTATGGCCTTACCCTTTATAAGTAAACTACTTACCTCGAGATGTAATTGTGCACCTTAGATAATAAATTGTATACATTTTATCATATAATAAATTCCTTCTTACAATTACTTCTCATTACACAAATTTGTATACTTTAGTATGATTAGAGTTTCAGTCATACACATAGAATATTCTCAATAGATGATTACTCATAAAATATGTTAAGATTACAGACTATGCATAATATACCCATTGAGTAAATTATATTTGTTCAAATTAAAATAAAGCAGCAGTATCAAAATAAAGCAGCAGATGTTTAAGGGCATCTTTTAAGTATATCCTGTTAAACCTATTTAACAGGAAAAATATCTGAATAGAAGATAAAATCTCCTTTTAAGACTTTCAGTTTCTAATGCTACATAATAAATGCTGGCCTAATAATTAACACTTACATATTTCTTTTTCACAAAGCTTAAGAGCAAGTTGCATTCATTGTACTTAACATGTGCTTAACTGCTTACCTATTTGAATATTTCCCTCACAATCCTAAAAATATAGGACAAAGAAGCAATTTCATTTCATAGTTTAGAGCATGATTTGACACCAATAACATAGATTGAAGTCCTGACACTGCCACTTACTGCCAGGATGACCTCATAAATGTAGCTAAAAATATAACTTGAGCCAAAGTTGATTACAAGAAAAATATTAAATAATTTGATACTATTAGGGACTATTTTCTTTGTAGCATTTTCATTCTTTTTACTTTTAGTACTTTCAATATTTTTTTAAAAATTTGCACTTTATCTCACTATCTTCTGTTGCTGAGATATGCTGTTTAGAGCTGCTTGTTAATTATTCTCAAATCTCAGATAGGACCAATTGAGGTTGTAATGTGTCACCACTGGCTGGCTAGGAGCTGCCTAATTAGAGCACTTAAAATACCATTGCTCATAAACCATTTTCATAAATGTAAACAGCAGAACCTTAGTATAGCTCTGTTAACAAACAAGGCTGAATTATCTCTTACATTAGCTGACCACAAATGGAAGCTTACTGATCCATTCTAATGACAGTTTTATATTCATTATTTAAAACAAAGAGCAGATGACACATAATAGAGTTCACAGGACTAGAAAATAGTTTAAATCCTTGATAAATTTAATTGTTATTAATGTAGGTGTGGATCTAAATTGACTTGTTGGATATAACTAGATGATACATGAGTTATGAAAGGCCATTGGTTTTGTTTTATCATTTTTAAAATAACATAGAATATAGAATTTCTATATCCATATCTTTTTTTTCCCTTTTGCCCCTCTACATATATTAAATCTTCAGGGATCACTTACATGCATTTAGAAGAGACACAGCTTTCCAATTAAAGTAGAGCTCTGAAATGGAGAACAAATTACTATTACAATTTTTTTCTCTACAATGCAATACAGAATAAATGGTAAAAAACAATTTGTAGACATTTAATTAGCTCACATAACTTTTACCAAAATACTATTGCTCCTATTACTCTATTCTTTGTATTGTTATCCATGCTTATAGATTTTTTTAAATGTATTTGTTTCTCATTTTCTTCTAAAATGCTTTAAAATCAGGTGTTCTATTTCTGTGTCCTAAGATTTAACAATAAAATGATGTTTTATAGATAAACTTATACTAGTCCTCTTCCAAAATGATAAAAAATATAGTAATACTTTTCATAATACTATTTTAAAGCTATACATTTAGTTTAATTAACTGTCTTTTAGTCTTAAAATTATATCTAAGTTTTTATCGCTGTAGCAAATGTGACATGAGATAGAATACAAATTTTTGTACATTTTTTCACTAACAAACAAAAACAAAAAAGCCCAGTAATTATACGAATAAGTTACTTCATTTTCTAAATTTGGAGGTGATACCTCACTGTTCCAGATGAAGCAGAAAATTATAACGTCTTCAGCATGTAGTAAGTGTTTTCATTTGGTGTGTTAAAATTCACTTGTGTTTCAAAACCTTTCTGAAGTGGTCAACAGATTTTGACTATTCTAGTTATGTCTGGCAAACAGCAGATTACACTGAAGAAGCCAAGATATGCATTTGTAGTGATATCGTATGTTCCAAGTATGAGCCTACTGGTGCATATTCACCTCACTGGCTACAAACTAGTCTCTTTGAGATATAAAAATATTGCCTCATGAACATTTATGGGAGCGTGTGATCAAGGCAGTAAACCATTTAATTCAATAGTAACTTGGTACTGAAATGACTGAAGGAAGTGCACTATCTGCCCCATAACTTCTAGCTGTAAAAACCAGCAGGGATTGTGGCAGAATGATATGAGGGTTTCTGAAGACCCGGGCATTCCTCTTAAAAGGCCATGCACAGACTTAGTCAAGAGCACTCCCTCTGATTTCCAGCACTAGGACAGCAGCTTGAAAGGTACAAGGGGCCTAATGGTTAGAACTGAACTGTTTGTCATCAGGGAAAATGTTAGAGAGGCAGCTGTCTTTCAGACAGAAGTGCTGAACAAATTATTACTTTGTTCAGCCCTGACCCTTCTTTTCCATTTCCCCCACAGAGCCAGCAGTCAGGCACTATATCTGAGTCTCCATCAACCCAGGTGGCACAGCTCACCCACCCTGGTGGTTCTCTGAGATCCCACCCTACCCAAATTGCAAGCCAACCTAAACTGATTGCAGTGGTTTTCCATGGGAATGGCTTATTCTTGTTTTAACAGTTGATTCATGCTTCAGATTTTCCTAAAATACCTCAAACAAGCAGCATCTGCCCTTGACATGCATTATACATCTTGCTAAGTGGCCCTAGGCCCAGCACTAGCAGCAGCTAGCCTTGGTTTACACCTTGGCCTCTCCTGAGCATCTCAAAGCCCAATACAACAGCACAAATAGCAGCCATCTGCAGATAACTTTGTAGCTCAGGCCAGGTGGCATTGGGCAGAAGAGAGATGACAACTGACCTAGGCCTGCACCTCCTGGGAGTCCCCAGAGCCAGCACACCCTAAGGATTATTTTAGACCACATTGAAACACCACCCAGTCACCTTCACAAGAGACACACTTAAGAGGTAGACTCAGCATGCAACAGACCCCACTGAAGTTAAGTACTACTCCTTCAGGTGGGCCTCTGCACAGCTGATCTCCATGGTGGTCCCAGCCAGTCCTTACAGTCATCTGATAGATGTAGAGTCAAAACATTGGTTATAAGGATAATACATGAATTTAAGGGAAAAGTAGATGAACTTAGAACTTTATCAGCATAAAAAAGAACATGGAAACTGTAAATAAGAATCAGTCAGAAATGAAGAATACACTGACAGAAAGGAAAAATAATTTATAGGAAATCAATAGTAGAGTAGATGAGGCCAAAAATCAAAGCAAAAATTTAGAATATAAGGAAAAAAACAAATACCCAATCAGAACAGTTTCTGGGGCAACTTCAAGAGTACCAACATTCAGATCATGAGGTTGCTGGAAGGAGAAGAGAAAAATAAAGTATAAAACATATTAAAAATAATGACATAAAACTTCCCTAGCCTGGAGAAGGAACTACACATACAAGTCCAGGAAGCACAGGGAATCCCTAACAAGATGAACCCAAAGATGCCCACACCAAGACATATAATAATTAAAATGCAAATGTGTAAAGATGGAGAGAGAATATTATAAGCAACAAGAGAAAACCAGTTAGTTACCTATAAGGTAGTCCCATAAGACTGTCAACTGATTTTTCAATAGAAACTTTGCAGGCCAGAAGGGATTGTCGAGAAATATTCAAAGAAATGAAAAGTAAGGACCTACAACCAAAACTACTCTACCAGCAAAGCTATGATTTAGAATGGAAGAAAGGAGAAAGATCTTCTCAGACAAGAAAAAATTAAGGAATTCATCACCATCGAACCAGCATTATATGAAATGCTAAAGAGTCTTCTTTAAAAAGAAGTAAAAAAGATTAAAAATCTGAACAATACAATGTCAATAATAAAGGTAAGGAAAGGGAGAAAAACCAGGAACCACTGAAACAGAATAAAATATAAAAATTGTAAAAAGCAGAATCTGGCTGCTTTAATTTCCATTCTTCTATTACCCCCTTCTAGCACACACACAGTTTCACATGCACATAAAAAATTAAAAGTACATATGTGTAACTGTATAAACAGACTCTAAATTTTGAGGCAAGAAAGAGTTGGATTGAAATAGAAAAAGACGCTGGTACAAATCATTGGGAAAGAGACATGCATTTCCTAACCCAGCCTTGTGATTAAAATCCATATTATACCACTTGCAAGGAATCTTGGAGACTCAAGGGCAGAAGAGAATTTTACAGCAATTTCTTTGTGGAATTCTTGGCAATGGCTACCATCCAGACCTTCTGAACATCACAGTTGTATGGGAACAGTAGAGTAAGTGTGGCCAGGTGTCCTATAACTGTGTCTCAGTTGCAATTCATTGTTCTGAGGAAGAACCACTGAGTTTCTGGTAGTCCTTTAAGGTGAACAGAGGGTGACTGTGTTTTCACTCTCATGTTACGATGGGCAGCACCCAGAATAACTGGGAGAGATAGGTGGCAGATTCGAGAGGTGTGATCTTGGTAGAACTGTGCTGCCAAGAGTTGCAGAATGGAAGGTACAATTGATGATAAGATGAGAATAAGAGCATCACAGTGCTTGACTGCACAGTGAGGTGAGAAAATAGGAAGTTGATAGAGCCATGTGTTCATCTCATGTGAGGTAAGTATAGAAAATTGTTGCCCTGGCTGGTGTAGCTCAGTGGATTGAGTGCGGGCCTGTGAACCACATGATCACGGTTCGATTCCCAGTCAGGGCACATGCCTGGGTTGCAGGCCAGTTCCCAGTACCCAGTTCCCGGCAGGGGATGGATGAGAGGCAACCATATATTGATATTTCTCTCTCTTCTTCCCTTCCCCTCTAGGATAAATAAATAAAATCTTTAAAAAAAAGAAAATTGTTGACCTTCCAAAGACCAGACACATATGCCTGATATTATAATGACAACTCAGACAGAAGGACAAAGAGAAGAAAATAATCTTAGAACTTCAAACTTTACATTGAGTGTTTTACACTAAGGGAAAGTCATGTTGTTTATTTAAGGCTGGTAACCAAGACAATCATAATTAATTTTGAAATAAAGAAGAGAAACCTACACATGTTCTTTTAAAAACATGGTATTTATGGAGAACTACAATGAAGAAAATCAGAAAAACAATATTTCTTTAAAAACAATATTTTATATTAAAAAGGCGACTCAGCAATAAATCTGTAAGAATGTAAGTTAATAAAATATAGTTAATGTAAATGGGTTATTAATTTATTCCTTGTGTTGTTTGGCTTTCAATTATAAGCCAGACAATATTAATAGAGTCATTAGAAAGCACAAAGAAGTAACATGATACTACTTACTAAATTATCCTAGTGAAAATTAACTTGTATGCCATGCATAATACAAAAAAGATTTTAAATGAGTCTAGCAACAATTCTATTGAGCTCAGTTCCCAATTCTTAGTTTCCCCTTTTAGTCAGTTTCTATAGGGATCACTGAATAAATTATTTATTTTTGTGATTCATCTACTACTACCACATTATTTTCATTGTCATAGGTCACATTGATAATTATTTGAGTTTCAATAAGTACTATGTCTTCTTTTCTGCTATGTGATTACTGTTATGTCATGTAGACAGTGGCCAGCTACACAGCAATATGTAAAACTCTAGAAATCTTACCTTTAAGAACTAGAAGAAAAGAATTGCCTCCAGAGTTTTGTTATTCATTGATAATCCCAGGACATACCAAAAGAAATTATTGCAATCCTAATATGGAGAGATTGAAGAACAAGAATGTGATAAATGAATTATCTTTTTTTAGAGATTTTATTTAATTACTTTTAGAGAGAGGGAAGGGAGGGAGAAAGAATGGTGGTTGCCTCTTCTGTGTCCCCTACCAGGGACCTGGCCTGCAACCCAGATATGTGCCCTGACTGAGAATTGAACCAGTGACCCTTTGGTTCACAGACTGGTGCTCAATCCACTGAGTCACCTCAGCCAGGGCTGAATTATCTTTTTAATGATATTTTTCATTATGTGAAAAATAGAAGATATTTAGTTATATAAATATTATGTTCTTATTTGAGAGGCTAATATGTGAACTCAAATATATTACTTGTAGTGAGAGTGGTAGGTAAGATATAATAAGGCTCTTTCCATTATGGTTCAAGAGTGAATATACTTTGTTTATCCAGAAAGCCAGAAGGAAGGTTATCCAGATTTTATCTCATGCAGTGTTTTGCTTGAGTAGATGTTAAAGAAAGAGTATGCATACATATTAATAATATGGAAAGTATAAGCTCCAAGCTTTTGCAGTATCAAGTCGTATCTTCCTCTAACAGATTCTAAGATTGATTTTATATTTCTAGATAAATGGTACAGTAATCATCATCTTCTAAAAGAAGAGCCTGTGGACCCCACCTGGGATGAACATAAAGTCATCAAAGTCGGAGAAAAGTATTCTGCTCAAAGTAGTACAAAGATGTCTGAAGTCTAGCCAAATTTAAAGTTAGAATTCTGTCTGGATTTTTTCCTGTCTTCCTAGAAGTTTTAAGGTAATATCAAGAGTAAAAAGTATTCATTCATTTATCCATTCATTCATTCATCCATTCATTTATTTAAGCTACACATCCTTCATAAATTCATGGGTGATATTTGTGCTAAAGGAGTACCTTTAATGGTAAAAGATAAGTGAACATATGAATATTTGGTAAGAAGATAAAATCTAACACTTTCTTTGACAGCATGATCATGTCAAAATAAGCTTCCTAAAATGAAAGTTCTTAAGTTATCATAGATGAGGCAAACTATTATGAGAATATTTTACAACCCATTATATTGCTGTAATATATTGTCAGTTTGATGATGTTTGAAGGATCACTTAATTAGAAGCCAAATTTTGCGCCTTTCTCATAGAATATTTGAATCACTTCATGGAGTCATCTTTCTGTTGATTCTTATCTTTGTCATAAATCACAGATTTTTCTATCATAGTGTTGCCTACTAGTGAGATATAAGATAGTCATATTTTCTAATATTTTGGCCAATTTATTGCTATCATAAAGTGTTGACTCACACATAGTTCTTACTAGTATCCATTTGAAAAACCTGATTTTATTATATAAGTATTTTATCTTTGCCAAATTTATCTTCTTGGATTTTAGACTTTGATAATTTCCAGCAATTTTTTTCTCTTAATTTGGAGCCAAATGTTATGCCTTTTGCATACAGTTTTTGAACCATTCTATAAGCTTTTCTTTATTCTTATCAGACTCCTGTATAAAAACATCAATGTGGTTTGTTGAGTGTGTAATATGCCAAAACATTGCTCCTTCATAAAAATACAAATATAATTGTTTGCATTAACTAGAAATGCCCAACATAGGTGGTTTCTGGAAAAACCTTAATAATATTAACTCAGTTTCAAAATACTAAGAAAGAATGCTCACTATTTGAAGTTTAATTAGTTAAAATTACATAAAAATATACAATTTTAGAACATGTTCATATTTGCTATTTATAATAGCCACTGATTTCTAATAATAATATTAATTTTATTTTTGATTGTTTAATTTAGATACTTACCTCTTTATGTTCCCTTCTCAAACAAGATGCTCCTTTCTAATGGTAGGACTTGGCCATGGTCATGAAAAATGTATAGGTTTTTGGAAAACCATATGTCTCTTATTAACTCTTTTTTTAAAAAGATTTTATTTATTTATTTATCTTTAGATGGGAAGGAGAGAGGGAGAGAAACATCAATGTATGGTTGCCTTTTGTGCATCCCCTGCTGGGAGTTGGCCTGCAGGGAACTGGACTTCAACCCAGGCATGTGCCCTGACTGGGAATCGAACCGAGATCCTCTGGTTCGCAGGCCAGCACTCAATCCACTGAGCTACACCAGCCAGGGCTTTCTTATTAACTCTTTACAAACGGAGCAGTCATTCTTACAACTCTTCAGATCAGAGGAGTAAAAAAAAAAATAATGGCTCATATAAAATCCACATAGCTCTACAAGAAAACTAATTATTTTTTACTTTTATGATTTATATTTTATTTAAATTATGACACAGAACCTTGGTCTACTTGGGTTGCTATAAAAATACCAGATTGAATAGATCTAAACAACAGCAACTTATTTTTTTACAGTTCCAGAGGCTGTGACACCCAAGCTCAAGGCACTGGCAGATTTAGTGTCTACTAAAAACCCACTTTTCCAATTCATAGATGGTATGTTTTTACTGTATTCCACATGGCAGAAGGGGTGAAGGATCCATGACAGATCAATTTATAACAGTACCAATCCCATTTAGAGGGCTCTTCCACTCCCAGGACCTAAGCACCACTCAAAGGCCCAAATTTTTAATACCACATTAGACAGTAGGTTTCAAGTTATGAATCCTGGGAAGCTCAAATATTCAGGCCATAGCATGGGGATTTATAAAAATTTTGATGAATTAATATTTAAATTACTTGGTTCTAATTTATGAATTTGCATAATGCTCATCATCATTATCATCTCCACCATTAAATCTGGACAAACTGTTAAAGTGTAAGTACTTACTTCAGGTAGCACTAAATATGGTACAGTGAGACTGCAAACAATTAGCATGCAACATGTGATTATTTAGCTGATAGCCCATTGAAATTATATAAACTATGCTCTGAAATATTAGGCTTTTCACCCAGAGGAAAAGGTACCGCAAGGAGAGTGTAAGGGATAAAAAGAGATTCTGTTTTCTATACCATGTTTATAATGTGCCTGAAGCCTTGACTTGTGTCACAATAGGATATTAAAGTAGCATAATCAATAGTTTGAAATGACAATTTTAACTCTTATGGGTTTTGCTCATATTTTTTCTGCCTATATTTGTGGAACCATTAGTCTATAGTCTCTATGAAGTCAAGATCCAGTCTTCAAATTTATGTGGAAACAATTGATTTTGTTATACTTAAAGGAGCAAGTTTACAACAAGCGGTTATTGTTTAATCAGTAATGAAATTATTTTACACTCTTTTGAAAAGTTTATTTCTTAGTTTATATATATATATATTTCAATTTTTCTAATTCAATTGTTTTTCACCTACTTGATGTTTTTCTTACAAGGTCTTTCATAGTTCATCTTAATCAATTGAAAAAATTTCCTTAAATGTGAAAGTTTCTTTCCATTGTTGCCATTTTTTCTTTAACCAATATATATATATATATATATATATATATATATATACACATATATATATAACCAATATATATATACATACCAATATATATATAACCTATATATATAACATATATATATATATATATATATTCCAATATAACATTAGGAAAAATTTCATGAATAACTTCTAAGCTGTTTCTTAAGGTTCTAGCTAGTCTTCCCTATTTATCAAATTTTCTTTATCTGATGACAATGAATTAAGAGATAAATATAAAAAGTTTTAGGTAATACACATTTAATAGAATTCCATACTCAGTTGGGAATTTAATTGTATCTTTTTAATTTTAGGAAAGTTTTTGATGATAGAATGAATTTCATCCTGAGACGAAGATAAAATTATAAAAGCAGAGGGTCATTTTTAGGCTTAGGCAAGATAAATTGGAAAATTTCTCTTTTAACATATAATCTTTATTATATTTTATTCCATTACCATATAGTCCCCTTACACCTCCTACCTCCAGCAATCACCACCCTGTTGTCCATGTCTATGAGTCCTTTTTCTTTTATGCTAAATCCCTCTACTCTCTAACCTCCTTTCCACTGAGGAAAGGAAAATTGTTAGAGAGGACTCAAGGGTTATTCACAGGATAACTAAGAGGTAGAATAAGATATGAGAAAGACACAGCTCTAAGGATTCCATGAGAGATTTGTGGTTGAGTCTGAGCAAAAGAAAGAATGCCAATACTAATACAAAAGTTTTATAGGACTTCCACCAAGATGGAGGCGTAGGTGGAAACACCGTTTCTCCTTGCACAACCAAGTTTAAAGTCAACAAAGTTTTAGTAACAAAAACACAGCCAAAACACAGAAAATTGAACTATACAGAAATCCAACGACAACGAACCTTTCAGCCAGACCAGTAAGAGGGGTGGAGCCAGCAGCAAAGCGGGGTCAGGCAGGACAGATCCCCCGACCCAGGCACACAGGCAGCCGTGGGCAGATCCCAGGTGTGGGGTAGCAACAGGTGGACCCAGTGAGGGTGTAAGGCGGCAAGCTGACCTCGGTCACACATTCACGCACAGATAAACCTGTGATGGAGCAAGCAGTGAGACAGACCACGCAGGCCCCAGCAGCAGCTGAGGGGACCGCCAGTGCCCCTATTGGACCCCACCCCCACATACAGCATCACAACCCACTGACTGAGTTGCCCCGCCTGGTGAACACCTAGGGCTCCACTCCTCATACGTAATAGGCACGAATGGACCAAAACTTAGCTCAGGAAGAACTGAAAGCCCCAGAGCTGATTACTCTAAGCAACCAAGAAATAGCCAACCTATCAGATGCACAGTTCAAAATACTGGTGATCAGGATGCTCACAGAACTGATCGATTTTAGTCACAAATTAGAAGAACAAATGAAGGCTAAACTAATTGAAATGAAGGGAAATGCACAGGAAACCAATAGTGATGGAAAAGAAACTGGGACTCAAATCAAGGGAGTGGATCAGAAGGAAGAAAAAATGACCAAACAGAAAAATATGAAGTAACAAGAATTCAAAAAAATGAGGAGAGGCTTAAGAACCTCCAGGACATCTTTAAACGTTCCAACATGTGGATTATAGGGGAATCAGAAGGGGGGAAGAAACAGCCATGAGTGGAAAACTTATTTGAACAAATAATAAAGGAGACCTTCCCCAATCTGGCAAAGGAAATAGACTTCCAGGAAATCCAGGAAGCTCAGAGAGTCCCAAAGAAGTTGGACCCAAGAAGGAACACACCAAGGCATATCATAATTATATTAGCCAAGATTAAAATGAAGAAGAGAATCCTAGAACCAGGAAGAGATAAGGGGACAGTCACCTACAAAGGAGTTCCCATCAGACTGTCAGCGGATTTCTCAAAAGAGACCTTACAGGCAAGAAGGGGCTGGAAAGAAGTATTCCAAGTCATGAAATCCAAAGACCTACAGCCAAGATTGCTTTATCCAGCAAAACTTTCATTTAGAATGGAAGGACAGATAAAGTGCTTCTCAGATAAGGTCAAGTTCAAGGAGTTCATCATCACCAAGCTCTTATCATATGAAATGTTAAAGGGACTTATCTAAGAAAAAGAAGATAAAAAATATGAACAGTGAAAGGACAGCAAGCTCACAGTTATTAACAACCACACCTAAAACAAAAGCAAACTAAGAGGACAGCTAGATCAGGAGCGGAACCATAGAAATGGAGATCATATGGAGGGTTAGCAACAGGGGAGTGGGAGGAGAAGAAGGAGGGAGAAGGTACAGAGAATAAGTAGCAGAGACGGTAGGTAGAAAATAGACGGGGGGAGAGCAAGAATAGTCGGGGAAATACAGAAATAGTCAGGGAAATACAGTGCATATGAACTAAAGAGGGGGAATGGTGGGTGAGGGGGTGTGCAGGGTGGAGGGGAATGAAGGGGGGGACAATTAGAACAACTGTAATGGCATAATCAATAAAATATATTTATAAATAAATACATAAATAAATAAATAAAAGACTTCTCTAAATATTCTGGATACAAATCCTTTGTCAAATATATATTTTGCAAATATAAAAACAGTTTTTAGGTTGATCAAATTAAAGACTAGATCTGTCACCAACTGAGGTGGGAAAGAACGTGAGGGGAGCCAATTTATCACGTTACATTTGAGGTCTTGCTTAGACTTCCAACAGGTTGGGCAGAGCAGAGCATTGGATAATAGAGTCTGGAGTTGAAGAGATTGGGATTGATGGGTAAAGAGATATATTTATTATCTTGAGACTGTATAGATGACCCAAGGATCAAGATTGCATAGAAAAGAGTAATAAGGACCAAGCCCTCGGTCAGTCCAACATTAAGAATTTGTAGTAATGCCATGTGTCTTTTGAATCCAGCTGATCATTTCATGCCCATTGTTTCTTTTCAAGGAAGGCCTTTGTGATTCCTCTTTGCTTATGAAATCTCACTTATTTTTGAAATTTGATTTCTTTCTCCCAACTTCCTAAGCAAGCCAGCACTATCCCCTCCATATTTTTCACCCTTATTATAGTCTTGTTATAAACATACTCAGCAGTAAGGAGTGAGCACTTTGTTTTCCTCTGTTCATATATTTTACTTTTCTTATTGTTAAAATTTAAACATTTGTGGTGAATATTTGGTAAGGCATAGTCAAGAGAGGAAACTTCTGGTATAATTATTCAACAATGCCGCTTATAAAGGGCAATACAAATTAGCAAAGGGAAATTTTATCTTCCTAAATTTTACTTTGAATAATTATAATTTTTATTGCCAAACTAAAAATATACATTTGTCAACACAGAATTAAATATATGAATTAATAATCTGTGTTACACTCACAACTCTGTCACGACTTGGAAGATAGGAAATAGAAAAGCAAGTTCCTATCACCTTACCACCAAGACTGGTAGGAGGCCATCGTGTGATTTTACAATGATTATATCAACATAATCGACATAGATATATGCCAATATAAATAACTCTGTAGTCCCAACAAAGTGTTGGTTAAAATCCAGATGAAAACATAATCTGGGAGTGTGTACTGCTGGTGTCCTGGCTATCACACAAGCGCACACACACACACACACACACATCTTTGTGTTACCAAGCAACAAATGAAGAAAGTTAGGGGGTCAAAATATTAATTATTTGAATGTTTATTTCAATAAGTAAATTCAGTTTTAAGATTCTACATGTCAGGAGTGCTAAATATTACTTAAAGGCAAAAATGGAAAGTGAAAATTTTAAGGGTTTTATTTTTCTATGATTTAGAACTGATGTGCTTTGCAACTTCACATTTAGAAAGTTATTATATATATATATATATATATATATATACATATATATATATATATATATGGTTGTTTTAGAAATAGTTACATGTCTGCCAAAAATAAAGTATGTACACATGATAACTAAGTTTGTTACCATAGTAAATACAGTGAAAATGACATTTGCTCTTTAGACACAATTAGTATTCTTCTAATAGAGTATGAAATAACAAAGTTTTCCCCAAAATTTTAGCAATATATTGTTAAATTTAAGATAATGCCATAAGTACAATTAACATGTACTGCAAATAATAACTATTTTAAATAGAAGGTATTATGAATATTTTATTGGAGTGATTTTAAAATCAAGGACATTAAAACTGTTCTGTAAATAGTAGTAGTATCATTTCTGATATATTAAGCATACCTTTCTAATTTAAGAATTAATTTTTGAAAAATCATTAAACCTAATTAAAATAAATTTAGGTTACATTGTACTATTCTAATTTTATCTTGAATACAGGTTTTGATTATTTATTTTTAAAATGTCAATAAATGTAAAGGTATCTTACTGACAACCACTACATTTGTGTAATGTGCCTCCTCCAATATTCATGTGTTGAAATATTAGTGCATAATGTGATGGTATTAAGAGGTAGAATCTTTGAATGTAATTAGGTAATAACGGTGAAGTCCTCATGAGTAAGACAAGTGCTTTTTAAGGAGGAAATCAGTTAGTGCATTCTCCCTTTCTGTGCTCTCCACCATGTGAAAACACAACTGGAAGTCAGCCATCTCTGTACCAGGATGAGTGTCTGACCTGGCACTGGATCTCTGACTTCTCAGTTTCCAAACGGTGAGAAATAAATGTCTTTTGCTGATTTTAAGATAGTCTCTGTGTCTAACTTTTGACTTTTAATTATGATGTGTCTTGGTGTGCGCTGTTTTGGGTTCATCTCGTTTGGGACTTTCTGTGCTTCCTGGACTTGTATGTATGTTTTCTTTACCAGCTTAAGGAATTTTTCTGTCATTATTTTCTCAAATAGGTTTTATTTATTTTTTTGACCAACAAAGAAGATGGTACTTTATTAACCTAATATTGTAATATTTAATGCCAACTATTAATACATGAAAATTTCAGCAAAAATTTCATACTCCAAATAAACTGTATTTTCTATGCTATTGTGAAAAGCTTTGGTTTTTAGAGAGGAGCTATGAAAGCTACCACATCATCCAACGTAAATGACCAAAACAAACTAACCTAACACTCATCATGACAATCTTATTTACAGTAGTGAAAAAAATTAAAGACAAACTAGAGGCTTAATAATGGCAAATTGGTTAAACCAACAGTATCACATCTGCAAAATAGAATCTTAGCTCTCTTTAAAATTAACTTTTACCAAAAAGGTAATGACACGAAGAAATGTCTATAAAATGTTACTAAATGAAAAAGGAGGTTATCAAGTACTATATGTGATAGGTATGATTTCAATTTTATAAAATGTAGAAAAAGGTTGTAAAGACCTGCAAGAAAATCAATAGGCATTATTTTCTTGTTATTTCTTTTTTCTTACTCATTTTTATGATTAGAAAAACCACAATAAAATATTGTTTTAAAATATTTAATTTTCTAAGAAAAACTTTTATGGACAGTGGCTATATGGAAAAAATGCATCTGAAAACATGAAAAACTTTGTTGGCATTAAAAGCATTTACAATGTGTTAAATAGCACTGCTAGACACCTATAATGTAACTGAAGTTATCTAAGATAGGAATATTTGCATATAATTAACCTACCCTATACATTTTATGCACAGAAATAGGACCAAAATTTTTAAAAAAGCCAAAATGTCAAATAGCAGTTGCTTCTGGGTAGCAGAAATTATGGATCATTTCTTCTACCCTGCCTTTCTTTTTCTCTTTTTTTAATTTTTATTTTTATTTAATTCTTGTTCAAGTACAATTTTCTGTCTTATATTCCCAGCCCTGCCCCTCTCAAATAGTTTTTCAATTTCTTGTACTCTCTCTCCTCCTTCTGGAACCCTATGATGTAAATGTTGATATACTTGAAGTTGTCCCAGAGGTTCCTTGCACTATCCTGAATTTTTGGATTCTTTTCTTTTCTTTTTTAAAATTTTAATTGTTGTTTTCTTTTTTTATGGAAAGTGTTTTGCTTCCTTATATTTTAAATAACTGATTCTAAGGTTAGTCTACTTTATTGTTGATTTCCTATAAAGAATTATTCATTTCAATTACTATATTCTTAATTTCTGACTGGTCCTTTCATGGTTTCCATGTCTTTTTTTTTTAAAGCTGATGAAGTTCTCTCCAAGTTTATCTACTAATGAGCATTTTATAACTAGTGTTTTGAACTTTGCATCAAGGTAGACTGCTTATATCTATTTTGTTTAGTTCTTTTTCTGGAGTTTTGTTCTGTTCTTTCATTTGGGACATTTTTCTTTGTCTACTCATTTTGGCTGCCTCTCTGTGTTTGTATCTATGTATTAAGTGGAGTTGCTATGTCTCTCAGTCCCGGTAGAGTGGCCTAATGGAGTAGATGTCCTATAGGGCCCACTGGTGCAGCCTCCTATTACCTGAGCTGGACACTGTAAGTATGTCACTCATGTGAACTGTGTGAACCCTCCTATTGCATTGAGCTTTGATTGCTGTTAGCATGTCAATGGAAAAAATTTACCTCAGACTGATCAGCTGTAAAGACTGGCCTAATCTACCATGGAAAATCTGCCATGTAGGGGATGACCCCAAAAAGCAAATCTCATGTTAGTGGGGCTCAGGCATCCACCAAATCCGCCCCTTGAGATGTCACTTGTGGAGGTGGTTGGGTCTGAATCTGTCCACAGGGTGTGTCATCTATGGGGCTTCCTGGAAGGTGCAGACCAAGGTCCCTCATGTCCTGTGTCCTACCTAGGGCCACCTGGAATTTGCTACAAAGTCATCTGCAGATGGCTGCTACTTGTACTGGGCTTGGAGGTAACTGAGAGAGGCCAAACTGCAAACCAAGTCTGACAACTGCTAGTGCTGAGCCTTTGTGGAAATATGAGGCAAAAAGAGGATACTGCTGCTTGTCTGAAAGATTTTAGAAAGATCTGAAGTATGAGCCAAAACATGCTCTTCATATGCAAAAACCACTGGAAAGGACTTGGATAAGCCCATAAATTGGGTGGAGCATAATTTCATGGAATCACCAGGATAGGGCAAACAGTGAGAGTCAGATTGATGGACACTCAGATATGGTACTAGGCTGCCAACTTTTGGTGGGGAGGGCTCATCAAAGAAACAATGGCCTCTGCTAGCACTTCTGTCTGGGAGAAAACTACTCCTCCAGCTCTTACCTCATGCCAGACAATTCAGTTTCCCCTCTTTTGGGGAAAAGGTGCCTTTCAGGTTTTACTCCAATGCTGGAGCTTAAAGTATGTGAGCCTAAGTATACCTGTGGCTCAGGCTTTTTAAGAGGAGTGCTTGGTATTCTAGAAGTCCTCCATGTCACTCAACCACAATTCCCAGTGGTTTTTACACCTAGAGGTTAGGGGGACTTCTCTTCCTGGAACGGGAACCTTGGGCTGGGGGACCTTGTGTGAGGCTGGGACCCCTTGCTTCTTAGGGGAGGACATCTATAGCCAAGATATCCTTCCTGATATTTATCTGCCACACCTGGTGGGGCTACTTTGTTCCATGACTCTGCCCCTCCTTCCAGTCTAGATGTAGCTTCTTTATATCCTTAGTTGTAAGAATTCTGTTTGGCTAGATTTCAGGCAGTTCTGAATGATGGTTGTTCTGTGGTTTACTTGTAGATTTGATGTGGTTGTGAGAAGTTCCAAACACCATGTTTACCTATGCCACCGTCTTCACCAGATTCTCAAATTTCTGGTTTAGGCCACCCAGCCTGTGGCTTTCTGTTATAGCAGCCTGAACTAAGATACCACATAATAGAATTAACATAAAGGTAAATCAACGTGGTGGAAAAAGGCTTGTTCTCCCTTTCATAATATTTTGAATATAGGTATATAAAGACAATATTATTTTTATTAGATATAACCATAACATATAAAACCCAAGTATTTTAAGTTATACTCAATTTAAACACCCTTAGACCACTAAGCAAGGAATATATAATATTGAAGCTCTTTTTGTAAATGCAAAGTTACAGTATTTTGGGTTGATGAATCTTTATAATTTGGAAATAAAAATCGCATGTATGTTATATGTGGGTGTTTTTTTCAGAATATACTGATACAGAATAAATTCTCAGCCCTGGCTATAACTTAGTATCACCTGAGGCTCTTACTTAAAAATTACCTTTGGGGGCCTTACTTAAAAATAGACCTTCAGGTGTTTAATAGGGAGAATCTAGGACTCAGAGTTTGTATAATTTTTTATGACTCCAAAAGATTTTATTGTGCAGTGAGGTTTAAGAACCATTTGCCTAAGTATGAGCAAATAGTAGCACAGAATTTTTTTTAGTGATTTCTACTTCCTCTGATAAAAAGAGAGAAAGAGAGGGAGAAAGAGAGAGATAGAGAGAGATAGAGAAAGACAGAGACAGAGAGGAAGAGAGAGAGAGAGAGAGAGAGAATGGATTTCTCTCCTTTGGCAAAAATGTACTTGCTCTTTGACCTAGTATGGAAACAAATGTTGAGAGTGAGGGAAATTGTTTGGGAGGTAACATCTATTTTTGGCCCCTTTCTTTCTACTTATCTGGGCAAAACCCTGTGACCTATTACTTTTAATATATCTTGATATCTTTGTGATGCTTTACATAATGAGTGCTAAAGTTGCTTTATATACTTTCTGTTTCCTGTATGAGTACATTTAGATGTACTCCTCAAGTCTTTGTGCTGTTAGCCAGAAAAGTAATAAAGATTTGGCATCTGAAATAAATTGTGGTTGTCTTTAAAGGGAGTACTAACATGTTTAAGAAATCATAACAGTTGTTGAGCCATTTCATTTAATGTGAAATTCAAAGCAGCGTAATGCCAAGAGAAAAAGTGCACAATCAGAAATATGCAAGTATTATATGTACAGCAGTGAAACTGCATTAATATTTCTATACACGTGCTCCACATTCACTATATATGCAGAGACTCTGGCACAACTTATCAGCATTTCCATATACAATATTCAAATTTGTATGTCTGAGTTTGAAAAGGTAGAAATGCAATAGACTCATCTACCAAAAAATTGTAGTACCAGCTCTATATCTGATCAAATTGTATCATTAAAAAACAAAGTCCTGATAACTCTTTTAACAAATTCATCTCACTGTTAGATAGAGAATGTGCGATTACTGTTTTGACTTACTATATCTTTGTTTTGAGGACATGGTATATATAAATTG
Source organism: Sturnira hondurensis (assembly GCF_014824575.4). Taxonomy (NCBI): domain Eukaryota; kingdom Metazoa; phylum Chordata; class Mammalia; order Chiroptera; family Phyllostomidae; genus Sturnira; species Sturnira hondurensis. The sequence goes on from NW_028083059.1 coordinate 17,260,481, forward strand.
TAGACTCAAAAATAACAACAACAGATGGGGTGTCATTTTCCCTTTTCTAAGTATTTCCTATGAAAGAAAAAGAGGATCACTAGAATTCTATAGGCACTGTTCCTCAGATATATTTTGAGAAGAAGAGCTGATAAACTAAATAGGTGAACTGTGGGAAACATGGCGATGCACTCCGCAAATTCTCTTCTCAGGAAGTATTAGCTGCCCAGCTGTGTGTGTGTGTGTGTGTGTGTGTGTGTGTGTGTGTGTGTGTTTCTCAAATGACAGCCTACAACCTCTCCATCTTCTCCTATATTGTCCCTGGGAGAGTCTTAAACTATAGCTAACATGGAAGAAAGACATAATTGAACTGAGAAAGGGTGATGAATTGTAAAACTATAATTTTGCTCTGGAAAAAATCTTTATTCATAAAAGAGATAATGCCAAAGCCTGTCTCCAGATGATACATTAGTATAATTCTGGGCTTAAATGTCATTTTTGTGGATAAAGAGAAGTTTTACAGTTGAATACATAAAAAATTTTGAATACAAAAAGGAAGCTGTATTTGCAATGTAAATAGTAATAAACTTTTATTTAAAGGACTACTAACATAAGTAATGTATCTGATGAATTTTTATTTGGTTATAAGAGAAGAAATAATTCATAGTTAATATATTTTAAAAGAATGGTAGAAAATAAAAAATATGTGTTTTGTTTCATGAAGCACACATATATTTATGTCAATAAATTTATAATTCTATGTATCATTATACTTGATGTAATATATGTATAAATATCATTTTACAATTGTAAATTTAACTATAGAAAGGACTGGGGCTTTTCAATATTTCCACTCAGTGCTGTAATGACAATGTCTGAAATGGTGTCTAACACATGCTAGACATTTAATAATAATTTTTGAGTGATTGAATAAATGAACAAAATACTTACAATTTTGTTAAATTAAATTAAATAATTATAATAAAATAATTTTGATGGGCTACTTAGTATATCTTTCTACCTTAAAATCAAATCACTATTACACATTTAGGCTATTCTTATTTATTGCAAAACAGGCTCTAACATGTATAATCCTTTGTTTAATTTGTCTTGATTATTTTCTCTATCAGCAAATTTTCCTTCTTCTCTTTTACTATTCAAACTCTTGCAAGTCTGTAGGTCTTCAACTCCTTCGGTTTTTAGCCACATTGCTTTTTGGAATGTATTTTTTAAATTAATTGTAGCAATATTGTATATGTGTTCCTTACCATGTAATGTATTGTAATGTTTTACTCTTCTCTAATTATTTCAACCATGTATTTTAATATATGATATCATATTGCAAGACTGTTTGGATGCCTTTTGTAGGCCTTATAATTTTTTGTTATTGTTGCTTTCTGTACTAGATAGTATTGCTGTCTTAAAGTCGATCTGGTCACCCTCCTGTGCCTTCACAGTACAGCTATGGAATGCTGACAGCCTCCCATTTCAGGAACTCTTGCCTCTCTCCTTCTGGCTTTTCTGCTGCTGTTCCTAAAGTTATTTTTGAAAAATTGGGAAGCTTGCTTAGCTCTTATGGACACCAGTATACTACATATGTCTCTTAATTGGTGAGAGCAGTAGTCATCAGATAGAACTCACAGTCTCTCTATGCACCACTGACATAATTTTGAGATACGCTATGACTCAAAGGGTCCCCAATAGGGCCCCGCCTATTCATATTGATAATTTTTCTTGAACATACATTTTGTTGGCTAGCCTGTCTTTATTGTGTCTGTTCTCTATGCTCCTGTTTCTTGATATCACTTCCTAAATAAGGTGCCTGCCCTCAGGTCCTTGATTGAGCATGTGTTTTCTAGGGAATCCAAACTAGGACATGATATTTTCTAATTTTTGTCACTGAAGCAATCTAGTGAGGCACAGATAATTAAAATTAAATGAACAAACAAACAAAAAACCATAAAGGTGGTAACTACTCTAAAACAAAATGATATTACAGTGTAGAAACAAAAAAATGCGAAGGAAGTGTTCATTTTTGGAGATCAAATCATGAGAACATCTAAAAAGACAGTGATCTAGCAATTGAGGAAATTCAGGCTTCTCATATTAGATGTAGATAGTGTGAGCTTCTCAGTGAAGTAGAGCCCTGTTTATGGATTACAGTTTATTTAGGGTCAATTTTATGTGATGGGGAGGAGCAACAGAGTGGTCATTTTATTCAAAATCTGTTTTCTTTTTCTATAAAAAACACCCCCCCCCAAATAAAGCCATGACATAAGATCAAGGTTAAAGAAAATAAATTTATAAAGGAAAATATTCTAAAAGGGAAGAGGAAAATAATCTTGACTTGAAGTATCCTATCCTGAGGATAGGATGTATCTATACATCTTCAGAATAGGATACTTCCAGGTTCTCATATTGGAACTGAGGAGATGCAAGGACCAAGCAGTAAAGAAAGAGAGGGAAAGGTCTGTCTGAGGGATGGCATACCATATGTAACTTTTCATAGTCAGGAAATGTGAGTACATTTACGAAAGAAAAGTAAAATAGGACAAAATGAAGGAAGAATAGGAATAGGGAAAGGAAGTTTGATAGACAGTGGCCACATCTTGAACATGTTTTGAGATGGTCAGAAAGAATCTGGGTTCACTTTTGTTTGCAATGTGATGCCACTTTAACAGTGAATGAAGCAAACTAATCATGTTCTCAGTGATTCCCTATGAAGCTATGGTGGGAAATAGAGGGTAGCCCAGATAATCCCTTTATAATGGCTCAGAAAACAACAACACTGAATTGTCATTGGCTTTCTTATAGTCAATAAAGTCAGTAATTTAAAATTTTAACTCATTTCAATGTATTTAATGAAGTTTATTCCCAATTTGGGTGCAAATTACCAAAATATTTTAATTTGTCTTCATTTGACTTCTAATCATAAAATGTAATATTTTATGATATAAAATGCCATTTCTTTTTTTTTTTAATTTTTTTATTTAATTATTTTTCAAGTACAGTTTTCTGTCTATTACTCCCAACCCGTCCCACCCCCCATCCTCCCCCCTCCCTCCCATTTCCACCCTTCTCAGTTGTTGTCCATGTATCCTTTATATAGGTTCCTCTAAATCCCTCCCTTATTTCCCCTGAAATTCCCTCCCCTCTCCCCTCCGGTCACTGTCAGCCTGTTCTCTATTTCAGTGTCTTTGGTTATATTTTGCTTGCTTGTTTGCTTTGTTGTTTAGCTTCCTGTTAGAGGTGAGATCATATGGTATTTGTCCTTCAACACCTGGCTTATTTCACTCAGCATAATGCTTTCCAGTTCCATCCATGTTGTTGCAAAAGGTAGGAGCTCCTTCTTTCTTTCTGCAGCATAAAATTCCATTGTGTATATGTACCATAGTTTTTTGATCCATTCATTTACTGAAGGGCACCTAGGTTGCTTCCAACTCTTGGCTATTGTAAATTGTGATGCCATTTCTAAATTTCACTATGTTTTGTCTTACAGATGATGTGTGGCTACTCTCAGTATAGGATACTTCCAGTCAAGATTATTTTTCCTTTACCCTTTTAGAATATTTTTCCTTAGTAATGTTTTTTTTAACCTTGATCTTATATCATGGCTTTATTTGGGGGAGTATTTTTTTAATAGAAAAAGGAAACAGGTTTTGAATACAATGACCACTATGTTGCTCCTCCCCACCACACAAACTTGACCCTAAATGAACTGTAATCCACAAACAGGGTTCTACTTCATTAAAAAGCTAACACTATCTACATCCAATATAAGAACCCTGAAAAGTTAGAGGATATAAGTGGACATAAGTGGAAAAGTAGGATTCTAGATAAATTTCTTCACATAACGACTGGATTTTACCAAAGAAATAACCAAAATGATGGACATCTGGTTTAATACAGATAAATAATCAAAAGCCAGTTGGCAAGTAATACACAATCTAAGGCTCAATACCCTATGAAGACAGAAATGTAAATATGAATCATTTGCTATGACACCAGTAGCAGTAATTACATTACTGCCAGAAGCCACAACATGTATAAAGAGCAGCAATAAGATTGGGAGGAGAAAGGTGATGCTGTACAAAAAGAGGAGAAAAGTGGGAGCGAATAGGAATCATAGAAGCATAAACAATAAAATGTGGACACAAATAGAATTTTAGCCAAAAAGCATAGTCAACATATCTTAATTAGCTTGGATACTACATGAGTAATTTCTATAACTCCTTTTGTTGGCTTTACTTTGGTTTCATCAATCTGGATAATTCAAAATAGGTAGTGCTAAGAAGGCTTTACAGGAACTTGTAAATTCAGTCAGATTTACTCTCAGTAACAGCCTGACTGGTTTTATTCAGGTTGAAGGAAGTAAAGTTTAAATGAATGGTTAATTCATTAAAATATATCATTAGAAATATATGGACAGGCTGAATAAATTTCTCACCTATAAAATTTAATTGATCTGAACTAGATCTTTATTATAAACACTTGTCATAAAATATAATTGACTTAAAGATTGAAAGCAGGGGGTATTTTTGTTAGTGTAATGGCCATTTTAGTGAAATGACATTAGGAGGATCACGAAACTCAATTGAAACACAATTTTGTTGTGTTAAAACAAAGTGACATAGATTTGTATATATTATCTTTAATTGAATAAATTTTGTTTCATTAGAAATATTAGGTAACCATAGACAGAATATAATTTTTCTCTGCATTAATTGATAAATATGATAGAAAGACTCCAGGTTAAATATCTCAGAAAGTAAGAGAGTAGTATACCAATTTTACAGAGTCCTTCCAAAAAATCATGCACTGTTGCTCAGAGTATTAATTCTAAGTACAAAAGCAAAACAAATGTCAATATAGCAATCATGTAGTTTCTTTAATATTCATTATGGTCTATCAAAATCTAATTGTATACTTAGTTTTATTTTTGTTGCTTGAAATTAGTTTGAGAGAGCTACTCTTGCAATTTTATATTGATTTTTATTACCAAAATAAAATAATATTTTTATGGTTGTTTCTTCTTCTTGCATTAGTTGCTAAAATCACAGCACTTTAATTAAATCTTTGTTCTAATGGGTTTAGGACTATTTCTCACCTCAATAAATCAGAACTACCAAATTTGTTCAGTTTACTCTTATGCAATCAATGCTAATTTCCTTTTAGTTCAGCAATTTTATTTACTTGTGTATTGGAAGTTCAATTATTTGCAATTACAGTTTCAATGTATTAAGATAAATGTGATACAACATCAAATTATAAGTTACAGAAGCTCAATTTTTATTATTTTGTGTATTGGAACCTATTTAGAAATAATCTAAGAAAAAAGTGTAGATGCTATTAATGCTAATAATATTTGCATACTTTTCTGGACATTATGCAAATATACACATTAAACACATTTACTGTCAACATACGTGTTCTAAATGATAAAATAGCAAAACTGACAAACAAAAATAAGAGTAATTCCCAAACATCTAAGTGCTCTTCTATAGCATGGGTATTAAAACATAGTTGTGATTTTTGGACCTCCTTTTCCCATGAATTATTACTTAGTATTTTAGATTTCAAAGAACAGTAAAATTATGAAAGAGTAAATGATTTTATTTAATGCCAATACATTTTCTATAAATGTCCAAAATTGATCCACATGTCTGCTAATATCTAAAGCAAGTCTAATCTTCATCTTTTATTTAGATAAGAAAAATCAATATTTTTGTCACATTTATTATGACCAAGAGAATGCAACATCTAAATAAAAAATGAAAAAATTCAGGTTTTCTGCAACGATAAAAATGATAAGAGTAACAAAATCTTTTGAGTGCTATATAGTGAATATTGTAAAGATTGCATTTGATTTTTTTAAATAAAAATTATATTATGAGAAGCAACTGACCTTGAATAATTTGAATAAATTTATTTTAAACAATGAGGCATATTTTCTTACAGGTGGAGTAAAAAGGGTGTTTTAACCTTAACTTTCAAACCAATGAAGTCCTCTTGTTTAATGATTTTAATAATTTGATTAATTTTTTAGCGATCTTTTTTTTTGCCATGGGAAAAAGTAATTTTTAAAATAATTTTTTCTTATATTCTCCCTATGTTTCCTACATTTCTAAGAATTTTTTTATTTTCTTGAGATTTTAGTTTCAAAAAACAATAAAATTGTGAGTTCTATTAAAAAGACAGATCTTTGATATGGGAAGGGAAACCGGTTCTGAAATTAATATTTGAAAAGATTTTAATATGCTTTGATGCTATGAATAAAGAAAAAGTTATCCTCTTGTGCTATAAGGGGCATTTTGAAAATCCTTAGACATTTGCAAGTACTCAACTAAATGATAAGCTTATTTTATTTTGAAGAAAATACCCATTAATAGTTATCTAAAAGATTATGATGACACTTGAAAATATTCAGCCAGACAGCTGGTTGCAATGTAAAGTGTAAATGAGGAATGCCTACGGTTAATTAAATTGCATTTCTTGAGCAAAACAGAAATAATGACAATCAGATATGAGGTTTCTACTCCCTCTCCCTGCTAAGCATTCGGACTTCAAAAAAAAAGGGAGCAAGTTGGGTTTAGTATTATTATAGATGTGAACATCCCTAGGAGATAATACCACATTATTTTTCTAGAATGAAAATGAAGACCTTCACCTTAAGAGCTTCCCTTTGATGCAGTCTTCGAACTTGCAACTGAGGGACTGCTAGGAATAAAACAGAAGAACCACAGGTGGTGTTTTGGTTCTCAAGTTTCTAATGCTTCAAATAGAGAAAGTGAGTTAATAGGTGAAGTACAGAATTTGTATGAAGTGTGCAAGAAAGTGTTCAGATATTTAATTGGTCTGTTTAGCTCTTAATACCAATGAAACACATTATCACAGAAGTGAGCAGAGTTTGAATAATCACCAGTTAGTGAATCATCATTTCTGTTATTATTTTAATTTGAGTTATGTTTGCTTTAAGGTAAATAAACTTTTTTGAGACTTTACCAGTGAATACACTTGGTTAAAATTCTTTCAATCACATTCTTGTTAGGTGTTTTTCTTTTTTTAATCCATCAAGCCGTTTTTCTCTAGAGTAAAACTGAACTATTGAGTAAAACTCAACTTTTCCCCACTGTTAAGCTAATGTAACTGCTGTTGTTAATAAGGGCTGTAGGTTCAGATGGCTTCCTGAAAGTGCCTCACAGTCATTGACCCGTGAAGTGTAGTGGCTGGTGGGGATTGTCAGTTTGACTTTTCAGCACAACTGCTAAAGAGCTAACAACGTCTATAGTATATTGCTATACTACTGGTGTCCAGAAATTATCCAAGTATGTGTAACTGTAAGCTAATAATTTTAGTAAATAATCAGAACACTATGTATTTTTTCTAGGAGACAGTAATGATATATAATACAAGAAATAAGTAAAAGAAATAAAGAAAAACTTTGGAGAACCAGAAAAATGTAATGCCAAAAATAAATAAAATTTATAGATGCTTAAAATATAAGCATAAAAATTATAATAAAGTTCCAGGCAACTGTTAAAAAATTGCAATAGTCATTGTTAAAAATCACATACTTGATAACTGTTTTTCATAAATGTGTAAGAAATGAATTCTTTTTTGTGGAAAAATCATTATTAAAATCAGAAGTATTATGGTTTATTAATACTTTTTAGCTTACACATGTGTTCTTTGAGACAAAGTCAAAAACTTTAAAAAATATTTTTAATGTTTCTTTAGTAAAATAATGCCTGAAAACATATCAAAGTAGTTTGCCTTTACTTCATTAATACATCTAACTAATTGACCCCATCACTTGATTATTAATCAAACAGGTTATTTAAAAATATCCTTAAAATATTTAAAGAACCTAATGTGTGTGCTTTTTAAAAAATTAATTATGTGGCTTTTAAAATAAGGATAAGTATAAAAAATACACTATTGCTAATAGCTGGGATTTTGGTCCTCTTGTAAACAAAAAGCATAGTAGAAATGAGGGTCCAAGACAGCAGCTTAAACTAGTGAAGTGAGCAGTTAAGTTAACAGATGAACACTTTTTCTGTCTAAAGGAGTAACTTAAATCAGTTAGACCAAGTCATCATCTCATGAAATGTGAAGCCAATGTTGCCAAATCTAATTTTTCAAGAGAGAATAGGAATTCGGGTTCTATATTAAGTTTCTTAATAGTTCAATGTGAGCAACAAATTCAAATGTGTTGAACAGTATGTGTAAATCAAGAAATCATGGGTGAAGTCTCTATTTGAAATGTGTACATCCAGTTCTTTATCTCAAAGTATGAGGATCAGAGAGAGAAAAATTTTGTTTTGAGTGTGTCATTCTCCATACTTACATTATTTGCTCATGCATGCAATTTATTCAATATTTTAAAATTCTTTAGAGACAGATTCATAAAGAGAGAGCAGGCCGACATCTGGGAGTGGGGCCTTGGATCGAGAGATTGAGCAAAAAAGAAAAAAAGGAAGAACTCATGGAAAAGTACAACAGTGTGGTAACTGCAGGGAATGGAGGTGGAAGAGAACGTGGGGAGATAAATGATGATGGAAAAATAAAATAAATAAATAAAATTTAAAAGATTATATAAGAGTGTAGGGTAAGTGGAGGCAGTCTGGCTTCCTCACCCAGGTGTCTGGGTAACTAAGGTAAGCAGTGTTCCCATAACCGTGAATGAGCCTGGTAGGTATTGGTCTCACAGCCTTGTTACTGGGTCCAACAAACCATTCCCAAAACGTGAAGTGGGCTCACATGTGCAGAATCATGCTATGTTATATAATTTTTGGCTTTTTGCTGGCTTTGTTTTCCTGTAGGACTTAAGCAGGTAGGAGCTTCTCACAAGAGACAAGCAGCTTGAAGCGTGCATGGCTGGCCCACCCTTGAGCAAAGGCGTGTCAAGCATCCCCAAGGCTCCGCACATATCTTTCCATCTACCTGGATCTAGAGTGGTCCTGCCAGGTCCTGATCCACTGCAACACAAGGGGGTATAATGGTAATAAAAAATACAATAAAAATAAATAAATATATATATAACAAATAAAATTCAAAACTTTGAAAAGACTATTTTCAGTTCCCTTAGAGTCGACAATATTTTTTAAGATCATTTAACTTTTGAGTGAGGCACTGGTTAACTATACATGAAAAATGCCATATTTTATGGATAACTGTTTGAGACATTAGAGCAGATCATACCCGTGAACACTGAAGCAAAATCTCCTAAAAGAGAGAACTTGTATTTGAACCTGAATATTCGATATGATTGTAGCACTTAAACAAATATTTTCTTTCATTTCTATTAAACAATTTAGTTTTAACTAATTCTATGGCACATACTGAAAAATGATACAAAGCTAATAATATTTTTAGCAAGATTAGTAGTTTTGTTATTTAGCTAGTGATAAGAATATTAGCATATGAATATTTATATAATGTTATTTTGAGGTATACTAGTTTGAACACTGATTATGCTATTGAGTGCTTTCATTCAAATTTCTTACATTCTGGTTTGATTTACTAAATGTTATCCTGGCCTTATAAGTTCTAATGAATTTTTAATTGTGTGTGACAATGTGGCTTTCTGCTAGGATTCAAACACTATTCATCATTAAATATATTTAAAAACTGATTTCTTTCAGTTTCTGATCACCTGAAGCTGACCTACTGTTTTGACAACTTATCATTTGACTTGTTTGAAATAAAACAAGAAATACATTATTTTGCTTTTGGATTTTTTCCTTATTATGGTAACTTAAATTGTAATTCCTCATTTAAATACAGTAAGAGCTTAATTGGATTGTTATCTTAGTTTCTCCTGGGAAATTCTCTCTGCATATGAAACTGCATTGTGACCTCAGTCTTGTTGATCCTGTTTATTTGCAAACATATATCTATTTATTATTCACCGAAAAACTGCCTGTTCATATTTTTGTATATTCTCATCTTATACACTAAGAGCATCTTTGCAAATCATTAAAAACATGCTTAAAATTCTGTCACATTCCCACTTTAAAAACTGCTGTTACTTAACTAAAAGATGCCATAAGATTAGTTATAAATATAATTTCCCCATTTCTGCATTTGAATCATCTACTTTATAAACGAGAATAGCTAGCAGGGAAAAACACTTCAACAATCAGAAAATACATGCACTGTATAACTAAGATCAAATGTTTTTTATTACTGCCATGTTTGGAATCACATGATTTTCAGATTTTAATTTAAAACACCATTAAAGAAAGAAACACAAGGTGATTCAAGAAAGGTAAAAGGTGAGAAAAATATTAAAATAGAAATGGTTGCAGGGTATTGAAAGAGGTATTAGTGAGGATTCTAAGATTTAATAAACTGCTCTACCTTTTGAAATTAGATTGCCTTTACATGTGAATTTCTGTGTCAATGAATTCTTCTTAGATATAATTTTAATTGAAATTAACAAATTTTCGTGTAATATTTTATACTAAATGTATTAAATCTCAAGTATATGACTTGAGGAAAAAACAGAATGTTCCTATGTTTATGTAGATATTTATTAATCTTACTTTGGTTAGATATGACTCTTACTCAACTACTGTGCTAGAGTCAGGAAATACTCATAGAGCAATAATTATAAAAATAAGTGCCCACAACCTAGATAAGACAGAAACACTCTCATCCTTTTATATTATCTATACTTTCAATTCTTGTTTCAAAATGTCCTGTGGACATCTGAACCACTATTTTTCAATAAAAGGTTACTCGTGAGTCCAGACCAGGATTCACCCTAGATAACCATTCACTATCTTCAAATCAAAATTAGACTTCTGATTAGATGGCTACTCACTTTTTAACATCTCTTCCCCTTATGTCTGGCAAGGTAATGGAAGTTCTAACAATCGAATAACAATTTTGGGGGGTTAAGACTCTGACTACTATCAGAAGCAAAGTAAGCCACATTAGTTCTTTGCCTTAGAGCCAGTTCCTGTAGGTTGGGTCGTGATACCCAAGCATGTGTTTGATCCATTGTCACTTCAAAAAACAATATTCAAAACATTAAAAAATAATATAATCTAGAATTTTAGAAAACCACAAGTATTTGAGCAAAACAGATATGCTTAATTTGAACTATCTAGTGTCTTGTTCTTGTCATTTACTTATCTAATGATCAGTAACCCATCTGTAAAACTCTGACTGTTACCCCACTTTGCAGAGAATTGTGGAACTGACTTGAAACAATATATAAGTCATGGGTTTGTCCTAAATCAAGAGTCTTTCTGGTTATTGATGTTGAAGGAAAAGATTGGCCGTGCAAAGTTGGACAGCAGACATGTAGAGAAGTGGAAGGGAGTTTGAATATATGCAAAGAAAGCTAAACTTGACAAGTGGAACAGGCAGCATGTAAAGTAAACATTCGGAGAGAAGGTGATTGCTTTGTCCATTTCTGCCTTCAGTACTCCGTTGCACTGCAAATGAAAATCAATCTTCCATTTTTTGATCTGCTTCAGCAATGTGTTGATTCTTATTCTTCCCTTTTAAAAATAGTCCTGCCTTAAAATTTAATTTTTCATAAATATGTGTAAAATAAAAAGAAAGGAGAAAAGACACATTAGTAATTTGTCAAATATCTATTTTCAGAGACAATGAAAGCGCAGTGTCATGGGAACAAATTAACTTGAAGATTTCTTTGTGTGGTTTTGATACCTTTGCCCAGAAATATCCTCAAAGTTCCTGTTTATTAATGAACTTTCCTTCACTTCCCAAAAGTGAAGGACAGAAAAACTCATTAGCTTCTAGGCTACAACGTTCAGTGTATTGAAGGTAAAAAAATAGGTTTTTTTTTTATACCCACAGCTCTTTTTTTGTGTTAGGTTCAACAGCAAATTATTTAAAGTCTGTAAACTTCAGTAAACTCTGCAACTCAATAAATGGGATAAAAGAGATAATCTTATATATATTATAGAGTTGAATATATAATAAACACTGAATAAAATAGTTAACATTTACTGAGCGTTTACTCCATGCCAATCATGTTTTAATTGCTTACATGGATTAGCTCATCCGATACCTTGCCAATCCTACAAGCATTTTTTGTAATATACCCACTTTTCAGATTAAAATACTATGGTGTAACAGGTGAAATAAGTTGCCTAAGAACACAGTACAAGAAGTGATGAACAAAGGATTCGAATTTTGGCAGTCTAATTTTAGGCATGTTTTCTTAATGACTGCACTCTATCTTTTATGACTCACTAAGCTGTAAGGGCCTTTTTATTTTCATCAGTGGACCAACAGAACTGTCTGTAGAGACAGAAAAAAATTGTATTGGTGCTGCCTGATATGATAAGCATGAGCCACATGTGAACACTAAGTCCTCAAAATAAAGCTAGAACAAGAGAGATACTTAATTTTAAATTTTTATTCTATTTTTGTTAACTGAAATTTAAATTTCCACATATGCCCGGAGTTTACTGTATTGGAAAGCACAGATATATTCTCTTTTTTATCATTATTATGTAAGTTTATGTGCCCAATAAATGCCTCCATGGAAAATGTTGTAAATTATATATTTTATATGAGTAAACAGTGAAAAAATCAACTAATTAAATGAGGATACTTTGAATTATACATATTTAGACATACTATAACTTCATAATTTCTTAGAAATTTAAAATATTAAGACACTGCTAACAAAATAATGGCAAAAATAAATATTTAACACATGTTATACAAATAAATAATGATTTATAGAAAAATATCTGCATTTTCATGGTAGTCAAGACTGTTCATGCATTCCCATGTCTATGAGTATTTATATTAACTCATTTTTAGAAAATATTTTAAGAAAATAATAGCTATCACTTACAACTTTGTAAATTTCAAATGAGTAATAAAAACATGCAATTATAATGTTAACAATGCTCTACTGCATATTTAAGAGTTGCAAAGAGAATACTGCATATTTAAGAGTTGCAAAGAAAATACTGCATATTTAAGAGTTGCAAAGAGTTGCAAACAGTTCTACTCACACAAAAAAGAAAATGTATCTATACCAGATAATGAATGTTGATCAAATATTGCATAATCATTTCACAATATATTATTCAAATAATTATGTTATACATCTTAAACTTACAAAATGTTATTTATCAACTCCATCTCAAAGCTGGAAAAGAGAATATATAATGAAAAACAAAAATTTTTAAGTTTTAAAGTCATTCTATTATAAGTTTTTATACTAAGTGAAATATAAACATCTTTAAACAATATCAATTTTGAAGATTAGTATCACTATTTTTTGAGAATTTCCTATGGCAAAATTTTGTTTCTCTTGCTTTAACTGTTTCATTCACAGTAGAGCTAGTCTTAATAAGAGACTTAGCTGTCATTGTGCTAAATAAATTGAAGCTTAGTTGTTTCTATCTTTAGGTTAACAGGCAATTGAAATATTACAGGCTCTGAAAAAAATTATTTTATCCAGGGAGCCAAAGCATCAGTGAATGTATATCTGTATCTGTTTTCTTTTTTTATGTATTTGTTTTCTTGAATCTACATCAGTATTCATCTTATCTTATTATATATTCTTATAAAAATTCAAGGATTAAGTCAAAGAACATTAAATCTATGTAATAAATAATTTTACATTAAGTTGTATAATGCAATTTCCTTAGCAACACTTAAAATGATAAATAAAACAGAGTGTCACTTTGAACATGGTCTATTTTCTAAGTTTAGTTATTATAATTAACAATAATTCTGCATGTAATATAATAGATGATGCATAAGAATATTTTTCGTACTCTCTATTTTTCCTTAACAATTTATTGGATTTCAATTATTCATTTTATAGCTATAAAATGTAAATCTTGGTAAGAAACAATATCTAAAACCCATCTGTATCTGACTCTATATAAAAAGTGAATTTATTCATTTATTTTTACATTTTTATACTTATTTCCTTTCCAGTTTAATACCTACATTCATAGATTTGTTTTTCATTTAACTACTTTAAAAATAGGTGTTAGTGGTATTTTGTACTTCCATCTGATCAATGGAACTTTGTAGTAAAAATGTAAATATACTTTTACTTTCATCTTAACTGAGGGTTCCGAGGTGATTTCTCCAACTGATATTGAGGTGATAGTGTTTAGGGAAACATTGTTTGTTAGAAATAATAGTGGACTGACAAATAATTTTAACAGAAAAATAAACAACACATGTGAGATTTAGGGAGCTGCTCCTTGCATCCATAGATTGGCTCAGGAGATATGCATGAATTTCTAATTTATTTGCATGTTTGCAATGTTAGCAGATAAATGCACTTGGATATTTCGTGAGACATGCTGAAATTGGGGTGTGCCCTACAGCTTGCTTCTGACTCAAAGAGACATGCAGCCACATAAATAAGACTGTTAGAACAGAATAATCACACTGAAGCAGATTTTTCTGAGGTTGAGAAAAAAGAAAATTCACAAGTCACAAGTGAATATACAAATGATTTACAAGTCAAGAAACATAGCATCACTAGCATCCCACAATACTCACTGGTAACCACTCTCAGCCACTACTCCCACCCTTCTCCCTAAGGTAACCACTATACTGGCATCTAACACCACAGGGTTGTATAACATGTTCTCTATTTTATACACAAAATATATCATTAATATTATATTTACTTGATTAGCTTAACATTCTATAAGACTCATTCATATAATTCAGGCATGTTAATTTGTTAATATTGTTGTAAGGTATTCCATGAATGAATACAGACCATTTATAAGTGTATTCAACTACTGATGAGAATTTGGATTCCAGGATACAATGTTATAAATAATGTTGTTATGTTCACGTAAAAGTATTTTAGAGTAAATATGTACTCATTTCTCATGCGTACATACCAAAGAATGGAAATGTTGTACCAAAAGTTTGCATAAATTCACATTTAAGAGATACTGTCAACAAGTTTACAAAATCTGTATAACCAATTTCCATTCCCAGCAGCAGTGTATGAAGATTCCTTGTACTCAGTTCGTAAACATACTGAAATCACACTTGACTTATACATTTTATGATAAATTAAATTGTTATAATTTGCATTTGTATGAAGACTAAAAGGGCAGAGTATGTTTCATATGTTTATAGTTTATTTAGATATCTTTTTTCAAAGTATTTTTCTGTCATTGGCTGGATCAAGTAGTTCAGGGACTATGAGATGGTCCAATGGCCACGTTTTAAGTAGAGTGTTGTAGGGGTTAAGTGATCTCTAATGTTAGGCTCTTTTTCTTTTATTTTCCCTCAGGTATCAATTATCTCATTCTTCACTGCTTTTTCATGTCCTTAATGCTGTGAAAAGATTTTTTGATAATAATCTGCCAGATTTTTTTCAATTGTTCTAAGTAGGAGTGTGTTAGTCAAATTTACACATACCTCTTTTACTAAAAACAAAACATAAAATTCACTTTTCTAGAGTGTTAATTACTATTGATTTTCTAGAATTAATTATATAGTCCAAAATGTTCACTTGTCAACATGTATGACTGGGCAGGGCAGAAAAATACATTGGAAATTATTTTTTAATCTCTAAATTTCAGCTTTCAGGACCTAGAGTCACCTCTGTTTCATTGATGAAATAAGCTAATAATGCTTTTTTATATTTTAATATCTATAATTTTGTTAACCCCTTAGGAAAAAATAGAATTAAATCAAATTTTACTTTTTTAAGATGCAGTTTTCTGTAATGTTAACTTATGAATTTCAGTGTTTTTAGATAACTCCAACACCTGGAAAAGTTAGTGAGGTTAAGAGCTTAAATAAAAACAGAAACAAAAAGAAATGTCAATTACTGATTGGACTTGAATGCTATTTGGTAAATTCACTATGATAACAAACTATATTCTGTGGTAGGCAAAAAGTATCAGTCTAAACAAGTATTGATGGTGTTGTTTATACCCAGGTAGTATAGAATTGATCTCATTACATTATAATCATAGAAAATTATTGAATAAAGAAAAGAGTATAATGATTATCCAGAATAATAATTTACATTGTTCACAAGAAAGAAATCTGAGTAACTTCTAGCTTTCTTCCAATATATTAAAAAAATCTATCAAAGAATGTCCAAATGCTAAAGTAAATATATAAAAGGCAGTTTTACAGACTACTGAATTCATTTTAACAAGTATTTCATATTTATAAAATATATTAGCATCTTAAAATCTCATAAACTAATAAAATTTTAACCTAATCAACATGCTTATTATAAGCATCAGAGCAATAATTAACTATTTGCTCTTTTTGTTACAGAATTTCTCATTTGATCATGTGTGGTTTAAAAATTATTTGACTTAATATTTTGACCTGTTTAAAATTTATGTTATAACATTAATCTCTATATATTCAACATTATGTTAAAAAGTTATTCTCTACATGTAAACTATTGTTTCTACCAATGAAAGTTCAATCTGAACTCTTATTTAAATTATAGTCACATAATTTAAAAGATTACAAGATCTAGTCCACAGACCATATTATTTAGTATAGTACTCTCACCTATTATATCTTCAGCACAGATTGATTTGTAAATTTTATTATTTAATTTATTAATATAATGGTTTGTCACAACAGTTTATGAAATTATTATTTACACATTATTGAGAGATTTCATACATTATAAAATAGATAGAATATAATTAACATATACATTTTAATCACAGTTTATATAACTTTCATTTTTTATAATAATTCACAAAATATTTATTTGTTTTAAAAACACTTGAATATACTGGAATTTTTTTAACCTCTAGTTTTTTTGGCTTTGAACTATCCAATTTATGTGACATTTTGTTAGCTTTTGAAAGTATGCTCTTGACACTCTGTTCACCACTGAGTTCCCATTTGTGGTGCACAGAGGGAACATTAGATGTCCATTTAGATGACAAAGAGAAAAACATGTGTTTTTCTCCACTGAATATTACTTTAAGAGTGTGATAAAGAAACATAGTTATCACAGTATCCTTATGTTCTTAATTCTGTGTTTAGCTAAATCTATTAAAAAGTCAGAGAAGCTGATTTCCTCAACTATGTTTCTCAAATGCACCAGGTAAATTTAGCATATTATATTTCTACAGCATCAATTGCTAGCTTTCTAAAGTGTGCAGTTGTTGACTGCATGTGTTTTTTTTTTATCAACTGTAAACTTCTTTAAGATTCCTATTTGTATCTTTATTTCTATAATATCCTATTGGGAGAAAGTCATAACTAGAGATAGTTCACTAACATATCCAAAACAATTCTAAAAAGTAACAGATTTATATAGGCTACATTCCTCAACAATCAACTGTATGTTGAAATAAGTTTTGCCAAGAAAGAAAGAAAGGGCATTAGTCAAAAGAATGTGTATGAATGACCCATGGACATGGACAGCAGAATGGGGATTGATTGTGGGAGCAAGCAGGTGGGCTTGGTGTAGGAAATTTCCCCCAAAGCGGGGAAATTGGGACAAGTGTAGTATAATAAACAAGAATAAAAAATAAAAATAAAATATTTTAAATACATAAACCTTGTGCTTTCTATAATTACTGAAGTTAATTAAAACCCATCCAGTTTTTGCATGCTTGCAATGACATTGTATTTAAAAGGGCATTTTCAATAATCAAGTACTTCATATAGTATCAGACTTAAGGCATTCCTGTGAATAAAATGCCCATGAAGAACCCTTTGGGAATCACATCTGGTCAATATGCAATCTTTGTAGCACTATGAGAAAGGTTCTTCCTCAGCAGTGAACTGGTGAGGTGAATAATTCAAGTAAGAATTGACATTGCTAGAGGCCAAACTGCTGAAATATTTTTCCATTAGAATTATAAGAACATGAGAGATTTTTGGAAAGAGAATAAAGGTCATTTGGTCCATCAAGGCATATCCTTTTTAGTACTCTATTTCCCCAAGGATGGCATCTAATTGTTTCTTGAATGACATTTCTGCTTTTTGCCTCAACAACTTTGCCTGCAGGCTCTTCTAAGCATTTATTATTCTTCACATGAAAAGGTGCTTTCTGAAATATGTGCTGAATTTATTTTTTAATTTTCATTTATGTCTTCCTGTCCTATAATCTGTGTTGAAATGGAAATAATAATTTGAGTTGACATTATCTGTGGCAGTTAAGACTTTATATGCTTCAAATCAGACAGCTCCAACCCTCTTCTTAATATTATATCCTCAGATTTATAGTCCTAACAGCCAGCACCGAATAGCAAATAGTGGTAAGGGTCCCAGTTAGAGCATTTAATGATTCTAAAATTAAAATTTTCTTGGTATATATATTTTTTTCTTAGCAAAAGAGAGACTAGACTTCATTGAAAATAACTGAAAAGTAAATGAATTCTTTGGTGTGAATTCCCTGTCACTTGCATATATTCAGTAATATGCTTATGTACACACACACATATATATATATAAGTATAGATGTAGCACACATGTCTATGTCTACATATGTTGTATGTATACAAGTGCACAGCACATGCATGTGTACATGCACAATGGCATATATATGTATGTACACACATACATATATATCCTGATTTTCTCCTCGAAAAAGGGTAATGAAAAAAGCAACTAGGTTATATTATCTAAATAGGCATTTTGTTCTGTATTTTCCCTAGATAAAATAATACTTTTTTACTAAATATTTGCAATAACTTATTACATCAAAAGCTCCACAAATTTAATGTATATATGTAAAATATATAGTATTTTAGACTAAACGCAAAAACTGTACTAATAATTATTTTATAGGCACAAAGAAATTAAGTCTGGAACTCTCCCATCTAGAGCTTTCAAACAGCAAGTAACACCTTTTTAGTTTTTGGTTTTTGGAAATGTAAGGACAGGGAACCATTGTCATATATATGTGTGTGTGTGTGTGTGTGTATATATATATATATATATATATATATATATATATATATATATGGCAAAGATACTATTTAGCATGTTAGTTATACCAAGAATTACAACCAAATCTCCACTACAATCACTGATGGTTAGATCTGGAGTGAGCAGTGATCTAGGTTAAGCTTATTAAACAAATTATATCCTGATATTACACTGGCCTCAGTGATTATTAGTACCAGTTGTTCCAACAAAATATAAGTTATTCAACTTGTGGAAGACAATTATTTGTTTTCCTTTAGCTGTGAAGGAGAACACATGTTGCTTGTAACGGGGTGAAAGTATGTTGCCACTCAATAAAAAATCCAGGCCACAGCTCATGCAAATGTGGACACTCTCTCAAGTAGGAACTGGGGCCCTGAATTCCAATCTAAATTTTCATTTTTCAGTTGCACAAACAGTAAAACTTTACAATGTACAAACTAGTTTAGTTTGGATTGTGTTATCTACAAATAAAAACAGTCAAACTGAAAATCTAAATTTTATTTTAAAGTTAAATTGTACTTACTGTTTGCCTCTCTGGATTTTACCTAATACTTAAGGGCTTCATATCATTGTGAACCCTTTTTTTATTAAGATTTTATTTATTTAGACAGAGGAGAAGGGAGGAGAAAGACAGGGAGAGAAACATCAATGAGTGGTTGCCTCTTGTACACCCGCTACTGGGAATCTGGCCTGTAACCCAGGCATGTGCCCTGACTGGGAATTAAACCAGAGGCCTTTTTAGTCTGCAGGCCACTGTGTTCAATCAACTGAGCCACACCAACCAGAGCCCCATAAACTATTTTTAAGCATCACCATAAAATCATTAGGAATAATTAACATAGTCCATTAGCAATGGCCTTTAGATAGGCACAATTCATACACACACACACACATGCACACATGCAACACAGAAATCACACACTAGAAATGAGGTAGATAGACCAGGGCAACAATGAACATCATTATACTGCCTGGTCCTGACAGAATATTGACCTGAACAATAGCTAGGTGAAACATTAAACTTGACCTCAGCTATTTTTTAATCTTACAGGATGGTGAATATCAAACCTGGTACCCCAAATTAACTTATCCATGGGATTGTCAATTTTGGGGGGAATAGACTGAAATAGAATGTCAAGTTACACTTCTCACTTGTGCGTTCCTTCTGAAAAAGAACAAAAGCAGAGGAAATATTCTTTTTTATTATCAGGGTCCTTGTCATTAGTTTTTATTGTCACAAGTGTAAGAGAAACTTTTCTGTGATCATAAGAGATACTTTAATCACAAAGAAAGAGGAAAGTTATGACACATCTTTTTTTTCTTTTATCACAGAGCAGCAGGACTCTCCCTTTATCATAAGCAAAGTGAATCTTTTTTCCCATTTCTCCTTTTGAAACAACTTTTGGAATGAGAGGGTCACAAAGTTTAGGAAGGAAGAGTATAATTCTCAGAATACCCTTATAGAATTTCTAGGCCTATTTTCTAATTTGGAAAAGATTTTGAAACTTTATGATTGCTTTTTTCAACGTTTTCAAAACTGTTTAATGTCTTAGTCTGTAGTGGCAAGTCACTAAAAAATGAAAAAAGATAGTAATCCATAGATTAACTTATTACTCCTGTAATTTCTTGAATTCAGGAGAGTTGAATAGTGGAGATAGGACATCATAAAGCCCTAAAGTATGCTTTGGGGCAATGTACAGTAAGGGAGAATGTCAGAATAAGAATCGGTGCTCACAGAATGTGGTTCAGTCATTTTGAAGTGATGAGCAAATTTGACTCCTAGTGGATAAACTAAACTGGTACAATTCATATTGTACTGTGCACACTAAACAAATTAGTCAAATATTTTTAATTTTATATTGTCCTTTGACACAGAGAACCAGTGACTTTTTTTTTAAATTAACAAAAATAAGTAATAGTGTGACAAGTAGAATGTCAAACTTCTATACCCCATTTTTTCATTACAAATTACACTAATTTTCTAAATTATTTTAATAAGAGAAAAGAACTGTGAATTCAGTATATTTGCATCATGCCAATTATTCTAATACATAATTACACTGACCTTCCACTTTCAAAATACTTTAAAATTTGTTTCTCTTATAGAAAGTAAGTACAGAGTAGGAGTGAACATGCATACCTGTAAAGGTTCAAATAAGTACATTTAATATTCAGGTAAATTTCAATGGCTAACAATTTTATATAGCAGTAAGTATCACAAGAAAGGCACTTCATTTACTAATACATTTGAAAAATCCAGAAATCATGTGTAATTAGAGAATTATATAATTCCTGCTTTTAATAATTCACTCTAAAGAGTCAATTTACATTATTTGAAATAAATGCAGATATAGTTTATTTTCAAGTGTTAATTAGTTCAGTGCAATTATGAATTCTATATTTACACTGAAGTATAAAGATGACTGCTAGAACACATAAGGTTCGTGCTTGCCACATACCACAGTTATTCTAATAAATGACACCAGATTTCTAAAGCAAATAATTAACTATGAGTAAATTGCATGTTGGCTTGACTGTGCCTCCCACAGAAGCTGGCATGGCTCTCTCCAATCTTTTTCTTCTCCCTGGTCTATCCCTTTTCAGCAAACACATCTAACAGCTGTGGATACAAACAAGGCATATTTGGCAAAAGGAGGAACCAGATGCCAAAGTCTGAATGTATGTTCTATTCAAAGCATCAGGGTCCGTTGCTAACTCCTTGGTGTCACCTCTGTTGGCTGTCTATCTTGATCATCTACTGGCAAGCAACAGAGGCGCATCTGGAGATGTGGTCTGGGTCATGCAGCTGTGGCCTGGTCTTGAATATCTTATGAAATTGAACTGCAGCCATTTTGAGGTGGCTTCCTATTTCTAAGGATGTGGTGGTAGAAAATAATTTTATATACACACATATATATTATCAGTGTTCATTGAAAGTAAAATCCCCAAATTTAAGAAAGCAAAAGTTTTGCCTAAGAGGAAAACACTGCTTTCTGAAACGGTTAAAACACATCTTTACAAAGGCGATTTGGACAAGTGAAAGGTAGAAATTAGTATTAGAATCAGCATGGTAAATTAGTTATCTAAGCAGAGGATTAGCAGGTTGTCTTAGCTCAAATTTTCTTTGCCATAGGCCAGCCTGCACATAGAGAGTTTCTTTGGAGATTGATTCCAGAGAGCAGAAGGGAGAAGCAGAATGGTGGGGCAGTGGTGTTGGTAGAGAAATAGGGAAGGTGGGACATCTAACAACAAGATAGACAACACCTGCCTGGTGTTACAGCTCTCAGTTATTTCTGGGGATCCTTCTGAGATACTTTTTTTTTTCCCAGAGTGACACCTCTGAGGGAGAAAAGGTAAAGTACTCGTTTTCATTTCCTCACGACCAAGAATTATTTTCCACTCTCCCCTGCCACTCGTGTCTTCCAGGTTGTACGTGTCAGAGTGTTAGCCAGATTTCTTTGTTCTTTATTTCTCTAACAGAATAAAGCAGCATTTTACATGGCACAGCCTTGCATCCAGGCGCTGTCATTTTGTCACTAAGGAAACTAAGGATACAAAAAATAAGGCAATTTTCTCAGGACTATTCACATGGAGGGGTCCCAAACTAGAATACGTAAAGTTCAGTCCATGTTAATGGAGGCCTTTAAAGACAGGTCACTAAAAAGACTTGTTCCTCAGCACAGATGAAATAACCTGTTCATCTCACTGGATACGCGGTCAGCCAAAGCAACTCCCTGATGCTGGCTGTAGGTGGAGTTCATGCCTCATCTTCACCTCCCCTTTCCTCTGTTCGGTCACTTTTGCATAGTGTCTCCTAGCTCCTTCCCCCACATCTTCTGCACTTATTTACTTACATAGTGACTTTTTTATGCTTTTCAGAAAGAGACTTGGTAAATAAATCATAACAAAACTGACCAAACAAAAACCCCCATAAAACAAGAAAATCAAATATTAATTTGTTTTTATATTATGTAAAAATAATTTTGCTTCTTTCCAAAGGAGTACTCAGTGCTGGTGATTCCCTGGAAAATGAAGGGTGAGAAAAACAGACAAAAATAACCGTTATCAATATTACTATCTCCCATAATTTTATATGTAGAAGGAAAGCTGCTTTCCACAATCTGTATCTTTAGAGTTTTGTTAAATTTATATTTGAAAGAGAAGTACAAGAGTGAATTAAATGTTCATCAGTTTAGCATAGATGATTAGTTTTATCTAGTGTGGTAGCATGTAGTATCAAGCAAATTAGGAAGGATTTATAATTGGAGACATATGAAAGAGGGCTAACTGTTTCTTGAATTCAAGAGGAAGAAAAATTTGTGTTTGATTGGCAGAGGGGAGATCGATCTATATTCTCAAATAGGAGTAAGGGAGCACATAATATTTGGAAAATGAAATCCTAGCAGTTATGTTAGGGTTTTGTGTGAATTGAAAAATTAAATGATATAAATAAGAGAAACAGGACGGTTAGTGTCTAAAAAGTCAAATATAAATTGATGAGGGATACAGAAGAGTTATCAAATACCTAATTGCCAAGATTTATTGAAGAGAGAACTTGTGAAATATTTGAATACACATGATTCTGTGCCTTTTCTTAGCTGAAACTTATCCACAAAACTACTTTTTAAAGATTTTTATTTGTTTATTTTTTTAGACAGAGTGGAAGGGCGGGAGCAAGAGAGGGAGAGAAATATCAATGTGTGGTTGTTTCTTGTGCACCCACCCCCTACTGGGGACCTGGCCCACACAACCCAGGCATGTGCCCTGACTGGGAATTAAACTGGTGACCTTTTGGCTCAAAGGCCAGTGCTCAGTCCACTGCAAATCAACAAAACTATTAATGAGTGAATAAAATTGAAGGACTTTTGGAAGACAGAGAAGTTGTGTTTTATGAAAGCCCAGAAAAAAATATTGTAAGTGGCTAATTCCAGTAAAACTATAATTATAAAGGAGTTTAAGATACAT
Source organism: Sturnira hondurensis (assembly GCF_014824575.4). NCBI lineage: Eukaryota > Metazoa > Chordata > Mammalia > Chiroptera > Phyllostomidae > Sturnira > Sturnira hondurensis. The sequence continues at coordinate 17,284,340 of NW_028083059.1, forward strand.
TAATGGCGATCATACCACAAGCCTTCATATATTTTCCATCTAAATGTTTAAAGAAAACAGTGATAGTGAAAGAGACCATAGGTAGCCAAAAGTGATGCGGATCCTGGTCATCAGGATCCATGTGTTGTGGCGGCTATGAACAAATTCACATGGACTACAGAAGTCCTGTGGAGAAAAAGGGACAGCGTGGCCTAAGTGAGAGAGAGGGCCCGGACCCCTGCTCGCACAAGCTTTTATTGCTTTTCTGGGTACATTACATCAAGGATGGTCCTCATTTACTATGCACAGGTTCGCTGTAGGTGATTACCATTTACAGATAACAAAGGGAAGAATGTTGCTAATTACTTCAAAGGGAAGGATGTTATAGATCCAGGGGAAAAGTGGTTGAACTGGTTACACTCCATACTTGGGAGGTTTAGATCAGATTTTAAGAAGTTACAGTAAGTATTTGGTGACTCGATTCAGGGTGAGGGAGTTTTATCAATAGCAAGTCTCACAGCAGCCTCCTGATTCCCCATGGGAGAACCTTTCTGTGGGTGTGGCTCTTGGGTACCAGGACTTCATTCCCCACTGGCCTTTCCGAGTGGGGGCTGGGCTACATTCCCACGCCATGTGAAATAATTCCCTATACAAAAGTATAATAGAAGAATCAAAGAAGATTCAATATAGAAAAAAATTGCTGCATTGACATCTAATCCTGCAGAAAACATCCAAAATTATAGAATAAAATGTTGTGGGAAGTTACTGGACATCACAGAATCATTCCAGACACATAAAGAAACACCAGAATGTGAGAGATGAGCAGGTGTGCTGATGGAATACAATGGAATACAATGAAATGTTCTATCAAGTTTATTTTATGATAATTTAGGAAAGGTATTTTATTGATACCTGATTCATCTTCAAATCTCCCAAAATGCATTTCAGACAAACTTGAATAAAGCAAATACTTAGTTAAAGAAAAATGCTTTTTTTCTGAAGTACTGCCAAGTAAGCAAAATAAATGAAACCATTAGTCCTACTTTAGAGATTACCATAAATTCTAACACATTGTGAGACAAAAATATACCTCAATAAGATTAATCTGGTAAAATATATACCCAATTAATATGGTAAGGTATTCTAGAAGTTTGCAGATAAAACATGCAACTGCCCATAGAGGTAAACCTCAAAATTTTGAATTCTAGACCAATGAAGATAGGATTTACAATCATAAGTGTAGTCTGTTTTTCCTGGTAATATGAATACATGCATTTCAATACAGTTTTATCCGGTAGAAGTTAACAAAGTGGCAGCTATTCTGCCTCCTAAGTGGAAAAACGACTTGATGTTCTTGATATTTTTTATTGTTGTTCAGTAAAAACTTGAACTGTAATAAGGATTCCAACCTCTGCAAAGTCTCATTGAAAAGACAGCAGGTATTATTGTAACACTTGAAGTACCTAATAAAAACCTATGTTCTAAACTTATTTGTTAAGATCATTAATATACTAATAACTACTACAATATGTTATCATTTTGCTTTGTGACCATGAAGGAATTAGTTCTAACATGAAGGCACACTTTTTATTAAAAAGTTAATTTAATATAAAAACTAAAGATGGTATTACATGTAGAAAGTAAGATATTAATCAGTTCCAACCAATAGATCTTTTAACATGCTTAAATTTTTATTTTGTTGTATATTTACATATTATACTTAAGAAGTATGGCAGTCAGAAAAAGTTTACACACTAAATACCTTATGTAAGATTTGAATTATAACCATAAAATGTTCTTTGTATTCTAAACAGTAAAGTTATTTGAACACAAACACACAAAGGAATAATGTCTACTGGTTGGGCAGTTTTTTAATATTTTAATAATAATGTCATAGATCATTACAAACATTATTTTGGAAATTTTAAGGCAAAAACTTTTACATACAAGTACTAAATTTTCAAGAACTAAACATAAAGGGAGGAAAAATGGAGCAGCAGGTGGGTAGGATATAAAATTAACCATGTTTAAGGAGCTGAAACCAATTAGAAAGATATCACTGATAGCTATTCCGCAGCAGACCTAACATAGAGAGCATGTGTACTAATAAAATGCCATGGATGATAGCTCCTGAGGCCTGTGGAAGGTCAAGAAGCAGTCAGTGTAATGTTAGCACCTTAATAAGCAATTTATGAGTAATTCAATGCAAGACTGTTTCTGTTTTTGAAATCTAGATTGAGCACTGGATAAAATGGGAAACAGTTGGGCAATGCTGTTAATCTGTTCTCTACCCACATGTTCGAATAGCTTCTGCGGCTGATAATTGGCAATAGATTGAAAATGGAAGATCATGTTAAGGATTTAGAAAATGAAATGGTGTGTTTACCTCCAGGGAAAGGCAAAAAAATGAACCCATAGAAAAACTGAGGAATTGCTGAACAAATAGCAAGTTATTTTCTCATTTTATCAGTATGTTGTGGTAGCCTTCAGATTTGTACTAAAAGTTAAAGGTTCAAGTATACATTTGTGAACTTCACAAGATAGTTTGAAGACAACATTCCTCATCTAATAAAAACCTCAAAAACACATTCCAAATAATTTCTCAGTATTTAAGTTTGATGTAAATGAGTTTATATATTATTTGTATATTAAAATGTGCATGATGTGATTTGGTTTCAGTATGCATTCTATAGAATTTTGAGAATGATATGGTAACCTATAGGATGATTTCAGTTATGCAATTTGGCTGATTTCATTGTTGAAAATAATCTTTGTAAAGAACTAAAGTTTCAAAGTATTTCTTTTTGTTAGTTATTTGAAGCAATTTCAACATATTTAATATAACACTGTTCACTTTAAATTCTTCTCCTAAAAATCACCCTGAAGCCATACATTATTCAAATTGATTCCACATTAAGTGACTTGAAGCATATGTATAAGGTATTTAAAATAATGCCGTACTGTCATATTCATCTATATAGATCAAACATTTGTATATGGACATAAAACAATGTAGTTGAAGTTTACACGTCATGATTGAAATAAGCTTTGGGGAAAGTCAATTGGAAAGACATATTCTGCCTTCTGTGACTTAATATATACTTAAACTATGATATGTCAACTAACGATTCTCTTGCAGTGGAAAACTTGTTTGTATATGCAGATTAAAAACAACAGTTTTACCTGGACACTCATTTCATACTGAAGACAAAAGTAAACTAACCACAAATAAATGTCAAACTTGAACCTGAAAATTAGTCAATAAATTTCAGGTTAATCATGAACTGCAAATTATTTATGAAGATTCTAGATTATAGTGAGAATAAAATGATCACTCTCCCCCAATGAATATTGATGTATATGAACATCTATGTTTTTAAAACCAGTATTGATTATTGCCTATGATATACAAAACTTTTATTTTTTTAAAAAAGAGGGATAGCTCTTTTTAAAATAATTTATTAATTTATTTTCAGAGAGGGAGAGGGAAGGGGAAAGAGAGGGAGAGAAACATCAATGTGCAATTGCCTCTCACACTCCCTGCACTGGGGATCTGGCCTGTGACCCAGGCATGTGCCCTAGACTGGGAATTGAGTCAGTGACCATTTGGTTTGCAGGCTGGTGCTCAATCCACTGAGCTACACCAGCCAGGGCACTGAGGCAAACCAGCAGGGCAAAACTTCTTTTGGTTTCTATATATTGCTTAAAATATAGAAATACAATTATGTATTCAGATATGCATATGTATAATATGAATGATATTCATAAAGATCAAGAATGATATTTATCTTCACTTTATTGGTCCAATCACCACTATTAATACTTTCCACTAAGAAAAAAATGTATGCAAATACAGTAAATTTTTATTTATAGTCTTTTTATTCTCTCTCTCTCTATTTTTTTCTCACAGAGGAGAAACTAAGTAGAGACAAGAATGTGTATCATTCATCTTGGTTCTGCTGATGAGTATATATTATCTCCCTCTGAGTATTTTGATAGCCCCTTCGGGCTTCACTTTTCCTATGAGGCAATTGAGATTTTTCACAAGTTTGTAAAACACAGACAAAGTGATTCTCCAGCTATACTGGAGAAAAATGATTCCATTTTAAAGGGGCACTGTATTGCTACAGGAATTTAAATAAGATAAAGTTATTTTTTAGTTAAATGCCTCTCAGAAAAAGAGGAACAAGTAGCTAGAAGTAAAACTGTGAGCAGCCACCTGGAGTAAAGGTCCATATGATCCCTCATCGAGCGTAGGCAAATAACAGCACTAGTTTGCTCAGCTGCTTCTAAGCAAGCTGAATTTTGACACTTTAGAGACATTTGTGTGAGTGAGCGTAGGTTTTGATCTACAATTTATTTGCTCAAGACAATACAGTAGAGGCTGAGGATTTCTACTAAAAGCTCTTTATCTTTGCTTCCTTTCATCTCCATAGCGCCTAGATTGTCTTCTTTATACATGAGATAAATATTTAATGAATGCCGCCGCTTAAACAGTCACAACTCACTATAAGTTTGGTTGGCTGTTGCAGGTATTTTAGATGGACTTTGAGTCCTATCTAAAATCTAAGTCTTAAAGATTTAGTAAATCTGTTAACTTCCTCACATATTTGGGAAAGCACCCACAACTGCCACAAAACCTTCAGACACTTGGAGGTTGCAGCCCTCTGCTGATATTTTGCCACCTAATGGTGAAATAAGTCAAGGCTTCTCTGAGAGGCTGGGCAGCCTCTCTGTGTTTTCAAACCCTACTCTTCCACCTTAACAGGATGCCTAGGGTTGAGAGGGAAAACTGAAGCTTCCTGGGGTCTTGAGTAATTTTATACTTTGATTTTCAGACCAAACCTTATCACGCCTTGTTTCCTTACCCTCCTTCACTATTTAATGTAAATGTGTTAAAAATAATAGCTCATTTATGAATGCTAATTTTCATACTCCTCTACATATCCCCTTGAATTACTAGTGCTAAATATATACTTCTCTCTCCCTAAGAGAACCTGTGTTTTGTTTTCATAATATTGTGAAGAGGAAGTATTTCTAGAGTTTAAAGGTCTACATTGAAAAATAATAGGTATAATTTGAATTTCTAGCCATCTGTGGTATTCAAGATATTCATGAACCTGGACCTTAGCTATATTTTACATATAACTGTAAGGAATTTATATATTTTCAATATTAAGTAATTTTTCCTAGAATTTTAACCATAGAAATTAAGGGTAGACTTCACTTTTTAAAATACAAAATTCTACCAAAATTGTTACTGTATTGGAAAGTTGGGTCCCTAATAGCCTTTCATGATATTTGAATTGTCAGTACAGCATGCTGGCAGTCTGTATTTTCACTTCCTTCAGTATAATTCTAAATAGAAAATCAAGGCTGGGTAGAAGCCGGGGATGGGTATGGGGATGGCTGGGGTGGGGTGGAGTGGGGAGGATAAATGCAAATGACCGTACATGAACAATGATAAAATAATTAAAAAGAAAAAGAAAACAGAAATGCAAGTTTATGACTATGGTATTGTATTTTGCATTATATTTACGTCTAATTATTTAATTATTTTATTTTATTTGCTCATATTTCATCTTGGATATTGCATTAATTTTTAAAAGTATGTTTTAAGTTGTTCGTATTTTCTATGAATTTGATTTCACAATATTAAAGTGATAGTACATAATATGTGCTATAAAATTGGACTTTGATACTGATAATTCTGAGAAACACTGCCCTAAGTTGATTCCATTCCCATTTCCAAATCATTCCACTATGTCATTTCTAAGTAAACTCTCATTCTGTCACCGTAATGTGTTTGCTCTGTTTTAAATCCAGCTGTCCCTGAATATGGTATCTTACAACCCTCTTAAATAGAGGTTGTTAGTGTCTTCCTCTCATACTCTATATACAAAATGGCACAAAGAATATAGGGAAATCGCTCGTTTCACATCACTGCTTGCCAGTTGTCTCCTCTCCTTCCATCTCAGAGTCCATGGGGAGGGAAGGTAATCACCATTCACTGTATTTTTTTCCTTGACTTTATTTTTATTGTTGACACTATTACAGATGTTCCGATTTACACCTGTTTTCTCCATCTCCTCGCCCAGCCTCTACCCCTTTTCCCTCTGGTCGTCCCCACATTGTTGTCTGAGTCTATGGGTTATTCATATATCTTCTCTGGTTAATCCTGTCACCTTCTTTCACCCAGTCCCAGCCTCACCCGCCTCTGACAGCTGTCAGTCTGTTCCATATATGTCGTTATCTTTTAATGATGTTTACTTATAAATTCAGTACCCAACTCACCTTATCTTTTTTTCTCTACTGTTCTCATTATCATTGATGATTTAAAACATCGTATAGATAGTCTACCTAAATTCCTAACTTCTCAGACTCTTTACCTCCTTATCCTGGTCAGTGATTTTCCTTTGTCAAAATTATAGACCCCCAAATCATATGTTCATATTTATACCTTGTCATTACCATCAAATGACCAAAATTATCAATTTCAAATATGTCCTCTTTTACCCATAATAGCCAAATATGGAAATAGTCCAAATATCTATCAATTTGTGAATGGATAAACCAAATATATCAATATAACAGCATATTATATGGCAATTAAAAGAAGCAAAGTACTGATATGTGCTACAACATGGATAAACTTTGAAACCATTATTGAAGCTACTTAGATAAAGTAATTTTTATTGGTTACTAAGTTATTAAAATTTACTAAGTTAAAGTCAGACCCAAAAGACTACAGACTGTGACATTTCATTCATATAAAAGCTTCAAAAAAAGTGAATCTTAAACACAAAATTTGAATTAGTGTTTACCTGGGGATGGTGGTGGAAATGAGGGTTAACTCCAGAGGGACAGGTGAAATCTCACTGGGGTTACAGGAATGTTCTAAACCTGGGTCATGATGATTGTTGCATAAATCGGTAAATTTACTAAAAATCATAGAATGGTACAATTACAGTGGGTGCATTTGTGTTATGGAAATTATTTTTTACCAGCTTATAAGCCCCTCTCTTTTTAACCCAGGATAGATCCACTGTCAGTCTTCATAGCTTACTTTTGTTACCCCTTTCCTCTCAGACATATGAATCTGCTTTTTTAGGGCTCCTTAATGTTCTTGAAGGCAATCACACAAGGTGTTAAATTTTTCAACATTATGGTGGAAAATGTAAAACAGTTATTACCATTGCCAATCACTCCACACATTCTTAATAAAATCATCTTTTAAATTTTTGTTTTACAACATCTCCTGTGTAGTTACATCTCCTCCAAGCCCACACTCCCATCACTTGCTGCTGATAAACTTGTCATTTCACTCCCTTTCCTTCAAGTTTCTGTGACACACTGGGCCTTCTTCACACCTGGCAGAATGAAATAAGAAGTGTGTGTGCCAATTTAAAGAAAACCTCTCTATTTATATTCTGGATCTCATCCTATATTGGCAATAAAGGCAAAACCCCTCTATCTTGCATGTGCATCAACTTTCTCCTTCAGCACCACTGTCTTCCCTTCTACAGAATTATTAGCAAATAGTTGTCCTAATATTGCCATTTTCATGTAATATTTGTTAGTGATCATCACTCATTTACAGAAAATTCTGTAACCTCCACATACTTGTTTATGTTCAGCCCCTTCTTCCTATTCCTCTCCGAAAACCTCAAAAGGTGTGCAGCCCCATTTCGTTTCCTGATGTTTCTTCAAAATGCTATAATTTGGCTACCAGTACATTGTAATTTCTCTATACTTAAAACAAACAGCTCTAATGAAAGGCAACAGTAATCCATTGTTTTTCAAAATTAATTGCTGGTTTTCTGTCTTCTTACTTAGCTTCTCAGCTGTATTTGAAAAATATCGGAAATTTCCTACTCCACAAAACTATATGTTTGGATGTCTGAGTAGCATCTGCACTTCATTTTTCCCCTGTGTCCTCAGTGCCCCCATTAAAACTTCAGTAATAGTTTTGCATATTCTCCTCCAATTGTCTCCAAATTCCTTGATCTCATATTCTAAAGTTGCAAAATAAATAATATGTTAAATATCAACCTTTAAAAATTAAACTGCTAGAATATTTTTTAAAATATACCCTTTGGAATTTAAATACCTTAACATTCAATATTTATTATCATCAGTCCTTGAAAAAATGCATCACTAAAGTCTTCTTTGCAAGTAAAAATAATTAATTTTTTATCTTCTTGAGCTTGTAATTCTATTTTACTCCTTCAACAAAATTTTCTTTAAATCTAATATATTACTTACTTTAGAAAGTATTTTATTGATTATCCTACTATAATTAATAGCAATAAAACATGTAGATTAAAAATCATTATTGAAAGTTAAGGTTATCATAAGTTCCTATATACTTAAAATGTTCTGGGAAATAATTATATCACAGTTAATGAAAATAATATAAATATATTCAACACTATAATATGTAATTTTGAAGTATAAGGAATAACATATTTAAAATTTATTTTTAATGAAATAAATGTGTATCTTTCATATACTGGATCATCTACCCATAGATTAATTTTACTAATGATAGAATGATACAGAATTTTATTTATGTTTCCTTTTTATAAATTAAAACATGAGAAAATATATTTCATTAAAAAGTAGATGGAAATTTGGGAAAATGTTTGATTATTTTATTTATTTACTTTTAGAAACAGGGGAAAGCAGGGAGAGAGGGAGAGAAACATCTATGTATAAGAGAAACATTGTCAGTTACTTGTTGCCTCTTGCATGCCCCCAGCTGGGGAATGGCCTGCAACCCAGGCATGTGATCTGAGAGGGAATTGAACGAGTTACCTTTCGGTTTATGAAATGATGCCCAACCCACAGAGCTACACCAGTCAGTGTGGAAATTTGGAGAGTTTTTAATAGGACACTCAGTTCTTTAAATTTCTTGAAATTATATGCAAAGTCACATTGNAAACATTGTCAGTTACTTGTTGCCTCTTGCATGCCCCCAGCTAGGGAATGGCCTGCAACCCAGGCATGTGATCTGAGAGGGAATTGAACGAGTTACCTTTCGGTTTATGAAATGATGCCCAACCCACAGAGCTACACCAGTCAGTGTGGAAATTCGGAGAATTTTTAATAGGACACTCAGTTCTTTAAATTTCTTGAAATTATATGCAAAGTCACATTGTGACCAACACCAAAAATAACTTTAATTATTTTTTATTAACAGTACTAATTTATTTTTTATTTAGCCGTGGCTGGTGTATCTCAGTGGACTGAGCACGGACTGTGAATCAAAGGGCCGCTAGTTCAATTCCCAATCAGGGCACATGCCTGGATTGCAGGCCAGGTCCCCAGTCAGGGCCATGTGAGAGGCAACCACACATTGATGTTTCTCTCCCTCTCTTTCTCCCTCCCTTCCCCACTCCCTAAAAATAAATAAAACCCTTTAAAAATACATTTATTCTTTATTGAGACTAAAGGATTGGAAATAATATAAATTTCAAGATTTATGGAGATCCAATCATTTGAATCATTTGCTTTCACGGTTTCTTGGAAGTATATAAAACAAGGCTTTCCTTAGACTCACCAAGTAACTATAAATTTTATGTCACCTTATTTTTATAGGCACATTTTAAGCTCTTTGTAAAAATTAAAATATTGTTAATTTATAAATATCTTTAACAAATAATGTTTGACGAAAATGTTTTTATCTTTTCATGTGTTTTCCAAATATTTTTGGTGAGGCTTTGACATAGAGATTTAGCTCTTTCAAGTTGTGAAAAGCGTTTGTCATATAGCCTAGTTTTCAGAAACAATCAACCAATTCAGATTTATTTTTTCCATTTTCCCCTTTGTAGTATATCTGTCAGAGTCTAGCTAGGGAATACAATCAGGTCACACATTATGATATACTACAACATTTTGGATTACTAAGTCTTTATATTCCTTCTTTAGCATTATACCTGAAAACTATTTTCTTTTCTTTCTTTTTTTAAATCTTATATCATTAAGAACTAAAAAGATAGGTGAGAATCTTAACTTCCAATTTAATAGAAACTTTCCTATAGCCTCTGGTGGAGAGATTACTCCCTTGATTACTGATAAAAACTCTTAAACCAGCAGAGCTCAGATTTGGGGTCAGACTTCTTAACCCAGCAGAGCCTCTTAAACCAGCAGAGTCCAGATTTTCAGGTCAGAGAATAAGCATTTTTCAAGTAGGTCTAGTTGTAAGAGTGATATATAGAACCACTAATTTTACTCCTTAGTTTCTGGACTCATGTATTTTGGCTCTGGGAGAAACAGCATAATATTTATCCACTGGTTTGAAGAATATTGGACTGAAAACATAACTGTTAAGGTTATACTTACATTAAGCACTGAAACTGAATGATGAATAGGCTATTGAATAAATCTATGACACAGTTGTTGCTATAGAAAGGGTCCAATGAAATCGCTATACCACTAGATGTAATTGTGGAATTACCAATTATGACAGTATTTCTAATGCACAACCTTGGTCACTGCTGCAGGAAAGGCACCCAGCAGTGGTGGTATCCGTGATGAATTTGGTAAATAAGGTTGTGTTCTTGAGCTCCAGACACCAGGACCACTTTTTTCATGAATTTATAGTTATATATTATGAGCTAATTTGTAGACCCTAAAAACTTGTATGGTGAAATCATAACTTTTAGTACCATAAGAATATGACTTTGTTTGGAGATAGGGCCTACGAGGAGGTAACTGAGGTGAAATGAGGTTAAATACTTAGTACCTAATCTGACATGACCCTTGTCCTTATAATAAAAAAGAGATCTGGATACAGACAAGCACATAAAGGCCACATAAAGACAGAGGGAGAAGGCCACTGTTTACAATCCAAGGAGAAGCTAACTGCTCACACCTTGATCTTGGACTTCTGGCCTCCATAACTGTGAGAAAGAGTTTCTGCTATTTCATCTACCCATCTGTGGCAGCCCTAGATAGCTAATACACCGGGGGAAGAGGAGACAGACAGGGACGAGTCAAGTAAATTTTTGCATTTCATTTTGAAAGGCTTCGTCTAAGAGGGGGTTCTTTCGTACGCCATCACACTCTCACACCCTGGCCTACTTTCAGAGGTCTATCCCTGTACTGACCTCTGAGTCCATGAACAGGTGGTGGTTTCTTCTTAACAGACCACAATAGCAAGTCAAGATGTATTTGAAATAAAGGGTTTTCTTCCATATTGCTCGAGAATGTTACTATAATTCTCCCTTTCAGGCTTTCTCCCCTTTATAATTCTCCCCTTTCAGAAGGGAATAGTATAGGGTTNAGTCAAGTAAGTTTTTGCATTTCATTTTGAAAGGCTTCGTCTAAGAGGGGGTTCTTTCGTACGCCATCACACTCTCACACCCTGGCCTACTTTCAGAGGTCTATCCCTGTACTGACCTCTGAGTCCATGAACAGGTGGTGGTTTCTTCTTAACAGACCACAATAGCAAGTCAAGATGTATTTGAAATAAAGGGTTTTCTTCCATATTTCTCGAGAATGTTACTATAATTCTCCCTTTCAGGCTTTTTTATATCCACTTATACATCTCATTCCTATGAAATAGATAATCAACACACTACTTGAGCAGACCATTCTAAATACCATTCTTCTCTGCTGCCTTTTACAGTAATCTTGCCCATCTTGTTCTCATTAAATACCTCTTATTAGCTTCCTCCGCCACAAGAGTTTATTCCAACGCAGTGTCTCTTATTTTATCACTGATATATGCAAAAAAATTACAGTAATTTTTCAGAAATACTGGTGCAATTCTCAACAAGTTATTAATACAGAATATTTCTTTTAATAAAGTGAACTATTTTGTCTAACCTCAACTTGAATTCTTGTGTAATGTTATATATTATATGTGATAAAAAACATGACAATGTTTCTATCATCTTTAAACCTCTTGTTTTACACCACAGCATGATAGGGCCAGTTCATGAACATGTGACTTGTATAGTCACACAGGAACAGGAACTCAGAAAAAAGCCCCATAATTGGTTGGATGGTCTGCTGTCCAAGAGACAATGCAGCATGCCCATAAATAAAGGACATGTGCACAACATTTGTATTCTCTGTTCCTTTCCTCCCCATTTGTATATAGTATTTGTGATGCTTCATGATCACAGAATCCCAGGTCACCCACAGTTCATGGGATTCAACAAGACTCAAAGCAAATAGAAGGTAAGCTTGGTACATCCACAATTAAATAAGTGGGAGTACTGCCAGCCCTGAGAGGCCAAAATTTCTGTTCAAACTAAAACTTAATTCAAATTCAAAAAGAAAACAATGGGATTCTAAGAATGTGAATAACCAAGGAGCCCCATCCTGTCCTTTCTTACGTTATTTTCTTGTGTTTGCCTACCACTAACACTGAAAATGGTGTCATAAAATTTTAGAGAAATATAACCCTATTCAGCTTCCTTACTTGCTAGTAATCCACAGGTAGAAAATGTTAATAGAATCTACAGATATTAAGCGACTAAGTAAAAGCAGTTGAGTTAGTTCTAAGCAGTGTTTCCACTATTCTGGGTAAATGCAATGCATATGCACTATGAACTGTGAAATACAAATTTCAGTGATTCTGCATGAGTTAAGTACTCATATTTGCATTTAAAACAGGTATTCAACAATATAAAAATGAACTGTAAAATCCATGCTAATAATGTGAAATTTCAAATGAAAAAAGAAAAGCACTACAATTCAATAGAGAGCCCACAAAAAAAGGGAAAAAAATGCATACCTTTAACAGGAGTAATAGGAGTAGTAGGAGTAAATTTTTTTTAAATTTTATTTATTTACTTATCTTTAGAGGGGAAGGAGAGAGGGAGAGAAACATCAATGTATGGTTGCCTTTCATGCGTCCCCTGCTGGGAGTTGGCCTGCAGGGAACCCGCCTGCAACCTAGGCATGTGCCCTGACTGGGAATCAAACCTCGATCCTCTGGTTCGCAGGCCTGCGCTCAATCCACTGAGCTACACCAGCCAGGGCAGGAGTAAATTTAATAAAAGTAAGTTTTCCTACTTTTTTGAACTAGGAGATTTCATATTTCTGTTTTTCAATGGATATCACAAATTATGCACCAGGCTGGGCAATGGCTATATCTGGGATCTCAAACTCAAGAGGCCACTATTGAGCATTGCTTTTTAGTGAATAACTGAACACAATTAGGAATCACTAAGGTATTTTCAAAAGGCATGTGGAGGTCTTCAAAGAAAGACAACCCAGATTGTCACTTTGACATTCTAATTATTTTGAGCTGAAGGCAATTGAGGAAACACAGACCCACGATGAGCTCTCTGGCTTCCCCTCATCTGCCTGAAAGCAGAACGTAAATCCCCTCAGTGAAGATGTGCCTCCTCCATTTCCGGTCCCAGAACAGAGATAACAATCTAATCACCACTGATACAGTGGCGCTGAGAAGGAGTGTACACAAATAAACCTGATCAACTAGTCCTTATCTTCCATTAGTTTCCCCAAATATTTACCTTTCTCAATTTGCTGCCCTTAAAAGCTTAAAACTCTTTTCATTGTCTCGTCACTTCTCTACAATTCATTGTTTTTTGCTAAGACACTATCTGAACTCAAGTTCAAACCACCCTTTTGAGTGTCACTCATCACCAAAGTCCTTCCCTACCTGCTGGTGAGCAATGCAAGAATAAGCTGTTTTTATTTTCTTAATCTGGCTTTTATTGGTCAAATTTGCAAGGCCACAGACAGAGAATCTAGGGGAGTAGAAGGGAATAGTACAGGGTTCAGTAGAAGTAACACTTGTTTGAGTGTTGTTGGTAGGGTAATAATATGGATGTAATAATTTATAGTTTTAATTTGAACATTTCACCTAAAATGTCATATGGTGTGCTTGAGTGTGATGTTGTGATGTTACAAAATTAGAGGCTTATGATTTTCTAATAAAAAGAGGTATTATTTGGGTTAGACCCTGTATTTCATCTCCTAAACATGTAAGATTAACTGTTAAATATATTATAATAATAAGTTCAGGCTAGTCATATGTTTTAATTTCCTGCTGTTATAAAGTTACTATTTATCCCCACATTTTATTAACAATGTTCCTAGAATTTTACTAACGATTATGTAGATATAGATATCTGTATATGTACATATGTGTACATTATCTATCTACCTATCCATCTATCTATATAGTCTTTTGGTGCAATTTTCAGGAATTTGATATTTTGTGATCAACTATTCAAGAAATAATAAAATCTGACTTTAATTTTAAATCAAGACATTTTAATGAGGTCAGTACAATGCATCAACTTCCCCCCAAAATAAAAAAAAAAAGAAAAGCTTCACCAGTAAAGAACGTATTCACCCTGGCTCATGTAGCTCAGTGGATTGAGCATGGGCCTGCAAACCAAAGGATCACTAGTTCGATTCCCAGTCAGGGCACATGCCTGGATTGCAGGCCAGTTCCCAGCAGGGGATGCACGACAGGCAACCATATGTTGACATTTCTCTCCCTCTCTCCTTCCCTTCCTCTCTAAAGATAAATAAACAAATCTTAAAAAAAAAACAAAACAAAAACAGATTCAACCAACATGAATAGCATTCAGGAGTTCAGGAGTTTGGGGTACTAGAGTCATTCATTTGGCTCTTCTATATGTCACCATTTCTACTCTAAATATTCTAATGTTTCTCAGTCAGTAATTCTATTGCTTCCACATTTTGGTTTCCACGTTCAAGAGGTTGTCTGTAAGTTACCTTACAGTCATGAGTTATTGAGCCTGACCATTGAGACATGTAGTAGAGTCCCTCGACTACGTAATGGAGGCAAGGAAGAATAGAATAAGCCTTATCTAAAGGTGACCTACTGGAGCTCTCTTGGCAGGCTAAAAGGTATGTGGCTGCCATGGTCTACTAAGGGTCTGGGAATGTGTGTGTTAGGTATGGAGATATGGCACCCAGTCCTCCCTTTAATAAAGGACATTCTTCTTGGCTTTAAGAAGGATAGTCACCACACAGCTTCTATCTGTCCACTTTTAATATTGGCCTCATCTACCTAGAATCATCACTCCCTATCTTCCACTTTTCCAGAAGCCTTCATCTGATGGAGTGAGGCACAGGTAAAGAGACCTGGCAATTTTGTCCTGACAAAGAATAACTCTAACAGATAACCTTGGCCCCAGAACTCACAGATGAATTGCTCAAGCTTTTATGAGGGCTTTGTTATGTTCTCCCTCTGCCTACTTCTGCTTCCTCTTTCTTCTTTTAGAAGTGTTGAACCTTAGTATAATATTGGACCCCAAACTTTTAAACATCTTTTCTAAAGAATCCACTCTTTGACAGAGACCCTGATCCTTTATGGATGAGAGACTGGGTCACCCCAACAGGCATACTACTTAAACCGGCAGAATTATTAGCTGGGGACCACGAATGAGTGGTTTAAAAAGTAATGATGAATGTCAATTACGGCCTTGGGGCCAACTGTAGCTCAAAGAAAGCTGTAGATCATCTCACTAACAATCTTCTTAAGCTGTTAGATACTTGTTCTACTACTATTAAAAGGCAAGAGTAAAATGTCTTTTAGACACATTTCCTCAGAGAATCATTGATGATGAAGAAAAATTCAATAAAGAAAAATTACTTAACTTGAAAATTGTTTATAAT
Organism: Sturnira hondurensis; assembly: GCF_014824575.4. Taxonomy (NCBI): domain Eukaryota; kingdom Metazoa; phylum Chordata; class Mammalia; order Chiroptera; family Phyllostomidae; genus Sturnira; species Sturnira hondurensis. Next base: position 17,299,955 of record NW_028083059.1, read on the forward strand.
CCTTTTTATCCTGAGAGGGAAAATAAATTGGTTATTCACTATACTTAAACATGAATTTTTGTGGTTTATTAATATTTAGTTTTATTTTGTGGCACATTTGTTAAATGTCTTATTATATACCAATCATTATAATCTTAATGGCTCTAGGAACTAGATTTCTCAAATGGTGTCCAAAGTAATTTACACCATTACAGAAAAGCAATAGTATGAAACACTCAGAAATTTAAAAGCAATCTTGATAGCAATACTCTTGTGGATTCTTCTTAAATTAGGTAAGGTATTTCCAAATTTAGGATAAGAAATCATTTTTTTGAATTTTAAAAAGTGTTGCTTGGAAGGAACAAAAGAGATGTAACATGTATATTTGTTCTGAAAAGAAAATGCATTCAGTAATTTCCTAGTGCAACACATGTTCCAGTGAAATCATTGATTATCTTTCAAGGTTGTTACACTTCAAAAGGCATGACCTTTAGCCTGGGAACCTGAATGATCACTCTTTTGAGCAGCATGGCCTGTTGGGCCATGATACTATGATATCTGATACTATGATACTGATACTATGATCTTCTATTTGGAGGCATATTAACCAGAATAATTTATCCATGTATTCTGGCATTATTTATACATGCATGTATTCAATTTGTTAATTATATGCTTACTACTGCCTATTATCTGGGCAACGTTGTAGGCATAGAAATATTTGGTGAATTAAATAAAACAATTATAATCTCTGTGTTGCTGCTTTAATTATCTTTTGGTTTGGTTTTGTTATTTTATTAATGAAAAATTACTTAAGTAGTAATTTACAAAAAAGAAGTTGACCTAACATGTTAATGGAGTAATTCTGTAATAAGGTCTGCTTTGTTTCAACCTTTGCTTATCCAGAAATGAGACTCTAAGTCTCTACTCTTAACACTATAAATCATGAAATTATTTCATACTATAAATATTCAGGAGAGTGACACCAGAAAATAACAGGTGGCAGTGAGGGGGCATTTGTAAATCTCATATGCAGAGTGAGCAGTAAATCCAGATACAAATGTTGCCTGGTGGGAAGAAAAATTAAAAAACACATCCAAAGACAAAGAAAAGCAGGAATGTGGCAGAGATTTTAAGGTGGCTCCATGATCCCTTCTTCTTGCTGTTAATGCTCTTATAGAATCACCACCTGTTCCACACCATGAGCGACCTTCAGTTCTTGCAGGACCATAACTTACCTATAACCAATAGTAAAGCAAAGATGATGAGATGTCACTTTTATAACTAAATTTCCTCACATAAGTTTCTGCCCTGCTAGCAGAGTCGTTCTAGTCTCCCCTCTCTTCCTTTGTTGGCAAGAAGCAAGCTGCCATGAATCTTACAATCACAATACACAGAATGCTGCCAATAGCCACAGGAATGGTGAAGCAGCTCTCCTAGCCAACCATCCAGATGCAAAGCCAGATCTTGCCAATACCTAGATTGCAGCAATAGGAAACCCTCTGCTGAGAAAAGAACTAACCCATGCTTGAACTTCTGACCCACAGAAAGTGTAGGGTTACATGTGTGTTAGTTTAAGCTGCTAATTTTGTGGTAGTTTGTCAGACCATATAGAAAATGAATACAACATGTATGGCAATTTCTAGCCTTTCACTACACAAGCACACGGCAGAGAGAGAGAATAAATGAAATCTATCTGATGCACTGAAATAATTCAAGAGTAACTTTAAGTTGGGAGTATGTGAAACAGAGTTTATTCTTTTATTATTATTTATTAATTATTTTATTATTTTCCACATGAAGAACTGTAAACTGACTTTTACCATGCCCATGTGAAGAATGACTGGAAATGAAAAATAAGGAAGGTTAGTGGCATGCCCGAACAGCAGTATCTCACCATTATAAACCTAAGCACGTTGCTTCCATCGCTTCAAAATCTTAGATGTTTTCCAGTTGCTTTTTACAACAAAATCATTCGAAATTTTCATAAAAGCCTGTATGATGCTCTTGCCCCGCTTTATCAAGCTCCTTTTGTTTTTCAGCCACACTTCTCTTCTGACAGGTCTTTGGAAAAAAATTATACACATCTCTCGCAAGATCTCACTTGTAACATTTTGAATTGCTTTTTCTTCACTTGGCCTAATAAAATTTTACTCACATTTTATAACTTTATAACCAAATACTGCTTTCTCCTGGATAGTTTTTATGACCCTTAAGACTAGGTCAAATCTTCTATTTGAACTCTTATTACATCATATATCGCTATCTTTCTACATGATACCTGGCTCTATAAAATCTATATCTCTACACATCACAGAGGGTGAGGAAGTACGTGGACAGGCTTAAAAACAGAAACAAGCAAGGGATTGAATGTTGTTTACAGAATTTACTTACCTACATATGATTGATTATATTAGCTAAATATTAATTAACTCTGAAGTAATAAATAATGACAAGAATATTGTTTTTCAGAGTCACAAACACATATGAAGCCATTGAGAAATTTGGAAGATGCCCACTTTCAAACCCTTCTGATAGCAACTCAAAGAAATGGATGTTTCACAATCCATTTAATGTGGCAATCAATATAGACATGTCTCCAGAAAAACCTTCTAATAAAAGTCATTCAGAATATTTAAGGCCATTTTTAACAAATATCGAGAATATTCAGTTCAAGAAAATATAAAATATCTATTATAATAGTCTGGTTTGCTCCCAGCACAGTAAATTACATCCTTAGAAAATAATACAGCATGTATAGACAGACAGTTGCAGATTAGAATGAATCAGTGACGTATCTTTTCTGAGAATTATGCTTTTCTGTTTTCTTGAATGTATTTAATAAAAACTTATTTATACTTTATTTCACAAATATTTTAATCATTTGTGATATTCTAAGAATTAGACTTTAAGTTTCATGTTTCATAGTTTTCACAAAATAGTACACTTACTATGGTGAATACCAAATGTTAAGAAAACTCACTGACAATTGTGACCTGAGAATACCTTCACTAACAAGTCCTATTTCTCTGAACAGTGTATTGATTTTATAAATCTGTTGACTAGCCACTATCTGTTATCTTTCTATACTGGAAAGAATAGCTATTCCAACAGCTGTGCCTTAAATAATTCTATTTTCTTTTCTACTCAGTTCAGCCTGAAGTGTATGGTTCTTCTTGACTTTATCTTGAAATGGGCTTAATCAGCAGAATTCAGAATTTATTGAATATTTTCTGATGTCATCATGCAACAAAAACATTTTTACAGGCCCATTCTGTGCATTATTTAAAAAATATTTTATATAGCCCTGACTGGTCTAGCTCAGTGGATTGAGTGAGGTCCTGTGAGCCAAAAGGTTGCCGGTTCCATTCCAAGTCTGGGGCACATGACTGGGTTGCAGGCCAGGTCCCCAGTAAGGAGGCAGGTGAGAGGCAACCACACACTGATGTTTCTCTCCCTCTCTTTCTCTCTCCCTTCCCCTCTGTAAAACTAAATGAAAAAAATCTTTTTAAAAAATTTAAAATAAAAGCATTTTACATAACTTTCCTAGAAAATGTCAAACATTTATACACAATATTTTAAACATGTTAAATATAATAACAATAAATGCAAAATTAAGCTGTAGAAATAAATAAAACAGGATGATGTACTGAGGGAAAAATGAGGGAACAAAATAAAATGAAGAGAAAAGTAGCCTTGAAAAATAAATAAATATTGCTTAGATTTTATTCAAAAGCATTTGGTATTTTAGCCTATAATCTGGGATTGTAGCAAGAACATATAAATGACTCTTCTTAGATAATAAATGAAAATTTCAAAAAATTAGCATTTTATATATTATTTAACAATCCTGCCAGGGCTTTGTAATACTTCTCCAGTTTAGATCTGTGTGTTCAGCATTTGATAGTTATATATACCACTTCCCAAAGCCCACAATGAGGTATGTTGTCCAAGGTGGTCACAGGAACCTGTAATCTCTGAGGTTTAAATTTAATGTTAAAAAAAGAGAGATTGAAAATGTTATATCTATTTTTAAATTTTATAAAATACTTGTATCTACACCTAAAAGGTGTTTTCTATTGTTACTATAAAAAATTAACACATACTTAAGGGTTTAAACAACACCCATTTGTTATCTCCTATTTCTAGATGTCCAGTGAGCTCAACTGGTGTTCAGCTTAGTCTTCCAAGACTATAAATAATCAAAGGGTTCACATGGCTGTGTTCTCTTTTGGGTGCTCTGGGCAAGAATATGCTTCCAGGTTAATGCAAACTGTTGACAAATTAGAATTGCAAGCAGTTGTAGGACAGAGGTCCTGCTTCCTCATTGTGGCTGGGGTTTTTCCCAATTTCCCCAGGCTGCCTGCATTCACTGGGTGATAGTCTTCTTCATCTCAGAACTGCAAAAGAACTGCATCCAATTCTTTCATGTTTCACATTTCACTGAACTTTTTACTTCAACTCTCTGCCTCATCTCCTGCAGTAACTTTCTGGCTGATTCTTCTGCTTCTCTCTTTCATCTTTTAAGAACCCTTGTGGTTGTATGGGGACCATGGCTAACTTATGATTACCTCCCTATTTAACCATCAACTTATTTACAAATTTTATTCTCTCTGAAGAATCTCTTTCATCATGTAACTAATATACTACAAAAATTAGTGTGTGTACATCTTTGGGGTTGGGCATTATTTTGCCTAGACCTGCAACATATATAAAGTATATATAATATTGACTTGTCAGGCAAACTTACCATTATTATGTTTTTATTTTTAACCATGAGTAGGTGATACTGTTTTCATGAAAATATTTTACAATAAAATAATTGCATTTAAAAATTATGTAGTCATTAGTAATAGTTTATTTTATTTCTGATCTTAAATATATTTTGGTACTGTGCTATTTTGGTAATCGTACAGAATATTAATATTGTACAAAATGTCTTCGATACAATATCAGTTTCTCCCAAGGAATAGGTATATACTTTTAATTAATGCTACAGTTAATTTAATTTTTATGAACATTTCAGCCCTGACTGGTGTAGCTTATTTGGGTAGGCATCCCCTGCAGGATAAAAGGCCACAGGTTCAATTCTAGGTCAGGTACATGCCCTGGTTGTGGATTCAGTGTCCCGTCAGAGAAGTGTAAGAGAGGCAACCAGTCAATGTTTCTCTCACATCAGTGTTTCTCTCTCTCTGTCTCTAAAAATAAATAAATAAAAGTATTTTTTTAAATTCCAACAGTAATTCATTTATTTGGTTATTGAATGAGAACAAAATACACACGTAATATACATTTGTAATCCAAAGTACAGAAGACAGCACAATAAAAAATATTTTCTCTAAATTATCTTATATTTTAGAATTTCTGTCAAAAATTGTCAATTAGTGTTTTAACAAAGATTGATGTCTGGTAACTTACAGAAATACTCATGAGTATCATGTTATGTAATTTAGGCCTTAAATAATGAATACAAGAAAAATAGATAAAGATCTGAATGTGTATTCTTAACGAAAGAAATACCATAATTAAATAAATATCATAAGGAATAAAATCAATAATATTGTGTATAATAACTATTTTTATGACAAGTGGGTACTAGACTTATTGAAGATATATCACTTTATAAATTGTATAAATGTCTAAACAATATGCTATACACCTGAAACTAGCAAAATAATATTGAATGTCAAGTATCATTTTGAAAATCTAAAAGTATCATTTTAAAATGTGGAGATAACAATGAAACGTCTAAACTGGTTAAAGATTAGAAAATAGATTGAAATAATATTAAAAGGCTGAAACTGTACATTTAGTTCAGGGAAGGCAAACACTCCCTGTGTATTGTACTGTTGCTCCTGTACAGTTTGTGTACCAAATGGAAAGACTCTCCTTCATCAAAAACCATCTGCCGAAAACATAGTCCATAAAATTTCAGACATCCTGTGTACCAGTATTTTTGGTACTCTATCTCCTAGGGCAAGGGAAATAAAGAAAACATTGAACAAATGGGACTATATTAAATTAAAGAGTTTCCGCATGGCTAAATAAATCATCACCAAAATGAAAAGGGAACCAACTGTATGGGAACCAAACTATATAGAAGAACATATTTGCCAGTGGTACACTGGACAGGGGTTTAATCTCCAAAACATATGAAGAACTCACATGACTCAACAGCATGAAGACAGCCCAATTAAAAAATGGACAAAGGACCTGAATAGACACTTCTCTAAGAAGGACAAACAGATGGCCCACTGACTTATGAAAAGATGCTCAGCATCATCAACCATCAGAGAGAAGCAAATTAAAACCACAGTGAGATATCACCTCGCACCAGTCAGAATAGTCATCACTAATAACAAGTGTTGATTAGGGCATTGAGAAAAGGAAGCCAAGTGCACTATTGGTGGGAGTGCAGAATGATGCATCTACTGTGGAAGACAGTATGAAATTTCCTCAAAAAATTAAAAATAGAACTGCATTATGACACAGTAATTCCACTTCTGGGAATATATCCTAAGAATCTCAGAACACCAATTCAGAATAATTTATGCAACTGCATGTTGGTAGCAGTGCTATTTACAGTACCTAAGTGTTGGAAACAGCCCAAGTGCCCATCAGTAGGTGAATGGATTAAAAACTGTGATACATTTACATAATGGGATAGTATGCAGCAGTAAGAAAAAAGGAAGTCTTGCCTTTCTTGACAGCATGGATGGAGTGGAGACTATTATGCTAAGTGAAATAAGCAAGTCAGTGAAAGACAAATACCATATGACCTCAGTTATAACTGGAATCTAATGAACAAAACAAACTAATAAGAAAATAGAACCAGAGATATAGAAACATAGAATGGTCTGATGGCTGTAGGAGGGAAGGTAATGGTGGATGAAAGGGGAAGGGATCAGTCAAAGAACATGTATGAATGACTCATGGATGTGAACAATAGAGAGGGGATTGACTGTGGATGAGCTGGTGGAAGGGGGCTAAAGGGAAAAATATAAGGACAACAGTAACAGAATAAACAAAAAAAGAAAATAGAGCAGAGAAGTTTTTTATGAATGGGAAAATGAAACAATTAAAAAATGATAATATTTTTTCAAAGAAATATTTTCTTATTAATCAGGCTACATTTCAAATAGATTATTTTACAGTCGAGTGTTATTCGTGCACAGGAGGACATACTTATAATTACTTTTACTTTGCTTCTTGGTAAAGGCATTAATCTTATGAATTAATGCAATACCTACCTATCAGTCATTAAATAATTCTTAAATATAGTTTTACTTTTATATCATGGGCCTGTGATATCTCATTTTTCTCTTATGAAAAAAAATGGGTCTTTTTGAGAAATGAAGTTTGTTTTTTATTTGCCTTTACAGTAGTACTGACTCATTGTGCTATATTTATGATATACTGGCCTGATAGGCTCTTTTTCAACATTTGGTTATAATTAGACGTGTCATCTAACCTCCCCTAGAGAATTAGGGCTTATCTGAGGGCTTAGCTTTGTTCTAGGTGTTTTATCATTTCATCATTATTTAACTAATATTAGGTTCCTTTTCTTCTCCTTTCTGCATGGATATCAATAGGTGGCCACCAAACCTATCTGTAGGTTTTGGCATATTACCTTTTTCACTTGAGGGATTACTATGTTTACTCATATTAAACACTATTTATTTTTCTTACCTGCAAAGAATAAAATACATTGATATGTTCTAGTAGGTTCTTTGGTCACTCTGACAGTATTTTCTAGCAACAACAAAATCTCCCAGATGCATCTGACTTGTTTTTTTTTGTCAAGTCATGTAATTATTCTTCAACAATTACAAATTGACATTGTCTGATTTTTTTAACTGTTATGTTCTTGGCTCAGTAAGGTCATAAATAATGCTTGCAAACTTATGTGAAAACAATTATAATAATAGAAAAAATGTCAATATTACTTTTAGATATGTTCTTATATTTTAGGCACAATCTAAATGTTTTTAAGACTTTCACATTTAAATCTGTAAACAGGCAATGAGGTAAGTTAGTAAAGAACATCAAAGACTGCCTGAAAAATAATTATTTCAAGTTAAATTCTGAAGAAGCATCACAATATTTATTGAGCAGAGATTATGATACTACTAAAACGTTTAGGAAGAGATACAGTTAGTGATTACATATTTCTATTTTTAACACAATTTTATAAAATGAATTAAAAATTTACATTAGTTGTGTTTGTTCAGGATTAGAGAAGTTGATTCATTTGAAACCTGAAATTAATTAAATGTTGATATTTGAAAAATAAATGGCTTGCACCAAATTTCTGCTTGTTTTCTTCTCTTTGTAATTCTACAGCATGCCCCCTAAATTATCATTACCTCATTAAGTAAATTACTAATTTTACCTGAATATCTTTTTTAATTTTCAAAATATTAGCTAACGTTGGGAACTTGGCTCAATGCACACACATATATATCTACTCAAATTTTATTGAGCCCTTATATTGAGAAGAAGAGAAAAACACCCTAGATTCAGAAAGAGGGAAAGACGGGGCAGGGGTGGGGGGAGAGAGAGAGAGAGAAAATTTGACATTGACTTTAATTCTAGGAGAAAAGGAGTTAGATATAGTTAGGAGACAAAGGAGACAAAGTATTAGATGTAATGAAATGTACTCCATATATTTGATTATTCAATAAACAAACAAAGGGGTCTGCATGACTAGCATTAAACAGATAGAAGTTGTGAAGAGGAAGAAGGAGGAGACTAAAATTTTGCATAAAGTGAGAGGAAAGCTGCATGTGATGGACAAGATATAAAGAAAGGATAAAAATACTGTGGTGCTGATAGCAGCCAAGATTGCTGGTGACAACAGAATGAGTAGCAGCAGACAAGATGACAGAGTAGAAGACAGTTTACAATGATGACACAATATTTGAACTGTTTCCCAGCCCGAGGATGGGGAAACAATGTGCTATTCTCAAGTGCATCCAGAACCCATTCTGTCAATCATAGGAGAGAGATGAGATTGGAATTAGTGGTTACTTGAGCATTAATATTGACTAAGGGCACAAGCCTCTCTTACCAGGTGGACCTTGTCCACATAAATTCTGTATACAGCTATGGTTCAAAAACATTAAAAGTGTAGTTTAAGAGTTGCATTGCCATATTTATATAATTTATTTTTAATTTAAATGTAACATTTTGGATAAATCCACCATATCACATGTATTTTAAAAATATCCCTTGAGTCTTGAACTATTGACTGATCTATTTGATATACCTTTCATTTAAAAAGAGTATACTTTTTGGTAATGAACAGGTAAAGAGAATGATTAATATGTTTTTACAAGTAAGATACTTGCACCTGGACTACATCTAAAAAATGTGTTTTATAAAACTTCTTTGGAATGGTTGCTGTAAAAGGATAGAAACAACAGATGAGAAATTATGGAGCATGGACTGCAAAACATTACTGGCCTGAGGAACATGAAGAAGCCAAGCAATTTATAATTGCTACAAAGGGTAGGATTTAATCGACAGTGGTGACTAGTTAATAAATCTGCAATTATGAGGAAACTAGAAAGCATATGCAATTAGAAGCTGAGGTCATAACAGAGAAGAAATGAAAATGTTAAGAAAACAGATAGTAAATTCATTAAAGATAGAGATGGGAAGCTGAGACAAAATAGTTCCTAAATTTTAAAATTGTATCTGAAATGGTCTCAGAGGAAGAATATATACACACACACATACATGACCATACATGAATACATACACACTTGCACACACTCATACATGCCTATAGGGTGGTGGTCAAAGCAGTGGTACGGGAGGTAGATCTGGAGTTAGAATGGGGTCACACCCCAGTTCAGCCACTTTAGCAACAGTTATACCTCACCTAGCTTAATCTGCTTAGAAAATAATGAGCAGCCAATAAATGATTAACCAATGTTGCTTTTGTTATGATCATTTATGTCACTGCTAGCATAATTAAAAGTAATTATGTCAAGAAAATTTATTTTTAAGAATTAAAAAATGATGACAGTCTTCATAAGGATGAAGAATAAAATTCATCTGATAACCACAGGAAAGCTAAAAGCCTTGCTACTTAAACTAGTCCAGAACCAGCGTAAGTGTTACCTGGGTGCTTGTTGGTAAAGCAAAAATCTCAGGACCCTGACAGACCCACTGACTCGGAATCTGCATTAGGACAAGAATTCCAAGCCATATTGTGCACCTTGGATTGAGAAGTAGTGAAATAGTTTACCGAGTATATCTAACTTCATAACATGTAAAGATCCTTAAAAATATATTACAAAAAATTATAATTAGAAATACATAAAACTTAAATCCTTAAAATCCTTAAAAAATTTATAATTAGAAAGATCCATAGAGATCTCTTAATTCAAAGACTTTGTTATATATTCTGAGGAAATTGAGACTCAGAAGAGTTAATTTATTGCTTCAGTGTTACATGGCTAGCTTGTTATAAATGCTTTAATAATAATTGGTTGTTTCAAAATAATTTCAATTAATTTTTAACATTTGGAAAACATAACGAAACTTAGCCTTATACTAATACTGTATTTTTTCTAGCTAATATATAAATAGAAAAGAGAAACAAAGTCACAATTTGTAATATAGAGTAAATTTAGTATAAGTATCTATAAATTGACTAGCATACATAAAACTTCTTAAATGTGTATGTGTATATATACATCCATATACATATATGTGTACATACATGCATTATTTTGCAAGGGCTACCATAACAAAGTATCACAAACTTGGTAGAATAGATAAAAGAAATAAATTTGTTTTCGCAGTTTTGGACACAGGAAGCTTGATATCTAGGTGTCAGCAAGATAGGTTTATTCTGAGAGGTGTGAGGGATACCTGCTTCATGGTTCTCATTCAGTGACCAGTGGTTTGCTGGCAGTCTTCCGTGTTCCTTCCTGGTAGAAACATCAACCTATCTCTGGCTTCACCTTCACGTGGTATTCTTCCTCTGTGTGTATGTGTCCCTGTCTCTGGATTCCCCTTTTTATAAGGACACCAAACATGTAGGATTACAGCTCACATTATTTTTTAAATTTATTTAATTATTGTTCAAGTACAGTTTTCTGTTTTTTACTCCCATCCTAGCCCAGTGTTCCCCACCTCCCTCCCATTTCCACTCCCTGCCTTAGTTTTTGTCCATGTGTCCTTTATACTTGTTCCTGTAAATCCTGCCCCCTTTTCCCCTGAAATTCCCTCCCCTCTCCCCTCTGGTCACTGTCAGCCTGTTCTCTATTTCAGTGTCTTTCGTTATATTTGGCTTGCTCATTTGTTTTGTTGCTTAGGTTCCTGTTAAAGGTGAGATCATATGGTATTTGGATTACAGCTCACTTTGATGATCTCGTTTTAGCTTAACTAATTATATCTCCTACAACAAAGCTATTTCTAAATAAGGTCTCATTCTGTAGTACTGGGGATGAGGATTTTAATATATTAATTTTGAGGGGACATAATTCAACCCATAACAACAGGCTTTAAATGTCCTTTAAAAAAAGAGAGGACCTGCTATTGAACTTCAGATCTGAAATTATAATCAGCAACTGCTAAAATAAATTGGAGTCATAAACTTTTTAAAGTTAATATATTTCATTCTTATTTATAATAGCTATATTAAGAATAAGAAAATGATTCTTACCAAAACTTTTAAAAACATCTCGTAATTTATCCTTAAACATACTTATGTGTGTAAAAGAATAATAGACAATCAATCAAGTGAAAAACAATTGTTACACAATTATTTAAAATTCAAGTTTCTATAACATTTTCAGCATATTTTTCATCTAAAGCTAATACAAGGAGCCTGCTGGGGAGAAGGGAGTGGTCACAGGGAATGGTGGAGGCCACAGGACTAAAGCCACAGTGCAGGGCAGATTTCCATACCCGCAGTAAAGGGTGAACAAACCAGGACAGAAGGTTGTTATGCCCCAGCAACCGAGCAAGCACGTGGAGTGAGGCCTGCCCTGTCAGAGATGCTGTGTGGTGCAATCAAGGATGATTGAGGAGGGGAAAAAAAACCACCAAAACGTCTACCCCCCTCTGGTTCCCCATTGAATGGGAAACAAGATGTCACAGCAACACATGTGCCATGGAGTTTATCATGGTGCCAGGGGTTGGGCAGACTTGCCAGTCTAAATTTACAGGATTGGCTGGAGTGCTGAATGCTTCCAGAGCCCATGGAGTTTTGGGCTCAGAGATTTAAAATGGAAGAAGGGCAGAATGGTAAGTAAGCCTTCTCCTTCCCCCAGCATACCGCGCTCCTCCTGTGCACTCGTGGACTGGCAGGGTCTAAAAACCGCCCTTGTCTGGCAGTGGCCCCAGGCCCTTAGCCACAGGAAGCTGCCACAGTTGCATGGCTGTGCATGCAGACTCCTGGAGAAGACCCAAAGCCAGAGGGTGACTGGAAGCAAGCTAAGCTGCCTGGATAATCACTTTGCAGCTGCCTGCATTTTTCAAGTGATGGCATTTTTAAATTGGAAAAGAAACTCTGGATGCAGTCTTGGATTGCTCTGGTAGAGAGTGGCGAGGCTATTTTTCTCTGGCTGCTCTGGAGAGGAGGGGTTCTGAGGCGAAGCCTATCTTTCTTCCAAAATTATGTAGCTTTTGAATAAAAGACTCCTCTCCTTTTTTGCCAAACTTCTGCCTCTGGAATTTATGGGCTGTGGGCAGCAAGACCTCATCTTTGTTTGGTAACAAAGCTTTAAAATTGATTACTTTAAAATGCCTTCTTTCTGCAATAATTATAACAATAAGACATTCATTTCTCTAGCTAGTATTTTACTAAATTGAAGTTCACATATTTGGAGAGGAACAGAAAAAAATAAATCTGATAAGTATAATCAAAGAAAAGATAGTATTGCTATGCATACATTCTCCTAAAAGATTATAAGAGGCCACTCTCTTCTATGTTCCTCTCCACCAATGTCTAATCAATACTAAAATCTGTATTAATTTGATTTGTTTCACTATCTCTCTACTCTAGATCTGTCATAATCACTTTAACTCTTCTCTGAATATCAGTTACTTTACACTTCAAATTTGTCTGTACATTAGAACAAAATTGACTTTCTAAAACATAAATAGGATCATGTCATCCTCCTGATAAATTCTTCCAAGATCCTATGGGATACCCTTAGAGAATGTGAACTATGACACCAAACATCCAGCATTAGAAGCTCTCTTTTAAAATCAATGAGCTGAGTGAACTTGATTTTGGAAAAATGTATTTGTTCTTACCATCTATCAATTTCTTTACCTGTGAAGCAGAGATCATTAAAAATATTGTCTGTTTTATGTGGTTATTTGGATGAATAAACATGTACTATGTATAAGTCATGAAAAGACTATAAAACATCACCAATCAATTATTACCATTACTGAGAACTTTATGTAAAACTTTACTAAGTAGATGTGATCAAGGAGTTTTTAGCTCTTACATTAAAAACTAAAAATAATACACATAATATTAGACCTGGTTCTGAAGGCACAAGATTCCTGTTTAATAAAAATCATTCCAGTGCCATTCACTCTTCAGCCATAATTGTATCTTACATCTATTTTCACTGTAAAACATATTCTTGTTTGGATAACGAAGTACATAGTGAATTTATTGGTATTCTCAGCTGCTCATTCCACAAGTAGATAATATACATGCACTTAAGAATTTAACTGAATTCATTAGCCAGACATGATATGACAAATAATTTCAAAATAATTCCATCTAAGCTAATGTACTCCTTGCTCAAATTCAGAAATAATGGTAGTAGCTAAATCTCAAGTTGAGTCTGCTGCTGTAATCTAATACAGCTTAACATCTTCACAGATGCCAATTAATTAGATTCCCAGAATAAGCCATGATGAAATATGGGCTATTACTATCTCTATTTTATGGGAAAGCATATCGAGAATTTAAATAACTTACTTAGGTGTCACAGGTAGTCATTAGCAAAGCTGTAATTCCACCTCAGGCAGTTAACTCCTGAGTCCAAGCAGAGTATTCTGCTTCACTGCACTGCCTCTGAACATAGATAGGTAATGTTCTCTAACTAAAAGTGCTGCCATGCATGTCCGAACAAACATTCTCCAAAAACCTTGGTCTTTCCAAGTTCTTCTCTGTCTTTTCCTTAGTTCCAAAGGAGACTTGCTGAGGTCTCAAGTGACTTTAGTATGGCATGCTTATTTAGTTGCTAGAAGTTGTTTATTTCATTCTCTTTTTAAAATCTATAAACTACTTTTTCAAATTTTCAGCAATATAAAATAGTCATATCAGTTAATGATTTATTGATACCCATTTTCTATGTCCCTCTGGAAACATATCTGGTAAATGTATAATCTCTTCCTCGACTGTTTTAGCATATCTAAGACCTTATCGTCCTTGCCAACTGGCATCATTCATTGCTTTTTCCTAAAGCAAGAGCAGATCTATAAACTAGTGTTACTGGGAATACATTTCAAAGTAATTTACATGACTTCCCAAATCATCTTTGCTTGGTTTATGATTACATATTCATTCTATTTGCTCACAACTGCTTCTCATGGACCCATAGAGCTCTTTCACTCTTAGATGGTGATCCTCTGTGTCCAGCTTTTGAAAGCTTGAAATTAGTGTTTTCTGTCACTGCAAAACTTTCATCTACCTTCTCTGCCTACCTCCTTTTTTATCTTAAGAGTTCAGTTCATATGTAACTTATTTTGTGAGTCCTTTAGTTCTTTGCCAGATGCCTCCCTCCGTGTCAATGAGACCTCTCAACTTAAGTCAACAGGACCACGGTACACAACACTTTCATGTGATCTCTACTTCCCAGGCACTTAACCAGAGGAATTACCTACTAACTTGTTCTGCCCTCTTTTGTATATGTTACACTTCATAGGGAAATAACTATTCCATGTTCATTATTGAAATGATTCTTGTTAATATATTAACTAGTGGTCAATAAATGTATACATGCCTTATTCTAATTCTTTATTTCTTAGGCAGGAGCGTATGACCAGTGATTCCTGTACTTAAATTATTTACATGCAACAACACAGTGTAATAAATAAATAAATAATAAATACAATATATTGAAGTAAAATTTCATATTAAAATAAAATATAATATTAATGAAGCTAAACTATTACCATGAAAATGACTAATACTGTGTCACATATTAGTCATGCTAACCTAAATAGATATGATTGCTACTGCTTGCATTTAGCTAAAAAAAAGGAAAGAAGTTTGTTGACCTAAAAGACATTCTGAAGATTCCTCATTTACTTTTTCCCTCCTATGTGTCCTCTTCTAATCTATAACTGCCAGTGTGTTTGGTGGTCACTTAAGGTGATCCAAGAAGCAGCGCTAATAAAAAGAAATAAGAAATATATATCTGTTCTTATGCCAGTACCAGGCTGTTTTGATTACAGTGGCTTTATAATACAGTTTGGTATTAGCTATTGTGATCCCTCCTACTTTGTTCTTCTTTCACAAAATTATTGCAGCTATGTGGGGTCATTTATGATTCCATATAAATTTTTGAAATCTTTGTTATCTATCTGTGGAATAAGTCATTGGTACTTTAATAGGGATTGAGTTGAATCTATAAATTGCTTTGGGTAATATGGACATTTTGATGGAGTTAATTCTTCCAATCCATGAACATGGTACATGCTTCCATTTGTTTGTGTCTTTCTTGATTTCTTTCTTCAGTGTTGTGTAGTTTTCTGAGTACAAATATATTAAATTAAATCCAAGAAGAGTTAGAAATAATCAACAACAAAAATTTAGAACCAGCAGGGAATAGCTCAAGAGTTGGCCTCTTGTGATAGCTATGCTTTAATGTAGTCCTAATTTTAATTAAAAAGTAAACATTCAGAGAATTGGGGGTGGATAGAGGAAATGAAGTAAACTTCTTACTTTTGCAAATATTAATTCATATTAAAAGAATGACAAATGGATATTGTTTGAAAAATAAAATATAATCTTCAACTTTCTAATTTTATATAGCTTGGAAAATATTTATTAGATGATAGTGTAAAGCCATGTACAATAATATGATTTCATTAATTACTAAAATAACTACTAGATATGTATTAGTATCAACATTAAAAGTTACTGTTAATATTACATGAAAATAGGTACTGATCTCACTCTTGTAAAAGGAGCATGACCCTTGGTGATTTAGTCAATTCTTAGACAAGTTAGCAAATAGCTAATACACATTAGTATTTGCTTTATTCTTATTATTCTCTTTTTTAAAAAATTATGAGTCTATTGAACCTGTGGATCTAAAAAAATAAAGATTCATTTGACATTGTTCCTGAGAAGGAATACATGTGCGAAGATAGATTTCCATGGTTAACTGAGGCCCAAATTTTACAAATAATAAGAGTCTAGCAGCCATTTACTGCCAGGGGCTCCTCACTACTCTGTATACTAGGAAGAACCTTGAACTGACCTCTCAGCTTCCTGCACTATGACTTGCCTGTTTATGTCAACTTAGTCAACAACTGAGAGAAACCCTGGTTTCATCTTTCTACCAATTGAGACCCCATCTTATTGTAAACGTACAATTTGGATACCTTATTTAATTTTTAAAGATTTTATTTATTTATCTTTAGAGAGGAATGGAAGGTGAGAAGAAGAGAAATATCAATGTATGATTGCCTTTTGTGAGTCCCCTGCTGGGAACTGGCCTGCAACCCAGGTATGTGCCCTGACTGGGAATCGAACACACAATCGTGTGGTTTGCAGGCCCATGCTCAATCAACTAAGCTACACCAGCCAGGGCTAAATAAAATAAATCTAATTAAGAACCTAGGTGGAAAGCTTTGCTAGAAAAGGTGGCCTTTTCTTTGTCTCCATGTAACAAAATTTATATTATTACCCGAATCTGTCTCCTGAGTTGCAACCCCTTTTTGCTCAAGTAAATGTTTTTTTTTATTTATTACCTTCTAAAATTAATTTTGGTATACAGCCTTAAAGCGAGTATGTGAAGGTAACAAAACCCGGTAGCAGAATCAAGATTCAAACCCCTCTCTTTGTTCTCTTAAACAATATACCAAATAGTGTCTCTTCTTTGAATGATAAGGTTGTCAGATTTTAAAAACTGAATGTAAAATTTAGTGCAAAAATATATTTTTTGAAGTAGCACGTGTCTATCTAAAAAAGCTTCCCATTTTATTAACCACATTATGAACAAATTAGACCATATTTTCCTCATTTCTTAATTTCCATTACTTGACCCACTCTATACTTTTTTCTAATGTCAAGTATTAAATTCAATGGTAGCCTTGACTGGTTCAGCTCAGTGGACTGAGCGCCAGACTGCAAAACACAGAGTCACTGGTTTGATTCCCAGTCAGGCACATAGATGTATGGGTTGTGGGCTGGGTCCCCAGTAAGGGGCATGTGAAAAGCAACCACACATTGATGTTTCTCTCGCTCTCTTTCTTCCTCCTTTCTAACAATAAATAAATAAAATCATTAAAAAATGCAAAGGTAAAATAGAAGTTGTACTAAAATTGATTTAGCTCATCAAGATGAAAAACTATATTGAGTCAAGAAGCACACCAGTATTAAATATTTAGAAGCTTAATGTTCACTAATTGTTTAAAATGTGACACCTGCTTTTGAATTCTTTTGTAACAGATTGAGATATAAGGTCACTACAATGCTGTTTACCCAATAGTGACAAGAAGGTAAAAGAGAAATTCTTTCTGCCTACCGTCTTGTCTCAAAGACACTTAAATTATTTACAATAAATAAAAATGAATTATTACTGGAAATTTTTATAATAAAGTGTTTAAATGAAGATCTCTTTTATCAGAGTCAAGTTTGGTGATAAGTATATATGGTGAATTACACAAAATTTAATTATATAAAATTTAATATTTTTGTTAATTTGTATGTCATTTGTGATGATTACAACTTCACTAGTGTATTCTCAACCAGTGAAACATTTAATAATGATTTTCATTTTTAAAGTAAAATACTTTCAAAATAAGAGTTTTAGCCACTGGCACAAAATTAAATGTCTTTAATATTAGTTAATTACAGATTACACATATCCCTAGCCCCTATTTCAATTTCAAAAAAATCTAAAGAAAGATTTACATTACTAACTCTTTACTCGTTGGTACTAAAAAAGTTGGTTTTTATTGTGAGTATATCCTAAAACAATTTTTTAAATCTCTTTTTAAAAATTGCATGGTGTGGCGGACCCTGGCCAGCAGAGTCCACCTGTCATGGCTGACAGGGAAAACAAATGCACAGGCCACAACAATGCTGTGTGGAAAAAGGGAACAGTACGACTACTCTCTCAAGGGGAGAGTGCCTATGGTGCCTCAGCCACTCCCTCAAGAGGGGAGTGCACCGACCCTTGCCTAGACAGGCTTTTATTATTTTCCTGGGGTCTTACATCAGAGACAGATTTATTATCTATTACATAGAATATTATTGTCTATGATTTAGGTACAATCAAGAAAATGAAAATAACATGCAGAAGGGAATGGCGATGGGCTGATTAGCTCTGTCCTTGGGAGAACTCATACAGACTTTGGATATTACCTTGAAGATAGACAATACATATGGTTGTTTTAGACCAGGGTGATGAGTTTTAGCAAGAGCAAGCCATGACAATCTGTATGTATTTTCTAGGCCTGATTCCCACGGGAAAACTCGGTTTTAAGGTCTGGCTCCTGCTCACCACTTCGCTTCTGTAGATTTTCCATACAGAGCTGAGTCACATTTGCCAGACTAAAACAAACCGGTCCCCTACAGCATGGGACAAATCACCCAAAAGAGCATAGTCTCTAGGGTTATAATCACTTCTGCTCTATCTCTAAGTATCCCTCAATTATAGACACCTGCTTTCACAAAATAACTTGCAAAGTGAATATATTCATCTATCCCTTATGTTTTGTCTCCTTCATTTCTCTTTCCTCTTACATTTATCTTTGGATGATAACTGGCCAAACAATTTCTCTTGATGTTTTGCATTGATTGGTCAGAAATCTGGTTATAAACTATATTTCTATCAGATACTAACAGAATGGGAGGAGAAAACAGTAGTTGAAAACTGAAACATATAAAAACACACGCACAGACACACAGTCTCCACATTTGGAATTTTTTTCTTTTTTTGGTTTTCCTTCATATGTATAGTCACGTATTGCAACCAGAAAAAAAATCAGTGTTTTTGTTCATGACGCATATTTGCATTACTTTTTCTATCACACTAATCAAAGAACTGGCTCTGAAACCACAGAACTTTGAATGTCTTTCCATAAAACAACTAAGGATAGGACTGTTGATATTGTAGGTTTTGTGATCTAGGATGTGTTGTGTTATTTTAACATATTTGAAATTTGTGGATCTGGTTTGCTTTGCATATAATAATAAAGATGGGTTTTCTAATCAATGGGTTATAAGTATTAATAAAGTAGGTATTAAATGAACCTCTATAGACTATTTATTTTATTTCAATTCATATGCTATTGAATATTTTATGTACTAAGAAATATGCTTCTTTATAATACAGTGCTGTTGGTTTAATAAATGTGTTGAAGTTACGAGAATGCACTCTGAGAGAAGTTTTTTACAAATATATTTCTTAGAAAAATATTCTAGTTACATTGCAAGGACTGTTTTTCAGTGAAGAAATGATAAAGCAAATGTGATTCTATACCTGCTTGGATATACATGTCTTTTGTTGGTGGTGATGTCTGTTTGATCTTAATGCAGGTGTTTGTGCTTACTTAAAGAACAAATCTTGAAAGAAAAAGAGACCACATAATATTAAAAAATTCATTATGTAAAAACATGGACTTTTAATTTACTCAGGATACATTTTGCCTAATAAAAGTGGAAATCAAATGGCTTCCGTAACTCTTTTCGATTTTTTTCTTCCAGAACATTAAAACAAGATACCAATAGTGGCAAAATTAAATTAAATGTAGATAGACCTTTACAAGATCAGAAGCTAAATATAATTTATTTAAAATAATTGAAAAAATGCCCTGGCTGGTGTAGCTCAGTGGATTGAGCGCGGACCTGCGAACCAGATGATCGCGGTTCGATTCCCAGTCAGGGCACATGCCTGGGTTGCAGGCCAGTTCCCTGCAGGCCAACTCCCAGCAAGGGAAGCACGAAAGGCAACCATACATTGATGTTTCTCTCCCTCTCTCCTTCCCTTCCCCTCGAAAGATAAATAAATAAAATATTTTTAAAAAAATAATAAAAAAATAAAATAATTGAAAAAATTTCCGATGCACCCTATTCAACACAATTTTAGAGAGTCTTGCTTTTTTAAACACCTTTACAATGACTACATCATATAGATTATAAAATGTTAATATATTGTTCACAGATTTTTTAATACAATAGCCTGAACTTAGAAGTAGATATGGATATTTCTATCATCTTACTTTACTGTGAAATACTCACCTATTCCGGTTTTAAATGTAGTTGACTAATATTCCCCCAATATTGATTAATGAATATATATGTGTGTGCACACACACACACATGCACACACACACATATATGGCTTTATCTAGTAGCTTAATTTTTAAGTAATTTTATTTTTTTCTATATGAGACCAAAGTCAAGTCACCTTTTAAAACTATGAATTCATTCTATTGACTCCTACATAATAGAAATTTGTTCTAGTCTTGGAACAATTATAAAAATCAAATTAAATTTTTATTTAACAATATTTGTTCAGTCAAAAACATTTAACAAAATCATGGTTTTTCTAGAGGTCTTGATCTAAAATTCACAATTAACTCAGATTTTATTGAAAAAGATTTAATTTTATTGTCATATATTTAGATTTTCTTTTGCCAAGTAATAGTATATATAATATTTATATACAATATATGATCACATCTATATGTCTATTCAGATACATATATTTAAGTGAATAGTTTTTTTACAATTTAAAATCTTCAAATCAATAAAATTTAAGTAAATATATATGACATAATATTAAAAGTAAGATTATGCATCATTATAGAGAAATTCTTTTAACTGTCACATGGTCAATAAGACACTGACCAAAATACTGCTTTTAAAATATATATATAACACTCAAAAGGTGACTTTTAATCCTACATAATGGGTAGCCACTTTATGTAATAGATCTTTCAGAAAAGTATATTTTTAATAAACTAAAGTGACTAAAGGCCCAATTAAAAGTTGTCATAAAAAATATACCAAGAAATCAACTTCTGACATGAAGTGTGAGGAGCTCTGGTGAACTGCTCTTTAACACAAATGAAAAGGTTAATAAAGGAACTTTTAATACACCTGGTAATAATTCTAAGATGAACAAATATATATTTAAGAAAACCTTTAAAATTTTTTACCAAACAAGAATATGCAGTATTTGACCCAAGACCACTCCTGCTCTCTGCCACTCCAGTGCAAGGAGGTGGTACTCCATTGCTCTCTGCTGCCTCCAAAAACACAATAGTTCTACCCCCTTAGCTCCCAATCAGTGGCTTTCTTCTCAGGGGTAGCAAGATGTCACTGTTTACTAATCTGCCTCATTGACAAAGGTAAATCTTAAGTGAGTGTTTTAATGGTGGAGGCTTTCTTCTGCTAACTCCCTTAATGGAATGGAGGCAACACAGTGAGCCTTGAATGCTGAGGATTCTGGGACTCTGATAACCCTTGCCAGCATTTGAGGTCCACTATCTGAGCAGAGCAGAAAGCTGAGAAAGCCCTGTTGTTGATCTCTACTAGTGGAACAATCAGTTTCCAACAGCTAGGACATCAAAGGAAGCTTGCCATTGTCGGCACCCTGGCTCCAGGGCACTGATTGGAAGTTATGCCTGGAGCAAGGAAGAGATCATAAAACAGATAGCTCTGAAACTCTTTTCAAAAAACCTGACCTCATTTACCACATATCACATAAAAGTTCAGGACTAAACATTCTCATAAGGGGGTTAGAAGTATGGTGTAAAGGACTTGGGAGGAGATTCAAGACAGATGTTAAAATGTAAGCTAGCTAATTTTTAGGAGATAATGTAGATATAAAAAAAGGTGGTAGAAGCCCTCTGTATGTTTCTACAAATATCGAACACAGATATCAAAAAGTTTTCTATCAAAAGAGACAAAATATCATTGGATTACTTTATAAAGCAGTTTAAACCCCAGGGTTCTCTGAAAAACCAGGGAGAAATCATCAAGAAACTAGTGGTTTTCAACAGCTGGAGCAGTCAGGGAACAAGAGCACCACCAACTAGTGCAACTCAAGGTTCTGGGTGACTATGGCAATATTCAAAGGGTTGTCACCCTGAGAGGCAAAGTCAGATGGTTACCATCATGTTAAAGGGAAATGGGAAAAAGTGTATTAAAATTTTATTAAAATAATATTTTATTTTTTTTATTTTTATTTTTATTTAATTCTTGTTCAAGTACAGTTTTCTGTCTTATATTCCCAGCCCTGCCCTCCCCAGTGCTCCCCTCTCCCTCCCATTTCCACCCTTCTCAGTTGTTGTCCATGTATCCTTTATATATGTTCCTCTAAATCCCTCCCCTTTTCCCCTATGATTCTCTCCCCTCTCCCCTCTGGACCCTGTCAGCCTGTTCCGTATTTGAGTGTCATTGGTCATATTTTGCTTGCTTGTTTGTTTTGTTGTTTAGATTCCTGTTAACGGTGATATCATATGGTATTTGTCTTTCACTGCCTGGCTTATTTCACTCAGCATAATGCTTTAAGAGTTTATTAAAACAAATACAACAGATAATTTTGGATATTGAGAAGATTCATTTGATGCGAACACTAAGGAGTACTTCATCTGCTGAGAGGACTCCCATGGTCAATCAAGGGTTTAAATTTTATAAATTATGAGAGCCTAGCAGTCATCTGAGGCTCTTCACATACTTTGTAAACTGGGGAGAATCTTGACTGAGAACCTGGGCAGGACTGTTCAATATTAAAGATGGTTTCCCCTTTGTCTGGTAGAACATAGTTTGGATTGTTGCTACCTAACTTTGTGTCTCCTGGCCTACAAGTTCTTTTTGACCAAATAAATTCCTTTTATTCTTTATTTCAGTCTAAAATTAATTTTTGGTTTACATAGCAATGACATATACAGAGATGAATGAATGAATAGTACCCAGAGTTGCTACAATATAT
Organism: Sturnira hondurensis; assembly: GCF_014824575.4. Taxonomy (NCBI): domain Eukaryota; kingdom Metazoa; phylum Chordata; class Mammalia; order Chiroptera; family Phyllostomidae; genus Sturnira; species Sturnira hondurensis. Next base: position 17,323,099 of record NW_028083059.1, read on the forward strand.
TTTCTAAAATGTACAGTTTCCAACCCAAATTTTTGAAACTTTCATGACAAGAAATAGGGAAGTATGATATACACACTGAGGAAAATGAAGCAGGAAACAAAAGCTGCCTGTGAGATCTATGAGATGTCAGATTTATCAGAAAAAGACGTCAGTATAGCCATTATAAATATTTTCACAGAACTAAAGGAAAGTAAGATTAAAATAAAGGAAGGTATGGTGACAATGTCACATCAGACAAAGAATATCAGTAAAAAGATAAAAATCATTGAAATAAACACAAATGAAAACTTTAATTAAAATTAATAATAACAAATAAAAAAACACTAAAGTGTTTCAACAGTCGATTTGAAAAGGCAGAAGAAAGAATAAGTTAACTTAAAGAGATATTTAGAGATATTATACAACCTAAAGAAAAAAAGATGAAGGCAAATGAAGAGCCTTGGAAAAATGTGGGACACTATTAAGTTCACCAACATATGCATAATGAGAATACCAGAAGGCGAAAGGAGCACAAAATTTATTCAAAAATATAAGACCTGAAATCTTCTGACATTTACTGAAAAGCATTAACATGCACATCTAGGAAGATCAATGAATAATAAATTCCAAGTACAGTACAAACAAAAAGAGCCACAAGTATACACAACATAGTAAAAGTCCTTGTTTACTCATCCTTTGAATAGGTAGGGGCGATGGGTGGGATGCTACAAAATGCAAAAATACTGAAGCCGCAGTACATGAAATGTTTAAGAAAAATTCAAAACTTTCCTCAGCCTATAACTTCTAAGAACTGGAGTTCTTAATGACACTCCAGTCCTGTACTCATGAACCAAAGCCAAGAGTGTAAATCTCATTCTCCTTAATTGGTTATGCCATATCTTACAAGTATAAACTGGTCCTAAATCTAAACATTTTTTTCTAAAATATATATGTTTATAGTCACAACCAATCAGAATAAAGATGCTAAGGAATCAGATTCTAATAATCCCCTAGGGTTCACTTAGGCCTAAAATGGGTGATTTCTACAGTTTTCTTTTTGTTACCTCAGTGCCCCATGTTACTGTTAGTCACCTAATACCGGTTTTTAGGAAATTTAACATTCCTTCTCATTAAACCCCTGCAGTTAGTATAACTAGTGTAGCTTCTGCTTCTCTGAGGAGCTCTGATATGTCAATGTGTTTTAAATTACATTCTGCTATTGTCCATTTGTAAGAAATGTTTAGTAATAAAGACAAACATTTGTAAAATGATATTATCCTCTTCAATATACACATATCAGAGAACAAATTTAGAGTAGTCATGTAACATAATAGAGAAAATTGTTGATGAGAGATTTACTGTGAAGGTAGAATATCTTACAATGATTTAGAATCATAGTACCAGATGATCATTTATTATATTACATTAGAGCTTCATTAGGGTAAGAATAATTACTTATACTTTGTGAACATTTTCACAAATATTCTCTTACCTACAAAAAAAGAGACATTTTAGTTTCATGGTCTATATTTCTACAGGACTAGGGTACAAAATTAGTGAGACATATGCTGCTATGTTATGTTAACTGTGAACAGAAATAAATGCCTTCAGTTCCTCTTTCTGTAAAGTCATTTGCATTTATACCACTAAAATGAATCTTCACCATGTCATGTTCTATTTCCAAAACTAATTAACAGATATAGTTCAAAGGGTATTTGATTACATTTTTCTAGAAGCCAGGAGAGATATATTAGCTTACTAGGGTTGTCTCAATACTACAGACCGAGTGACTTAAAAACAAAATTTTATTTTCTCACAATTCTACGGGTTAGAGCTACATGATCAAGGTGTCAGCAGGTTTTATTTCTTCTGAGTGTTTTCTCTTTCGCTTGCAGATGCTCCTTTTATGCTTTGTGCTCAAATGATTTTCTCTGCACACATATGTGTCTGGGTATCTGGTTCTCTGTCTCTTCCTCTCCCTCATTGTCCTAATCTCTTTTATAAAGACACCAGTCACATTGGATTAGGGGCCACACTAATGATTGTTTTAATTTATTAACTTCTTTAAATGCCTGGTCTCCAAATACAATCATATTCTGAGGTATTAAGGGTTGAGGATAAGGTCATCGGCATACAGATTTTGATGAAATACAGTTTTGTATATAATAAGAGAGAAATTACCCTAGAAATGATTTGAACAATTTTAAAAATAAAGAATGTTTGAGATTCAGTCTTTTGCTCAAGTTCACTGAGATCATTCCTGATGGAGCTCATCCTTGAACTCAGATATTCACATACTGATTTAAAGATTCTTTCTATCTCTCAATATCACTTCCATTATTGTATCAAATGCACTACTTTGAATTAAATAATTACACATAATATAAATGGTCGGCATAGTAAAGGTATTTTTGGTATTTTGTATTATTAGTCAACTTTGTAAATTTCCAGTCTTCATTGGGATTTAATGAACAGGCACAAAACTTATGAAGAAATTAACATATTAGTGTTCAGTAAAAAATTTATCTTCCATGACTATTCAAGACTCCTCTTGTACATTCTCAAAGAATTCCACAGGTATTCTAGAAACATTCATTTCAGTGTCTAGTCTCTAAGTCTCTAGATATTTATCTATTAACAAGTAATGTAAAAAATAAGAAAACATATTTTGCAAGCATATTTGTGAATCATGTACAGTTTACACAAAATTTTTAATATTATAAGAATAAGCATGAAGCAGAAAACAAGAATTGGCTGTGTATTTTTTAAATGGTTATATGACATAGTCTAAATCATGCTGCTTTTTACTTTATTTCAGTAAAAAGCAGCATGATTTAGATTCAATATTTACTTTATTTCAGTAAAAAGCAGCATGATTTAGACTATATCATATAACAATTTTTTAGTAAATGGTTCTTAGTAAATCACACAAAAGACAAACTACTTAAACAGAAGTACAATCAACAATTAAAAGTGGTCAAAGTCCATTTTGAGGGACCCAATAGAAGTCAATCCACCTTAGCTATGCATGTTTTAGGTCTTGAGTTGGAAACAGTCGTCGTGTTGATTTAGAACACTTGTAAATAAGTACCATCAGACACTACTAAAATATGTCAAAAGTGTTTTTAATTGTCCTTTCTTTAGATCATAAAATTCATTTTAATATCTAAAATACATACTTGTTGGTCCACCAAACAAACTATTGGAAATTTAATGTCATTGAATCTGTGCTGCTATTATTAAATAGCACGGGTAGATAGTTCTCTCTCAAAGACAACAACAACAAAGCAAACCACATTTCCGAAACAGAGACTTATAAACCCAGGTACTTGCCTAATTTTCTACAAAATTTTGATCTTTCACAAAATACTTGTCTCTTCATTCGGATCAAGTTTATTGAATTAACAATCATTTAGAAACCATATGCCAGATCTGCTGAACATAAAACAGGATTGTTTATGGCAGTTGGTGGACAGAGAAAACAAGAATGGGTACATATCCAGGGACCTGGTTTGGAAACAGGGTGAAGACTTTAGGGGCAGGAGAGATGATCATGCTTCCAAATAAACCATTGACATTAAAATATAACTTACAGGTATAACGAGAAGACCTGGCATTATTACCATAAGCAAAAGTTTAAGCCAGAATCCAATACCTATATGTCTGTATGACTAGGGCCATGGAAGGCAATTGGAAAAAGACTGAGTAATTATTCTGCATTGACAATTAGCACGATATTAGAAGTCAGGTAATGTCTATTCAAGTGTAGTTAAAGTAGAATGAAATTTCACTGGAGGAATCTGAACAGTAAAACTTAAGAAAAGAAAAGTATTTATCAGGACAGGACTGCAAAGACAGCTCAACTTCAGTCAGACCTATGATGTGGTCATTGGTTACTGACAATGGAAATTGACTTTTGTCATTGAATATATGTGATTTTATTGCACACAGACTTTCTTGGGTACTCTGCTTACTGAGATGGCACAGATCTGTAAAGCTTCAAAAGTTTGGTTATAGGCATTGATTTTTAATAAGTTCATCTTGATGTTATCACCACCATGGAGAGAATCACACAAATCATCTCCCTTGTTTGTAATGAGAAATGTGGTATTAAACCAAGTTGTTACAGGGTCATGAATTCCTTTCCTATAAATTATTCTCAGAAGGTACCTATATTTTCAGATTGTCTAAACTTTACAACAATGATAAAAACCACATCAGAACAATGCAAGACAATGGTCAGCCACTTCTGCTTAGTAAATTTGGACAAGCCTACTTTCTACACAACCCTGATCATACGACTAGGCCTCATTGTTACAGATTCCATAGCTGGGAACCAAGGATATCCAGTGGCTCACTAAATAAAATTACTATGCTAGCAATTCTTGACACCACACACAATTCTGCTAGTGCTTACATAATCAGATGACTCCCCTAAAGGCTAAACTCTGAACTACAATTTATTGAGATTTTTAACTATAAACATCGGTATAAAATCTGCAGACTGTAAAATATGAATGACTTAAGTTCTTCATTCCACAAAGTTTAGGCTGTAAGTAATGATAAGATAGGCAGGGAAACTAAGGTAACAAGCCAGAGGCTCAAGAACAAAGGAAAATGAAAGTATGATTTCAAAAAGTATTGTTCTTGCCTGTCTCCTTTATCACCTCTTACTTAATAACTTCATTTTTTCAATTTAATTTATGTATTTTGTTTCACTGTTTTAATTCATACAATTTTAACAAAGTGGGATGAATCACAGATCTAAAACTTTATTTTGAGCCCTTGGTAGACATCTTTACTCAAATGTATCATAAATACAAATTCAGTGTGTCCTAAATCTAATTCATCTCTATGTCTCCTTTCCATTGCTCAAAATAATTTTTCTTCTTATATCTTTCAACTCATTCAGTGCTTCTATGAGTTTTTCTTTTACAAAGTTGAAAACTTAGGGCTATCTACATCCTTCAAGGTCTCTTGCTCTCCACATGTAGTCACCCATATTTGTTGTTCCTGATTAAAATGTTGTTGTGTTCATTCTTTTTATATGTCTTCATAACTCTCCTTTTCTATAACTGATGTCTTCTATTTGCTTTAAAATGTTCCTTTTGTCTTTCATTTCACTTTATTTCAATCTATGCTAAACATATCAATCAGAACTTTTTTTTCTAATCTTTACCAAGGAGTTTTTTTTCATTGCTTTTAGAGAGAGAGAGGGAGAAACATTGATTGGTTGCCTCCCTCATGTGTCCAGACCAGGGATTATACTTGCCTGGATTGGAAAAAAGAACCTGCAACCTAGGCATGAGCTCTGACTGGGAATCGAACCCTCAACCTTTGGATTACAGATGACACTGTATTAACTGACTCATACCAACCAAGGCAGAATTTTTGTTTGTTTTCTGAACTGTAAGCTGGTCATCTCAATTTTGACTCCAAGTTCTTCTATATCTTCTCATTTATAGACACAAAGACTTTCATATGGACTATGTAATTCATGTGAGTTACATAGTCTATCATGTGATAATTGCCTGGGAGTCCAGCTGCCCAATCTTAACTGTTCCAATACCTCATCTGTTTTGCATTTAGCAATATTTAACCACAAACTTGTCTGAGCTCATAAATAGTCAAGCCTTTGTATTTTTTTCTTTGCCTAAAATATGCTGACTTTGTATTCTGCCAAACATATGCTTCTTTAAAAAGTTTTAAAATGTGATTTTGTTCTGCCTGCCTTCACTATTCTTTGCATGTATTTCACAGAAGCAATGATCACACTGTATTTGAATCAATTTATTTGTATTTTTGACTGCCTTGTCTCTAGCACATGTGCTCCTGGAGAACAAGGACCAATCTGACATTATTGTGAATGAATAGCATTAAGCCTGTTACATCGTGCTTACCAAAGCATTAAATGTGGTCAGATGTTTTTCATAGACTTTAAACTAAGTGTCTTTTATACCACCTCTCCATAGAAATAAGATAATTTTATTTTTTTTTTATTTTTTTTGTTTTTGTTTTCAAAAATTTTTATTTAATTCTTGTTCAAGTACAGTTTTTGTCTTATATTCCAAGCCCTGCCCCCCCCAAGTGCTCCCCACCTCCCTCTCATTTCCACTCCCCACCTTAGTTATTGTCAATGTGTCCTTCATACTTGTTCATGTGAGTCCTTCCTCTTTTCCCCTGTGATTCTCACCCCTCTCCCCACTGGTCCCTGTCAGACTGTTCTGTATTTGAGTGTCTTTGGTCATATTTTGCTTGCTTGTTTGTTTTGTTGTTTAGATTCCTGTTAATGGTGATATCATACAGTATTTGTCTTTCACCGCCTGGCTTATTTCGCTCAGCATAATACTTTCCAGTTCCATCCATGATGTTGCAAAGGGTAGGAGCTCCTTCTTCCTTTCTGCAGCATAGAATTCCATTGTGTAAATGTACCATAGTTTTTTGATCCATTCATTTACTGATGGGCATCTAGGTTGCTTCCAACTATTGGCTATTGTAAATTGTGCTGCCTTGAACATCGGGGTACATAGGTTCTTTTGGATTGGTGTTTCAAGGTTCTTAGGATATACTCCTAACAGTGGAATTGCTGGGTCAAAAGGCATGTTCATTTTTAGTTTTCTTAGAAAATTCCATACTGTTTTCCATAGTGGTTGTACCAGTCTGCAATCCCATCAACAGTGAACTAGGGTCTCCTTTTCCCCACAACCTCTCCAGCACTTGCTATTTGTTTCTTTGTTTATGATAGCCATTCTGATTGGTATAAAGTGGTATCTCATTGTGGTTTTAATTTGCATCTCTCTGATAGCTAGCAATATTGAGCATCTTTTAATGTTTCTCTGGATCTTCTGTATGTCCTCCTTGGAGAAGTGTCTGTTAAAGTCCTTTGTCCATTTTTTAATTGGGTCGCTCATCTTCTTTGAGTGGAGTCGTGTGAGGTCTTTGTATATTTTGGAGATTAAACCTTTGAGGTATCATTGGCAAATATGTTTTCCCAAACAGTTGCTTCTCTTTTTATCTTGATACTGTTTTCCTTAGCCATGCAGAAGCCTTTAATTTTCATGAGATCCCATTTGTTTATTCTTTCCTTTATGTCCCTTGCTCTAGGGGATGTATCAGTAAAAATATTGCTGCATGGAATATCTGAGATTTTACTGCCAATGTTCTCCTCTAGGGCTTTAATGGTTTCACGGGTTATATTTAAGTCTTTTATCCACCTTGAATTAATTTTGGTGTATGGTGTAGGTTGGTGCTCAAGTTTCGTTTTTTTGCATGTAGCTGTCCAGTTCTCCCAATACCATTTGTTGAAGAGGCTATCTTTACTCCATTTTATGTTACTGCCCCCTTTGTTGAATACTAATTGACTGTAAAGATTTGGATTTATTTCTGGGCTCTCTGTTCTATTCCATTGATCTATGTTTTTATGCCAGTACCAGGCTGTTTTGATTACAGTGGCCTTGTAATACAGTTTGATATCAGGTATTGTGATCCCTCCTACTTTGTTCTTTCTCAAAATTCTGGCTGCTATGTGGGGTCTTTTATGGTTCCATATAAATTTTTGAAGTGTTTGTTCTATGTCTGTGAAATATGCCATTGGTACTTTAATAGGTATTGCATTGAATCTGTAAATTGCTTTGGGTAGTATGGACATTTTGATGATGTTAATTCTTCCAATCCATGAACACTGTATATGTTTCCATCTGTTTGTGTCTTCCTTGATGTCTTTCTTCAGTGTTGTGTAGTTTTCAACATACAGGTCTTTTACCTCCCCGGTTAAGTTTATTCCCAGATATTTTATTTTTGTTTTTGCTATATTGTATGAAATTTTTTTCTTGATTTCTGCTTCTGCTGTTTCATTGTTGGTATACAAAAGTGCCTTTGATTTCTGGATATTGACATTGTATACCACTGTTTAGCCAAATTTATTTATTAGTTAGAGCAGTTTTTTGGTAGAGGCTATAGAATTTTCCATGTACACTATCATGTCATCTGAAAAGAATACGAATTTTGTTTCCTCCTTTCTAATTTAAATCCCTTTTATTTCGCTTTCTTCTCTGAAGAATATGGATAAAATGTCCAATAATATATTGAATAGAAGTGGTGAAACAGGACAACCTTGTCTGGTTCTGGACCTTAGCGAAAAAGCTTCTAAAGAGTAGTTTCCCAAGCCCAGTTTTGTTATTCCAGACATGGAAAATTTAACAGGGTACTGGAGAAGCCTATTTACTATCCGAAAAACCCACAAAACATTCCACACACACCTTCTCCCAGGCTCTCTAATTTTCACTTAACGTCCATGTTAGGAAGACTCCTTCTGAGGTGGATTGTGGCTTGGAAAATGTAATACAGCACTGGAGAACCCTATTTACCTCCGAAGTACCTGAAAACCACTCCACAACCACTTTCTCGGGAAGAATGTCTAGTTTTCTATTATCTCTCACAGTTTTCCAAGACTATGATTTCAAGCCCAGATTCACCTAAAAAGAAAAATTTCTCGCTTGAGAGTTAAGAGAAAACTAGGCAGCCTGGCCGAGAGGTTGGTTGTAGAATGGGTTTAGGGTTCTTTGGAGGTAAATGGGGTTCTCCACTATTTTGTCACATTTTCGAAGCCGAAATGCACCTGGGAAGAAGCCATCCTAGCCTGGGAGTTGAGTAAAAACTAGTGAGCCCTGGGAGAAGGTGTTTGTGGAATGGGTTCCAGGTTTCTCAGACAGTGAATAGGCTTCTCCAGTGCCCTGTTAAATTTTCCAAGTCTAGAATAAGAATATTGGGCTTGGAAAACCAGGCTTAGAAAATGGGAACAGTTTTCCTAGCCCAAATCCACCTAAGAAGAAAAATGTCTCACTTGGGAGATCAGAGGAAAGTAGGCGGTCTTTCCGAGAAGGTGTTTGTTGAATCGGTTTCAGGTTCTTGGGATGGTAAAGAGGTTTCTCCAGGTCTGTGTCAAGTTTCCAACCTGAGATGCACCTGAAATGGAGCCTTTCTAGCCTCGACATTTAGTAAAAACTAGAGAACCTTGCCAGAAGGTGTTTGTGGAAAAAGTGGCATATTTTTCAGATGGTAAATAGGCTTCTCCAGTGCCCTGTTTAACTTTCCCAGGCGAGAAAAGAAAAACTGGGCTTGGAAAACTGGGCTTGGAAATCTAGGCTTGGAAAACTGGAACAGTTTTAAAGTTTAAAGTAATAAAGTTTAGTAAAAACTAGAGAGCCTTGCAGGAAGGTGTTTGTGGAAAAAGTGGGAGTTATTTCCCAGGGTTGCAGCTTTTTCTGAATATCATAATACTGCCCCATCTAACATAAAAAAATCAAACAAAAAATGAACTATTTTCATATCTCTAGATTATGCAGCAATTTATTGGTGATTTCTGTTTGGCATTAATTTATTTGAATAACTACTAAACCACTGCATGTCCCAAATATCCCATTTTGTGAGGATGATGGCAGATGTTATGTTGAGCACAAAACCCTGCCAGTTTCATTTCTGCCTCTCCTACCTATTTTAGCCACACATCAAATACTGACAATGAACTTTCCTTCTGTGAAGGTGCCTTCCATTTCTTTGCCAGCTGCTTTTGCACTCTTTATTTCTTCCCAAAGATAAGGAGATTAACAGATTTCCCTTTCTCTGTCCCCTATCTTCTGATGTAGGACTTTCATAGAGCAGTGCCATCATAAATCCTAATTCAACTGTGCATTTCAAGCGAGGGGGAACTAAAGTCAGATTTAGAAGAGTATCTCTTTTAGTATTGCTGAGAATTTAAAGGGTCTCTGGAGACACAGATCATAAAATTATTGTAGAGGGATTCTCTGTGTGCATCTCTTATTATGCCTATTATTTATTTACCTTATGCAATTTTCTCTTTATTTAAAATTTAATTTTGAGTATTTTATTAGCTGCAGAATGACAACTTTATAGGCTCTAGCCAGCCGTAAATTTAGTAAAATATTTATTGTGTGGTAAATTTAATTGCCATTTAACATTGATAGAATGAATATACTGGTACTTTGCAGAGATATGCATATGGTCAGCAAAAAGTATTATCAGACTCCTTGAAAGCACTTTCACATGTTAATACATGAGAATCTCTCATTCGGAAACATTTTAGCTAAAATATCCCTTAGAATCATTACATAGCCACTGTATTATTTTTTAATTATTATTTTCCTTTTATCTTATGTATTGCCTAAGCATGCACTAAATATACATTATTCTTTGTTTTGCCTTGATACATTAAAAAAATATACTGCAAAGTTTTTGCATGCTTACTTTTTCTTGAATTAAATAATTAATGTGTATAATAAAATATATAGAATAGAAATACATTTTATTTAAAAATAATGAATCTGTGAATGTTTCATATACCTATTTATTTATAAATCTATTTTCTTCATTGAAGATATTTAATTTTTCCTTTGTTTATATTAACAAAAAAATGGTCAATTTAAGGTTTCCCTAACTATACAGAAAACAATATTAAATTATTTCAAATGAATTTCTAAATAAATGCTAAAAAGCTTAGACCTAATTATTAAAATATTGACTCAAAAATTGCTATTTGTGATGTCTACCTAATGATGTAAGTTTGCTTATGGAAAACCATCCTGTCAGGGACTATTGTAAAACACTAGCAGAAGGAAGACCAAAAGGGACCTATGTTTGCATATGTGTACATAAAATTTTAAATTAGCAAACAGAAAATCTTGCAAGTTCCTACTTTATCTGTGAATTTTGAGATTGTTAAAGTGACCTGGTCTAGATTTTACACCAATAATCTGTGTTCACGATAAAAATGACTATTCTACTGCAACCAATTTAACTGTAAAAAATATATACATTTTAGTGAAGTTCAATGATAATTTTAAAAGTAATAATAATTACTATTCATTCAATATTTAAATATTTATGCTGAACCACAAAATAAACCAGCACTTTATTTACATTAACCCTATGAGTTAATTATTTTATGTAGAAAATTTTATATACAGAAATATTTGTTAAAAATAATTGCACAATGCCTGCCTGAAAATAACTATGAAAACTTCAGAAGAGAGAAAATTCAATTAATTGTCTCCACTGAGGGTAGAGGAGAGCATGCTGTAAGGATTTATTTATTTTATTATAACAACACACTAATAATTAACATTGTATGATGTGAGTGGTATACTATTTCACGTTTTTCAATTCTGAAATATTTCATGCTTACTGGAGTTTCAAATTTATATTTTGATTTCTTATTTTCTTCATCACTAGGTTTTTAAAGTTAAAGTGCTATTTCAATTAATGTTTTCTATTTTAGTTTTTTCTAGGTGCTAACATTGGGCTACAGGTGATATAGTTTTTGTGATAACTGTTTGTTCTATTTTTATACATTTTATAAGACATCCACAGCATTTCTTTGCAGTTGTTGATATTTTGACTTCTATTATGACCCCCTTAACTTTACTTAGGAAATTAAAAGTTCTATCTTACTATGTGCTTTAATTTATTAAATTTATTTATTCTGATATTTGTTGCTACTTTCTTGAAAACTACATCTAGAGCTTGACCAGGGTGACTGAATTCAGCGATTAGCACTCAACTGATACTTGTTCATTAACCCAGAATATTTGTATTGCTTGCATGTGTGCAAATGAAGCTAGTATGTACTGTAGTATTTTGCCAGAAAAAGTTTGAGTGGATAAAGTCCAGCTTTCCAGAGAATGAGGGTTTTGTGGTCTGGTAGCTATAGAATGTCAAACATAATTTCAATAAGGACACTCATTTCATGATTCTTACTCTATACAGTTTATATCAATTCAAAAGTAATAGCACTTTAAATGATAGTTTCTATCATTTAAAATGTAATAATATGAAGAGAAAAAAAGAAAAAAACAGAAATGTGTGGCATTCTTCCTGAAATAAAAATGTAATGAATTTGGAGTTTTTAAATGCAATTCCAACTGAATCAGTGTCAGGCAGCTTCCCCTCAGTTTAGCACAGACCAGCCAAGCTGGCACCCGGCGCCCTGCAAAGTCCCAGAAGTTGACAAATGATTCTGGATGGAAGTGCAGTGGTACAGCTGTTTGAGGGACCTCAAGAGGAATGTGTCTAAAATATTTCTTTAGCCAATATTAGCTACTACTTCCTTTTTTCTAAATGTTTTCAAATGAGAAACAAGCAAATATAAAGAAATTGATACTGCTGGAATTGATTGCATTTATTACCATTGAAATATGAAAAAATATATATAAAAAGTAATATCAATAAGAAATACACATGCATGTGTGTGTGTGTGTTTGAAATTTTAATTTCATTTCCCATCATTTAATTCCCCTTTCCATTTTTCTGGCTTAAATTAAGGTCACTCAAAATATTTCTATTCACTTTGTATAAAACCAAAAGAAAAAAGGAGAGAGTAATGCTCCCCTTTTACTAATCATTAAAAAGGTATTAAAAGAATTTTAAAAAATGAGTTATAACATATAATTTTTTTATAAGCAGAAGCATCAGATAATTGAATATTTTCATTCTACAATAGGTTAATGTTTATATGGGTATATGTGGTAAAAAATAACTTCATAGTGTTTTTAACCTGCTTCCCAAAGCTTTTTGGAAAAATAAGAGGATAATAGAAAATATAAACCAAAAAAATGCTTAATAATTTTTAACCAACAAGGTTGAATACAGGGTAATTAATGTTGTCTTATGGGAAAAAATTTAAGTGGTAGTTAAAGTTAATCAAATTTGATTTTTAATATTATATAATAAATTAAACAAGAATAAACATATTAATTTATATGTAAAAATGAAAAATATTGACTTATATTTTTCAAATATTCCTTGAAATAAAACATTAGTACTGGCTTTTTAATGCATCCATAGAATCTATAATGTGGCAAAGTATAATTTGTGTAATAATTTAGCACCAATATTGAAGATGTAAGCTAGCAAATATTCCTTGCTTACCTTCACAGAAATAACTGTCTAGTGAGCTCCTGTGAAATTAAAACTTAGGGATAACTGCCATAATAATGGAAATAAAATTGTGCCACAATAGTATAATACTCAACCATTAAGGAAGGGCAAATTCTGAAAACAAGAGGTATTTGGCCAGAGAGAGAATCAAAGAAAATAATCAAATTAGGAGAAAATAAACCTATAAATATTTTGGTGCAAAGATAGACCCAACACCTCATTGTATCTATGTTCACATCCTTCTATGTGCTGTACTAACTTGTAGTGTCCTCCCACTCAGACTCTGGGCCAGAAAGTCATGTGACATACTATTACCAGTGGGCTATCAATAAACTAGATGCAAGTAGGGACATAAAGTAAAGGGCCTCGCTTTGCCCTATTCTGATTTTGCCTTCTGAAATTGCCATGAAAATAGGCACAGTGATAGAATGCAAGAAGATGAGAGAAATATGTTGACAAGAGAATTTACCCCAGTGTATTAATTTCCTGGTGGCTTAAAACAATAGAGGTTTATTCTTTCACAATCCAGGTAGCCTTAAGTCTGAAGTCAGTACCACTGGGTCAAGTCAGGCTGTTGGCAGGGTTGTGCATAGTCTAAAAGTGGTAAGGAAGAATCTACTCCAGCTGCTGGTGGTTGCCAGCATTCCTTGGCTTGTGGCCACGTGACTCTAATCCCTGCCTCCATGGTCACATGGTCTTCTCTGTATGTCTCTGTATCATCTCCCTCTGTCATTCTCTTATAAGGACGTTTGTGACTGTGTTTAGGTCCCAACTGAGTAATCCAGGATTATCTTCCCATCTAAAAATCTGTAAGTTAATTGAACTTGTAAAGACTCCTCTTTTCAGACAAGACAACGTATATAAAATCTTGGTATTAGTATCTGACAGATTTATTGTATTCTGGTCTTTCCTTTGGTCCAAACAAATTCACCTCAGTGACACATGCAAATTACATTTCTCACATTCCAACATTCCCAAATGCCTTAATTCATTATAATATCAACCCAATTCTGAGATATCAATAAAATATTATCAAATCAAATATTTAAAATCAAATGATCCAAGTCACTTCAATCAGATCTGTGTGAGGCTGTATATAATCCATCCTGAAGCAAAACTCCTCCCCAGTTCCCTGTGGACTTGTGAACCTAGAAAACAAATTATGTGTTTCTAAAAAGCAATGATCAGGCAAGGAGAGGATAACAGTTATAGACATTCATATTCCAAAAGGAAAAAAATGAAAGGAAAAAGGGGATCACTATGCCCAAGCAACTTCAAATTTGCCAGCAGGACATATTTTACTAGGTTTTAAGCCGTAGGAATAAATTTCCGAGGCTGGAGGCTCCAGGCTCTGGACTTACTGCTCTGCCCTCTGGGCCTGCTGCTCTGGCTTCTTTTTTATGGGCCCGCCCTAAATAATCAAAGCTTATGTCCCTATCTCAAAATTTTTAGTCATATCAAGATCCATAACTTAATTGTATCTGCAAAATTCTGCTTCCTAATGTTGGTGACTTACAAGTGCCCATAACTCGGACCTGATATTTTTAGGGGGCAATTTTTCAGGTTCCCATACACAGTCATCTCAGTTGAAGCCATGATAAATTAATGCACGTATCTAACTAAGGCCAGTGTAAATCACAGACTCACAGACAAAAGCAATCAAGAAAAGCTTAGCATGGAGGCCATGAAAAGTTTGTAATTTTTTGTGGCACAGCATAATTGTGAGTATAGGTACTTTAAAGCTTCATGATAACAGTATATGTTAAAAAAACTCGAAGAGATTCCATATAGTTAAAACCTAGAATTTAGAGAGTGGGGATACAGATAGAGCTGGTGGTTGACAAAAATTAGGGAAGTGAGCAAGACCTAGATGTTAAAAGGCTACATCAGCCATATTCAGACATTTAAAATTTGTAATGATTACAAGGAAAATGGAGAGGCATTGAGGCATTTGAAGCAGAAGAAGCATTCAGTTATTTTCAAAAACTAGATTGGATTAAGGACTAGCCAAACCTCACAGACTCAGCTCTGGAAAAGCAAATATTTGTTATCCTTGCGAGGTCAAGCAGAGAAGGCACGTGGTAATACCTGAGGGTATGCAGTTGTAGGCTTTGGTACCAGGTAATCTTTATCTACATAAGAAAGATTGAGAACTCCACATTGCCCAACAATCTAACTCAGAGTTTTAACTAGTTCTGTTTTGTTTTTGTTTGTGAGCTTTCCGAGCAGCTGGCATTTCAATTGAAAAAACAATTTCCTTTAGAGTGGTGCTTTTGGTGGGGAGAAAGAAATCTTTTTCAGTTGCTCATTTTCTAACTACCTACTAATTGTACATTGGGATATAACTTAAGTACAAGAAAATCATCACCTCGAATGGCAGCATCTAGACATTGTTTTTCTTTCTCTCTCAACACCACAAGGAAAGACATTTTCCCAACATTCCTGGGTAGGCCAAGGCACCCTTCACAATAAACCCTGAGTTAGCTCTACTGTGGGTCTGGATGTTTCCTGAAAACAAGGCAGAGCTTGTGTGGCTGGCCGTGAGAAGAGCTGACCTGGCTAGTGTGGTGCAGACAGCCCAGGGTATTGACATGCTTGTTCTATGACCACTTGCCTTAAGAGGTGCCTTTCAGGATCTATTTCTAAAGGTTGTTTGTTTGTTTGTTTTTTCTTAACTTAAATCTGATTTTTCAATTCTAAAAGTTTCATGAAGAGCTAATAACATTCTAGGTTTTAACTAAAAAAGCAGATCCAAGAAAAGAAACAGACGTTTGGGAGTCCAATTTTTAGGCTATTGAAATAATGTAGATCAGGCATAATAAGGGTAAAAATCACTGACTTAGAATTTACCGCACTTATACCTATATACATCTCATAACACATTCTCAGAGAAGGGTCCCTCTTCTTAATCACAGAAAAAAGAAATGTCTGTAAGAGAAAAAAATTTCCAGTTTTCCGTCACTGATTAAGTTGTATGTAACAGTTTGTCTTGCTGAGTACTTATTAGAAATAAACATCTGTTGAAGATTGACCATGAGAAGAAGTAGAACTGGGATCTCAGATAACCCTTTGGAGAACTCTGGAACATGTTTGCCCCTTCTGAGTTGTCCTATTTCAAGGAAAAATATACCCTAGCCTCAGTCTTTGTTGTGTGCCATCCCGGAGGCCATTCCCTTGAAGAAGATGGATCTCTGCAGCTGAGACCAGTGCTGAACCAGTAGACTGCTGTGGCAATCAATGATTCCTTGGAGGAAGATCCGAACAATGCATCTCCATGAGCTTTTTTAACAA
The DNA here is from genome assembly GCF_014824575.4 of Sturnira hondurensis. Lineage (NCBI taxonomy): Eukaryota > Metazoa > Chordata > Mammalia > Chiroptera > Phyllostomidae > Sturnira > Sturnira hondurensis. Next base: position 17,339,320 of record NW_028083059.1, read on the forward strand.
ACAAGCCATCACATTTACATGCATATCACTCCTTTCTCTCCTTCCATTTCATGGAAGAGATCTCTTTCCCTTAGACAATTTCCTTTGCATCAACTTTGCACTTTCTATTTTCTGTAAACTCTCCTTTTGTATCAGCTCTTTTCAAGCATATTTAATAGTGTCCAAAATTTTAAAAATCTTATTTATCTACACTTTCCATCCCAGCCACAACCATTTTCCTTAGAGTAAAATATAAAATCTTATGTGATTTGCAAAATTGTATTTGAATATTTTTCATGGTTCTTTCTCTAATCCCATGGGCCCCCTTTACTTGGAGCTTATTTCTGCTCCAATCAAGTTGACCTTTGTTGTTATTTCTTTTATTTTTATTTTTTTAGAGTTTTCCTATTTTGCTCTTTTTTTCTGGAATGTTGTACCCCCAGACAGTCATACATTATTTACTTTTTNCTTATGTGATTTGCAAAATTGTATTTGAATATTTTTCATGGTTCTTTCTCTAATCCCATGTGCCCCCTTTACTTGGAGCTTATTTCTGCTCCAATCAAGTTGACCTTTGTTGTTATTTCTTTTATTTTTATTTTTTTAGAGTTTTCCTATTTTGCTCTTTTTTCTGGAATGTTGTACCCCCAGACAGTCATACATTATTTACTTTTTCATTTCCTCAAGGTCGAGAGATGACCTTGCCATTCCCAGATCCCAGGGCATTTTTGATCCCTTTAGTCTGTTTTACTTTTATTCAAAATATAAATTTCTACTTGAAATTATATATTCTTTGTTTGATTATGTATCACTTGTCTTTCCTTGATTACCAGCTCTATGAAAGAACGTCTCATTCAACAAGGTAATACCAACAATAACATATGTGTCAAAATATTTCATAATACTTTTTTATTGACTTGAAAGAGAGAGAACATCAATTTGTTGTTCCACTTATTGATAAATTCATTTGTTGATTCTTGTATGTACCCGGACTGGGGATCAAACCCACAACACTGGCATATTAGGATAGCACTCTCCCCAACTGAGCTGTTTGGCCAGAGCTCATAATGCATGTTTTTACCTAAAATAACTTATTAATTTGGTTCTTTAAACACCAAGATCTCATATTTGAAATACACAAAGAGAAATTGATCAATTCATCTAACAACCTTATGTTAGTAATGTACTCAGTGGCAAGGTATGAATTACAAATTTCTACAGTAAGGACTTCATCAGAGAAATAGCAGTCTCATGAATATAAGTATGTGAATAAGAAATTGTATCACAGCATATATGTTTAACATTATATACAGTTTTACCGTGGGCACAGTAGTCAAATTAACTTTAATAAACCATAGCAACTTAATATATCTTAAGTTCATATTTCCAACCATGTAGCTTTTAATAATATCGCTCCTAAAAAGGTAAGAATTTTGAGAAACATGAATAGTTCCCCTAATGCCCAGCTCTAACCTGCCTATAGTTTAGACTAATATAAAAACTTACTGAATTGTTTAGCCTATAATTCTTAGAGCACAAAAGTGCATTCATGAAAAAGCACAGGGCAAAGGGGATAATCAGCCCATGATGCTCCACCTCTTGAAAAGAACAAGTAGCCATCTGGTGACATATTGAACCTGAGGGTAGTAGTACATGTCCTGATCTCATGCCTATAAGCTCCCTGGTGGAGTTCCTGTTGAGAATACCCATGGAGGTTGACAAGGGTTAAGAAAGAAGCAGTGGCAGCATCAACAAACAAATGAAACAAAAGCAATACTCAACAGAAATAGAACAACAATACAGAGACAATCACAAGATACAGGTGACAAGTAACACATTTCAGAGCTTTAAGAAAATACGGAGGCTATTGCCTAATGTAATTAAAAAGACCTATAAAAGGGACATTTGTTTTCCCCCTTTTCATACAATAATACTTCAGGGGAATGGAAAATTAAGGGGAAATAAAATTCCGATGTATATTTCAGAAGGAAGACATTTATCCCGAAATTTCATTGATGGTCTCTTTTCAGGCTAGTGGTGACAAATATAAGTATATATGACATGAATTCATTCTACTTCCCAGCACACATCCGAGGAAACAATAGTAATTACAATATTTGTTCTTGAAGCAGGTTAAGGAAGAAAACTTGCTGTATGCCTTTAGAAAAAGTATTAAATGGTCCATGCAATCTTACTAATGATACATTTTGATTATGGGGTACATNCTGGAACTGGGGCTGCTTCTCGGAGAGAGTGCCTGGAAGAGAGCCATGTGGCTTTAGCAGAGTGAGGACCCCCCTCTTGGCCAGATGAGGGGGAGAGCCACGCTATTTAGAAAGATGTAGACCCCTGTAGCCATTAGGAGGGAGAGCCATGCAGTTTCAGCAGAGTGCAGACCCCCTCTTGGCCAGGTGGAAGAGAAAACCACGCAGCTTTGCCAGAATGGAGATCCCTGCAGCCAGGTGAAGAAGAAAGACGCGGCTTTGGTAGAAGAGGCCCACGCAGCTTTGGCGTGCTCCCTTTGGCTGAGTGGCCTGGAAAGCAGGAGAGACTTTGACTAGGACTTGGTACAAAGAACTCTTGCCGGCGAAAGGTGCCGCATGACTTTGGATTAATTGGAGATCCTGCCTGGACAGGCAGGCGACACAGCTCACAGTGCCAGCGACCTGAAAAACGGACGTGTGCTCTTTTCCTGATGTACGGTACCTGGAGTTGGGACAGTGGGAGAAGGGAGCGCTGTGTGTGTGGGTGTGGGTGTATACCCTTAAAGACTTTAATATTTTAAGGAAGGCATTAGGCCTAAATAGCATTAAATAAACATTTTGTTTCCTTTTCACAAATCTCTGGCATTGAGAGATGTCTTTCCAATTGGTGGTGGGCAGAAGAGCCCAATAGATATTAGTATACCGTCCTTGGGAGGGGCCCCTGTTTTCTGTAGCAGTTTTTGGCATCCCTCGGTGGGCCAAGTATTGCCCCCCCTCGGACCCTTGTTCGGTAACGGGAGCAGTAGATGTTAAATGTTATAGAGATTTGCCAATATGATAACATTAAATAAGCAAAAAAGCCTAATTAGTTCTAGCAATTCTTCCATTTTTCCAAACAGTTCAAAATATTTTGTTATATCTTGATGGTGTCAGTTTTTCATGTTTTGTCAAAGAGTACTCAAAATTATATAATAATTCAGGTAGGCAATAATATAAGATACACCAATACTTTTGTTAAGAGGCAAAATATTGCATCTTATATTTTAGAAATATTTCCATAAAGACAAGTGTAGAATTGTTTAAAGTTTGAAGAGTTACTTAAAATGTATGCTTTAATAAAAGACATCTTTGTTCTGGGAATTTTGGATAAATTATTCTACTCTTTAAATAATTTGCCCAATAATCAAAATTATTTTTTTGTAAAGCATTAAAAATCTACCTATATACTTAAAATGATGACTTTATTATTAAATTTAATTTTTGACAATAGTATGGCTTAAAATATACTGAAAACACATTTTAATTTCATTTTAAAATGCTTTGGCCATGGCTGGTGTGGGTTAGTGTATTGAGCACTGCCCTGGGAACCAACGTGTCACAGGTTTGATTCCCACTCAGGGCACAAGCCTGGGTTGCCAGCCAGGTCAGGTCCCCAGTAGGAGGCCTGTGAGAGGCAACCACACATTGATGTTTCTCTCCCTCTCTTTCGCCCTCCCTTCCCCTCTGTCTAAAATAAATAAATAAAACCTAAAGAAGCATCTTTAAAATAATAAAATAGAACAAAATAAAATGTTTTGCCAAAAAGCTAAATCATGCTGATAAGCATCTCTTACAGATACATGTTGGAGCCCCTGAGCAAATGAACAAATCTCTCATGGAAACACATTTTTTTCTAATAAAACTGCTTTTTCTCTATTCTCTTCTACTTGCTTAAGAACCATTCTTACACTCTTGATCTCTAAGACCAAAGAGGAACTGTTATGTGGGGAGAGACCTGATTCAAGAGGCTCTCCCCCGCCTCAATTCTTTTACCACCTGCAAGAATAATTCAAGTAAGAGACAACAGGTGTATGGAAATGCGATAGCAAGTTTATTTATGAAACTATTGGGATTCAGAGATTATACATCTCAACTGGTTTCCCCACCTTCCCCCTATCGGGAATACCGAACAGCTACAAAGGCTTTTTTTCTCAGTTAGTAAAGGCTCTTTGTCTTAGTGAAATTGTTACAGAGGCCCCCTTTCCCAGCACGGCATCTCAAGAGCTTCCCATACTATTGTTACAGAAGCCCCTTTTCTCAGCACAGGACTTTCTCCTCCTCCTGTGCTGTTTTGCTTGTAATATTTGGGACAACGGAAAATCTTACCAAGTGGAGCTCAGGACTGCGGAGTTAATTGGTGAGGCATGTCTCCCTTTTGTTTCTAGCCTCCTGTATGAAGTTCTTTGTTAGATTGTAACGGCAAGGGCCCTGCCTTTATTTCCCCTCTGGCCACGCATTCCCAGCTGCTGAAAGAAAAATTCTTATAAATTCTTATAAATTACTCATAATTTAAACAATTACTTTAATTTTACACTTAATGTTAGAAATAACTTTAAAAAGTACATGGGAAAAATCACATTTTCTTTAAAACCAGAAAGAATTAGGTATAACAAGCCCTCCATCCTATTTTTCACAGATCAAGTCATAACAACCTATAGTAACTGGAAATTATGGCCAGATATGGTATGTGAGAACAAACAAAATTATAAAATGGAGGACATCTTACTCTTAAAAACTTGTCTGAAAGAATGTTAGGAATCTTTGAGAAGTGAAAACTAAAGTTGAGGCAAGGGAAATTTAGCAGCTGGGAACAGGATAGAGAACAGAAGTTGGAATTAGCAACATGGAGAAACATTTGCAGAGAGGCAGCCCAGGATTGCCTCAGGGTTTGGTCATCACAATGCAAATGAACTAATTGTGATGTTATCTCTCAGGAAGATGAAGGGGAAAACTAGTTTGTCAGTCTATAGCAGTACAACTTTAACTGATACGTTTTTGTGAAACATGATTTTTTTTATTAAATCTGACTCCAAGTACACTTATACCCAAATAAAAAAGCCAGAGAGTAAAAACAGCAAAGCAAACAACAACAAACATATTTTAATGTCAAACTTTTTAAAATTGAAGCACATTTTCTTGAGGTATGTTTCAACTTTCAAAGGCATTTTTGATTCAAAAGTTGTCATACTTTCATCTCTTCCAGGAAATCTTTTTCAAATGAATCTTAGCAGGGGTGATAAAAGAAAAAAAAAGTTTGTTACATGTTGGTTTTCTGAAGGATTTTCATTCTGTTCTTGAGTTGAAAGAACAGTTTTGAATAACACGGAGTTCATAAAAATGGTGAAAAAAATCTCAGAACTATCAGTATTGCTCTATATTCAAATACGTGAAAGGAAAGAAATGCATAAGGCTGGCCATTATAAGAGACTTCAGAGTAGAGCACTTACAGAAATCAGCATGGAAAATAAAGTGCCCATTACCAAGTGATGATTTACTGTATAATTTAGGGTAGGGTACAGTGTGCTTGAAACTGCACTTATCACCTGGATACAATGGAGTATAAATTGAAATAAAATGTTTTCATGAAATTCCATTAATAAGGGGTATGATGGTTTCCTTTCTATTTTGTTCCTGTTTACCAGAAAGTGGTGGTAAGCCGAGGAAATATTCAGTAGCTTCTCCTAAATTATTTCTTAGATTCATAAAACCTTGGTTTTCAGGGTTGAGAAATTATCTGTTATAATCTCTACTTCTTTCTTTCTGTCCCTCTTTCTCTCCTCGCGCTCTCTCTCCGTTTCTCTCTGTCTCTCTTCCCTACACTGTGTTGTCATGTGACATCCCTGACAGCTGCAAACTTAAAACACCAAAATATATATTCTAGAAGATTGTTACTTACTTATTTAACAATTCTATATCGAATGTCTAATACGTGTCAGGCATAAGTTTTAGCACTTGAGACATATCAGTAAACATAACTCACCCAAAGTCTTTCTTCATGAAGCCTACATTCCGTAATGGTGGAGTGGGTAGTTCAGGGCACTAATCAAGGTTCTCCAAAGAAACAGAACCAAAAGAATGTGTACAAATCAAAAAGAGAAATGAAAGGTTTTCTTAAGCTCTGCTGAGAAAGAAATGCCAATCAGCCATAAAGTAGGCAATAAAGAGCTTTATTGGGGTTTGTGCACCAGGGTGAGATTCCACGGTCTGCAGGATGAGGCTGGGAGAAGTCACGCCCAAGCAGGGGATGTCGTGGGGTTTTATTTTCCTTGGCTCCCCATGGGAGCTGGGGATTGGTGCCCTCTGAACAAAGAAGCAGTACAGCATTGGTGGTCTCTTCCTCGGACTCAGGTTACTGTGAGGATGTCCGTCTTGGCAAAGTCCAGCCGGAGTTTCCTCCTATCCCCGCCCACCCTAACAAGAAATTTATTTTAAAGACTTGCTCATGTGCTTGTGGAGACTGGCAAGACCAAAATAAGCACAGTAGTTTTGGGTACTGGTGTTCTTGATTCTTGGGTTTTTGGACTCACGTCAGGAATTTATTCCATCAGTTCCCTCACTCTCCTCCTTATTCTCAAGACTTTGGACTCAAACCTAATTATACCACTAGCTTTTCTGGTTCTCTAGTTTCTAGAAGTTAGATCAGGGGACTTCACAACCACATGTGCCAGTTCCTATAATAAATAGTATATAATAATTTATATGCAATAATTTATACATAAGTCATATAGTAATTATGTACAGAATATAATAATTATTATAATAAATTCATATATATATATATATATTTCTGTTTTTGTTTTCCTGGAGATTGCTAAATAATACACCACGGAAGAAATAAAGGACAAGAGTCACTCAGCTAAGCCATTTGTAAGTTCTTGGTCCTCAGAAACTGTGAGATGCTTATAGTTGTTTGTTTTAAGCCACTAAGTTTTCAGGTTATTACATAGATAAGGTACAAAAAATATGTGTTCTGCCCTGGCTGGTGTAGCTCAGTGGATTGAGTGCAGGCCTGTGAACCAGAGGATCGCAGTTAGATTCCCAGTCAGGGCACATGCCTGGGCTGTAGTCCAGTTAGTTCCCTGCAGGCCAACTCCCAGCAGGGGACACACAAAAGGCAACCATACATTGATGTTTCTCTCCCTCTCTCCTTCCCCTCTGAAGATAAATAAATAAATAAAATATTTAAAAAAATATATGTGTTCTAATTTAACCCATAGCTCTGTATAAGTTGTCCAGCCAAAGATAGGTTCCCAATTTATGGATGATGGAGAAATGCATTTCAGCTATACACTTTATGCAAATAACCTCCTCTAGCTTCCCACCTCATATCAAATCTGTGTTACCAACCCCTGTCTTTATATGAATTGTAAAATTCTAGCCCCTATGATGTAGGCCTTTTAGCAGCTTGTTTGCTTCACCAGTGGCAGGTCCCCTTTTATTTCTGTAATACAATAATTTTTCATTTTTGCACAAACTGAAATGGTCTGGCATACTAGGAAAGTCATGTTTTATCAAAGTATTAAACATTAACTTATCACCAGACAAAAATTTAAAAGATTATTACTATTTATGAATCTGTCCTCTGTTAATGCAAGTCTTCCAAGTTTGAATGTCCATGTTTTTGTGACAAAAATTTTCACCTAACAGTGCTCGTCATATTCCATTAATGCTTACCATATCATTCTATAAAAGTCATTTTCCAAAATTACTTTTAACTTTCAAAATTAGGATTCAGATTCTATAAATCCTCCTGAGTCCAACAGAAAATATTAAGAAAGTGTTTGCTGGATGAATAATTTCATTAAAATAAGCAAATATTTATTTGTAATGCAGGATCATGGGTCTCAAGTCTAGGTCTGCCAAACTGGGTTATTAAATTTTCAGAGTGTCAATATCAATAAGGTTTTAGCTGAAATTTTAATATATCCTAGTGTGGTGCTCATACAGAATCTGATTTAATATGTCTGAGTAAGAGGCTGTAAAGCTGCATTTTAACAATCAAGACAGATTTTTGACAAAATTGAAGTTAATAATCAGCCTTTGAGAAATACTGTCAATATTGCTTCTCAATTCATTGATATAGTTTTCTTTCATTTCTGAGCCCTGACTCTTTACAAGCATTTTTTTCTTTTATATGGGTTTTTTCCCCTTGTTTGTTTGGTTTGCTTTTATATGGCTTTCAAAATCGTGATAAAAGGGACTATTGTCATGAGAAGTAGGTAGAAAGAAAAGGAGCAGCAACAATTATTCATGAGTGAAGATATTTATAAATCATGTTTAATACGTCAAAAACAGTTATATAATAAATCTGTGAAAACGCAATTAAAATAATAATGTATAATACAACATAAAATGCAATTAAGTGTGAAATGCATATCACAACAATGCCAAAATATTGTAAGAAAATGGTAATATAAACCATAGTAGGGTTTTATACTTGTCTTCAGTTTACTGGCAAATGCTAAATATTTTGTAAATTTAACATAAAAACTGATATCAGGATCAGAAGTGTTGGATAAATATGAAGAGTTTTGATAGAGGTTTGGGGTTGGAAATATATGTTTAATTTATAAAAACAATTGTGCCTCCTAGGACACAGCAGGTACATCACATTCCTTGTAGGATGTGATGTGAAGATCTTAAAGACACATATACATTTGTTTTTGTTTTTGTTTTTTATCTGATTGACATAAATTAGTTTATGGTCCTTATAAAGAGAAGGAAGAAAAGTTACATTCAGGGTAAGTGGATACCTAATGATTGCTTCCAGAGAGTCACTCGGGAAAAAGTAATAAAGATATACACACAACACGTATAAAATATTTTAAATATATTTAAATACTGTGACTTAGGGAGAATTATAATAGAAGAAACCAGTGAATATTTATACGTTCTTTTAGTTTATATATACAAATAATAAAATTCTTAGTATTACTTTTTATATTGAAAAGTCTACTTATGCACTAATGTTACCGAACAAAGGGTCCGATGGGGGGCTAATACTTGGCCCACCGAGGGATGCCAAAAACTGCTACAGAAAACAGGGGCCCCTCCCAAGGACGATACAGTAATATCTATAGGGCTCTTCTGTCCGCCGCCAATTGGAAAGACATCTCTCAATGCCAGAGATTTGTGAAAAGGAAACAAAATGTTTATTTAAGGCCATTCAGGCCTAATGCCTTCCTTAAAATATTAAAGTCTTTAAGGGTATACACCTACACACACACACACAGCGCTCCCTTCTCCCACTGTCCCAACTCCTGGTACCGTAAATCAGGAAAAGAGCACACGTCCGTTTTCAGGTCGCTGGCACGTGAGCTGTGTTGTCTGCCTGTCCAAGCAGGATCTCCAATTAATCCAAAGTCATGCGGCACCTTTCACTGGCAAGCGTTCTTTGTACCAAGTCCTAGTCAAAGTCTCTCCTGCTTTCCAGGCCACTCAGCCAAAGGGAGCACCCCAAAGCCGCGTGGGCCTCTTCTACCAAAGCCGCACTCCACCAAAAGCGCGTGTCTTTCTTCTTCACCTGGCCACGGGGATCTCCATTCTGGCAAAGCTGTGTGTTCTTCCCTTTCACCTGGCCAAGAGGGGTCTGCACTCTGCTGAAACCGTGTGGCTCTCCCTCCTAATGGCTACAAGGGTCTACATCTTTCCAAAACAGCGTGGCTCTCCCCCTCACCTGGCCAAGAGGGGGTCTGCACTCTGCTGANCCACGGGCCCCCGGGGGGGGGGGGGGGGGGGGGTGGTGAGGACATCCTAATATTTCCTCCAATATTCCTGTACACTTTGAGCTCTGGACACCATTCTAAATCCTTTCTGGGCCCCCCCTTGGCTGCACCCTGTGTCACAATGACTTTGCTTGTATTAGAGACCTCTCCCCCAGTCTTGCTACATTCCTTTGAACCTAGAGATAAGGTGCTACTCAAGACTGGGAACACAGGTTCTCCAGAAAGCCAGCTAGACAAAAAGTGAACTGGATATTGAAACATCCAATATTTATAATTGGGGCCCTACAGTAGCTCTAAAGGACAGGGGAACATTTTCTTTAAAAATCACTAATATAGCCACAGCTATAGGGTGTGCATCTTTTATCAACTGTACTAAAAACTGTTTTATGTGCCCTGGCTGGTGCAGTTCAGTGGATTGAGTGCTGGCCTGTGAGCTAAAGGGTTGCCATTTGGATTCCCAGTAGGGGGTGCTCTAGAGGCAACCACACATTGATATTTCTCTCCCTCCCTCCCATTGCTTTTTCTAAAAATTAATCAATAAAATATTTAAAATAATTATGTTATGCTTTCATCAGATGAAGACATGAATCATATCACTACCACTAATGTATCTTATGCCTTTAGTTATTTCAAATTGCTTGCAGGATGGTCTCTAATAGTGGAAGAACTGTTTATTCAACAACAAAATTATTACTTCCAAATAAAACTAATCTTATAGAAATTAGATAATTAAAAATTAACAGTGGGGAATGATAGAGGACCCTAAGAGTTAAAGAGTTTAGCTGTAATTATAGTTGATCAGCTTAAGTGCATGTGGAAAGCTATTACACAAGGAACTGGGATACACGATGTACATAACTCCAAGAGGTCGACAAGCACTTCAACCTTTGTGCCCAGTGGGGTCTTGAGGTGATTGAGAAGGTATTGGAGTCATTGTGATCCAGGACGGGAGCATCCCCGATGCAGATAAACAATTGTTGGTCAACAGATAAAGCAATACTAGGAAAATTGCCACAGAACTTCAACTCTTATTTGATTAACCTTTTCCCAAATCTCTTACTTACCTTTTTTTTTTTCTTCTTATAAAACTGTCAGCTTGAGATAGGATATTAAGATGATTTTTAGGGGTCATAACCCACTGTCTTCTCAGATCACTGGCATCTGAATAAAGCACCCATAAAGATTCAGTCCTATCTCTACTTCTTTGCTCTGGAAGTGACAGGCAGAACGAACACTGGCTTTTCCAGTGTCAGCTATACAATTTAATACACTATTGAGAACTTATGTATTTAAATAATTACAATGGCCACATCTTATTTTATGAAAATTATACCTTAATAAAGTTTTTATGTGTAAAATTTACAAAATATACTTAAGAAACAACAACACAAAAAACTAAATAAATGGAATTATATTACTATACTTTTAAGACATTAATCACTTTAATGAATTTATAATGCACCTAAAATGAATTCTAAACACTGTTAGGAAAGCTTTGAAAAAATTGACACTGTACATTTTTCCTCTGTTGAGCCATGTTCCTCCTTTCACTGTGTTCCGGGTATCCTGGCTCCATGGCTTTTGCAAACTGTGAAGTTTCTTTTCTTAAAATTACCGGTCAATATTGTACTCCCTGTACTACTAAGCTTTCGCCTTCTAACACTTTAGCCTCTCTCTATTGTTCAAACATACAGGCAAATGTGTCTCCTTCATTTGTTTAACAATATTTACTGAGTAGCTAATGTGCGTCTGGTTTTTCTCAACTCTTGGATATCACAGTAAACCAGAGATAATCTCGGCTTTTCAGATCTTCACTCTGGTAGGTGATAGAGAAAATAAATAAATATTTAAATAAACATGCCATTAGTCAGCTGTTGATATGTATTATCACTTACAAACCCAAAACAAAGTAAATCTAAACTTTTTCACTATGGAGGAGTGTTGGTATTTTATAGAGAATACCAGAGAGACAAGATTGGAACAGAAGCCTGAAGAATTGAGAGAGGGCAATATAATTACCTGAGAAAGTGTGTTTCAGACTGAAAAAACATTTGGCTGTTTCCCTAAATTTCAAACTATCTTCATTGCTCCTCTTTGTTGTGGTTTGTTTTGTAAATGTGCTTATTTCAGTAGTTTTAATTATAATATGCATAGATTTGTCTTTTTCTGTAAACACTATACACTCATTATGAGAAGAATAATCTTTGTTTACCATGGTTTATAAAATTGCAAAAAGTGAATGCCTATGGTAGACATTAGTTAAATATTTGTTGAGTGTATGTTGCTATATATAGATAAGTACATTTTACGATGTATTTGTTTAACATTATATAAGTCACAAATACTTGGTCTGATTAAAGACAAATAAATAAATAGATCATGAATCTATGTCATTTAACAGGACATACAAAAAAAGAATGAAGAGTCAATTTGCAATAACATTGGGGAAATAGTTTTCTTTTCAATATGTTAATTTCAAGATAACTGTCAACCATTCAGATGACAATGCACAAGTAACATATTTGAATTATTTTAATCTGTGTTCCTCTTAGTGCACTTACCTTTTTACCTATTAAAATATTTTCCTCTGTATTTATTGCTTTCTAATAACTATTCCTGAAGCTAGAAAATCACAGAATAAGTTTTCCATTCCCAATTATGTATTATTTATAACTTGTCATAGTATCTTCTGAGCAGTAAGAGTAAAATAAATTGTTTTAACAAACACACAAGTAGATTAAGATCATCACCTTAATAAATATGAATTATATTAATGAGGATGATGTGATTTAAGTTTATATTAGGACATCGAAAAACATATTTCAAGTGGTATTATGACTACCATACTCAAATACAGAAAGGTGAATGGCATTTTAGATTTTGATAATCAAAGAAAATAATATCATATTTCTGGGGCATTACTAAACATTAAATATTTGTCTAAGCAATTGATAGAGATAATCTTATTTGAATCTTACAAGTTTGTCATATGCACATTATTTAAATTTTGCTGATGAAGAAACTAAAGCATAAAACACTTAAAACTTGTGCAAATTCTTGTCGACAGAAAATGGTCTAACACATTTTGAAACCAAGTTGCCAGTTTCCAGAGCCCTCACTTTTTTCTTTCTCTTTTCTTTTCAGTGACTATATTGGGGTTACACTGGCGACACTTTTCATTACAGTTTTTTAATTTGCTTCAGTTCAGATTGTCAGATTTTTCTCCACAACTATTTATTTACTAGATGACTGAAGTTTCATTTTTTAAACTATGCAAAAACATGTGGTGTTTTGGAAAATTAAAGTATGTGAAGCCACATAAATGCTAGGCTTACCAGAGACACTCAGAATTCTTAGTCCTCTCTCCTTTTTTGTAAACTCAAGGATGAGAGCTCCTGTTATTTCACATTCTGTTCCTGTTTGGATCAAGTTTCCTGTGGGCTGTCAGAGCTGCTAAATCAGATATCTCTTCATACATGCCACTTAGAAGAGGCAGGAACACTGTCTTCCCACAGCTCTTGGGCCCTTTAAATACAGAGGGAGAACCTCTCACAGGTCTCTGGGCAGCAACTCACTGTCAGCATTTCACTGTGGTCTGACCCGCACAGGAGCCTGGAGCTCCTGGATAATACAAAGGGAGAAGTGTCTGCTCCCTGACAGACACTGATGGCAGGGGCTGCCACTCCCAGCGGGCTGTGACTTGGGCCACAAGTGGACACAGCATGCCACAGGCTGAATTCATTTTGATGAAATCAGATTCTTTTCCTGCATAGGAGATTTGATTGGTCTCATTTAAATTAGGTAGTAATTATCCCTGAAGTAGACAGATTTTGATAACAAACAATATTTTTCATTATTTTTGAAATGTAGTAAGTTATATAAGAATTTACGTACTAAATTATTTCAAGGTGACGTTTGGTCAGAAAAGCATTCTACAATTTTTTAAATTCTGATTTCTAAAACCATTGCTTCATCTAGAGTCTATTTGTTAATTTAAAAATATTTTAAAATTCCAGTTTCCCCCCCATTTCATCACTTCATACCTTTTCACACTGGGTGTCCTTAAAGAATGTTTGCTTTTACCTGTATGTCATTTTATTGAATGTTGTTTTTCCTTTTCCCAGAAACTTTAAGTTGGCTTAGAGATAGGTAGAACATAAAAAACAGAAAGAAGCATAAATAGTTTATGTGGTAGCTCATTTTATAGATGAGAATATGGAGAGTATCTCTAGCTCTCTTTATTAATTCGGGGTAAAAGCAAGGACTTAAAAGTCTTTCCCCTCAGTGTAAGGTACCCTGCAATTTGTCACCGATTCATATACAAGTAAAATGAAAGGCAACATTTCTGAAGCTAAATTTGCATCGTAAATTCTGCTTATGTAATATCATACACATTTATGTAATCATAACATTCTTTAATATACCAGTCAGGTCTTTCTGATGTATTAAAAATGAATATCCACTAAGTTTTGAGAAACAGGAATTTATTCTTGTGCAGTAAAGGAAATGATAAGTTATAGAACGAAAAATAGGGTTAGAACTAAATTATCAATAATTTTCCTTTTAATTTCACTTTTTCAACTATGTAGTGGAGCTTGTAAAATGCTGTGTATTTTTAATGTATATCAAGAGATAAACTAATATTATAATTTAAAGATGGTTTCCCAGGTAAACAAGGTAGAACTTCAAAAATAAATATATTAATTTTCATGCAATAACGTAATATTGATCAATCAATCATTTCAGGTAGCGTTATAATAAAAGATCCTCAAACGTTGATATTTGCCTTTAAAACCTCATGTCAGATTGACATCTTTCATATGCCTTTTAATCAAAGAGCCAGATTCACATTTCACATCATTCCTTATCTCAGGATATCAACAGACATCTAGTCACTATGAACTTTATGATACTGGTTTTTCCACCATTCTGTTTAATCTAAGAACTGTGATTATTACCATGATATTTAGGAAAAAAGTAATCATAAGTGAGAGAGTGAACTATTACCATATTTGGAAGATTAGAGACTTACATTGTTGAATTCTTTTCATTCTTTAGATTCAAGCAAATTGCTCCTATTTTTAATATGTCTATGTTCCTACCATAAATCTCAAAAATTAAAAATAGTAAATAAAAAATAATAGAAATAAATTCAAATTTTAAAAATGTAATATGTATTTGTAAGGCTTTCTCTAGGATGTTAGTTGAGAATTACCTAAAAACAGCATTTAGGCAGTTTCTGAAACAAAGTAATAGAATACAGATTCAGTCATGACATTATTGAAATTTGAGGTTACTCTTATTAACTTTAGGAAAACTGTTTTATATATAGTAGAAGATCTCCAATAGGATATGATCATGACTTATAATCATAATTTGGCTGAAGAATGATATTATAAAAATCATATAAAATTTTTGGTACAAAAGATATAGTAATTCCAAACCTTACTATATACTGTTTGCTCCCATTCTACATACATAAAAATGCATAGTTAGGTTAAAATATAATTGAAACAACAATGTGGACTAGAGAAAAGAACACCAAAAACAAACAAAAAATAGAACAAAACAAACAAACCAACAGAAATATCATACCATTGTATTTATTGAACACTATGAAGGTGGTGTTGAAGCCCCTAGTTAATGAAGCAAGCCCTAGGTCCTGGAATTTTAGCTGTTTTTGGACGATGAGGGCAAAATACATTTCATGCAAGATGGGTGGCCTGAAGCCAGGCTTGAGTCTTTGAGTCCACCTAAGGGGTAACATTCTCTGACTTATGAAAAGAGGCAGGGCTACATTCTGTAACAAATTGCTGGCCCAAATGAGAGGAAACATAAATTCAGGCTCCTGGCCAGAAGCTGAGGCACAAGCTGAGGTTCTCTGTCATTGCACCCAAGCACAGTGTCTCAACATTCCTGAAAAGATGGGAACTCCAACTGGGAGGTGATGTTGTGAACAGAGGACATGGAGGGAATAGAAGACAGGGTTATAAGGTAGCCTGAAAATCATAGAGAGGCAGAAGTGAGGAAAAAGGGAGTGGAAAATAGTAACTAGACAAAATAACACAGCATAAAACCTTCCTTTCAAAATGAACTTAAAATTTTTGAAAATACAAAGGAGTTGACCCAAGAACTAACTGTTGAATACATATTCGCAAATCAGTAAGTGTAATATATCACATAAACAAAAGCAAAGACAAAAACCACATAATCATATCAATAGATGCGGAAAAGGCTTTTGATAAGGTACAACACCCGTTTATGATAAAGGCACTCAGCAAAGTGGGGATAAAGGGAGCATTCCTCAATATAATAAAGGTCATATATGAGAGACGTACAGCCAACCTCATACTCAACTGGCAAAAACTAAAATCTTTCCCACTAAGATCAGGAACAAGACAAAGTTGTCCACTTTCACCACTTCTATTCAATATAGTATTGGAAGTTTTAGCCTCAGCGATCAGACAAGAAAAGGAAATAAAAGGCATCCAAATCAGAAAGGAGGAAACAAAATAGGCATTGTTTGCAGATGACATGATAGTGTACATGGAAAATCCTATAGACTCTACCAAAAAACTGCTCAAACTAATAAATGAATTCGGCAAGACAGTGGGTTACAAAGTCAATATACAGATATCAAAGGCATTTTTATATACTAACAATGAATCAGCAGAAGCAGAAATCAAGAAAAAAATCCCCTTCGATATAGCAAAAACAAAAATAGAATATCTGGGAATAAACCTAACCAAGGAGGTAAAAGACCTGTATACAGAAAACTACACAATACTGAAGAAAGAAATCAAGGAAGACACAAACAAATGGGAACATATACCATGTTCATGGATTAGAGGAATTAACATCATCAAAATGTCCATACTACCCAAAGCAATTTACAAATTCAATGCAATGCCTATTAAAGTCCCATTGGCATATTTCACAGACATAGAACAAACACTTCAAAAATGTATATGGAACCATAAAAAACCCGAATAGCAGCCGCAATTTTGATAAAGAAGAACAAAGTAGGAGGAATCACAATACCTGATATCAAACTGTATTACAAGGCCACTGTAATCAAAACATTCTGGTACTGGCATAAAAACAGGCACATAGACCAATGGAACAGAACAGAGAGCCGAGAAATAAACCCAACTCTGCAGTTAATTAATATTTGATAAAGGGGGCAGTAACATAAAATGGAGTAAAGATAGCCTCTTCGACAAAAGGTGTTGGGAAAATTGGACAGGGCAAAAAAAAATTTTACATGCAAAAAAATGAAACTTGAGCACCAACTTACACCATACACCAAAATTAATTCAAGGTGGATAAAAGACTTAAATATAAGGCATGAAACCATTAAAGCCCTAGAGGAGAGCATTGGTAGGAAAATTTCAGATATTCCACGCAGCAATATTTTTACGGATATGTCCCCTAGAGCAAGGGACATAAAGAATAAACAAATGGGATCTCATCAAAATTAAAAGCTTCGGCATGGCTAAAGAAAACAGAATTAAGATAAAAAGAGAAGCAACTGTTTGGGAAAACATATTTGCCAATGATACCTCAGATAAAGGTTTAATCTCCAAAATATACAAAGAACTCACTCGACTCCACCCTACGAAGACAAGCAACCCAATTAAAAAATGGGCAAAGAACTTGAACAGATACTTCTCCAAGGAGGACATACAGAGGATCCAGAGACACATGAAAAGATGCTCAATATCGCTAGCTATCAGAGAGATGCAAATTAAAACCACGAGATACCACTTTACACCTGTCAGAATAGCCATCATAAACAAAGCAACAAACAAAAAATGTTGGAGAGGTTGTGGGGAAAAGGGTACCCTAGTTCACTGTTGGTGGGATTGCAGACTGGTACAACCACTATGGAAAACAGTATGGAATTTTCTAAGAAAACTAAAAATGAACATGCCTTTTGGCCCAGCAATTCCACTGTTAGGAGTATATCCTAAGAACCCTGAAACACCAATCCAAAAGAACCTATGTACCCCGATGTTCAAGGCAGCACAACTTACGATCGCCAATAGTTGGAAGCAACCTAGATGCCCATTGGTAAATGACTGGATCAAAAAACTATGGTACATTTACACAATGGAATTCTATGCTGCAGAAAGGAAGAAGGAGTCCCTACCCTTTGCAACATCATGGATGGAACTGGAAAGCATTATGCTGAGTGAAATAAGCCAGGTGGTGAAAGACAAATATCATATGATATCACCGTTTACAGGAATCTAAACAACAAAACAAACAAGCAAGCAAAATATGACCAAAGACACTGAAATACAGAACAGCCCGACAGGTTCCAGAGGGGAGAGGGGAGAGAATCACAGGGGAGAAGGGGAAGGATTCACAGGAACAAGTATAAACAACACATGGACAATAACTGAGGTGCGGGGAGGAATGGGAGGGAGGTGGGTAGCACTTGTGGGGGTGGGCAGGGGTCGGAATATATGGCAGAAAACTGTACTTGAACAATAATTGAATAAATATAAGAAAAAATAAATAAAATTGTCAGCAAAGAATAGACTGTTGGCACATAAATGTGTAGCAGAAACATGTATATTAAATAGATTAAATAATCATAAAGAAATACATTTTGAAATTATTAAAAGTTAAATTACTAAAGAGAATATATGTATAGCACTTTCTGACTAGAATAATATCATATTTAATTAATGACAAATGTGAATGACAGAAAAACTTTATACTAGAATTGAAAGTACAATGTTATGCTATATCTGGTTGTAAAATAACTTTTTAACTGAAAGACTGTGACTATGCTATATATAAAAAATCAAAGGATGTACCTGAATCAATACTAACCAGAAAAGTTGGAACCATGATTGCTCTGAAAATCACATGTGTACACTTAAGAAGTATCAATAATAATTTTGTTAGGCATTCTACTAATAATGAGAGTAATAGAGGAAAACTAAATGTAGAAATGGGAGATAATAAACACAGAACATAAATAAATCAATTAAAATACATAAAAAAGGAGCAGATTAGACCAATAACAAAATTCTCCTTTAAAAAATACAGTACAGCCCTGGCTGGTGTAGCTCAGTGGATTGAGCACAAGCCTGTGAAGCAAAGGGTCTCTGGTTCAATTGACAGTCAGGAAACATGCCTGGGTTGAGGGCCAGGTCCCCAGTCGGGGACACATGAAAGGCAGCTGCACATTGATGTTTTTCTTCTACTCTTTCTCCTTCTCTTCCCCTCTATCTAAAAATAAATAAATAAAATATTTTAAAAGCATACAATACAATAGACAAGTCATTAACAAGACACTTTTTAAAATTTGATGATATACATTGACATGTATATAATATATGTAAGTATATATACTATGATATACTACACATATATACATAGACTTATGTAAAACAAAATAAGGATTAAAATTAAAAAAAATAAAATGATTAGCCAAATGTTTCACCATCTGTGCTTTCCCTCTACTCCAAGAAAGCAAGATCAATAGAATTGAAGCACAATTCAAAAACATCTAATGAATGTACATGATTTTTTAAAAAAATATTTATTTATTTTTAGAGAGAAGGGACAGGAAGGAGAAAGAGAGGAAGAGAAAGATCGATGCATGATTGACTCTCATGTGTTGCCCACTGGGGACCTGGCCTGCAACCCAGGCATGTGCCCTGACTGGGAATCGAACAGGCAACACTTTGAATTCTTATATCATAAAACTAATTTTAGAGAATAGTGAAGTTGAAGATATCTAATACAGTCTACTAGCCTAGTAAATTGTTAATCCTTATATGGCTGAACATTTACAAGAGGAAAATAATTTATAAAGCAGTCTCATGTAAGAACAATTATGCAAAATTACTAATTAAAATATTGAAAAACAAAACACAGTACTGTAATAAATTATACATAACCTCAATTCAATTTATTTAAGGAGTAAAAGAGTGCTTTGACATCAGAATATGTGCTCACATAATGCATCATGTAAACACATTAACTATGAATTAAGCATCTGAAAAGTTATGAATACATACCATTTACCATTCAGCATGTACCCATGATTTTAAGAAAATACTCAAAATGACCTAAGAATAAGAAAAAAATGTCCTCATCCTGGAAGAAGTTATGAATGAATTATTTATTTTTTGTCACCAAGTAAAACATCCTTAACCATATACTCTTCTCTGTGTTGTTGTGGTTTAGAACCTACAAATTACATATCCCAGAACTCCTTCCCAATGAGTTTCCCTAAATTCTGCCAGTCAGAAGCAGTGATTGAATAGCAAAAGGCAAGAAGAAAAGAGCAATTGTTTCTGGTTATTGTTATGGCAGCAAGTGGCAGGATGATGCCAGACCCCAGCTTTTTGAGCGGAAGAAATATAATATGTGCAGTTCAAGTACTAGTTGGGGTTGGGATGTTTTGATGAGTTCAGACCAGACTAAAACTGTTTCAACAGAACAAGTGCAGGTGCATTCTCTTGGATTTCAGGACTGGACTCTTGGCAGGTTAGATATGGAGTGTTACCCCCAAATTTTCACCTCCTAGACAGGCTTCTCCTTTTGATATTTGAATATTTCTAGGTTTTTTAAATGAACAGATGTATTGAAATGCTATATGGATTATTGGGTTTTTCTGACCAATTATGATGCCTCCTATCACCACCTGTACCTAATGTTATACTGGATTTATAAGGCATTGCAATAGGTCAAGAAAAAGAAGGGAAAAAGTCATGATTTCTTTCACATAATTAGGATAATTGTCCAAAGTTTATCCGAAGACATGGATAAATATTAATTTTAAGTACAGCATATAATATTTAATAACATTATTATGCAACAATATTTATCAATTAAAATGCAGAGGAAAATCTCATTTACATTAGGAACATAATTAGAACCAAATTAAGAGGAAGTGTACCAAAAGCAATTCTAGAGATCTATGGCTATTACTGATACTATTAATATTCCTGGAAAAAAGTTAAGCTTAATATATTGAGACACAACCCGTGGTTATAGGTGAGAAAAACCTAATAACATAATAGTTCTTTTTCTATAACTTAGATCTATAAAATCTAAGCAATGACTTTAAGGATTGAATAGGCAGAAAAGATACCATGTTTATACATATAAATTAGCTATATTTCAGAAAAGGCACTGTAAAATGTTGATAAGATTTTAATTATTTGTGAAAAAAAGTGTAAATTTGCTTGTTATCCATTTGTAAATACTGGATTGGCCAAGAAGTCCATTTAGTTTTTTCCATTAAAAATACCTTTTTCATTTTCACCAATAGCTTTGTTGATTTGGATATTTTGAGTATGTTGGCAATCTCTTGCTATCAGCTTCTAATGGGTAGAGGTCAGAGGTGCTGCTAAACATATTCCAAGGCATAAGACAGCCCCACAGCAAAGCATTATTTGGACAGAATATCAATAGTACCAATAAATTTCTCAAACCACTTTTGACATGTTCAGTCAGTCACAGCACCTTCTCCATACACTACACAAATATATTTTTGCATTTCAGTTGTTTTTATCTTTCTTGAAACAATAAAGCATAATACTTTGGAAAAGTGTACTGTTTTCCTTCTTTAATATTAAATGGGTGCACAAAAATTCACTAATTTTTATTTTTTTAAATGCATGCTGATAAAATGACTGCCACAATACAATCTAATAAAATTGTTTCAAATGAAGTTAGGCAGTTAAGCATTAGTAGAGCCATTATATTAAACAAACAAACAAACTTTTTGACCAATCTAATACCTGATTTCTTCTGTATAATTTAGACATAAAGACAGTGATAGAAACAGAATAATAGATACAAAGAACACACTGAGGATGCCAGAGGGGAGAGGGACTGGGGGGCTGGATATGAAGGGCGAAGATATTAAGACATACTCGTTGGTAGTTACAAAATAGTCATGAGGATGTGAAGTATGACATAGGAAATATAGTCAACAACATTGTAACAACTTTGTGTGGTGCCAGGTGAGCATTCTTTTTTCCAGGTGGGCACTGGAAATATCAGGGGAACACTTTCTAAAGTGTATGATTGTCCACCACTATGCTGTACATCTGAAACTAGTACAAAATATGTTGAATGCAAACTATAATTTAAAAAATTATTAAAAAGCCCTGGCTGGTGTAGCTCAGTGGATTGAGCGTGGGCCTGTGAACCACACAATCGCGGTTCGATTCCCAGTCAGGGCACATGCCTGGGTTGCAGGCCAGTTCCCAGCAGAGGACTCATGAGGGGCAACTATATATTGATATTTCTCTCCTTCCCTTCCCCTCTATAAATAAATAAATCAACCAATAAACAAACAAACAAATAAATAAATATTAAAATAATAAAAAATTAAAAACTAATAATATACAATAATATTATTTTAATATTTTAGCAGCAATGACATATGAGACTCTCATTATAACCTAGATTTTAAAAATGTTTTTAAATTTATTTTTAGAGAGAGGGGAAGGGAGGGAGAGAAACATCCATGTGTGAGAGAAACATGGATTGGTTTCCTCTCAAACATCTCCAGCCAGAGACCTGGCCTGAAACCCAGGCATGTGCCCTGACCAGGAATAGAATCAGTGACATTTCAATTTGCAAGACAATGCTCAACCCACTCATTGAGCCATGTCAGCCAGAGCTGTCCTAGATTTGAAAAATATTCCTAAAATTATTGAAAAGAGACCAATATTTAATCAAATTAGAATATTTGTCTATGGAATTAAAAACATATTACATGTGAAAATGTAAACCATGAAAAAAGAGAAAAATAGTTGCCATTTCTATAACTAACAATGTTTTACTGACATATTTTTTATAATAAGTCTTGTGCACTCTTATAGAATACTCAGAATGGGAGGAATATAATCATGACTAACATTTTCAGTGTGTTATTTGTGGCAGATTCTGTTTTCCTTGCAATATTCTTATGATTATTATGATTCTCATCTTACAGAGGTTACATTAGCAATAAAGAATTTAAGTCATATCCTGAGGTCTACAAAACTAGTAAACACCTGGATTTATACTTGGTGAAGCTTCCACTCTTAAACATGAAAACACAGTTTTGAGAATACAGCATACATAAAGTATGGAAGGCTTACCAACTCTATTCATTTGTAGAAAAAAATGTGTTAAAACAATGAGATGACATTTTACACAATCTAATTAGCCAAGCATTAATACACTTGGAAAGCATCAAATAATTTGTTTTATATTAAGAAATTTGTGTAAGTACATTGATTAAATACACTTGTTGAAAAATCAGTTCGGAGTTTTAGCATCAACTTCCTTAGGTAAATACATATTATGTACCAAATGTTCACCAAAATAGAGTTTTAGCATCAACTTCCTTAGGTAAATACATATTATGTACCAAATGTTCACCAAAATAATGTATTATTCATGCTATAAAAATGTGGGATTCTTACCATGATTAGATTGATGATTATAATTAATAATCATAAACATAATTATGATAATGATAACAAACATTCCATTTAATTATTTGATTTATTTTAGTAAATGCAGGAATTATGGGGAATATAAAAATATCATCTACACTTCTACAGTTCAAAACAAAACCAACTACTATTGGATTTGTATTAACTGGCATCTTTTCAATATTGAAAACTTGAAGATATATAGCACTATGCTTAAGTTCTCATAAATTTTGAGTGAGGTATTTTGCTTTATGGAATCGATTGCATCTGGTACAGAACACCTTCTGCTCTTTTACTAAATGTAGAAAGAGGCTGTATTTCCTCTTTACCCTGAAAGATCCTCTATCAAATATAATATTAGAGAAGTTGTTGAAAAAAGTGCTTTAGAGTTGCATTTCCGACTGCTAGATTTCAACATCTTACAGTTTTAATTTTTTAAATTTATTTAATTATTTTTCAAGTACAGTTTTCTGCCTATTACTCTCATCCCATCCCACCCCCCCATGCTCCTCCCTCTCCCATTTCCACCCTTCTTATTTTTTGTCCATGTATCCTTTATATTTGTTCCTCTAAATTCCTCCCCTGTTTCCCCTGAAATTCCCTCCCCTCTCCCCAGTGTTAATGTTTTTAATTGTCCATTTAACTTCAATCATTTATTTTTAAAAACCAAATATTCATAAAAACTCTAATAAAAAGATACTATTTTATTGTGTATTAACCCCACATATTTAAAGTTTCCTAAATATAACTAAAAGTTAGGGGGAAATCTGTATTTAATTAATAAAAAATTATAGGATTCTTAAAACCTCATATCTTTCAAAGTGTAAAATTACTAGTTTGTAAGATACACAAATTTTTTTAATAAGATTCACTTGGCATAATAAAACTTGAGAGTTACATCCCTTTGCTAATAGTAGGTAAAATTTTCAAAATGTCTAATCTATACTCTTTATGTTTGCAGTAGAATTTAAAACTCTTCTCACATATATTTTGTTTAGAATGATGCATTATATTTTAGTTGAATGTAAACACTGCATGCAATTTATTTTTCTTTGAAAACACACAGAATAGACAATTGTCCGCCATTAATTTTTTATTGTTAACATTATTACATTTCTACTCGGTTTCTGCCCTTCTGCCTACTTCCAGCCAGCCTCCTCCCTCCCCTCTCCTGTGGCCTTCACCACACTATCATCTTGTCCATGGACTATGCATTACGTGCTTTGGCCAAGCTCTTCACCTTCTTATGTCCATTCCTCTCCCCTCCTCCTCTCTGACATCTGTCAGTCTGTTCCATGTATCCATGTTTCTATTCCTATTTTGTTCACCAGTTTATTTCATTTATTAAAGTGAGATCATATGGTATTTGTCTTTCTCTAATTGGCTTATTCACTTAGCATAATTATCTTGAGCTCCCTCCATGCTGTCACAAAAGGTAATATTTTCTTCTTCTTTATGGCCAAGTAGTAGTCTATCATGTAGAATGTAATACATTATACTGCTGTAAAAAAAACCTGTGATAGAAAAATGTATCACTGGTTTTTTAATCCATTCTTATAAAGATGGTCGCTTGAATTATTTCCAGATCTTGGCTATTGTAAATACAAAAACACAGGTGTATATATTTTTCTAACAGATGTTTTAAGATTATTAGCATGTATTACAAGAAGCGGGTCAAAAGGCAGTTCCAGTGTTAATTTGTTGGGAAAACTCCATACTGATTTCCACAGTGGCTCCACAAGTCTGCATTCCCTTCAACAGTGCGTGCAGTTACTCTTTTCTCCACATCCTCCCCTGCATCTGTTATTTGTTGATTTACTGATAGCCATTCTGGCAGGTGTGAGGCAATATCTCATTGTGGTTTTAATTTGCATCTCCCTGATAATTGGTAACATTGAGCATCTTTTCATATGTCTACTGGCCATCCGTATGTCTTCTATGGAGAAGTGTCTATTCAGGTTCTTTGCCCATTTTTAATTAGATTGTTTGTCTTCCTGGTGTTAAATAGTAGAAGTTCTTTATATATTTCAGAAATTAACCACTTATAAGATGTATCACTGACACATGTATTCTCCCATAAAGTTTTCTTTGTATTTTGTTGATGGTCTCTTTAGCTGTGAAGAACCTTTTTGTATGATGTGGTATCATTTATGCATTTTTTGTCCTTTATTTTCTTTGTCTATACTGTCTATACATTGAGACCTTACTTTGGAGTTTAAATGCATAAATTATTCACTAGTTCAACAAGATAAATTATTTTAAAATAATTATTAACTGAGAACATCTTACTATTAATTTTAAAAAGAGAGAGAAAGAAACATCAAACAATAACCTCCTGCACACACCTCAATCTGGCGATCAAACCTGCAATCCAGGCATGTGCCCTGGTGGGGAATCAAAGCAATTTGGTGAAGGGACTGGTGCTCCAACCAACTGAGCCATGTGGCAAAGGCTAGATAAATATGTTTTTAAAATCAGTGAAACGCTGTGCCTCTAATCAACTATTTTGTGTCATGCACTTAAAAATCTGTTAAAAGGTAGATATCATGTCAAGTTTTCTTACACACATACACACACATAGAATAAAACACACAGGGGAACAAGAGAACTTTTGGAGATAATGCATACGTGTCTATTGACTTGATTGTGGCGATGATTTTATAGCTGCATGAACATGTTCAAATTGACTGAACTATATAAATGTATGCTGGTTTTTGTATATTAATTATGCTTCAGTAAAGTTGTTTAAAAAATAAAGAGAGAAGTCTTGGTGGGTGTGGCTCAGTAGATTGAGTACCAGGCTGTGAAACAAAAGGTCACTGGTTCAATTACATGTCAGGGCACACACTTGGGTGTGGGCCAGGTCCCCAGTAGGAGGCACCTGAGAGGCAACCACACATTAATGTTTCTCTCCCTCTCTTTCTCCCTCCTTCCCCTCTCTCTAAAAATAAATAAAGAAAATCTTTAAAAAAATAAAGAGAGAAAAAAAATTAGCTTAGAGATTTTAGACTTTACATTGGGATGGTTTTAATTACATTTAATGACATTAAATATTTAGAATACAATATCATGAAATTCTTGTGACATTGTATGAATGCATTCAAGTATGAATACAATTATTTATTAGTTTTTTCTTGAATATTGAAGTAGGCAAAATATGTAGTTATGAAAACAGTAACAAAATCAACAGCTAATTCACATAAGATTTTTATGAGTCAAAAATAGGTATCATAATATTCTAATGGCTATTCTTTAAAAAGTCATGTTATATGCTTGATGCTATGCTGACATCTCTTATCTAATTCTATCCACACAATTATATAAGTTATTGCTGCAACTAATCTCACTTTATATTACAGGAGTTGGAATTTATATCCTGCTCTAGTTCGCAAAGCAACAAGAACAACAGCTATCTTTGCCACAAATCCCCCTTACTGCTCTGCCTGAGCTTCTAATGCCTATGCTGCACCTTTACCAGGGAAAGAACAGGTTGTGTAGATCTACTGTTTTACATAGTTATCAAGAAATAAGGCAAGTCATATAACATCTATAAAAACAAATAATTATCTTAAGTCTATCATTTTAAAGAGTCAGCTAAACAGTCAAATGACGTAATTTAAAAATATGAGGTCCTTCCAGAAAAAGTCCAGCCATTGTTAATATACCAAGAATGATTTGTGGGACATCAATGTAACCTGGCAGCCAAGGAGAGTGGATTGGAATGCATGTGTGTGAACAATGACAACTTTATCACACTAGTTAGTGCTGGAGTTAGGCACCATTGAGTGAGCATATGTACTTTGTAGCTGTCACATTCAAAATGACTGAGCAAGTAAAGCAGCAAATCCACATCCAATTTTGCATTAAGCTTGAACATTCCTCCATGGAAACTTTGGATTATTCAGAAGGTTGCAACTATGGGCAACTGGTGATTGGCAGCTTCATCACAAACAACAACACACCTGCTCAAGCATCACTGCTTGTGCAGAGTTTTTAAAAAAAACATAAAATCACTGAGGTGACTTAGAACCCCTATAGACCAGATATGGTACCCTGCAACTTCTGGCTTTTCCCAAAACTAAAATCACCTTTGAAAGGGAAGAGATTTTAGATCGTGAATGAGATTCAGGAAAATATGACTTTGTTTTTATGTGATTCCAACAAAGGATTTTGCAGTGTTTTGAACAGTGGAAGAGATGCCGGGATATATGGCTGGATACCTTCCTGACTGACCTTGTATATTGTGAAACTATTTGGGAAAAATGTAAAATATTTTTGTACATCATTAGCATAAATGATCATAGAACATTTGATATTGATAAAATTTAGGAAGTCCTTTTAAACAAAGGCAAAAAAAATAACCATAGCATTTCTTGTATAACCAGATGGCCAAGCATAGCAAATCAGTAGTATGTAAATAACAGCATTTCAAGGATACATAAAAAATGACTAGCTACTCAACATCTACTTTATACATAGATGATCCCATGTAGACAAGATAAAAAATATGTACTTTTTATTGTGACTAATGCAGTCCCTGGAGTTGCTGGTGCCGTTTTGAAGCTCATTTACATAAAGGTACAAAAACAGATGTGTCAGGAACATCTGGATCCTATGCTAAACTCAACTATGAAATATAGTACATATGCAATTCAAAATGCACATAAAATAAAATGGGAAAATATAGTCAACTGTTATGTTACTGAAAAGTCAGCACCGTTATTCTCCATCTTGATGTATATAGCAAATATCTTCTCCTCAGTATTAGCAAACATTACATAGAAAGCAATTTACATTACTCTAGTCAGCCAATGACATAATAACAAACAAATAATTTTGAAGAGTACATGAGCATGTTTTGATATTGACATAAGCTTATTAGTGACAGTTTTCTCTATCCTAGCAAAAGTTTATCAACATATTTGCTTCTAAATAATATTCAAGACATATTTAAGAGAGGTTTCAAGCCAAAACAGGTCATCCACAGCTAATTATATGGCTTTTGCCTTTGTGCATATATTATGATTGGCAAACTGCCAATGAACCTGTGTAAATAATGAACAAAGTGATGAATTTAAAAATTCTAAACCACTGGACCAAGCTGCTGTCTTAACAGCAAAGTATCAACTTTCACACCTGATCCCCATTCAGATAATCCTGAAGTATCTTTATCACACTTATTTACATTGTCTGCTCTCAAATATTAACACTAGTAATATGGGAGAGGATTACGTTGCTTGGGAATAAAATAAAGATTAACTTGGCTGAAGAACTATTTGATTTAATAAAGCTCTTTCTTTTAATTGCTTCTAATATTATTCAATTTAACCTATTTCTTAAGTCATTTTCTCATAGCCCTCTATATCTAGTTTTTTCCCCCACTGGTTTATCCTATATTTAACCTGTCCATTTTTATAGTCAGAAGCCAGGTTGTCTCTTCCATTGTATCAAACCTAAAAGGAGCTAGTTCGGTGGTATGTTTGCGTTGATTATGCAGATTCCTCCTTTGATGGACCATCTGGTCATGTCATAACTTGAGAGAGAAACAACTATTCATTTTTCCTCTATAACAATATCTCATGCATTTAATTTATTCTATAGAGTCATTTTTCTAAGACAAATAATTCTTCCCCAATTCTGTTTTCAAATTTTATTTGAAGATAGGTGTAGCATTTTGCCAACCTATTAATTGTAGATATTAATTATTTGCCAAAAGTTACATTACTTTTTTCCTATTAAGAAAGAATACATAAATATTGAAGGAATTTAATTTTCATAGTTTCTTGTATTATTCAAGAAAATCTCTCCCATTATTTAACCTTTACTGTATCTTGATCTTTCCTCTATGTATAATGAAACTTGAGATACATTTGACATTTATAGAATATTTGGTTTAGGTTTTCCTATAAATATTCACAATAGGTTTCAATTTTAAAAAATTTACTTTTAAATAAACTTTAAAAATCTAAAGGGCAAATCATTTTCAGTTAGAGGAGCATATTGCAAATATGAATCATATACATCTCGTTTTTATAACTTTTACTAAGGATGACACACATATACTGTATTCCCCATCATTATGAATTTTTATATTTCTAGTAGGGGCTGCTGACTATGTACAACATTTTCAAAGTAGGGTGAAGCTGGGCTTTGAAATATTTTCTATAATGGGATGACAACAGACTACCAATGAATTGGATTTTGTGTTATAAACCAGTGGTTTATAATCATTTTTCTTAAGAATCATTCAGGCCCTGGCTGGTATAGCTCAGTGGATTGAGCACAGGCCTGCAAACCACACGATTGCGGTTCGATTCCCAGTCAGGGCACATGCCTGGGTTGTGGGCCAGTTCCCAGCAGGGGACTCACGAGAGGCAACCATACATTAATGTTTCTCTCCTTCTGTCCTTCCCTTCCTCTCTAAAAATAAATAAATAAATAAAAATCTTAAAAAAAAAGAAACTCTGCACTCTTAAAAAAAAGAATCATTCAGGAAGCTTTGTCATAATATACACTTTTAGGTGCACTCCTTGTAGATTTTTATTCAATATATCTGGAATCTGTGTTTTGATATAAATCCCCAATTAACTCTTAATTAGAGTGATACACATTTAAGGTCAACATTTAAGAATATATGGTTTTCTGAAATATTCAAATCAGTGGTCTTTTTAAATGTATATATATATATATGTATATATATATATGTACATATGCACATGCATACATTTATTTGGTTTATTATTTCTTTATTTTTTTGCTTAAGTAATGTTATGGACTAAATATTTACCCACAGCTTTTTTTTCTATTGGAGCTTAAACCTCTGTGTGGCTGTATTTAGAAATGGGGATTCTAAGACAATAATTATGGTAGGGCTCTAATCTAACATGATCATTATTCTTAAAAAAGGATAAGAAAGCTCACTTTTTCTCTTAGCATGCACTCACCTAGAAATGCCATGTGATGACCTAAATAGAAGACCATCTGCAAGCCAGAAAGAGAGCTCTCATCAGAAATCAATTATGGTGGCACTTTAATCTTGGATTTCTAGTTTCCACAACTGTGAGAAAATAAGTTTCAGATTTAAAAAAAATCACCCATTCTATGGTAGTTTATTTTGGCACCTTGAGCAAACTAACACATTAGGTAGTAATTTCTTTCATTCTTAATTATTGTATTTATAGTAAATCTCCTTATTTCTAAAAGGAAAGTTTTTATTTTTTCCTTTACTTAGTAATTTCAGGGCTTAAACAAAACAAAAAAAAATGAGGGGGGAGCATATCAGAGTCAGATGTCAGCCAAGAAAATAAAGTCACTAAGACAAAGGTGGCCAAAATGTACAAGACTATATGGAATATTTAAAGTTGCTAATAGAGTAAATCCTAAAAGTTCCCATCACAAGGAAAAAATTAACTATTGAGATGATAGATGTTAACTTATTGTGGGAATAATTTTGCAATATATGTCAAGTCATTCACCTGTATACACCTTAAACTTATAGTGTTGTACATTAATTATATCTCAGTAAAGCTGGAAGAAAAAACAGTTATTAAGCACTATCTGATTTGTTATATGAATTAGACCTCATTCAGATGAGCAGGGGGTAGGGAAAATTTGAAGAAAAAGGTCTGAATTGAGGAAGTCAGTAAATCAGAGAAAAAAGTCTATATTGGTGCACCAATCAGAGCTGCAGGACAATTCAAGAATATTTGTCTGCTGGAAAACAATGGGGAAGGGTGATCTCCCAGCAGGGTCTGTGCAAACGGAAATTTCCAACTCTTGAGAAACTTAAAAAAATATTCTTCCAAACTTTATGGAAGTTTTGCTCATCTATAATCTGAAGTCTAGGGAAAGGGATTTATGGAAACGACACTCTCAGCCTTAGCTAAGTCAACATAACACAACCAGCACGAGAACCAACACACAAAGAACTCTGCAGCTCAGCATTGTCTTCAGGTAAAGGTTAATTTTTTTTCCCAACTTTACACAGTAAAATAGAGTGTGATAAAAAGGCACTGAAATGAGAGTCAGAAAATGGGGAATGATGCTATTTATTCCTCAAATAGGTATATACCACAATCCAGGTCTTTCAACATTTTCAGAATAAACATTTCCTCATATGAAATGAGGTAATTAAATTAGTTGTGGCTGAAATTCTTTCCTAGCCTAAAATTCTATTATTCTCTTTATTATTGTTCATTGTCTCTTTGTTGGCTACAGCAAAGGAAACCTAAAAATGTGGTTATCTGTTGTAATCTTTGTATATTAAGAATGGCTGAGTCAAACACAAAAAAGCATTGTTTATTCTTGCTCTTGTATATTACATGTTCTTCAGTGCCTTACATTTTCCTGCTTTATCCCAGGTAAGATTTGCTTTGGGAACTCATTCAAGTTTGTGTTCTTTCTTCTTCAATATCTACATTACTTTTGATTATGATATTTCATCAATATGCACCCAATTTTAGAAGTTGTATTTGTGAGAGACGTTAAAGTGATGCTGAATTTAGAAAGCAATATTTTAATGATCAACATTGCTTTATTAGAATAAAATGAAGACAAATATAACTTCTCTTAAAGTGTCATATTATATTAAATTGAAGGATGTTTTCTTATTAATGATTTTATAAAAAGAGATTATTGTTATGAAGGAGAATAAATTAATTCTCTTTTACAAATGAATCAGGTAATTCATGAAAATATCCCCTCTCAGGAAGATGGAAATGCTTTGTCTCCTCTTGAGTATGGATTCTGCTTAGTAACTTGGTTTGGAAGAGTAAATTATAAAAAGAGGTAGAGTAAATTTACAGGGAAGAAATCCGGTGCACTGTGCTTCAGGCAGGTAAATATTGACGTCATTTATGAGCCTTGTTCCTAGCACATACTTCAGGTAACGTGATGAGCATGGTACTTAACCTCTGTGAAATTCCCTAAAGATCCTATAACCCTCCTTCAAACCTGGGGAGAAAAATATCAGATAACCCCCAACTGAGTGACATTGTACGGAATACCTTACCAGTACTCCTTAAAACCATTAAGGTCAACAAAAACAGGGACATTCTGAGAAACATCACAAAGAAGCCTAAGGAGACATAATGATTGAATATGATATGTCTGGATGGGATTCTGGAGCAGAACAATAACATTAAGAAAACAAACTAATGATATGTGCATAAATTGTGGGGTTTAGCTACTAGTAATATACCAAGTTTGGCTCTTGAGTTGTGACAAATATACCATGAATATATTAAATGTTAATATAAAAAAATGAAGGTAATACGGGAACTCTGCCCTGTCAACTTTTCTATAGATTTGAATCTAGTCTAGACTAATGTTTATGAAAATTATAGACTATTAGAAAAAACATCATTACTTATTTATTTATTCACTCAACAGATATTAAATGCCTACATTTAAACACTACCACACATACATCTAGATTTAATCCCCCCCCCCGCCAAAAGGGAAGAAAACTCATTGCTTGCTAATATTGATAACATATTCTTTAATAGTAATAGTTATTTGGAGATTGTGTTTTTCCCTTTAGATAGGGCATGGGCTGAGCTGTTCATCAGAGTTTCCATCTAACCCATCCATTTCATGTGTTTTGTCTTCTCTGTCCTTGAAGGCATTTGCATTTGTGACTCGCAATCTGAGCAGCGAGACAGTACGTTAAACTAAAATTGGTAAATAGTGTAATAAAAAATGTAGAAGTATTTTTATATCATGTGAAGGTAGAAGTAACTATTTTTAAAATTCTAATTTTTAATTGTGTTGAATTATGCCTCATAGAAATATTTTCAGATACCAGTGGGAGTGTGGCAGGGAAAAATGTGAGAGTAGAGCAGGATAGGCTGAGGTGATAGGGCCATGTAAGCTTGGTAAGCAAATAAGTTGCTTACTCTCACTAAATAATAGTGCTTCTTAATCTTGGCTAATCACTAGAATTGCCTGAGAATTTGTTAAAAACACAAATTCCCAGCAGTGGTGTCTTTTAAAGTGAGGCCCCATGGCTGGCGATATTAGCATCACTAGGAATTTTTGAAAAATGCAAGTTCTTCAGCCCCAACCTAGATATAAGTGAGATGTAAACTCTGGAGATGGAACTCAGAAAGAAATCTCTGATTTCCAAAGCTATTCAGGCAATTCTAATTTTAGGCTAAAATTTGAGAATCATTTCCTAAAATGTCTGATACAGTTATCTTAGCAGCACTATTTTTATCTGGCATTTATGAGGAGTGAGTGAAATACTATCCATACAAAGATACGAATGTCGTGGAGAGATACATAGCTCCATTCTACTCAACTCATAGGTTGCAGTAAGTTTACATTTGACACAGAAGAGTAGAAAACAAATAATCAAAGAACAACAGAATATATCTACATGCAGTGCTTATCACCTGAGGCTTATTCTAGGTTACTTCTATGTCAACAACAATTTCTATGCTTTTTAAACTATCTTTTGAGACATTATATGGTAAGTAGGAAGAAGTATCCACCCATTTCCCATGTCATCTAAAGAGAGAATAGAAAAGGAATGTAATTGGACAATTTTTTAAAGTTTTGAAAAATTTATGTTTGAAATTTTGTCCTGGCATTAATATATGTACCTTTTAAATTTATAGATATAATACTGCTCTATTTATGATATGAAATTAATATATATTAACCAGTAAAATTATCATAAAGTCTGACCTATGAGCACTATGCAAAATTAATTCCTCCTACTGAGTATAATTTTAGTGATGAAAAATTTCATTAACAAATTATGATAAAAATTTTTAATTATTGTAAGTTTAAATATAATTGGAGCTTTTAATTTAAAATATAGACTATAAAGAATCACTTGTATTCTCAAGAAATTTCATAATAAAAACATACACAAATTTTTAAAAACTATATATTAAATTTAAACTAAGTCCGGTTACATATTAGTTTTTTATGGAATGATTTAACTTATATAGATAGTTTTGATCTATTAATTTTTGTATTTGAGATGAAAATTGATATTTGAAATACTACAACAAACAATTTTAATGGATTCTTCTGATAAGGACTCTGACATCTTGAACTGTGACAGCTGTAGTGTGGTTTTCATAGCTGTCTCCTACTTCCCATTTGAAAGGAGAATTATACCACTTTACATTAAAATGTACCCCAGATACAAGCCATAATGCTTTGTGCAAGGCTGAGAGAAAACAGGGAAAAGGAGACAACTCTCAGCTAATAAGGTCTAGTATAACTCAATAATAAAAGTTAAGACAGAGATATGACAGTATTTTGTACTTAAAGCTAAATATGTGAGATGCTCAGGTTGTAATTTATAACACAAATGTTGTTTGCTCAGTAAGAAACTTAAATTGTACCAGGTACTTTTATCCTAGCTTGTTTTTATAACCTCCCCCCCTCCCCATCCTCCACCTTAATTTAGGATCAAAAGGATTAAATTAATTATTTTGTTCTCTGTATCTGTTTTGTTTCTTTGTTCTGTTTGTTTGTTTTTGGTGGTTAAACCTTGATGTATCTACTTTCCAATCAGAATAGACTTTAAAAAAGTACTTTGAAAATATCCTTTCCATGGGTTTATATTTGGGGAATGATAATAATTCCTATTTTCAAAATGAGAAACACAGTTTAATGGAGAATTTAACTGTTTACGAAAGATAAACAGTATCAGACAATATGAACCAGGGTTACCAATCACTTCATATTCTCTATCTTTAATATCTCCTTTGACCCTCAATTTTCAAAGTTTTCTGAGTTTTTCTTTGTTTCTCTCAGACCAATACTGCAGTTGTTTTCATTCTACCTGTATTGATAAAGTTCCCCCTATCCTGTTATGTTAGAGGTCTTAATGATGGGTTGGTTACACTGCTTAACAGGAGTGAAGCTCTTTTGCATTCATTTGTGCCTTTGTGCCACTGTGAAGGGGAAAACCTGTGGAGCTGCAGCACATCTATCCTTAGTCTGACTGGTTTTCTTTTACCTCCTCAACCTAGGCACAGCACGTAGGTCCTCCTGAGTTCTTCTGTCACAGATAAATACCAAGACTCAGGAGAACTTGAAAAGAGGGATTAGATAGAGGACTTAGTGGATAAAACCCCTGACTCCACCTCAGAGAACATGGCTTGGATTCAAACTTCCAATTTAAGTTAAAAAATATTTATGGTGTTACTGATATTACCTGTACAAGAGTTTTGGAACTGGAGCAAAATAGCTGTAACCAAACACACACACACACACAAAACCTTACAAAATTCAAGACTAAATTTACTGGAAACACCACTAATCTCCAGAGTACATGGCTTTGGAATTCAAAATTAGTATTGCTTTATATCCTGAGTTATTATCAATTCAGCTTTTCAAAGAGTCTTCATCTCTGAGCCCTTTTTA
This sequence comes from Sturnira hondurensis, assembly GCF_014824575.4. Lineage (NCBI taxonomy): Eukaryota > Metazoa > Chordata > Mammalia > Chiroptera > Phyllostomidae > Sturnira > Sturnira hondurensis. The sequence continues at coordinate 17,374,897 of NW_028083059.1, forward strand.
ATTTCTTCAGCATCCGTAGAAAATAAGACATTGTTAATTAAAACCACCATCTCTATTTATTTTTAAAAGAAAATGACTATTTGGATAAATTTCAAGTGTGCCGCTCTTAGATATTAAATAAGTATTAATTAATATCTCAACATCTTTAAAGATTCATTGAAAATTCAACAAACTCAAATAATTTATTGCGAATATGCAGTGATATTAAAATAGTACCATAAAATTGGTAATGTATTATACTATATCTAACCCATTTTTGGCATCTCTTTTCAATCTACATGAGTGCTTTTATTGTTTTAATATATTATAATTTTTGAATTTTTGATTAGGTATAAATCATTGTATCTGTCTGACTATTAGGTTACCTCAGTAGAGCTACCCTTTGTTTCCCATATGGTCCTATAAATCTTAATGCATTTTTCACGTGGAATAATAATTGATTGTTTCCTCATCTAAAGCCATTGCTCTTGAGAGAGCTTCATGTCATAAATTTTCCAGTTATGTCTTACATCAAATAAGCACTAGAAACTAGAAAGTTCTGAGCTGATATTGATGAAAAAACAGAAAAAAATAAGTTTTTAATTCTGAAAAATTTAATTATTTTACATAATTCAGGAGTTATACAATTCCTTTCAAAATTTCAATGCTGCTTTGTAAATTAGGAAGTAGTATGTTACTGCTGTAATTACATAACTGAGGTCTGTAACATGCCCATAGAAAAAAATCAGTAAACTATAGAATCTCTTTAGCATTTTGTTTGATTTCTTTGTTTGTTATAACACAGCATTAAAAATTAGGTACAATAGAAAAATGGTCAGAAAAAAATAATTTTCTGCTAAGCAAGTACTTCTATATGTTGGAATTAATTATATATTATGAATTGAAAACATTCTAAAAGTTTTCACAATTCTTAGAGAAGAACACTTTGGCTTCATTGCATTTTTTCTATGCTTGAGGAACTCCAGTTATCTAAACAAAACCATACTCTATTGTAGCTTTATCATAACATTATAATACTGTATTAAATTATTTGCATTTCTAATTATTTATTTTTTAAGAATTTGCTTATTAATGGTGTGTACCAATGCTTTTTACACAATTTCTATCTCTCCCTCATTTCTATCACTATCTGTATCTCCATCTATCTATCTCTATCTCCACCTCCATCTATCTTTAAATAAATTGGTACTCTTTCATGCCATCTGTCCAAATCCCAAATCTTGGTTTTTCCCTGAACATTTTTTTGCATATTTCCTGTGGTTATTGAATAGGGATCAAGATGTAACCAAATGCAGTATAAGCTGCCTGCTTCTTTGAAAGCCAGTATCTGGGAGAAAGGTGCTGGTGTAAAGGAAAGGGTTTATTTTTAGGTGACAGCAACCTGGTAAGATAATTGACTCTTTTGTCTCAAAACTTTATCTTAACATCTCTGGTCAAGTCAGTGATTCTCACAGAGAGTTGGTCAGAATTGGGAGGAGGAAAACCCCTAGACAGGGTGCAGACTTGTCCTTTCTCTTGGGAGTTAGAGGAGATGGGGCTGACGTAAGAGTCACACAGCTTCTTCCAAGTTCACTCGCTTCATTCCAGTGCTCTCTCTCTAATTGCATTAGCATGTCCCCCTTCCTTGACACCTATGTTTTATGGCCAGCACCAGTGTATCTCACAACTGCAGGAAGAACTGAAGCACAGGACTGACATAACATTGAGTACTAGATCGGAGATACTATATTAAGGGTACAACCTAACACCTTAGTGCAAACAGAGGTTTTAAGGAGGGAAGAGAAGGAACTCAAAACAAAGAGATCAAAGGGGAGGGGTTGTGAACATGCAGGTAGTGTCCTTGCTTGTCTCCATATGGCTCTTTATGGTCAGTGTCCTTGAGTCAGTGGGAGTCCAAGGTCAGACTGTTTCTTTTGTTCACACAGGAACTAACTTTACTGAATCTGTTAGCTCTAGTAAAGTATATTTAGAAAAGAAACTTTTAACATGTAAACTCCAACTTTGAGGGAAAATCAGGTTAGAGTAACAAGCTGGTTTTGACATTTACTAAGATTAATATGGGTAACTTTATATAAGTATAATGTATTAATTCTCTCTTAGAAAGATGCATTATCCAGGCCCTCTTTCAGGATCAAATCATTTCCCCTACATCCTGAGAGTGTGTTTACTGCTAATGACTCTCAGGAACTGTATAAGTTTTGAGATTTTACTCTGCTTGCAAGGTAAAAGTTAGCCCACCACAGATTCATGGATGGTAGTAAAAGACACACGATTCCTGATTTGGTTATAATGGACTTGGTATTAGTGCAATCACTGTAATCAATATACTAGCATAATTTCTCCAAGTGAGGCTTAAAGAATGAAAGAAGATATGCATACCTGTATTGGGTTGTATTACTTAAGATAAACCCTCAACTAAGAGAATTTGAATTTTGCATAATAAGCAGTAGCATACCTGTTTTTCGCTCTCTCTGGAGGCATTATCTTTATTATACTCAACCCTAAGCATCCCTGTTATTTGCTTCAGAGGGAGACATTATCTCTGTCTTCCAAGGATCTTCATTATAAAAGCATACTTGAAAAGATAGGAACAAACAGGAGTAGTGTCTCACTCACAAAAATATGCAGAATTATCAAAGACCAATAAAAGGTTGAATTGCACAGGGTTGAAAATAACTGCTTCACACAACCTTACTCTTCTCCCAGGAACAGTTTGTATATAAAATGTAGTTGATATAGGAATTCAAAGACAAAGTTCTCTTTTCCCAATTAGACCCCTGTAGGATTTCCTGAAACTTCAGTTGCTCTTGTGCCATGTCAAACTTTTCCCTCTCCCTAATCCTGAGCCCATCAATCCATTACATCTTTTTCTTTTATTAGTGAAAATAAAATAGATGCCTTTTATTTTACAGAAAAAATAATAGACCTTTTGGCCAACCCATTATCTTTCACTCTGAAAGACAGTGTCTTTCACAGAGCATACATTTATAATTTTAGTGAAATCTATTTTATCAATTTTTTTGTCATGAATCATGTCTTTGATGCCATATCTTAAAAGTAATCTCCAAATTCAAGGACATCTAGATTTTCTGATATGTTATATTCTAGAAGTTTTATAGTTTTGTGTTTTACATTTATGCAAATGATTCATTTTGAGGTTTTTTTTGCAGAATGTAATGTCTACATGTAGACCTTCACTTTTTTAAATGCAGATATCTAGTTTTTCCATCATCATTTATTAAAAAGGCTCCTTGTGTTAAATTACATTTTATTAATTATACTATTACAATTTTCCTGACTTTTCCCCCTTTTCTCCTCTCTACCCAGCACTCCCCCACTACCTCAGGTGATCCCCCCACCATTGTTCATGTCCATGGGTCATGTGTATATGTTCTTTGCTGCATTTCCTGTACTGTACTTCACATCCCCATGGCTATTCTGTCACTACCCATTTGTATTTCTTAATCCCCACACTTTTTCATCCATTATTCCCCTCCCTCACCCACTTGTCAATCATGTGGTAACTAGCTTCTTTTCTTTTGCTGCTTTTAAGAGTCTCTCTTTATCTTTAACCTTTGACCTTTTAATTATGATTTATCTTGGAGTGGGCCTCTTTATATCCATCATAATTGGGCTTCTCTGTGCTTCCTGGGCATGTGCATCTATTTCATTCACCACATTAGGGAAGTTTTCTTTCACTATTTTTTTCAGATAGATTTTCAATGTTTTGCTTTTTCTATTCTCCTTCTGACACCCCTATGATGCAAATGTTGAGCTTTCTGAAGTTATCCTGGAGGCTCTTTATACCATTCTCATTTTTTTGTATTCTTTTTTTCTTGTTCTGTGTGGTTGTTTTGCTTTCTTATGTTCCAAATCATTGATTTGATTTTTGGTTTCATCTACTCTACTGTTGTTTCCCAGTAAATTGTTCTTTATTTCAATTAGTGTATTCTTTGTTTCTGGCTGGGTCCTTTTTATACTGCTGATGTCTTCACTAAGTTCCTTGAGCATCCTTGTAAACAGTGCTTTGAACTATGCATATGATAGTGTACTCATCTCCATTTTGTTTAGTCGTTTTCTGGACTTTTGATCTGTTCTTTGATTTGGGGCTCTGTTTCTTTGTCTTCTTGTTTTGTCAGCCTTCCTGTGTTTATTTCTATTTATTATGTAGAGCTATTTTGACTCTGTTTCTTGGTAGTGTATCCTAATGTAGTAGATGTCCTGTAGGGTTCAGTGGCATAGTCTCCCCTATCACTCAAGCTGAATACTCAACGTGTGGCCTTCTTGTGGGCTGAGTACACACTCCTCTTGAAGTTGAGACTTGGTTGTCGTTGGAAAATCAAGTAAAGGGATTTGGCCAGCCTAGTCAGCTGCAAGGCTGGCTGTGATCACTGGCACCAACCTCTGCCCTCTGTGGAGGATCAACTGTGCAGGGCAGGGTGTTGGTGCTCCATCGTGATCTGTAGCTATCCACCAAGTTTCTTTGGGGTTTCCCAGGTGGCGCAGGTCAAAGTCAGCCCCGACCTGTGTTTTTCCCATGGCACTCTGCCTGAGCTGTAAAGCAATCTGAGATGGCTGTTACTTGAGCTAGGCTTGGAGATGCCCAGGTGAAAGCCAGCTGTAAATCTAATTTGGCTGCCTCTGGGGCTCACTGGAGGCAGCAGTTGCTTGTTTGTTAGGATTTAGGAGCCAAGATAAACCATTCTTATGAAAAAGCAGCTTCAGTGGTCCCATAAGTTGCGTTCGGCAGAGCTTCTGGGGATCTCCAAGGTGGGTCAGTGTCATCCATATTGATGCAGTCTCAGATATGGCACAGCTTGGTAGCTCTGTGGAGGAAGGGTTTAGCACAGGGACAATGACCTCTGCTCACCCTGATGCTACACAATTCAGTTTGTCCCTGCATACCACTGGTGCCTTCCCAGCTGTTACCCCAGTGCTAGCGCTCAGAGGGAGTAAGTCTGAGTAGGTGAGTGTGTGTGTGGCTTCTTTAAGAGGAACTGCTTGGAGATCCAGCAGTTTCTTCTACCCTCTCAATCCCTGCTGGTTTTTGCAGCAAGAGGTTTTGGGGACTTATATTCCTGGCACTAGAATCCTGGGCTGGGGCATCTGGTGTGGGTCTGTGACTCTTTGCTCCCGAGAAATACCTCTGGATTTTTATCCACATGGATGTGGGACCAGCCTGTTCCATTTCTGTGCTCCTCTTATCAGTCTGGGTGGATGTAATTTCTTTAATTCTGTAGTTGTGTCACTTCCCTTCAATTTGATTTTGTGGTTGTCAGACTTCCATTCAGCTTAATTTCTGATGTTTCTGAGTGGTACTTCTTCAATATTTTAGTTATAATTTTGATGTGGTTGTGCCATGTCTACCTACGCTGCCATCTTGACTGGAATTCTTGAAGAGACCCTCTTTGTTTCATTGTATTGCCTTTGTTCCTTTGTCCAAGATCAGCTGATTATATTTATGTGGGTCCATTTCTGGGTTCTCAATTCTGTTTCATTAATCTATTTGTCCATTCTTTCACTATCTTCACACTGTCTTGATTATTGTAGCTTTATAGTAAGTTTCAAATTTCGGTAGAACCAGTCCACACTTTTATTTTTTAATATTGTGTTGGCTAACCTGGGTCTTTTGCCTCTTCGTATTAACTTGAAAATGAGTTTATCATAATCTATAAATTTATTTTCTGGAATTTTAATTAGAATTTTATTGACTCTAGTTCAAGTTGGGAAAAACTTACATCTTGATATATTAAGCCTTCCTATCCATGGATCCATGGACATAAAATATCTTTCCATGTATTTAGTTCTTTTATAATTTTAAACATATCTTTTTCCGAACCTTTTCTCATATCTTTTAAACATAGTTTTTCTGAATTTTCTATTGAACTTATTTTGTTCAATTTATAAATAAGTGTTTTATTTTGAGATGTGCTAGTGTAAATTTTACTGTGCTTTTAATTTCAGATTCTACTTCTTAATTACTTGTATACAAGAAAATGAGTGACTTTTATATATTAATCTTTTACTGAAAAGTACTATAATTTCTTTTTAAGTATCTTTTATTGATTATGCTATTACAGTTGTCCCATTTTTTCTCCATTCTATTTCCCTCCACCCTCCACTCCCTTATCTCTGGTATCCCTCTGTCTTAGTTCATGCTCATGGGTTGTACGTGTAAGTTTTTTTTGCTTCTCCATTTTCCATACTATTATTACCCTCTCCCTGTCTATTTTATGCCTACCAGTTATGTTTCTGATTCCCTGTACCTTTTCCTGCCTTCTCCCCCTTCCCCTTCCATGCTGATAACCCTCCATATGACCTCCATTTTTGTGATTCTATTCCCATTCTTGTTGTTTGCTTAGTTTGTTTTTGTTTTTTAGGTTCAGTTGTTGATAGTTGTGAGTTTGGAAAAAAATTCAATAGTTTGTTGATTTTTTCTAGTTTTATACAGTCAACATATCACTTGAAAACAAAAACGGTTTTACTTTGTTTTTCCCAGTCAGTACACCATTTCTCTTCTCTCCTCTACTCTCTCCCCTCCTACTTGATCCTCCCCTCCTCTCTTGGCTTGTCTTGTTCTGTCTTATTTAATTAGCTGGGGATTTCAGTATGATGTGGAATAGGAGTGGTGAAAGCAGGCATCCTTGCTGTGTTCCAGATCTTAGTGGAAATGCTTATAATGTCTCATTATAAAGTATGATATTAGTTGTCAGATTTTGTAGATATTCTTTACCAGTTAAGATAGTCTCCCACTATTCTTTGTTTACAGATCTTTATTATGAATGGTTGTTGGTTGTTAGATTTTTTCAAATGATTTTTGGTTTCTATCCATATGATCATGTAATTATTCTTCTTTAGCCTGCTTATGTAGAGGATTACATTCATTATTTTTTTAAAAGATTTTATTTATTTATCTTTAGAAGGGAAAGGAAGGAGAGAGGGAGAGAGATATCAATGTATGGTTGCCTCTTCTGAGTCCCCTGCTGGGGACTGGCCCGCAACCCAGGCATGTGCCTTGACTGGGAATCAAACGTAAGTTGTTTGGTTCACAGGCCTACACTCAGTCCACTGAGCTACACCAGCCAGGGCACATTCATTGATTTTCAAATGTTGCCCAGACTTGAATACCTGGGATAAATCCCACTTGGTCAAAGTATAATTATTTTTATACATTGTTAAATTTAGTTTGCAAATATTTTGTTGAGCATTTGTGCATCTATGTCAATAAAAATATTAGTTTACTACTTTTTTCTTTCTTTCTTTCTTTCTTTTTAAATGTCTTGTCTGGTTTTGGTATTTGAGTGAGGCTAGACTGGTAGAATAAGTTAGAAAGTGCCCCCTTTGCTTTTATACTCTGAGAGATATTGTAGTGAATTTATATAATTTTATTCTTAAATGTTTGGTAGAATTCACCAGTAAAACCATCTGAGCCTGATGTGTTCTGTTTTAGAAGGTCATTAATTATCAATTTAATTTCTTCAGGAAATAAAAATCTATTTAGATTATCTATTTCTTCTCTTGTGAGGTTTGGGAGATTGTGTTTATCAAGGAATAAGTCCATTACATTTAAGTTATTAACTATGAGGACATAGAATTATGCTTAGTAATCCCTTATTATTCTTTTAATGGGATCCACGGTGATGTCCCCTTTTCATTTCTATTGTAATAATTTGTGCTCTTTATTTAATCAATTATTTATTTTTTGGTTAGCATGGATAGAGGCTTACCAATTTTAGTGAAGTTTTCAAAAAAATTCAAAGCCTAAAAACTCAAGCTTTAGTTTCATTGATTTTTCTCTACTGATTTTCTGTTTTCAGTATCATTGACTTATGTTTCTGCATCAGTCCCTGTATTCTGCTTACTTTGGACTTAACTCAGTCCTATTTTTTCTAGTGTCCTAAGGTGGAAGTTTAGACTATTGATTTCAGATCTTTCTTCTTTTGTAATTCAATGAAAATTTGCTTTCAATGCTGCAAATCTATCCCAGGCACTGCTTTGGTTGTACCTTACAAATTTTTATAAGTTGTACCTTTATTAGTTCCAAATATATTTAAAATTTTCTTAATTTTTCTACCTTGACCCATATGTTATCTAGAAGTGAGTTGTTTAAAATCTATGTAGTCTGGGATTTTCCAGTTACCTTTTTGTTTTAATTTTATTGTTGTCTAAGAGCATTGTATAATTTCTATTACTTTAAATGTTTAAAGTATACATATGGCACAGAATGTGGTACATCTTGGTGAATTTTCCATGTGATCTTGAAAAGAATGTATATCCCACTACTGTATGAAATAGACTATTGATGTCAATTATATCTAGTTCATTGATGATGTTGTTTAATTATTCTAATTACTGATTTTCTGCCTGCTGGATCTTTTGATTTATGGAAAAGGGGTGTTGAAGTCTCCAACTGTAATAGTGGTTTCATCTATACCCCCTTACATTTTTTGTCTCATGTAGTTTGATATTCTGTTGTTAGGCATATAGATTTTTTAAATATTTACATCAACATTTTATTAACTCTGAATATCATAATTATAGTTCAACTGAAACAAATGTATTAATAAAACTCTTTCAAATTGTTCTCTTTTATGTTTTCCCTTTACATAGCACAAAATTGAAAAAAAACTCACTCTACTGTGGGAGTTGAACCATTTATCGACATCCATGGATGATCACTGCTTCTAAGAAAAATTCCAATCCATGATATATGTGATATGAGCCTCAGAAATTTCTATCCCAAAATAACAAAAAAAATGTCTACTTAATCATTCTGATAGTTTGCATTATATTTATTAAATTGCATGTATTATATTGCATGCTTCATTTCAAGAACAAAATCAGAGTGTTAGATCCTAATCTAACACAAAGATATATTAAGACTTTTATTAAAGATGCATTAAAATCAATTTTCATAGTGTTGAAAACTGTCAGCAACATTTGTACATTTGATTTAAAATTAACTCTTAAACATTTATGCATCATATTTTCATTTTTCCTCTTAGGTTAACAAGTAATATTTTGCTACATGTACTTTAGTTGTTACCCTTGTAGGCATATACATTTTGAGAACTGTTATGTCTTCTTAGGTAATTAACCCTTTTTTCATTACATAATATCCTTCTGTATATTGGATATTTTTACCTGTTTTAAATAACCAGTAATAAGTTTTCATAGCTGACCCTGATTAGTGTTAGCATAGTTAACCTTATTTATCCTATCACTTTTAATATATATGTGTCTTTATATTGACACATATTTATTGAAGAACAGGTTTCTTATAAACAACATGTATTTGAGTATTGTTTCTTAATCAATCTAACATTCTCTACCTTTTAATTAGCATATCAGACATTGATATATCGAAGTGTTTAGTGCTATAATTAGATGAATATTTACTATATTTTTCATCTTTGATCTTTATGAATATTTTGTTGTCCATTCCTTCTTCCTTTTGTATATTTCATTGAGCATTTCAAATTATTTCATTTCATCTTCTTTCATAGTTGACAATTATATTTCTTTATTTTTAATAGTTTCTCTAGATTCTGCAAATGTATTGGCAGATGTTCCAAGCCCATTTTAAATTAACACTATAATGCTTCACAGGTAGTGGAGTACTTTATAATAACAAAATAACCTGAATTCTTTCCTCCCAATCTTTTTTTTTAAGATTTTTAATTTATCTATCTTTAGAGGGGAAGGGAAGGAGAGAGGGAGAGAAACATCAATGTATGGTTGCCTCTCCTGCATCCCCTGCTGGGAACAGGGAACTGGCCTGCAACCCAGGCATGTGCCCTTGACTGGGATTCGAACCACGATCGTGTGGTTCACAGGCCCGCACTCAATCCACTGAGCTATACTAGCCAGGGCTCTTTCCTCCCAATCTTTATATCATTGTTGTTACTCATTTTATTGATATATGAGCACACATATAAACATAAATATACATTAATGTTTATAAATGTTTATAAACATAAATATACACATATATTATGGAATAATCTTTGCTATTATAATTTTAACCCAACTTTTGTCTCTTAGGTGAATTAAAAATAAGGTAAGGTTTTTTTGTTTTACTTTCACTTATTTCTTTTTAGATGCTCTTCTATTTTTTACATATCTGAGTTTCTGAACTATTATTTCCCTTTAATCTAAAGGACTTATTTTAATATTTCTTTCAAAGGAGGTCTTCTGGCTAAAGTTCCTGATTTTTGTTTATCTGAGAAAATTATTATCTCTCCTTCAGTTTTGAAGAATATTTTACAGGGTACGGAATTCTAGGTTGGTGGTCTTCTCTTTCATTGCTTAATATATTTCGCTTCATTTTTTTTTTGTTGTTTATTTGTCTGTTTGCGTGGTTTCTAAGTGTAAGTCTTCTGAAAATCCCATCTTTGTGGCTCTTTAGGTGCTTCCCCATTAATACTTTTAGAATTGTTTATTTGATTTTCTGTGGTTTGACATTTATATGCTTGGGGGTAGTTTTTAGCGCCATTAATGAGTTTCTTGGATGTGTGGTTTTATATCTGATCTTTAGAGAAATTCTCAATGATTATTATTTCAAATATTTCTTCTGTTTATCTCTTTATTCTGTTGCTGGTATTCCTATAACAACTGTATTATATAATTTATAGCTGTACCACAGTTTATAAATATTCTTTTCTACTGATCTTTTTTGGTTAGCATCCGTGCTTCATGTTTTTGTGTTGGAGGTCCCTATTGCTACATCCTCAAGCTCAGAAATCGACGGAAAAATGCCTAAATCTCTTCTTGAGCCTGTAATTGAAGGTGGTAGGCGTGTTGGCAACATCCCACCACTACCAGCTCTCCTCCACTAAATGTTCATTCTTCCCATTTAAGAAAATGTTGTTCCTCATGAATATTAATGATGAGATTCTGTAACATAAGTATATATTAATTATAAATAAAAGGTGTATGTTGTCTTGCTCTGAGGAGATATTATATAACTTCATTTTCCAAAATTATTATTTTAAAATCCAAAGCATTTTTCTGGGAAAGTCACACCTAACTGCAATTATGTGATTACTCTAATGCATAAATAACTAACTTTTGATACATTTACATTTTATAAATTATTTTATATGATATTCTAAAATAACTTTTAAATTAAATTTTAAAGGCATGCATTTATGTGTGTATAGTCTTTAATAAATGACTGCTTTAAAGTGCTCAACATAAGCCCCGTCTGGCTGTAAACTGCTAGTGGATTTTCATTAAGCATACAAAGATAAAACATTTGTAATTTTAAATTGTTGACTTATAGAATACACATGCATTTTATATATGAAAAGTAAAGGTTTTATCTCAGTAGAGTTACTACAAGGGAAAAAATAAACAATGATATGAAGTACATAAGTTTGCCAACTCTATATAATCAAATTTATAGTACGCCATGTTTATCATGTAAGAGAATATTGGGAGCCCCATATTTCAATGATATTTTCCAGGTGTTTCAGCATCAGAAGAAAATCTGTGGAATTGGAACAAGTCACTGGTAAACCTGTTTGTATTTAATGACTTTACACACAATACTGGACACATTTCTAACTTAAACAATGTGCTGGATGATGTGGCCACTATCACTGCCACTATGGAAATGGTCATTTTAAAATGATTTAATAAGGACCAAAAAAAGTGATTCTCCAGCATGCAAAATATAAATTGCATAAAATCTTGCGCTGCTTTATTGAAAAAATATTTAGAGATGAAATAGTTTTCTAGAATTAGATCTAACACAGTTTTGACCATTTTAAATCCAGTTGTACCCAATATATGAAAATTTTAACACTTGGTGTTCAGAACCATGGTATTGAATAAACATATGTAACATTATCTTTAAGTGTAGGAGGAGCTTTATTTAAAAATTGGCTCTATCCTATTCTTTAGAAGATACTGGTTTTCAGAGACAACAGAACAAACCTACAAGTCGCATAGCTGAAACGCGCACAGAGGAAAACATGCTGCAAATGTCACCTAAAACCAAAGTTTCTTCGCACCCCCTCCCTTTCATTGGAACCGAAAGCCAGGATATGTCTGCACCCTGAAAGCTGACACCCTTTTAGAAGTGAAAGATCCAGTGCTGAAACCCATTAAATTCTACCCCAAACTATTGATCAAAGAGACAGATTTGCATCTCCTCCTGACTCCTTGTCAGTTGACTTCACAATAAAGCTTTTTCTTTTCTCAAAAGCCAGTGTCACAGTATTTCTTAATCACTGATTAAAGAAAACAAGTTAAACAAACTTATATCAAGAGGCAAACAGTTTCCTTTCAGATAACTGCAAAATAGAGTGGAAGGCAGAGAGTTTTTATAGGATAAATAATGAAGAATAACAAAGAAAAATAGTAAATGCATGATTGACTGGGGCTACATAATCGATCTTGTTTGGGGTGAGAAGGAACAGGGAAGTGTAGAGCTGGAGTTGGTTTGGCATTTGGGGAATGGCGGACTAAATGTACATGGTTTCTGTTAGGGAAGAGCAGTTACAGGGAAACAAGTTTGGAGTTGGTGACCTGTCATCCAGTGCAGGAGTAGTTCCATGTTGGACTTAAAAAACTATGTCAATATAGTAGTAAAAAAAATATTTAGTACTTTATTATATATTTTTTAAAGTACCTAATTTCTTCAGAGTATATATATAGCAATTTGTAAAGAGGAACAAGTACATGTAAAATTAAGCAATGCATTGCTGTGAGAAATAAGGAAACATTTAAGAAGTGATATAATAATGTAAGATACAATAGAGCAGAAATGGAGAAGACTTCTTTTTTCCTTTAGAAAAGAAAAACTTTCCACTGAAAAACATTTAAAAATAAAATAATTTCAATGTCTCCAGTAACCAGAGGGAAGTTGGGAGGAGATAATGGAGGAAAGAGTTTTCAGGAATAGCTATAAAGGGCACAAGGACAAAACCAAGGGGTGGGGCCAAAGCAAGGGAGGGAGGTGAGTTGGGCTGTTGTGGGGGGGGGGAGTGGTGGGGATAAATGCAGACAATCATAATTGAACAACAAGAAAGTAATTTTTAAAAATATAATAAAATAAAAATATAGACAAAAATTACATTCAGAAAGTAAGACTGTGGGTTTCTGCCTAAAAATTGGCAGATTGTCCTTTCCACAGCTATTAGATACCCACTTAAACTTTTTCCATGTTTGCATTGTTAGTTTTTATACTGTTAATACATTTATATTATATTTTTACTTATGCATTATTTATATAATTGAAATACATACATTCTTTTTTGATGTTTAAATGTATAAACTTTTCTTTAAACTTTCTCAATTATATTCAGTATTACATATTGTAACTGAGATAAATTAACAGCTTACTAATTAAAGTATAACAATGAAGGTTAATAGGTTTGTTATTAAAATTTTCCATTTGTTTTCTTAATTCTTCCATGTATGTAAATGAGAAAGATATTTTTGTGTGGAGTTAATTAACTTAGATAATTCAAAACAAAAACGAATAAAATGTTAATTATATTTAGTTTTTTATTGTAATTATTTTCATTATCTTTTATGATTTTGGATTTTATGCCTCATGTTGAAAAAAAGATAAATATTGTTTATGATTAGCCAACATCTCTTTCCATTACTTTTCTGATTTTTTCTTTTAAAAAGAACAAGCTTTGTATAGTACAAATCTTGCAAGGTCACAAGTGGCAACCAGAGTACACATCAAGAAAGAAAAATTACAACAAAGCACAGTATATCTGTATGCATACATGTATGTAACCACATATACATATGAATGTGTCTGTATATATATATATATATATATATATATATATATATATATATACACACAGACACATTCGTATGAAAAATTCAATAGAACCAGGGAACAGAATATTGTATTACCACATTGGAAATCATGCATAAACTGTAAATGTCTATTCATTTCATTGTATTATGCATAGCACAAGGATTATGAATTGGATAACATTTTAACCTGCAGGAATTGTTTGCTTGTGATTAATTCTTAGATTTTACAAAAGCTTACTTTGCCATTAATAAGTCACTCCTTTGAATCAAAATGCACTCAAAGCATATATAGATTAAAAAAACGATAGAGATAAATTATCTGGTCAAAATTATTTTGGTGCTAGGGAAAAAAGTTAATAAACAAAGGTCTTAAAAACACATCAAATTAAATATGATGGATTGGTACTTAAATTCTTTTTCAGCCTATGCCCCAATTCTGAGTTGTAAAAAATTAAGAATCATACACACACACACACACATATATATAGTGTGTGTGTGTGTGTGTGTGTACACATATATATATAACTTCTCAAATCATGCTTGAGTTATTGTTTAATTGTTCCTTACTAAGCTGTAAGAAAAACAAAAATTTAAAGGAGGATAGAATTTGAAAAACCGTCTTATCATAAAGTTTATAATCTAGAAAAAAATTTTGAGAAGTCAACAATGCGTTGCCTATGCTATTTTATTTTCTCTTAATTCATTATACTAGTAAATAAATTTTAAAAAATACTTAATATCCTCTTATTTTCTTGATGCTATTTACATTAGGAAAATGAGTAGGTGTTTAATAAAAAGAAGGCAAGTCAGTGCCAAATACTAATTATCTGGTTAGTAGAAAAATAACACTCAATAGTTGTTTTCTGCAAATAGTGTTAAATGGAAATAACACTTTAAATGATGAACAAAACTACACGTATGACACTCGAATAGTGTAAAAGTAACTTATGGGATCATAATACTCTTTCATAACTAAAATTGCATAAATAGCACATTAAGAAAATAATTATAGTCCATAAAATACCGACAGCTTCTAAATTTTAAAATTTTTATTAAAAAGTAGCTTGTAAATAAAATTATTTTTCAATTCTTATTTTATATCCCAGATTTTTTCACCTTAAAGTGTTTTAGCAAATTGCATATCTGCTATCTGGAACAAAATTAAAGGAAAGTCCCTATCAAGAGAAGACCTATATTAAAATAAAACAGTGATAAAGTATGTAATATGTGAAAAAGGAGCCATTTTGTTTATTGAACTTCAATTTTAAATCAATAAATCATAAATCGACTGTTTATAATTTATCAAATGTTTATATAACATGAAGCAAATATCATTTTTATAAGTAACCATTAAAACTTATTACAAAATTGTTACAGCATGCATACAAACTTCCAACATTTTTTTTAAACATTTAACAAAATGAATTAAGATAATCATATGTAAAGGTAAAATATTTACACATCAGCTTTGAAATGGTAGAAGTCACAATATTAACTTTGAAAACTTCCAGCAGCAAAAAAGCAATGACATGAGTTTGAAGCTGTGGACATAAATGGGTTCATGCACTAAACCTGACAAACACCGGGGAAGCTTGCATGGTGGGCCCTACAAGCTCAGAGACCTAGAGTAACCACATAAGATGACCTGAGATTAAAACTTTCTAACTAAAATTGAGTCATGGTGGGTAGCCATGTCGTAGGCCAGAATTGTCCGTGACAAAAGTCAATCTTTACCTTAATTGAGCCTGACTATTGTCTTTTTGCATTTATGGTAATATATGTTTGGAATTCTCTTTTTCTGGACTCCTCAGGGCAAAATCTCCCACCAGAACATGAGACCGCAGAACCCCTCATTGTTAGCTAGTTCTCCAGCACACCATCTCTCTGTGCTATAAGTGTTAATTGTTAATTATCCTGTAGCCAACAATATAAAATAATTTACTTCTTCTTTTTACTTTTTATTCAGTCATAGAGATCTCTCCACTTTACTCTCCCCTGCATACCTAATCTACTACCTATGGATTTCATGTACCCCACTAATGTCTTCCCCTCTGATTCTGACATATAAAATAAGTGGTAAACGGTTATTTTCCAAAGTATTTTCTTTTTTTAAAATTTAGATTTATTTAATTATTGTTCAAGTACAGTTTTCTGTCTTATATTCCCATTTTTTTACATTTATTTAGTTTCCAAAGCATTTTCTTAATGCACTAAGATTTTACTTACTGGTAATTGTCATCGGTTTGGCTCAAAAAACTCATAACAATGCTGTACAGATTTGAACATTTCTTACATCAACAAAGGGAACAACCCAGACACAAGTGTCTTCCAGAAAAGATAGGTAGAGAATATACTAGCAAAATCATCACAAACCCATTAATTTGGGAAGTTAGGAGTAGGGTGGCATTTGGTCGTATAAGATAAAAGAGACTCATTAAGAAACATCATTTTTTACCTTAGTGATCATCCTCATTCCAGGTAGAAGAATGGGAGTTGAGAAAGGCCATGTAGAAACAGCAAAGGTAAGTCTGGGTGTAACAGAGAGTTTCTCTAACTTAAAATCTTATATACATGATCATCTTATATACAATCTTATATATATACATACAAATCTAATATATATATATATGTGTATATATATATAGTGCATTTTCAAAGTGAGTAAAATAGATAATTGGCACAATGGTGTCTTATATCATTGATACACCAAAAGAAAAATTAAACCTTTGGAAAAACTCATTTAAAGAAAATATAAAAACATATATAAAAGATCTACTGATGTGTATTGATGGGAAGGTTTTTTAACATTTGATAAAGAGTGTACTTTAATTTTATATAAACTGTTGCTGATCACTTTTAAAAGTATAAATACTCAAATATATATAAAGAAAGAAGTCCAAATAAGTTTAAATTCTCTGATGAATGTATATATTTGCTATATGAATTCAACAGAATATATTTTTTACTATTTTATTTATTTATTTTTAGAGAGAGGGGAAGGGAAGGAGAAATAGAGGGAGAGTAACACCAATGTGTGGTTGCCTCTTGAGCACCCCCTGCTGGGGACCTGGCCTGCAACCCAGGCATGTATCCTGACTGGGAATCATATTGGAGACCCTTTGGTGTGTAGGCTGGTACTCAATCCACTGAGCCAGCCCTTTCAGGGCTTCAACAGAATATTGAAAGAATACACTCACATATGAGATAATGGCAAAAATCTAACAGTACAAAGATTTTAAGAAACAAAATTAATTTGGCATATATGATTATTACTAATGGAAAATTCAACTTTGTAGAAGGTGATTGTCAAATCAAAGAAAGATTTATACAAAGTTGATATTAAAATGGAAAGTATAATTGATTAAATTATTTAATTAAATATTAAGATATGTCCCCAATGAATTCAATATATAATTATCAAAGGTCTCTCAAATAGCAAATAAAAGTTAAATGTGCATAATTTAGGATGAATGAAACTTTTCTAAGAAAAATATTAAGAGCAAAATACTTAACATATTGATATTTAAAACAATTTAAGTAGTGTATTCTTCTGTCAATAAATACAATAAAATTTAAATAGTAAATTGCCCTGGCTGGTGTAGCTCAGTTGATTGAGCGTGGGCCTGTGAACCAGATAATCACAGTTCGATTCCCAGTCAGGGCACATGCCTGGGTTGCAGGCCAATTCCCGGCAGGGGACAGTTCCCAGCAGGGGATGCACAAGAGGCAACCATACATTGATGTTTCTCTTCCTCTCTCCTTCCCTTCTCCTCTACAGATAAATGAATAAAATATTTAAAAATGTAAATAGTAAATTAAGATGTAATAAACTATAGAAAAAAGTATTATTTGATTAATCTGATTGAATTAAAATGGATGAATGCATGATTGACACTGCAACTTGTAAAACAGCTGACCAATTTGGTATCAATGCATCAATCAGCCTCATTATTTTAGTCAAATTGTGCAATTAATAAATTATTTTACCTTTAAAATTATCAAATGATTTTGTAATGCTTCTAAATAATTTACATGCATTTCTAAATTCTTATTTTGCAGATGAGAAAATCAAAGCACAAGAACTTCAATTCTATGTATTTAAACAATGGAACATTCAGAGAGTAAAATAGATTCTACTGGCTTAGAAAAAATGTGCTTTTATTTACTTATTTATTTATTGCATGTTTATCAATTTTTAAATTTTATTTATTTTAAATATATTTTATTCAGCATGCTATTACAGTTGTTCTATTCCCCTTCCCCTTTATCCCCCTCTGCCCTGCATCCCCACTCCCACCTGCATTTCCCCTGCTTAGTTCATGTCCATGGGTCATACATATAAGTTCTTTGGCTTCTACATTTCCTATCCTATTCTTAACCTCCCTTGGTCTCTTTTGTACCTGCCATCTATGCTTCTTATTCCCTGTACTTTTCCCCCATTCTCCCCGCTCCGCCCCCCCCACCCCCCACTGGTAACCCTTCATCTGATCTCCATTTCTGTGATTTCTGTTCCTGTTTTACTTGTTTGCTTAGTGTATTTTTGTTTTTGTTTTTGTTTTAGGTTTGGTTGTTAATAGTTGTGAGTTTGTCATCATTTTACTGTTCATAGTTTTGATCATCATCTTTATCTTAGATAAGATCCTTTAACATTTCATGTAATAGGAGCTTAGTGATGATGAACTCCTTTAACTTGACCTTACCTGGGAAGTGCTTTATCTGCCCTTCCCTTCTAAACGATAGCTTTGCTGGATAGAGTAATCTTGGATGTAGGTCCTTGCCTTTCATGACTTTAAATACTTCTTTCCAACCTCTTCTTGCTTGTAAGGTTTCTTTTGAGAAATCAGCTAGTAGTCTTATGGAACTCCTTTGTAGGTAACTGTCTCCTTTTCTCTTGCTGCTTTTAAGATTTTCTCCTTATCTTTGATCTTGGGTAATGGGTAATATAATTATGATGTGTATGGATATGTGCTTCCTTGGGTCCAACTTCTTTGGGACTCTCTGAGCTTCCTGGGCTTTCAGGAAGTCTATTTCCTTTCCCAGATTAGGGAAGTTCTTCATTATGTTTTTAAATAAGTTTTCAATTCCTTGCTCTTCCTCTTCTCCTTCTGGTACCCTTATGACTTGGATGTTGGAAAGTTTAAAGTTATCCCAAAGGTTCCTAAGCCTCTCCTCATTTTTTTTGAATTGTTGTTTCTTTATTCTGTTCTGAGTGAATGTTTATTTCTTCCTTTTGCTCCAAACCATTGATTTTTTAAAAATTTTATTTAATTAGTTTTCAAGTACAGTTTTCTGTCTATTACTCCTATCCCATCCCACTCCCCTGTGCTTCCCCTCCCTCCCATAATCTGAAAAATACACTTTTATGTGTAAATTAAATCTGTGGCTGGATCCTCTGCCAAGCTATTCTAGAACCATTGTTCATAAACTTCTTTTCTTTATTTCTTTGATTTTTTCACTTTATTAATTTTAGTTTCTCACTTGCTTATTCCCAAAACACTAAGTGAAACAATGATCCTATTTACCCTGAAGTAAAAACACTGTTAAAAATAACATTAAAGTTTCTTTCTCAATGCACAATCCTTGGATCTGGTAGGATAATTTTCTACATCTAAGAATAGTGAATGATTTTTTTTATAAGTCAAAATACATTACCATTTTTTTTTGTTTTGTACCTGTGTTCCTCTCTCTCTCACTCTATACGTTCATCTTCTTAAAGCAGTCCCTTTAGCATGTCTTGCAGTGCTGGTTTGGAGGAGGTGTATTCTTTTAACCTTCTTTTTTCTAGGAACCTCTTTATTTCACCTTCCATTTTAAACAACAGCCTTGCTAGATAGAATAGTCTTGATTGCAGGCATTTGCTTTTCATTACTTGGAATATTTCCTGCCATTCCCGTTTGTTTCTGTTGAGACACCAGCCACTATCCTTATCAGAGCTCCCTTGTGTGTTGCTTGCTGCTTTTAAATTTTTTTCTTCATCTTAAAAACTTGGCATTTTAATTATAAGGTGTCTTGCAGGCCTCTTTGGGTTCATCTTGATTAGGACCTTTTGTGCTTCCTGAAGTTGTGTGCTTTTTTTCCTTTTCCAGGTTAGGGAAGTATTCTGTCATTATTTTTTCTATCCCTTGCTCCGTTTCTTCTCTTTCTTGTATTCCTGTGATTCAAATGTTCTTGTGTTTCAGTTGTCCTAATTCACCTTAAGCTATCCTCATACTTTTGAAGTCTTTTTTCATGCTGCTCCTCTAACTGTTTTTTTCTTTGTACCCTGTCTTTCAGCTCACTGATTTGGTCCTCTGCTTCATCGAGCCTGCTTGTAATTCCTTCTAGTGTATTTTTTACTTCAGATATTGTGTTCTTCATTTCTTCCTGGTTCTTGTTTATACTTTCTATTTCCTTTATCGTACTATTGTACAACATAAAAAAATTTCAACTATCTCATGCAGCAATATTTTCACTGATACATTCCCTAGGGCAAGGGAAATAAAGAAAAGAATAAACAAATGGGACTACATCAAATGAAAAATTTTCTGCATGGCTAAAGAAAACCATAACACAATATAAAATGAACCAACTGTATGAGAAAATATATTTGCCAATGATACCTTGATCAACAGTTTTATCTCCAAAACATGTAAAGAACTCACACAACACCACACCAGGAAGACAGGTAATCCAGTTAAAAATGGGCAAAGGACTTGAACAGATACTTCTCTAAGGAGGGCATACAGAGGGCCCAAATTCACATGAAAAAATGCTAAATGTCAATAGCAATTAGAGAGATGCAAATTAAAACCACAGTGAGATACCACTTCATATAAGTCATAATAGTTATCATTAATAAATCAACAAACAAGTGCTGGTGAGGTTGTGGAGAAAAGGGAACCCCAGTGCACTATTGGTGGGAATGCAGACTGGTGCATCCTCTGTGGAAAACAGTATGGAATTCCCTCACATAACTAAAGATGGAACTGCTTTTTCAATCCAGCAATTCTACTGCTAGGAATATACCCTAAAAATCCTGAAACACTATGAACCCCAACTATTTAGAATAGCCAAGTGTTAGAAACAGCCTAAGTGCCCATCAATAAATTACTGGTTCAAATAACTGTGGCGTATATATATATATGTATGGAATGGAATTTCTACAGAGCAGAAAGCAGGAACTCCCACCACCCTTTGGGACAGCATGGATGGAACTGGAGAGCATTATGCTAAGTGAATAAGCCAGCTGGTGAAAAACAAATACCATATCATCTCACCTGTAAGTGGAACTTAATCAACAAAAAACAAATGAGCAAAATATAACTGGAGACATTTTAATAAAGAGCAAATTGAGAGTGACCAGATGAGATGGGGGAGAGTGATAACAGGGGAATGAAGGTGGAGGAACAAGAAAAGGAACATGAATACAAGACTCATCAGCATGGACAATGGTGAGGAATTGACTGTGAGAGTGGTGGGGTAGTGGGGTAGGAGTTAGCAGTGGGGGAAAGGAGGGAAAATTGTAACTGCACAATACTTTTAAAAAGTTGAAGTACACAAAAGAATAAAAATTCTGGAAGTAAGTAGTGGAGAAAAAAGGTAACAGGTGTGACTAAAGCTCTTCCAACATTATAATTTTAGAATGGGCATGTGACTCAACTTGAGCCAATACAAATAAAGAGTTGTTTGCTAGACTCTCCAGGAAAAAAATGAGGTATGAGAATGCAAGTAAATCTTAGTGATTGTTGCAAGAGTTGTTGTAAGTGCAAAGATAAGAAACAGAGATCCAAGATACAGAGAGAGTAAGTCCTAATGGCATGTCTAGTTTCTAAGCTTACACATATATTTTTTCATGAATTTGATTTATTTAGCCAGTTAAAACTGGTCTTCTGTCACTTCCAACATAAATCCTTATTTATGCAATTGTCTACAAGAGAATATGACTGGATTACATTTCTATAAAATATAAATAAAATTAAGCTGAAAATCACAGACTTGAAATCTAGTTTGTTGCCTGTTTTTTGTCTTCATAATATAATTTAAAATATAGAATTATTTAATCATTTCTAAAGTAGCTAAAGGAGTTCAAAAATATTAAAATTAATGATAAATAAAACACAACTATGAAGTAACAAATATTTCTGGGTTTTCATCTTTTTTCTTTACCAAAAGCAGCATTTTATAACTAAAACAATCTTTTTCATCTGGACTCACAGATGTATTTATTGATAAGATAGAGAAAGAGAGAGACAGGCAAACAGACATCAATGTGAAAGAGTGAAAAGGAGACATTGATTAGTTGTCTCCTAAACATACACAGAATGGGAATTAAATCCAGAATCTAAGCCTGTGCCCTGACTGGTAATTGAACACACAACTTTCCAATGTATGGGATTATGCTCAACCAACTGAGCCTCCTCCAGTCAGGGTTTATAATTTTTTGGAAATACAGTTTTATAGTTTTGACCACATATACATGTTTTGGTTAAATGTGAAAAACTGGCACTTGCAGATAAGTTTGATGAATTAGTTTAGTACTTTAAGTCTTTTTATCCCTAAACTACATTATATAAGTTGATCAGCTCAAATTCTGTTTTCTAAATAAATTCCTAACTAATGTATTCACTAATTGTAGAATTCTATTATTTAATTGACATTTGTTTGAACACCTGTAATAGAAACTACAATTGATTACTATTGTTCCAAACTATAATTTAGCTTTAAAATTTTTGCCTTGGAGTGTTCTATAAATCAGGGGTATTGTCACCAAAATTGAGAATTATTGAGCAATATTATTGAAAGTTTTCATTTTAAAATATTGTATATAAATTTATTTCCTTTTTATATGTTTATGCAATGGTAAAATTGAATCAATAATGAAGATTAATGCCATGCTGTCAAATCCTTCATGATCTGTAATTTAGAAGTTTTAGAAATTTACCTTGATAAAGTGACAGTAATAGGAAAAAATGTTTAGTTTAAATAAATAAAAACTACTAAACACATTTAATTTCCTTTTTAATTATGTTTATGTTCTTAATAGTAGAGCAGACATTGGAAGATTATCATTAGAAGAAACAAATAAAGACCCCCATCTGTTCTTTCTCACAGAAAAGATCATGATTCTGCTCGTGGTAGAGGGATGCTGATGAAAAGTGGAAAGCATGTTACATTAAATAATCCACCGTATTTCAATTCACATGTCTTATTTAAAAGTATAGAGATAAACTGGAACATCAAGCTTTTCAATTAACAACAAAACTAGGAAAATTGGATATTTTAATGATATCTAAGAATATATGATAAGAAAAAATCCTACTAGTATTAAAAATATGGCCTTTTATATTTAACTTATCAGCTGTCTCACAAGGTAGATGAAATAATTTGGGCCGTTATGTTCAGTCTTTACAATAAGGAAAGTCAAATTCTTCATATTATTCTTTCTTATTTTCGTGACCCTTTCTACTTCACTTGCTTTGAATTTATCACTATTTTTCCCTATTTCATTTAAACTCTAGAGATCATCGATTTTCAACTGTTGTGCTGCTGCACACTGGTGTGCTGCAAGAATTTTTAAAACATGCAATACCTGAAACTATACCTTCAGGGATCATTTATAGTTTGGTACTAGAGAGTTTCTCTGAACAGGTAAAACACCTGATTTCATCCCAAATAAAGCAAAATTTACTTTCTTTTTAAAATATATTTTATTGATTATGATATTACAGTTGTCTCATTCCCCCCTTTATAAATCCCCTTTGCTCTGCACATCCCCTCCCAGCCACATTCCCTCTTTTAATTCATGTCCATGGGTCACACATATAAGTTCTTTGGTGTCTACATTTCCTTTACTATTGTTAATCTCCCCCTCTCTATTTTCTACCTATCATTTGTGCTATTTATTCTCTGTACCTTTCCCCCTCTCTTCTCCTCTCACTCCCCCACTGATGACCCTCCATGTGATCTTCATTCTTGTGATTCTGTTCCTGTTCTATTTGTTTGCTAATTTCTTGTTTTTGTTTATCTTTTTTTGGTTTGGTTGTTAATAGCTGTAAGTTTGTTGTCATTTTACTGTTCATATTTTTATCTTCTATTTCTTAGATAAGTCCCTTTATATTTCATATAATAAGGGTTTGGTGATGATGAACTCCTTTAACTTGACCTTATCTAGGAAGCACATTATCTGCCCTTCTATTCTAAATGATAGCTTTGCTGGATAGAGCAATTTTGGATGTAGGTCCTTGTCTTTCATGACTTTGAATACCTCTTTCTGGCCTCTTCTTGCCTGAAAGTTTTATTTATTTATTTGTTTGTTTGTTTGTTTGTTTGTTTATTTAGAGAAATCAGCTTGTAGTCTAGTGGGAACTCCTTTGTAGGTAACTGTCTCCTTTTCTCTTGCTGCTTTGAAGATTCTCTCCTCTTTAGTCTTGGATAATGTAATTATGATATGCCTTGGTGTGTACTTCCTTGGGTTCAACTTCTTTGAGATTCTCTG
Organism: Sturnira hondurensis; assembly: GCF_014824575.4. NCBI lineage: Eukaryota > Metazoa > Chordata > Mammalia > Chiroptera > Phyllostomidae > Sturnira > Sturnira hondurensis. Next base: position 17,399,159 of record NW_028083059.1, read on the forward strand.
AGCTTTCTGGACTTCCTGAATGTCTACTTTCTTTGCCAGATTGGGAATGTTCTCTCTCATTATTTTTTCAAATAAGTTTTCATTTTCTTGTTCTTCCTAGTGTCTTTCAGGCACCCCTATGATTAGGATGTTGGAATGTTTAAAGTTGTCCTGAGACTCTCTTATGGTTCCTAAGACTCTCTTCATTTTTTTGAATTCTTGTTCCTTCATTCTATTCTGGTTGAATGTTCACTTCTTCCTTCTGTTCCAAAGCATTGATTTGAGTCTCGGTTTCCTTCCCGTTACTGCTGGTTCCCTGTTCATTTTCCTGTGTTTCACTTTTCATAGCCTTCATTTTTTTTTCTCTCTAATTTGCAACCATGTTCAACCAATTCTGTGAGCCTCCTGATCACCAGTGTTTTGAATGGTGCATCGATAGGTCAGCTATCTCTTCATCTCTTAGTTGTATTTTCCTGGAGCTTTGATCTGTTCTTTCATTGGGGCCTTTTTTTTTTTGGTCCCTGTGCACCTTTTGCCTTTTGTACAGACAAAAACACTATTCATGAGATTTTTGGTGTTTTCAAATTTTTCAAAAGTTACACCTTATAAGGAATACTATCAACTTGATAACAGTTTTTGTTAGTTCTATTAATATGAAATGTGAAGATGATAATACTAACACAATAATCCATTAAATAAATATATTGATTATACCATAACTTTCAATTATTGAGAAGGTAATAAATAATTTTAAAAATATGTAACAGGAAAAATATTATTCCAAATGCAATGTAAGGAGTCAGCATAACACTAATTTAAAAACCCATCCATCATTAAAAAGAACAAAAGTAGATATTTGTGTAAACATAACACTGAAAATAAAATATTAATAAAGATTAATAAACATTTCTTTTTAGAAAACTAGACATTGTATTTGTCATTTATAGTTATCCTTACTAATAACTGACTATAGATTTTGCCTTAAGTGTGGCTTAGTTATTATTCATTTAATATTTGTAAAATTAGCTTACTTCTTGAACTTCAAATGAGTAACTTTTCAAATTTTATATTTTTAAGTTCCAGGTGGCTAAAGGACATATTTTTAAATGCTACATTATAAATTGAAAATATTTTTCTACCCCTCTGAGCACATTTAAGTCTGAATTTGTTACTTTAATTAAACTGAATAATTTAAATATTAAATAATGCTGTGTAACCTCAACTGAGAAATGAGTGAGCTGATTACTGAATGGGATGATGGACTTGAAAGTGTAGAGTTATATGTTAAAGTCATATTTATTCTTAACTATCTTCAAAGTTTATATTCTTTATGAATCTCAATTAAATAAGAAATTCTTTTGGGGTATGAGTGTATGTATAAGCGTGTGTTAAAGAAAATTAAAATATTCCATCAAATTTTCTGCTCGATATGCTTATCTCCAATAAAATGTTCTCTGATATATTCTACCCTTAATGAAAATGTATAAGTTTCAGTCTTGATAGGTATCATTGATTAAAATATGATTTTAATAGTAAAGTTGAATTTAATTTAGTTAGGACTTAAGCATTTGAAAAACCTTAACTGAATTAATGAATATATAAGAAAATAAAAATGTCAGGAAAACATCCCTGTTGCTTTTATTCTTAATTTCAATGGCAGTAGAAGTTTGCTTAAATATGAGTGAGTCTGATTAGGAAATTTTTGTCTAAAGTGTTCATGCATATGTATGTGTGTATATATGCATGCATACATACATATATCATATATGTGTGTTTGTATGTATACACACTCATATATGAACACTTTAGATAACACTGAAGTTGTCTATACACTATATAGACAACAGTGTGTATATATAGATATTTTTATAGTCAGAAAATGTCCAACCATTGTTAATATAAAGAGAACAGTTTGCATGACATCAATGTAACCTGGAAGCCAAGGAGATTGGACTAGAATGCCCATGCTTGAACAATGACAACTTCACTGTACTAGTCAGTGTGGGCAGTAGATGCTATTGAGTGACCGTGTGTACCATGTCACTGTCATTCAAAATGACTGAGCAAGTAAAGCAATGCATTTGCATCAAATTTTGCACTAAGCTTGAACATCCCTTCACAGAAACTTTCCAATTATTTCAGAAGGCTGTCGCTATGGGCAACTACTGATTGGCATCTTCATCACAACAATGCACCTGTTCATGAATTACTTCTCATGCAGAGATTTTGGTGAAACATCAAATCATCCAGGTGACTCAACCCGCCTACAGCCCTGATTTGGCACCTTGAAACTTCTGGCTTTTCCCAAAACTAAAATCACCTTTGAAAGGGAAGAGATTTCAGACAATGAGATTCAGGAAAATACAACAGGGCAGCTGATGGTGATTTGGAGAACTGTGTGAGGCCTCAAAGTGCCTACTTTGAAGGGGAATCAGGAGTCATTGTTCTATGCACAATGTTTTTTGTATCTTGTACCTTCTTCAGTAAATGTCTCTATTTTTCATATTGTATGGCTGGATAACTTCTCGGAAGAGAGAGGAAGAAAATATTATACTTTAAGTAAGAACATTAAATAATACTAAAGTATTTGTCTTGTAATTTTCAATAAGCAAAGCATTGCATATTAATTATTTACAATTTCAATACCAGCAATAATATAATTTAAGTTTGATTCTCACAGTGAAATAAAAATGTCAAAAAATTTTCCCTTCAATTAAGCATATGGCCTAGTGAATCTTGTAGACCTATGTTTGAATTTTTTGACTTACCTGCTAACTAGAAACATAACATCTTATCTAGTTTTATGTCCTTGTTCCTTTGTTAGGATACAATTATTTTGTTTTATTATAAACTCTCCTCTAAACAATCTAGTACATTCAAGGAATAACTGAGAATTTTCTAATTATTTTTTGTTCCATTACATGTCTAAATTTTCTTGATATTAACTAGATCAGAAAGAGAAGCATCAATGTACTATGCCTGCATGTATAGCTACTATGGGTCTTATAAAGCTCAATTATTTACCACATTTACATTTAGATGATTGTCAAAATCTCATTATGAAAGTAAGCCAGTTGTTCCAGAGTATCAATTTTTGAGTACTGGATTTATCTCTTTCTGCATACCGGAATTGCCTCTTAATCAGCAACAATCATTCAGCTAAGGGTTATAAGTTATTCTTCTTCATTGGGACAATATTAATAGATAGTCAAATATCATCTCTTCCTTCTGGTCCAGTCACCAATGAAATACATTCAGTCCTAGTAGTAATCTAGCAACTGTTTTTCATGATGTACTAAAAAGAAAACAAACAAAAAATAAAACAGTTGAATAACCTGAAAATATTGTATTCTCTATTAACTTAAGGAGTCTGCAACGATGCAGTTGAATAGATTATTAAAGACTATTTTGAATAATAGGGAGATAAATTTTTATGCAGATTGAAATCCACTAAGTAGTACCTTATGCATTGACTTAATTTTGTATAGGAATTTTTGATTTTTTTAAACATTTATTTTCTTAACTAGCATATCTTCACTCTATGCTTATGTAGTTAAAATCATTTGTTATTATTATTGGCATAATTATCAGAAATATGAGGAAATATACTTAAGATTACTAAGAGAGCTAAAAGAGAAAACCTCACTTAAATGTATTGACCTAAAAGACCATGTTTTCTGAACTATGCACATAATGATCTAAGTTCTCTCCAATGCACTAATGAGCACAAGGTCTTCCACTGTTACCCTGGATGATATACATGATCAATGCTCCCTAGAGGCACTATTCATAAATGGAGGTGGGCAGGAGCTGGTCTTAAGGCATTATCTTCATATGGACACCTATGCAGTGTCTGTACTTTAGCTTTTCATATCTAAATAACTTAACATGGTGAGTAAAATTAGACATACATCCTTATCCATTCCTTCCAGTGTTATATCTATGCTAAATTGATACGTATCAGTGTCCAGTGAAAGACACATCTTCAACGCAAAGAGCAGGATTTTCACTTTTCTATGTATTGCTTCCCCATAAATAATTGAAAGCAATGTAAATTTTACATTGAGGAGGTTTTTTGATAAGTTAGTTGGATGATACTACTGTGTAGTGATATGCAATTATGATGACTTCATGCAACCATCTCCAATTAAAGAAGATGCTAAAGATATCAAAATATTTCTTTAAGGTAATATCTCCCTGGCCAGTGTTGACAAAACACTGGTACATCTTCTCTATGATATCTCTTAATAATTGTAATTGTCTTATCAATGTTGTCTTTAAGAATTACAAGGTAAAATTGCTCAATATACAATTCTAATTCAACTCTGTCTTCCTAAAATTTCACCTCAGCTACTTTCAGGGACTTTTGAAATACACATAGTCAAGCTTGTATGTACCATATTAGTCAGTTATTACTGTAGACTGATGATTTTAGCCACTTTTTGTTAGATTTTTCTAGGATACTGCAAAAATATTATTTCAGCCATGAAGGGTAAATCAGTTACTTTACTAATATTTACTTTTACATTTCATGAAGTGGTTTGTAATAGCGCAGAAATAAAGTAAACATTTGGAGTCCAAAAAAGTAACATACCATTGAGACTATATATGTTTAAAAATAGTGATGATTAAGACATTACAACATTTTGCCTTTTATTAATGCAACTTGTTTTGTATACTATTTTGATTTATTATTTTTGAGAGACAACCAGTATATGCTTCTTGAAATTCTACTACTGTTGCTTTACATAAAATGTATCTATCATATAGAGATCAATTACTATACCTGAGAATCTGAGAACTCTCTAGAGATGAAAGTGTAAGGTCATTGGGTTTTCATATGTTAAATTCCCTGTAAGTTCAGTTCTATGATAAAATTAAATGAATATATATTGTGATGAACATAAATGATTGAGAGTTCACTATGTGCAAGTACTCCCCTAACACTAAAACAACAAAATCCTTACAAATTAGAGAGCAAAGTGCTTTTAAGCAGTTTAAAATATGAGACAGTTCATATACGATGGTTAAATTTAATGGTATTCATAACAATTTTAATTTGAATTGAGAGTATGAGCTAGTGATAGATAGTTTACTTCACAAAATCTTTCCTTTGAGGGGCCATAAAAACAATATTAAGTATGTTAAGTTCTAATATCAGTAAAAGTGAGAAATTTTGTTTAAATATTTGCTTCTTAAGATGAGGAATGTTTAGATGTAACCACAGAATTACATGTGGGATCACTAGGAAAAATTCATATACAATTTCTTTTGATCTATGCATATCTTCTTGTGAAAAGATGAAGCTGAAGAAAGAAAACTCACTTCTGTATTCCAAGTCAGTTTAGACTATTTCACTTTAATTTGGCTTATTGGTATTTTTTCTTAAACCAGTTGTGAAGTTATTACTCAACCTATCTAATGACTATTATAGCAAAATATATTTTTTAAAAAGTGTTTCATTTCTGAAGAAATCAAGCCTAAAAGGGAATATTTTTGGCCTAGAAGAACAATGGATAGGAATCACTGGCTAAAATTTTTAATTAGATTTTGTTGCAAACTATTGTTTGATATGTTTGAAATATATCCTCATAAATATAATTACAGATAATGTGAATTAACATAAGTTAACATTACCTATTAATAATACTGGTCCCTCAAGAGAGACCAGTATACTTCCTCTTAAGTGAGTGAATGTTACAATTGAGGACTATAAAATATCAAATGGATAAGTAGAATATATATATGATACTTTTAACTTACAAAACATTGATTATTTAGTTATATTTTCATTTAAAGAGAAAAAGGGACAATATTGCCATACAGCAGCTATTGAAGGCATCCTACAACACAAAAAATTAAAAGCATAATGCTAAGGATGCAAAGAAAAAATAGTTTGAATAAAGAAAATCTATAAGGCATAGAAGTTACTTTTAGAAAACAGTACTTTATTAAAATACTGTAATTTTTTTAAAAATATATTTTATTGATTATACCATTACAGTTGTTCTATTCCCCCCTTCATTCCCCTCTACCCACACACTCCCTCCCCCACCATTGCCCCCCTAATTTTTAATGTTAATATATTAAAAATTAACAGTTCACTTAAAAAAAGATGAGATTAATAAAATAGGAAGCAGATTAAACAAGGGAAACTACAATTTTCCTGAATAAAAAAATAATCTAAATTGACTTGTAAACAAGATCCATCAAGTAAGAGGTACAACTTACAGAGAGATTCATTTTCATGTTTATTAAGACAAAAATTTTGAATTTTATGTTTTAAGAATAAGTTTTGCACACATTTGGGCAATACAAAAATTGATATTCTATGCACAAAACATATATCTAGTCACACTTCTTTACAATGTAACAACTACTCATCTAAGTAAGCAATGTGTAGAATTCTGAGAACAAAGCAATTGTTATATATTCTACACCAATTTAAGTTAGTTTTTTGTTTCTTTTTTTTTTTGAAGGAAAGATAGCCAATTTAAAGATTCAAATATTGAGGATGTATACATCACACAAGTCCATTATTTTATTCTTTTTCTTTTAAATAAATAAGCAAGTATATAACATACAAACATTTTGAAATAATATTATAGACAATTATTATTTACTTGAAAAAATGTTGTACATTGCCATGTATGTGAGCAAAAAGTGTAAAATCAATTTGAAATTTTAACATCACCTCTACCTTTTCAGGTTAACCTCACTGGTACCCTTAGTTTGTGTTAGTCACATGGGTTTATTTATAAGAAAAAATATGCATTTTTTGTGTGTTTTATAATTTTATGTAACTATTATTAATTTATGTATCACTTTGGAATTTCAATTTCTTAACTTTATATGTTTTATGCATAATGATTTATGTAGAAATATTCATTAATTTTAATTCTGCATAGTAAAGTTCAATAATTTTTCCATGGAGGAAGAATTCAGTTTTTTAATATTTTCAAAATAAAACCATCACTACAATTAATAATTCTTTATGTTAATTTCCCAGTAGACATATGCAACAATGTATCTCAGATATAAAGCTAGAAATCAATTTTTTGGAGTGATACAATATGAACATTTGTCATGCAGTGTTGGCACTGGACAGGTTCTGTGCCAGGGCTGGCCCTGTCCCAGCACAGTCCAAGTCCTTGAGGCTTTTGGCTATGCAGGGAAGAATTCAAGAACAAGTTGAAGTGAAATGAAAGCAAATCTTATTCAGGTAAGGGAAAGAGGAGATGGGATGTGCCACTCTGAAAGGTGGGAAAGTACATGACTAAGTGGACTTAGGCAAATTTGTGAGTTAGTTGTGCACTGTGTCAGTCAGTTCTTTGTATTTTATGTGTTTTTAAGGGTAGGTCATTTCTGAAATTTGTAGTCACTAATTCTGACTTTGCTTTCTAGTTAGAAGGGTCTTATTCATTAATCTATGCTGGAAGTGCCATGGTATTCACCCCAATCTCACCCACCCTGCCTTCTACTTTGGTGCCATTTTTAGTTATAATGATAGTATATATAATGAGCTTTGGGGTTAGTCTCTGGTGCATTTTCTTCTTCCATCTTGGATTGACCTGATTATAGGCAGTCCTTGTTGTTGACTTCCGTGACCACCTGTGGGAATCTCCTGACATACGCTTCTTTCCCTTTGATCATGAGTGGAGGTGAGGCTCTAATGAGAAAACTTAGTATTTTACCACCTGATATGTCCACTTGTACCTTCTCATTCCCTTGCCAGGAGTTTTCCTTAACTTCCTTATATCCTGACTCAGTATGGCAGATTTTTCACTGCAAACTCTTCTTAGATACTTGCTCAGGTACATCTCAATTTAAAAAATATATATTTTTGAATATTATTAAACTTCAAAAATATGTTTTTATTACCTGCCATTTCTTTTTTTTAAATTTTTTAGATTATTTATTTATTTATTTATTTATGTATCTTTAGAGGGGAAGGAGAGAGGGAGAGAAACATCAATGTATGGTTGCCTTTCGTGCATCCCCTGCTGGGAGTTGACCTGCAGGGAACCAGCCTGAAACCCAGGCATGTGCCCTGACTGGGAATCGAACCGCAATCCTCTGGTTCGCAGGCTCCTGCTCAATCCACTGAGCTACGCCAGCCAGGGCTTACCTGCCATTTCTTAGTCTGATTGCATTGCAGGGGATTTATATTCTCTTTTAGATTAGTGGTATAGAGATATATATTGTATTCAGCTTGTTAATGATGCTTATATTTTTCTTATTTATATTAATGTTTCTGCTTTATATATACTCCACGCAAAAATTTTTACTACAATATTTTAAAGTTTATCAGTATGATTGTGAATTTTTCTTGTAATTCTGACAACTATTATCCTACATAGGCTAAGGCTATTTTGCTAGGTTCATCCAGGTTCATTTCCCTTCTATTTGTTTTTATAATGTTATCTTTTTTATCATGACTAATGCCTTTTGCTCTTATAATTGACTTTTTGATGTTATATAACCATATATCGTCTTCATTATTAATATGTTATAATATATATTACCACAGGCTATATATAAAAGCTGTATTTAATTAATATATTTAAATGTATTAATTAATAATAATATATTAATTAAATATAGCTATATATTTTATCTTCATTATTAATTTCCTGAAATTTATATCTATCACTTCACATTCAAGCTGTCTCTTCTATTTTATAAAAATAATCAAATAACCATAAATGCACTTTAATTCCATTATAATATTCTATTAAGCACTAGAAATAGAAATGGATGATACAAGTAAATAAGAAATAAATACAGTCTATTAAAATATTTTAGTCTTTCACTGATTTCAAAATGCAATTAAAGATAAATTGGAAATCTTTCCAAGTTCCCATTCACATAAAGAACTTAACAAAATAAAAAATTAGTTCACTGTTGTAATAATAAAAGAAAACAAAACAAAAAAAACTATACAAATTAGATAGCTTCAACAGATGTATTATATTATAATACTGGAGCTGAGAAGTTCAAATTCAATGTATGAACAGAGTCATACTTCCAAAAAGTTATTTAAGAAGAATCTATTTAATACTTTTGCCTCTGTTGTCATCTGTCAATCTTCGGTATTTCTTAGTTGGTAGCTGCATAAATCTAATCTCTACTTCTTGCTCCCTATTGCCTTGTCTTTTGTGGATGTCTTTTTCTCTTCAATTTGTTTGGTAAAACCCTACTTCACTCTTACAGGGACACATGTCATTGAATTTAAGGGCTCATCCAGATAATTGATTATCACATTGTCTCAAAATCATTAACTAATTAAATATACAAAGTCTTTTTTCCACATAATATTCACTGATCACAAATATTAAGATGTTATTAGGACTTAGACATGTATTTGAGCATACCATTCAACATATTACAAAGTTTATATCATAAACTCATAAAAACAGGCTTTAAAATTACTCTTAAAGTTTATAATGTTATGATAATAACTATAATTCTATTCTATTGCATTAGAATTATAATATAATTCTTTTATTGGAAATTTAAAAATAATGTTTTAGTAAGTTATAGAGAAATATAAAGTAGAATAAATTCTCCTGAGAAATATTACAAAAATATTTTATGGGAAAATTATCTAGCAACTTATCTATGGAATATCTTTACATAAACAAGCCCAATACAAATTGGTGTTTCCCCCCAAAACCATTTGTATTGCTTATTTAAGTAATTTATTTAATTGTATTTCATCTATCCTTCATATTAATTCAAGATGTATTTAAAAGGATTACTAATTTTCATTTATGCATGATTCGATAGCTGAGAATTTCATATTTCATTATTTTTATATTCTTTAAGTAACATAAAAATAGTAAGATCAATTGCACTCTTTTGCTGAAAATCCATGTTTAATTCCCAGTGCTGAACTTATGTAGATAAACTGTTTCTGGAATTTAACCAATTTCCTGATAGAATGAGCACTCTATTCTAATGGCCTTTTTCCTGCCTACTGTTTTCCATACATGTCATTCCCATTAGTATTTATTTCTTCCATTATGTGCTACATTCAGTTTAAGTGTTGTAATTTATGTTCAGTACATTGTGCTACTGGCTTTGGGCAATGTGTACATTTTAAATAAGCTAAATGAATAAATTAGTTTTGCTGTTCTAACTGCTTCTTACCTCCACTGTTTCTCTGTAAACATATTGCCTAAAGCATTATCGTAGCCCTATTTAAGTCACACTTTTAAATAAAAAATCAGAGGCAATTGCAAAATATTTATGTAATGTAAATATTTAGATAGAAAATATTTATGATAATATATTTTATATTTACTGACATTTCCCACACATAGAGTTAAGAGAGTATATATGAAAAACACACAATTGTGGAAACCAGTATTTCGGGGCCAAGTATTAAGACAATATTGAATAATATTGTGGGGAAAACCTCATCTCTTTATATTTTATGCCACTAAACTTATTTGAAGAACAGTTATGGCAAGGTAGAGTTAAAATAAGATATTTGTAATAATAGCAAAAATTCTTATTTTCTAATATTTTCTTGTTTTTACTATAATAATGGGGAAATTATATTATAAATGTTAATTTAGATATTAATAGCACACCTGTAACATATCATTTCCAAAACATTATTTTCTGATATATTACAAGTTAATAGTTTCATTATTATTTGATTCTAGTTAACAGTTTTAAGTTGGTTGTCAATTTGTTAACCAAATATTTATTGATGATCTTTAAAATGAAATGAACTTGGTGTTAGCCTCCTGAAACACCACTTCAAAAGAAACTATGAAACTCAATGTTCATAGCAGCACAATTTACAATAGCCAAGTTCTGGAAGCAACCTAAGTTCCCATCAGTAAATGAATGGATAAGAAAACTATGGCACATTTACATGTTGGAATTCTATGCAGCAGAAAGAAAGAAGGAGCTCCTACCTTTCATGACAGCATGGATGGAACTGAACAGCATTATGCCAAGTGAAAAAAAGCCAGGCAGTAAAATACAAATACCATATGATCTCAGCTATAAGTGGAATCTCATAAAAAAAACAAGCAAGCAAAATATAACCAGAGACATTGAAATAATGAAAAAAACTGACAGTAACCAGAGAGGAAGAAGGAGAAGAATGAGGGAGGGAAATAGAGGAGGGTCATCAAGAAACATGTATAAAGGACACATGGACAAAGCCAAAGGAGGTAGGTTCAAGGGTGGGAGGTGAGGAGGGATGGGGTGAGGGAAAGTGGTACGGTGAAAATGGAGACAACGGTACTCAAACAACAATAAAAAAGAGAGAATGAAAGGCACTGGATGCAAGTTGAATAGGATAAAGTATCTGCTGTCTCACTAGTCACATAATATATGTAAGGATACAGAGAAGTTCATAACTTTTGGGGGGGAGTGATGTAAGGCAATATTTTGCTTCATTTTTAAACATATATATGACCATGATTAATTTTGAATGAACATTACAGGATCTTTCAAAGGAAATGTTTCATCTGACATGAGTCATTGAAAATGTTTCCTGGGTCTGTTTTCTGACATTTGCAGATATTTTTGCCTCCTATCTAAGTATGAACCCCACCTTCATCTCATTCCTTTCTTTCATATGCAGTAGGTAGATTTCAGGATCCTTACGTTATAGTGTTGAAACGCTTCCTGTTGAAAATTATCTTGTTATTTATGTGACATAAGTTAGATTAAAATTTTCAACTTTTTCATCTCATGGCACATATAAACTAATTAGTAAAATTCTATGGTACAACAAATATATATATTTACTTATATATTATTTCATATATTTTTATTTGTATATAATATACACATAACAGTAAAATATATATACACACAAATACATACATACATACATACATACAGGGCCTGGCACAAGTAATGTCTGCTTGAGTGTGATTCATATAGTAATAATATGGGCATAATAATTTATATTTTTTAATTTGAAAATTGTACCTAAAATGTCATAGGGTGTGCTCCAGTGTGGTATTGGTATGTTAAAAAATTACATGCTTATGATTTTGTAATAAATGAATTTGTGATAAAAAAGAAGTGTTATTTGTGCCTGACCACCAGTGTATATATGTGTGTATATATATTGCTGTTCTGACAAAAAATAACTATAATCTTGATTAATTCACACAATATGGCTATTGTTGTGTTGGCTATTGTCGTTTTTTCATTTTACAATCTAAGGGAAAATGTCAGTGCCTCTGACCAAATAGTCAAGTACTGAATGCTTTAAAATATCTTGTGGCACACACTTGAAAATAGCCTCCTATCTGGGTTAGATGAATCACTAGTGTCCTTCCTTCTCCCAGCTGTGATGGCTTTGCAGCCTTGCACTGAGCCGCAGTTCTTGGTATTTTTTATCCTACAAATACCACTCTTGTTTTGTAAGGGATAGTGGAAAGGGATTTGGCAGGAATTAACTATGGCAGCTAGCCTGAACTTAGTTCACTCCACTGGCCTGAATAAGTGGGTCACATACCTTATTCATTTTCTCCCTAACCCTCCCTTGCAACAGCCTACTAGGCTCTGGATAAAAAGGTTATAAGTGGGTGAAGATTGTCCAGGACTTGTACATTCAGGAGATTTGTATGTTCATGCTATCCCAGCAATTTGTCAACATTAGTGGTCTGATATCCTATTAGAATATTTTGTGTCCAGTGGCATTTGCCTGATTAAGCAAATACTTAAGTTCTCCATTTCTAGATTCAAATTACGACTCACTCCTGGAACCTGAGTTTTCTAAGCTCATGAATAGTCATTCCTTTGTAATTTTCTGCTTTTTCTCTCTCTCTCTCTCTGCAGGAGTGGGAACTACTTTTAGCTCTCTTTATCTCTGAGCAGAAACTAGAAGTCATTTTTTTACAACATTGAGTCAATATTTTGTATATTGCAGGGATTTATGCATTCCTGGAACCTAGAAAAAAGGTTCACAAAATTGGATGGAAATACAAACAGGTGGTGTATTGTATGTATTTAGTAGGGTGAAATAAAATAATGCCTGATTCTAATAATGCCTGATCCATTTTGTTTTAGTGTGTAGAAAGACAAAAAGTGAGTAGATCACTGTTAATAAGTTATAATAAGGAAGCATATATGTTAAGTACAATGCAATGATTAAGTATTTAATTGTTTTTAAAGCTAATGTGTACTATGCAAAATGGCACAAGGCAAGAACTATAGCATCAATAGTTCTGATATTTTAGTGTAAATTCAGGGAAAATGTTACCATTCTGAGTATTTTTTTTTCCTGAGATTTTTGGAATTAAAAATAGCAAGAGATCACATAATTAGATTAGAGTTTTTAGATGCTAATCCCTGAGATTCACTTTCTCCAAGTTGAGAATAGATTTTAAATACATGGATGAAGAAACAATACAACTACTAGAACAATATAGATTAAAGTATGATGATAGAAATTCCCTTTTATCTTTTGTCTAACAATTTTAATGTGTTGAGTATTTTTTAATACTTATTTATTTGTAGAGAGAGGAGTAAGGAGGGAGAAAATGAGGGAGAGAAACATCAATGTGGAGTTGCCTCTCACACACGCCCAACTGCAGATCTGGTCCAAAACCCAGGCATGTGCCTTGACAGAATCAAACCAGTGACCCTTTGGTTCACAGGCTGACACTTAGTCTACTAAACCACATAAACCAGGGCTGAGTATAATTTTTAAGCTTGTACATTTTATTTTATTTTTAATGCATTTTATTGATTATGACATTACAGTTGTCTCATTTTCCCTGCTTCATTCCCCTTCACCCTGCACACTCCCTCCCCCACCATTCCCCTTCTTTAGTTCATGTCCATGTGTCATAAGTTAGCTTTAGCTTCTACACTTCCCACACTACTCTTGCCCTCCCCCTGTCTATTTTCTCCCCACTGTCTATGCCACTTATTCTCTGTACCTTCTGCCCCCTTCTCCTCCTCCTACTCCCCTGTTGCTAACCCTCCATGTGATCTCCTTTTCTGTGGCTCCACTCCTGATCTAGCTGTCCGCTTAGTTTTCTTTTGTTTTAGGTGTGGTTGTTAATAACTGTGAGCTTGCTGTCCTTTCACTGTTTGTATTTTTAACTCCTTTTTCTTAGGTAAGTCCCTTTAATATTTTATATAATAAGGGCTTGGTGATGATGAACTTCTTGAACTTGACCTTATCTGAGAAGCACTTTATCTGTCCTTCCATTCTAAATGAAAGCTTAGCTAGACAGAACAATCTTGGATATAGGTCTTCGGATTTTATGACTTGGAATACTTCTTTCCAGCCCCTTCTTGCCTGCAAGATCTCTTTGAGAAATCAGCTGACAGTCTGATATGAACTCCTTTGTAGGTGACTGTCCCCTTATCTCTTGCTGCTTCTAGAATTCTGTCCTTCATTTTAATCTTGGCTAATGTAATTATGATGTGCCTTGGTATGTCCCTGCTTGGGTCCACCTTCTTTGGGACTCTCTGAGCTTCCTGGACTTCATGGAAGTCTATTTCCTTTGCCAGATTGGGGAAGTTCTTCTTTATAATTTGTTCAAATAAGTTTTCCACTTGTTGCTCTCCCTCTTCCCCTTCTGGTACCCCTATAATTCAGATGTTGGAACATTTAAAGATGTCTTAGAGGTTCCCAAGGCTCTCCTCATTTTTTGAATTCTTGTTTCTTCATTCTTTTCTGTTTGGTTGTTTCTTTCTTTCTTCTGGTCCACTCCACTGATTTGAGTCCTAGTTTCCTTTCCATCACTATTGGTTCCCTGTGCATTTTCTTCATTTTACTTACTGTAGCCTCCATTTTTTATCTAATTTATGACCAAAATCAACCAGTTCTGTGAACATCCTGATCACCAGTGTTTTTGTTAAAATATATTTTATTGATTATGCCATTGCAGTTGTCCCATTTTCCCCACTTCATTCCCCTCACCCTGCACACCCCCGCCCTCCAAACCCCGCTTTAGTTCATGTTTATGTGTCACAAGTTCTTTAGCTTCTACATTTCCCATACTATTCTTGCCCTCCCCCTGTCTATTTTCTACAGAGAATAAGTAGCATAGACAGTAGGTAGAAAGCTGATCACCAGTATTTTGAACTGTGCATCTGATAGGTTGGCTGTCTCTTGGTCACTTAGAAGTATTGGCTCTGGGACTTTGATTAGTTCTTCTGTTTGAGCCATATGTTTTGGTCTGTTCTTGCCTGTTGCTTATGAGGGGTGTAGCCTTAGATGTTCATCAGTGCAGGTCAACCCAGTCACTGGGTTGTCATGCTGTGTGTGGGGGAAAGGTCAGACAGGGAGCAATGGTGCTTGTTCTGCTCTGTCTTGGATTTTGGTCTTCTCTGCTGTTTTCCACAAGCAAATCAGGCCCTTCTGGTGCTGGTTCCCAGGTGGGTGGGCTTATGTACATTCTAGGACCCTGTGGGTCTCTCCAACAAACTCTCCTGTGAGGCTGGGAGCCTCTTTCAGCACCTCAACCCTGGAAAGTTTTTTTCAACCGGTGCTTTTATTTCCCATTGCTGGGGACATTTTTTCAATTGGTTTTATTTCCCATTGCTGGGGCCCTGGTTTGTGTGGTCTGTCTCACTGCTCCCCCCCCCCCTTTTTTTTTGCCTGGTCTATCTGCACGTGAATGTGTGTCAGCTGACTACCTTACATACCTCACCTGGGTCCGCTAACCACTGCTTCTTCCTACCAGGAACCCTCTCTGCCCACCACCAAGTCCACCCCTCTTACAGGTTTGGATGAATAGTTCATTGTTGTCGGACTTTGGTACAGTTAAATTTTCTGTCTGTTCTTGTGTGTTGTCCTTATATTTGGTTGTGTGAGGAGATACAGTATCTCCACCTATACCTCCATCTTGGCCAGAAGTCTAAGCTTGTACATTTTAGAGTAAATAATACTCTAATTGACTTGATTAATTTTAAAATAATAAAGTATTTGAATCATATTATTCACTAAACATTTCCTACTATTTTAAAGTACAAAGTCAGTTTTGAAAACAATCATCTAAAAAATTGTCATTTTTAACCTGATAATATAAATTATGGCTCTAATATTCTGGTTTATCTAGATGTCTCCCAATGTTTTTCTGACATGATCTGCAATTGTAATAATCTTTTGAGCTGGAAAAGAGATAGAAGAAAACATTAGACAATTTTGGATTTCATTTTATTCTATTTTATTATTGTTGTTCAACTACAGTTGTCCTCATTTCCCCCATAACACTCTCCTCTGCCCTATCTATCCCCACCTCTCACACTTAATTCTACCCACCCATTGGCTTTATCCATGGGTCCTTTATACATGTTCCTTGACAACCCTCCCCATTCTTATCTGGTGTATCTACTAACTCATAAAAACAATTCCAGCCCTGGCTGGGTGGCTCAGTTCATCAAAATATAGCAAATTTGATCCATGGTGAGGGTACACAACCAGGTTGAGAGTTGGGTCCCTGGTTTTGGCACATATGAGAGGCACCAATTGATATTTCTCTCTCACATCGATGCCTCTGTCTTTCTCTCCCTTGCTCTTTCTCTAAAATCAATAAGCATTTTTCTGTGTGAGGATTAAAAAATCCACATTGTTTCTTTATTGAAACACATTGTCAGGAACTGTAACCTATATGTATGTGTGTTTGTGTATCCATTTGTTAAAGTGGAAGCCACTATGAGCAGGTTCTAACAATCATCAAAAGTTTTGGGGTTTTTTCTCAATATTTTGTATAATGCAAACATGTTGCAAAGATCTGTTTAAAAATAAATAGCCATTGATGATCAAGAACAAATGCTGAATATTTGGCTTGATTCTTGTTGATGTTAATACTAGATAACTTTTTAAACAAAGACATCATGTTTGTTTTTGTGAACTTTGTGGGGACTTTCCTTATCTTTCAAAGAGAACTATCCCTTATTTCTTTATACATTTTATTTGTTCATCTTTTGATTATTAAAAAGTACAAAAACAAGAAATGTAAAATTCTAATCTCAGAACATAAAAATAAATATTTTTCAAAGTCAACATTTTTCAAGGCAGATTTGAAAACAAACTTTCATCCCTGTGGAGCCATTAAGCATGCCTTGTTTTATCACACTTAAAGAGCAAAGAAAATCACTTCCTTGTTAAGCACTATTCAGAACCATGACCGTCTGGCAGCTTATTTCATTAAAAATATCTTTAATTTATTTATTTTATTTTTACAGATGTCCAAGAAGCTTCAATGCATTAAAGCACTTACATGTGCTGATATGAGAAATTAAGGTTTATTTTCAATATCAAATATGCATTTTTTAAAATTTTAAATTTAAGAAATACTAATTTACTTTTCTCTTTCTTTTATATTATTTCATTTCATGATCAGACTTCTGCCACAGTTGCTATTCTTTGTGAAACCTTGTAGGGGTGTGTGTGTGTGTGTGTGTGTGTGTGTATGTGTGTGTGTGTATATGCACATATACATATATACTCTTTAAATTATTGTTTTTAATTTGATATGGTTCCATTTATTTATTTTTTCTTTATTTCCCTTGCCCTAGGAGACACAGTGGCAAAAATACTGCTATTTGGGATATCTGAAATTTTACTGCCTGTGTTTTCCTCTAGGACTTTTATGGTGTCACAACTCATATTTTAAGTCTTTTATCCATTTCGAGTTTATCCCAGTGTGTGGTATAAGTTGGTGGTCTAGTTTAATTTTTTTGCATGTACTTGTCCAGATCTCTCAACATCATTTATTGAAGAGGCTGCTTTTACACCATTGTATTGGTGTAAATACAAATGTCAAATATTAATTGTCCATAGAGACATGGGTTTATCTCTGGGCTCTCTATTCTGTTCCATTGGACCAGGTGCCTGTTATTATGTCAGCACCAGCCTGTTCTGATTACAGTGGGCTTGTATTATAGTTTGATGTCAGGTATTGTGATCACTCTTATTTTGTTCTCTTTTTCTCAAGATTGCTGAGGCTATCTGGATCAAAAGAAAAAAGGGAACCAACTGTATGGAAGAACATGTTTGTCAAAGGTACCCCAAACAAGGGTTTTGTTTACAAAATATATAAATAACACATATGATTCAATACCAGGAAGATAAATAATCCAATTAAAAAATTGGGCAAAGGTCTTAAATAGATACTTCTCCAAGGAGGACATACAGATGACTCATAGACATATGAAAGGATGCTCAACATCAGTAGCCATCAGACAGATGCAAATTAAAATCACAATGAGATATTACCCCACACTGGTCAGAATGGCCATATTAATAAGTCGACAAACAAGTGCTGGTGAGGATGTGGAAAAGAGGGAACCCTAGTTCCTTCTTGTAAATGTAAACTGGTGCAGCCACTGTAGAAACCAGTACAGAATTTCCTCAAAAAACTAAAAATGGAGCAGCATTTTGACCCTAAGAATCCTGAAATACCAATTCAAAAGAACCTGTGCACCCCAATGTTCATAGCAGCACTATTTACAATAGCCAAATGCTGAAAACAGCCTAAGTGCCCATCAGTAAGTGATTGGATCAGAAAACTATATACGTTTACACAATGGAATACCATGCAGCAGAAAGAAAGAAGGAACTCCTACGTGAAATCCATTCACGACAGCATGGATGATCTCATCTATAAGAGGAACCCAATAAACAAAATTAAACTAACAAACAAAATAGAACCAGAGGCATGAAAACATAAAACACACTGACAGTGACCAGAAGGGAAGGGGAGGCAGATAATGGTGGAAAGATGGAAAGGGGCTGGTAAAAAAACATGTATAAATGACCCCTGGACCTAGATAACAGTGTAGGAATTGAGTGGGAGGGGGAGGGGCTAGGCAAAGGAGGACAAAGGGGGAAAATGAGGCAACTGTAACAGAAAAACAATAAAAATTATAAAAATGTTATTGTTATATTCACTTTATTGAATGGATTAACTGCTTTAACTTTATTTACACAATCAGAGACAAATAAAGACATGTGACTTTTCTTATGCCCATTAAACCCGCTTTATCAACTGTCTTTCAAATTTAGTGCACTTTCTCACTATGTTTTTTTTTTTTTTACAAATTGAATGTTTCTGATGACTTTGCTTCTAGTAATTTTATCAGTATTATTTCTCTCACAGCATTTGATCACTTCATGTCTCTGTGTCTATTCTTGGTAAAAATGTTGTATGTAATATCAAACTATAATACAAAACATGATAATCAAAACAGCATGGTAGTGGACTGAAAACAGACATATAGATCAATGGAAGACTTTAGAGAGCCCAGAAATAAATCCACTCCTTATGAGCAATTAATTTTTTACAAAGGAGGTAAGAACATACAATGGGGTTAAAGATAGTTTATTCAAAAATTGGGAAAATGGACAGGTACCTACAAAATTGAAACTAGACCACCTCCTCACACTATAGACAAGAATAGATTAATAAAGGATTAAAAACATGAATGTAAGACTGAAAACCATAAAAATCTTGGAAGGACACAAGCAGATATTTGATATTGTATATTTTTCATACAGTTATTTTAGAAATATATTAAAATTAGGAAATCAATTTTTATTTTATATGACAAAAATTTTCACATATACAAACATACGTAGAAGATAGTTTGGCAACATTATTTTTGGAATTTTCTCTTATTTGTTTTATAAATATTTCTATATACTAGTACTTGCTCTTTAAAATAAAAAAATACTCTTGATTCTTATAAATTTCCATGCTGGTTTTGGTAGAATTCAATTAAATTATTCATGTTTCAATTGTGTGGCCATTAGGGTTACATTATTTCCTCCCAAAATGAGAATAAACAAGTTTTGTATGCTTGAATCTGAAAAAAAAACCATTATGACAGATATAGAGTATGAATATAGACAGAAAGGATTTCCAAGCACATGAGTGTTGTTTCAATTTAGCTTTTCTCCCCCATTCTTTCTATATTATCAATAGTACAAATCTGAATTATTTAGGTCAAGCATAATGTTGAAGGGATGATATTCGAATAATATGGTAACACTATACTTAGTAACATTCATAGAGTTGCATCTTCTCTTGAAATGCATTTTCAAGAGATATTTCTATACTCTCAGGTTAGAATTTGTTTGCGAACCCAGAAACTCAAGCTATCAAGTATGGAAATATTAGACAGCATATATGAAGAACTCATGGACATGGACAAAGTTGTGGGGATTGACTATGTAAGTGATGAATGGGCTGCGCTGACGGGAGATAAGGGAGAAAAATTGGGACAACTGTAACAGGATAAACAACAATAAAAATAAATTTTGTGTACTTGTAAAATCTTTTAAAATTCTAGTTAAAAAAAATCATAAATGACAAATTAAGCAGTCAGAAACCACCATCAGCTTTTTAAAATTTACTTCCTATGCTTCCTTTAAATGTTCTAAATTAATCAGCAGATTTTTTCTTGTTGTTTGTTACATTGAATTAATGTTTTGTTCAGTATCTTTAAGAATGTTGATTTACATAATAGTTTGATAAAAGGTAAGGTAGTTTAAGCTTGTCATTTTCGATATACTACCATAATAGCATGGGATTAAATTCTTCCTAAAAGTCTGTTGATTGTTCTCGCTTTGTGAATGACGACTGCAATAGAGGATGGCTTCCCTGAGGTGTTTCCTCAACCAGCCGTATAATTCACACAAGAACATTAAAAAATTAGTGTTTTAAGCCACTCTAATTTGAAGGCTATTTCTACATTATAACTTAGAATACTCTGAATAATATACTACTCAAAGATAATGCGAAGGGTTATATGCAGAAGAGTCACTGATAAGATTAAACAATATTCAAATGTCAAGTATGAAAAAAACCACAGGATATTTTATTGGAAAAATGAGAAGTTCAATATAGCTTAATTTTACTAAAAAATAAAAAAGTAGAATTGAAAATTAGGGTACATTATCTTCACTTATAAAGGATATGTTTAGAAACAGTATGCTTAGATTTAATATCTGGACAAATGGCAGCTTGTGAAGAATTAGAAGAAATGTTATATAAATGCATTTAAATATTAGAAAATATCTTGGCTATAGTATATAAAATATTGGATTAATCAGTTAAGCATATGAGAGGATTAATAAATAATTTTCTTAAGTTGATGGAAAAGTGTTTATGTTTTTTCTTCTCAACATTTAAAAAATGTTGAACCATTCTCTCTACTTGGCATTGTCTCTGATGAATAATCAGCCACTTTTTTATATTTGGTACCCTCCCTATGTTATCTTTTGTCTGTGACAGCTTTCAATATGTTCCCTTAGTCTTTAATTTTTATTATTTATCCTATGATTTAACTAGTTAAAATTTTCTTTGTATCTGCCCTCCTAGGAGACAACTAAGCTTTCTTTTGAAAAACACTTTATTTATTTATTTTTAGAGAGATGGGAAGAAGAGAAGGGAGAGAGAATCATCAATGTGTGCTTGCCTCTTGCTCATCCTCCACTAGGGACCCAGCTCACAACCCAGGCATTTGCTCTGACTGGGAATCGAACCTGTGACCCTTCGGTTCCCAGACTAGCACTCAATCCACTGAGCCACCTCACAGTCCATAGCACCATTATTTACAAAAGCCAAGTGCTGGAAACAGTCTAAGTGCCCATCAGTAAATGAGTGGATCAAAAAACTGTGCTACATTTACACAATAGGATATTACCCAGCAGAAAGAAGGAAGGAGCTCCTATCCTTTAAGCCAGTATAGGTGGATCTGGAGAACACTATGCTAAATGAAATAAGCCAGGCAGTGAAAGACAAATACCATATGATCTCACCTATAAGAGGAATCTAGTGAAAACAAACAAACAAACAAGCAAAACAGGACCAGAGGCATGGAAATAAGGAACAAATTGACAGTGCCAGAGGGGAAGGGGGAGAGCCATAACAAGGGAAAGAAGGAAAAGGATCCAGTGAAGGAACAGGTATCAAGGACCCATGGATATGGACAAAAGGCTCGGCATTGACTGTGGGAGTGCAGGTGAGTGTGGCAATGGGACAGGGGAGATCAATGAGGGAAAAATTGGGACAGCTGTAATTGAACAAAAATAAAAAAACAGATATGTTAGATATTTGGTATTTTGCCACAGGTTCCCTGAGTCTCTGGTAATTTACTTTCTTTTTCTATCTATTCCTCATACATGATTGTTTATATTGAAATCTCCCTAAGTTAACTCTGTGTTTTGTCAATACTCATCTAATGAATTGTCTTCATTACTACATACTTCAACTATAGAATTTCCACTTAGCTTTGTATTTATAGGATCTGTTTCTATGCTGAATTTACCTATGTGTTCATTAAGGTCATAGTTTTTTTAAGTTTATGGATATGTTTATAAACACCTGCTTGTACATAGTCATCTGGTAGGTTCAATATTTCTGTCATCTCAATATTTTTTGTTGATTGCTTACATTTTTGGTTATGGATCATACTTTTAGGTTTCTTTGCATGTCTAACAACTTTTAATTATATGGCTTACACAACAGATTAGCTGTTGTAGAGACTCCAGTTTGTGCTATCTTCCTGTAATCTTTGTTGTGTTTATTTTGCTTCTAGAAAGTAGTTGAATTACTGACTAATGTTGTCAGTAAAAGATCATGTTGATCTTTTGTTGCATTAAAATTACAATTTTTAAGGGAAGTAGTGTACAGAAGTCCAAGGTTTTATTAAAGACCTTATAACTCGACATGACTTAAAATCCAATCTCTTTGTTCTTTAAAAACCTTGTACAGCCTTTTTCTGTTTTGTTTTGTTTTTTTTTTGGCTTTGTTAGAACATATCTAGAAGATGGATTTTTCTCATGTTTGGTCATTGTGATTTTCACATGTACTGCTGGTATCACTCAGATGCCTTTTCTGAAAAACTTACCTCTCTTCTCTAGACGAACCAAAAATTTAAACTTGCCCAACATTGCTTGGCTTCTAGTGTTATCTGCTTATTCCTCAAACATGTATAGTAGACTTGATGAAAAGGTACTTTCTCTACAAACCTTGAGTGTTTGTCCTGTGCATATGCAGCCTACCTATCATTCAAGGATTCATGGAAGAACTCTGAAAATGGTTCTGGAGAACTCCCCACTTTCATAGACACTTCTTCCCTAAGAAACTGTCCTGAGATTTCAGATGCTCCTGTTGATCTGCTCATTTCATTCAGGAAAAACTTTGATTTGGGGGGCTCTCGTTCAATGTAGTTTGAGCAAGGCCGATCATATGGCTTGCCTCATGAGTTTTCTTTCTATCATAAAGTATGCAATTAAACTTGCTATTTTCCAATACCTAAAAAAAAATACTTGCTCATATTTGTCTATTTTAAAATGTATTGTGTTAAGGCTGATCAAGTAATACGATCGATTACAGCTGGAAGTGGAGTTCTACATAACTTAGTTTTGAAAAACAATTTGAGAAAACAGTAGTCTAATAAAAATAGCCTATGGTTTCCCCCCTAATTAACCCACCAGTATTATATTTCAGCAATGTCTGTCTGTTGTGCAGACAGTTTACAGATGGGATAGAATAGCTAAGGTCCATTCAGAAACTATAATGGATTTGTTGATGGCCTATACACTTTCCTTAGAGTTCCCACTTTTCTTTGGAGCACAGCACTGTTCTTTGTCAGCATAGCTGGGCTTCTCACAAAGCTGAGCTTTGCTCACTCTGTCTGAGCTTCATTTTGTTCTGCTCCAATACGCACTCAGCTCAGTTTATTTTCTTTACAGTTCTCCAAGCTAAGCTCTTGTTCCCTAATCTTTCCAAACCCATGCACTTATACTAATGGTATGATTCAACGTTACTTATTCAGTAGATTTTGTTGAGATACTTAAGCTGACCTGGATAATGGTTTAGTCCACTGGAATTTAAAGAGACAAATGTATTCATTAAAATAATGACTTGTGGCAAATGTACAAAATTAATTTTTACAATTACCTTAATAATCTGTATGACTGATCATTTAGATTTAGAAATATAATACTGTGGAGCAGAATACTAAATTATTCCAATAGTATTGGAAATAGTTATATTTTAGGTGAAAACTATGTGAATGTAAAGTTCTATGCAATTGCTGTAAGCAACTTTGAATGGAAATTAACAAAATAAATTTTTACACATTTAATTTTTTAAATATTACTATAAAATAAAATACTTTCACCTGGTCAGTTTTACAGATTCAGAAGTGGTTATAAAAATGAGGTATTTGAAGTTTATTAGAATCATCTACTAATTCTGGATATCCTGGCAACAGATGATAATCCCCACAACATGAATTTAATTCTAGCAAAAAACATATGGACAACAGCAGGTCTGAATGAAAACATTCTATGCAGTCTGCCTATTCACTCTGTTCAGGCTCAACAAAAGGTTCTTGGATGTGAATTCTCCCTTTGAATTTATTAAGATTTAAATTGGTAATTCTGACTTGAACACAAAACTATGGAGAATCAACAATGTATACAATTATATTTATAGATTATTGGTAACCTCCTTTGAAGACATTTTGATTATCTATTTGAAGTAAATAAATAATGTACATAATAATGAAATTATTAACATTGAGTTTGACTTCTCAAAAATATTTCTGAGCCAAATTAAGATATTTATGAACTTTTTGAAGCAAACATTTATAGTATACCAAATAATTATTTCCCTTTAAACAATAAAGTTTTATACCTTATAAATTTCTCAATTTTACATTTATAAAAAATGCTTATTTCTTTCATTTGAGGTGATAAATCAAAATCAAGGTAAGCAAGGCTCAATTTATCTACCATTTCCTTTTATAAATTATTTCTTTTTATTTTAAATTGTCATTTATCCTGGATAATCAGTGCAATCTAGGCCCATAGCAAAAGTAGTAATGAGATAAAGCTAGAATTTTTATCTTACTAACGGCACACTGAAGAAGAAAAACACAGGAAATAAAAATATGAATTCTGTCCTGGGTCTGTTACTAACTAGATAATATTTTATCATTTTCTTACTTATTTGTGAAACAAAAATGTATGACTATAAAATAGAAGTATAACTCGTAGTTACATAGCACCACCAAATATTAGCACAGTATGACTCTGGAATTATGAATCCACAATTGAAGAATTAATGCTTCCAGATAAAAGGGATGAATTCTTTAGTACTGAAATAATCCAATCAGCTAAATAAAATAAAGATATAAACTTGCTCTCAAAAGCTGTGTGAGAAGCAGCACCTAGCATTTTTGTTCAATGGACATATTTTTACCTTAACTGTTTAAAGACTGATACTTTCAACCAGAAATATATTCAATATAAATGTAAAGCCCCCCCCCTCCAAGAAGTTCTTTCTTC
Organism: Sturnira hondurensis; assembly: GCF_014824575.4. Lineage (NCBI taxonomy): Eukaryota > Metazoa > Chordata > Mammalia > Chiroptera > Phyllostomidae > Sturnira > Sturnira hondurensis. The sequence goes on from NW_028083059.1 coordinate 17,424,444, forward strand.
AACTTTATGAATCCTAAATCTAATCCAAACAGATCTGTATTGAAAAGTATTAACCTTAATTTCTGTTTCAGTGTAACAGAAATATAACTATACAGATTTCTATACCTCGTTTAGAGATTCATTTTGTGTTGCCATTCCACTGAACTTGGGTCAGATCTTAACTTGAACCTCATTTGTCATTTCGCACCACCCTCAGAGTGGTGCTACGCTTTGAAAAGGGGAGTTGCTTCTGCTTCTTGAGTGATCTTTAAAACTTTTAAATATCTTACATCATCATAAATCTTTAGGTTCAGTTACTCACTGCCCATAGTTCCATTCACCTGTAGGAACCTTGGATCCATCTCCCTCTAGTTTCTCCTGGGGCACTGCTCATACCAGCTGCTCTGTCTGATAAGTAGGGTAGTCATTCTATCTGTACAGGGAACCACAAAAACTCTCTATTTTTATCAGCTCTTCCTAACTGTGGGACTCATTTATACAAATAAATAATAGTTTTAATCTTAAAATATTTCATTATTTAATATTTCATAATTCATAGAAAGGCTGTTTAATGAGATAAATGACTTCAAATAATTCAGGCATATTGTGATTCAAATATACAGCCAACAGCTGAGAAAATTTATAAAAATTCCTTAAATGTAATTATTCCATGTACTCTTCCTTCTATTACTGGAGCTGTAAGTCTAGGAACTCTGTTACCCAGGCTCCCTTGCCTACAGAGCCACCTCATTTGTGAAAGAATGAGGTGAAATCGTATGAGATCTATATGTTCATAGAGAGATCAAGGTAATATTTTTATTCCAACATTATCAGAGGTAGATGGGCCTGGGAGATAGAATTCCAGCAATGGTTTTGAAGTCTCTTTCTGACCCACCTGCCTGATTATGGTAGAAAGCTGTACATGCCCATAGTAAAATCTTGTAATTCCTGACCTGAATGAGAGGAGCATGTTTTTGATTCTCTGAGAGCTATAGGTAAAGCGGTGGCATCCATGTTTGACTTAGATCCAATAGCTATATAATTTTAAAGAAATGGGGACTTCCGCCAAGATGGAGGCATAGGTGGAAACACTGTGCCTTCTCCCACAACCAAGTTTGGATACAACAAAAGTTTTGGTGAACTACCACACATCCAGAAGCCAGAAAACCGAATTATACAGAAGTCCGACTGCTATGAACCGTTCAACGAGGACAGTAAGAGGCAGAACCAGCAGCAGAGCTGGGTCGGGCAGGGCAGATCTAGGAGTGCAGGAAGCCCAGAACTAGTTGGGGTGCGGAACAGACGACCAAGGTCGCACACTCTCGAGCAGTGAGACGGACCACACAGGCCCCAGGGGGCAAACCCAGTGGCGGAGGGCTGACAGCGGTGGCACACCTGCGTGCCGAGGAGCGGGGCGCGTGGCCCTGGTGACGGTGGTGGCTGCGGTGCTGGTGGGGGTTGCGGCGGCGGCGGCGGCGGCGGCGGCAGGCGCTGGAGAGAAGCCATTGTCCCTCTTTGACCCCGCCCCCACATACGACGTCACAACCCAGCGACTGAGTTGCCCTGCTCTGTTGAAAACCTAGGGCTCCGTTCCTGCTACTTAACAGGCACAAATAGCCCAAAGGNGCCCCCCCCCTCCAAGAAGTTCTTTCTTCAACTTTATGAATCCTAAATCTAATCAAAACAGATCTGTATTGAAAAGTATTAACCTTAATTTCTGTTTAAGTGTAACAGAAATATAACTATACAGATTTCTATACCTCATTTAGAGATTCATTTTGTGTTGCCATTCCACTGAACTTGGGTCATATCTTAACTTGAACCTCATTTGTCATTTCACACCACCCTCAGAGTAGTGTTACGCTTTGAAAAAGGGAGTTGCTTCTGCTTCTTGAGTGATCTTTAAAACTTTTAAATATCTTACATCATCATAAATCTTTAGGTTCAGTTACTCACTGCCCATAGTCCCATTCACCTGTAGGAACCTTGGATCCATCTCCCTCTAGTTTCTCCTGGGGCACTGCTCACACCAGCTGCTCTGTCTGATAAGTAGGGTAGTCATTCTATCTGTACAGAGAACCATAAAACTCTCTATTTTTATCAGCTCTTCCTAACTGTGGGACTCATTTATACAAATAAATAATAGTTTTAATCTTAAAATATTTCATTTGTAAGAATTAACTAATTCATAGAAAGGCTGTTTAATGAGATAAATGACTTCAAATAATTCAGGCACATTGTGATTCAAATATACAGCCAACAGCTGAGAAAAATTTATAAAAATTCCTTAAATGCAATTATTCCGTGTACTCTTCCTTCTATTACTGGAGCTATAAGTCTAGGAACTCTGTTACCCAGGCTCCCTTGCCTACAGAGCCACCTCATTTGTGAACGAATGAGGTGAAATCGTATGAGATCTATATGTTCATAGAGAGATCAAGGCAATATTTTTATTCCAACATTATCAGAGGTAGATGGGCCTGGGAGATAGAATTCCAGCAATGGTTTTGAAGTCTCTTTCTGACCCACCTGCCTGATTATGGTAGAAAGCTGTACATGCCCATAGTAAAATCTTGTAATTCCTGACCTGAATGAGAGGAGGGTGTTTTTGATTCTCTGAGAGCTATAGGTAAAGCGGTGGCATCCATGTTTGACTTAGATCCAATAGCTATATAATTTAAAAGAAACGTTTTTCTATGCTAAATATCACATAAGTTACACAGAGAGAAATTCTAGAATGGTTTATGTGCTCTAATGAAACCCTACTAAAATAAATTTGTGTATGGTATTGTTAGACTTCCTGCTCAAAAATAATTTATAATCCAACTGGTGAGACTGTTTACATTCAGAATTGTAAAAAAAAAAAACAACGTAATATGTAAAAGCCCTGAGATAGGATCAGATAACTATGCTAAATTATGCTGATATTATTAGAGAACATGACAGTAAGTTACATTCACATTCCAGATAGTCATTTAATAGGAATGCCCCTTATAGGAAACCACCATCATTCAAGACAGATTCCTGAGAAAGTCAGACATGAAGAAATGATGAATGAGGCTAGACAAAAAGAGGGACAATGTACAGAGCAGAAGTAGATTCTGGATGTGAACAATGTAAAATGCATTGACAAATACTAGCTTATTTGTAATACAATAGAAATCTCATTTTGGAATTCAGTGGGAGGTATAACTAGACATAAAAAATACAAGACTTTGAAAAATCATACATTTTTATAATGTAATTTAGATTTAAATATCCCTTTAAGCTTCTGAAGTGCCATTTTTGGGCTGTGATGCACGACCTTCACAAGAAGACTCTCTAATAATGACACTAAATTACTGGAATAGGAACATTATATTATGTTATATAACTTATTATCTCCCTCTGATATTTGTAATTTGCATCATTTGGTTGACGATCTTTACCCCAATCATTCCTTGTCATGTTATCTATTACTAAAGATAGTGAAACTCCTTTTTTGAAAAGTGTATTTCGAGTACTAGAGAAAATTATGGTAGAAGAAAGCAGGGTTATGGATTCTATTGCAATACCTGCCGTGATTAATTCCAACTGGACTATCAAACACACCAAGATAGGTGCACATGCACCAAAAGCCTTTCCTTCCTCAGACACCCCTTTCAGCAACCATTTCTCCTTTTCAAACAGTATTGATTTGTGTGTTGAAGGACAGCTTGGTTTCACCCAGGTGTGATTTTTGCAGTGTTTATTTCTTAAAGTACAGCAGACTGAAGGATGTAGCAGTGGGGCCTCCAACCTGGATTATCAACTCTAAATTCTCATTGACTTTAATTTCTCTCTTAGCTATCTGTGCTTCATGGGGAATGACCACTCAAGTCTTTGTTTATATTTCTTGTCATGGTTGGAAACCTTTTTCTTTCTTGTGGACTTTCCCCACTGATATCTCACCACTGGTTTTTTCACCATTCACTGCTCTAATACTTGTGTACCAGATGGTGTAAAATGTCTAAGCATGTATTTGCCGAGTGAACATAAGGAAAGCTGTCACTTAGCTTACTTCTCTTTCATTGCTAACATTTTGCTACTAATGACTAGATAAGAAAATGCTTGATGGAAATAGCAAGACCTAAACTTTTTGTACTTTCTGAAATAAAGTAGAAAACTTTATTTCCATTGTTGTGGAAGATGTTTTCATGAAATGAGTAATTTGGGGAGAGTGGCATCTTAGCATTATGTTTTAAAAATCCCTATTATGGGAATAATATTTCCGTTTCTTTAGTTCCTCAGATTTGCCTTCCTCCCTTCCTCCTTTCTCTCTTTCCTTCCTTTCTTCCTTCCTTCCTCCCTTCCTTCCTTCCTTTTTATCATTTTTACACAGTTTTAGTGATTGTTACAATGCTATGTTTGGTAATTTCTTAGTTATATTTGGCATAATTGGTGATGGGAACTTCCCCTTTGTTTTTTTCAATTAATAATGCATCTGGTCCAGGCTGGTGCAGCTCAGTTGGTTGGACATTGTCTTGCAAATCAAAAGGTTGCAGGTTCTATTCCCTATCATGGCACATGATGCATGGGTTGTGGGTTCAGACTCAATTTGGACCCATATAATAGGCAACCAATCAATCTTTCTCTATTATACTGATGTGTCTCTCTCTCTCTCTCCTTCCCATCTTCTCTCTAAATTTGGTGGGTGTACCCTCAAGTGAGGAAAAAATAATAATAACAATATACCAGGATGTTGTATCAGAATTAAAAAAGGTGAGGGGCAAATATAATTTTTAAAAGTATCCCCTGGGTAAATTGAATTTTGCTTTCTACTACCAAGTCTCCTATGTTTACATTTTACCCACAATGCCTATTGAGGCTTTATTTACTTCTCTAGGAAGCTGGAGATAATACTCACGATGCTTCACCAGCAAATTGTAAACTTTCATGCTCTCTTATTGATGGAACTAAATTTTTGTTGCTGAGAACTGTTGTTATTGGAAAAATTATGTTTAATATGTTTTTCTTTTTTTATTTTATTCTCTTTTTAGATCACTTAGTTTAGAGAATTAGTATTTTTTTAATGTTTTAACTCAACTTTATAGTGGTCAACCAGAAAATATATTCTACATTTAACCTGTAAGAAAGTCAACAAAAAAAAAAAAGAGAAAACTAAATGTTATATTACAGAAACGTATTGAAAGTATACTGAAGTAGTTGAAATCTATCAATATTGTAATAGAAAGTTTTAAGTGAAATATGAGCACAGTATGAGCAGGCAATCATTTTTCATAAGAGAACAAAGTTTTGGGGGGATATTATGTGATAAATAAAAATAGATGTTTTCCACAAACAGTTGAAAAGGAATAGAAAATATAAATTCAATAACATGTTAAAACTTTAAGTTAATTTATAATCCTTTTAAAAATAACTGGGGGGCAGGACTAGGAATATAAGATAGAAAACTGTACTTGAACAAGAATTAAATAAAAATTAAAATTAAAAAAATAATACCTATTTAAATTAATTAAACTGAAAAATTTGTTTTGTTTCTTTTTTTCCCCCTTTTGGAGCACTGGCTCTTAGAAAAGTAATGTCCAAGGATAGTAGTGTGCTTTTTCCAATGCTTTCCCCTAACTCTGCGATATATCGTTAGAACTAACAAGCTTCCTGAATGTTCTTTCTCAGCTTTTAGGTTTGTGCCTTGCCTTCTTTTGGTCTGTATAGCCTTGGCCTTACCTTTGTCAGCTCTATCACAAAGGTAGAAACTCTTTCAAATTTCTGTCCATTTTCTCCCTGGGCAAACTCTCCTCTAATTGTAAGCCACTAAGCTGACTCTGTTTAGCTTTTCTGTTTTTGTGTTTGTCATTAAATTTGTTTTGTTGATAATA